>NW_026137502.1:2661295-3333192 GCF_009805555.1 Andrographis paniculata | reverse complement strand
TTAAATTAATGTGATAAGTGATAAATAAGAGAAAATTAAAAGAAATCACTGTGTGACTTTCCGCAGGTTTCCTCATTCAAATAAATAAAATAAAATAAAATAAAAATAAATGGCTACTTAGTGTTGCTTGTGGTTTAAGCATTGCATTTCACCTTCGGACGTACATAAAAGATACATACATACATTATACGTACATATATGAATAATCATTCGGGAGTTAATTTTACTAACCAATGCTGCAACCTAACTCCTTAATTTACCTGACAAGTTTCCTTGCGAATACCGAAAATATCGATATACCGATTATCATAACGAAAAATAAATATCAAATTTATAATAGTTCCGATAATGTATCATGATGTAATTTTTAAAAATTCACTATATACCAATTATATTTATACAAATACATACTTCCTCCGTCGCAAATTAAAAGGGTTTTTGAGATTTTGTAATAAATTAAAAAATAATAGTATTTTATTAGTTAGCAAAAGCGTGTAAGAATTTTTGACTTTTTTGCCCTTGATTTTATATACAAAGTAATTATATATATAATGATATGTTTGTAATTTAAGTAAAGATTGGTATTCGTGTAAGATTATTTTTTCTAAAATAGAAAAGAATACTTTGAAATGGAATCGATGAAAATGATAAAATAATTACTTTGAATTAGGACGGAAGCAGTATAATTTTGACATGCGAAAAATATAAAATTAAAAAAAAAAAAAAATTGATATTTTCAAATTTTGGGTGTGAAAATTTGTATAAAATTTTGGCAAACCAAAGTTTTCAGTATATTAATAAAATGGCACATAATTTGACATACCAAAATTTCAATACAATTAGGATGAGTTTACTATTAATTGTAGAATTATTTTAATACATTATATAGTCATAAAATTAATTCAATATATGGTAACATAAAAGTTAATATAAATATTAGTACTTGGTAATTGATAAATGAATTCTACTCGTCTAAAAAAGATTAATTATTTTTAATTAGCATATTAGTACAAAATACTTTAATAATTAACTTAGATAAAATAATATTATTCATTTTAATTTCCCAAAATAAATATATCCTTACCGCATAAAATTTAATTTCGGAGCAACGTCCGCATTGTCACACAACACAATAAATTTAATTTTAATATAATATAAATATATTATATTGAATTCTTATCCCCCTGGCCGCCTACAAATTGGCGGGCCACGTGTCGGATTCCAATTGGCTGGAAAGCTCGACGGCAATTCTTCATATATACATCTACGTACACACGAAATCGAAATTGTAAAGAGAAACACTCATGCAAACACACACGTAGTTATACAGAAACATACACACAAACATGTATGTATGTATGATCGTGTTCTGATCTGATTAAAAAACATGGAGATTAAATCTCAACCGTCCATCGTTTACGTCGAAATCTCTCAGCCTGCCTATAAATAACGAATCCCCCCATAGCCTTCATCCACAAAATATTCAGCACAAATATAAAATTGCAGATTGCAGCAATGGCGGAGAAGATGGGGTACGGGAAGAAGACGACTTCGTCATACGATCCATCATCAAATAATAATCAATACTCTTATGAACTGTACGGAGATTCAGGCGGGAGGAAGACGACGAGTTCACCAAACCCTAATTCTGGACAGCAATATTATGCGGTGTACGGAAATTCAGGCGGAGCTCAGCCACAGCAGCAATGGAGTCGCGGTGGTTCTAATGCCGCCGCCGGAGAATATATAATCAGTAAGGAGCAAGGAGATCGTCGCCCCTCCACCCATCAACAAACCTACACAGGTTTTCGTCTCTACGGGTAATTAATTGAAATTAAATACGACCTTATGTGGAATACATACATTTAGGCTTATATATTATTGCTATTATTATTATTATTATTATGGGAATAGCTTGAATGTAATCTAGCTCTATTTTTATTCTTGTTGTTGTTGTTAATAGTTGGATATTAATTAGGGTGTGGATCTAATCAAACTTTGTTTTATTTGAATGTTGTATGTATATATTATTTATGTTCTTAATAAATTATCTATCAATACCGTTTTGTCAAATATTGATGATTCAACATCACCTTATAGATTATGATGCAAAAGAATTGTAGAGAAATAAAGAAAAAACTAAAATAATTCCATAAAATAATATGTTTGTTGTACTGGCAGCACACACGAAGGTCCTACGTAGTGAATATGTATGTTTTCAATTCCTTCCCATCAAGTTTTTCGCATGTATAAATATAGGCTGAATGAAATGAAATTTACACCCCTCGTTTTCTCAACTTCTCTCTTATCTACCTTCAACAATATCATATATATACATAGAATTTATATATACATACATACATTAACTAATATATTATATTTACATAGTAGCATACACAATACATATGTATATTAATTACTACTCACTAGTATATTATATATATAATATCATATATTATAATATTATATATAGTATATTATACAATATATAAAATTTATATATATGTAATTAATATTTCTATTGGCTAATTCTATAATAATATTACAACAATGCTACCTTATTTGAATAAATCTGAAAATTTTACCCTAAATACAAACTAATTGCAAAATAAACTATCACAACCTTTGATAATTTTCAAAGCAATCAACAATACAATAGTTAAATCGATATAATTATATAAGATATAAAAATCACTATAAAATTTAATGTAAAAATAATTGTATTGATGAAATATATATATATATATATTGCTACAAATAAAAACAATGATTTCAGACATTAATAACTCTTTAATCAAAATCTATCATCCTACACACAATACAATCTTTTACTACTGTATATGAGAAACCATTGATATATATATATATATATATATACACACATTGTTCATCCCTAAGGTTGGTCCAGAGATTCTTCTGTTTGCCTGTCTTTGTTTACTTCTCCATCTTCAAATAGTTTGTTCAGCTGGCCTACCAATGCCATCTTTGCATTTCTCATTAGAACTTTGCGTAATTCAATATTCGACAACTCTTTTGAATCAGGGTTATAATTCTTCAGTGACTTGTTCATGGTAGCCTCAGAATTAAACACATTCATCCTTTCTGAAGACACCTGAGAAATATTTCTGAATTTTTCCCTTAAACGACTCAAGAATGTCGATAGATCTTCAGTGTTACGGCCGATATTCCAATAGTGTGAGCCCTTAGCTTTTAAATTTGGGGCAGGAATCTTTATTGCTTTGAAAGACTGTTTGCATCGAGGACACTCCAGAATTTTATTCAAATACATATTTTTGTACTCGAAATGTGTCTTGCACCTATTGCAAGATGTCCAAAATGTGTTTGATCTTGTCCTTGTTGAAGACATATTCTCCTTCCTAGGAGGCCGGGAAGGATTATGCACTCCGACAGCAGGATACATAGGATTGAATACGGGAACGAATCCAAAATCCTGACTTGTTGGACGCGGATTCTGGTAAAAGTAAGCTCCACTTTCTCGATACATTGGGTGTACAAATCCTGAAAAAAAATCCTGTCGGGAAGGAACACTATATGTAGTGAATTCTGAATATCTCCGACTTTGTGTAGGATTAGCAGAAGTCGAAAATATAGTATTTGGAGCACTTGTTGAACAAGAACTATCAATAATTTGGTTTTGTGGAAGTATGTTTATCTTTAAATGATACGCATTTCGGCTCTCCTTTTCCGACAGTACACTCCATGCTTGTGACAATATTTGAAATGCGGCGTCGGCCCCTACAGATTTGTTCTTATCAGGGTGAAGGGCGAGCGCCATTTTCCGATATTGTTTTTTCAATGTGTCCTCATCAGCCAATGGATCGGCCCCCAATATGCCGTAATAATCGGGGGCCTCATTTATTTTGCGGTCACCGGCAATGTGTATATTGATGATGTCGATGAACTGAGACAAGCCATTCAGTTCAGGAAAGAGACTTTGAACTTTCAAAGCCAACCTCTTGGCTCCATTAATGTCTCCTTCAAGTAAATACTTTTCAGCCATATCTTTGGCTCTTACGGCTTCTTCTTTGTTGCATTCCATTTTTTTATTCTGCTTCGGAAAACTGAAGTCATAATTCCCAAGAGTACATATGAAAAAATGAAAAAAAAAAAAAAAAAAAAAAAGATTTGATAAATTAATGCGAATATAAGGATAAGTCGAACTAGTGCAAACAACAAATATCGTAACGGCTATTAACTGAATTTTGGAGGGAAAGAAAATGTGATGTGGGAAAATTGCTAATCCTAGAATTCATATACAAAAACATTTATGTTCAAATCACATGTTTCAACCACAAGTTTTCATAATAGATCTGAAGAATGAATAGTTTAAAGTGTTTTCAGATCTCATTGGGAAATTGTAATCCAATCTCAAAACCACATGGTGACTGAGATATGCAAAATTTTATAGCTATTTACATAGTAAATAAATTAATAGGCAATAAATAAAAACTAGAATCAATAACAAAACAAAGGGCAACCTAATGAAGCATGGAAATCAAATGGTCTCACTAACCAATGCAATTATTGTTTACTTAAAAAAAAAATAAAATAAAGGCGGAGGTATTAGGTTCGGCCGGGGTTTACCTAGTGCACTTTCGGTTAGCGACTGCGGGTTCCACGTCATCCAAAAAAAAAAAAAAAATTAAGACGACAAAAAAAAATTCTAAAAGTATTCAGACATCTGAAATTACCTTGCTCGAATGCAACGGGAAGAGTGGTTGCACTAGAATTATAGAACAACTGCAAATTTGAGAACTCAAATGAAGATATATTGCACTGAAATTTCCGATTTGTTTTAAATAAAGTTATCTTATGAAAAAATGATTTGTACTTTGCCTTTTATTTGTAACCCTGTGGCAAGAAACTTAATAGGAAAATGCCAGCAGATTTATGAGTCATTAAAATTTTAGCTATTTGGTTTGGATTCTATTTTGAATATTTGGCAACCTAATACTTTCCCAGAAATAGAATGAAATGAATTACACATTAATTAGCATTGCTTTAAAGGTTGAATAAACTTTCCTTATATCCTATAATAGGTGTTAATTAATTTTGATTCATAATTGACAAAGCAAGACAATCATGAACTCGCCATCTATAATACTTGTTTGAAAAATTACCACAAAAGCCCGGCAAATAAATGTACAATCCATAACTAAAAAGTGGTAAATAATTGAATGATTTGAATTTTTCGAAACATAAAATGTGATTGATGTATTTTGAAGTTCAATTTAAAATCAAATTTGATTTGATTGACATTTCGTTGAATTGTATGGATCTTACTGACCAATCATCGAACGAGTGAGGTCAGAGATAACGTCCTAGCTTGGGGATTTGAGGGCACAGCGTGGTCCCAGTGGGGGTTCAGGGGCAACACCCCCAAACCAACCGGTATGGGCTCGATTTTGATTATTGGGCTTGTAGTTAACATTTTGAAATTATTAGTGCAAATATTTGGCTTGATCTGCCCAATATAGATGATCCTGAGCAAACTAGTCAAACAAATTCTTGGGATATATATATATTTTTTTTTTGGGTTTTACATGTTTTTAGTAATTTTTTTTTTCCTCTAAAAATACTAAATCAAATCTTTATTTTTTTTATATTATACTACAAATCTATTATCATTCAAAATATTACATCAACCTCTGTTTATATCAAATCAAATAATTATTCAAATTCAACTTTTTATTATTAAAAAATATAAATCCAAAACTTCAAACCCACAAACAAACACACCCTTGGTGTTTTTTCTTAAATTTCTAGTGCAAAAGTGGAGGAAATATGTAGATCGAACTCATGGAAATGGAATCGATGTGGTGTAGTACAATGCTCATCAGCTTGTTGCAAAACTCCACGACGAAAATGGAGCTGAAATGTCATGGTTTTCTTCAACAACAAGATTTTACATTCAGTTCTACTATATCACAATATATAGTTGTAGTGCTTGCGGAAAAATCCTCTCATGTGTCTAGACATGCCCAAGCACTTGTAATTTATACAACTCATATTGCATCGTAAATTTACATGGATTGTAGAATTATACACCAATTGATTATATATTCACATTCAATAGAGCATAGATATTAGAGCCGGCAAAAACGGACTCGACACGAAATAATTGGGTTTTGATCAAATATTTCAACTCGATTATGTATACGGGTTGACACGAACCCAACACGACAATCCAATTATAATATATTAATATTGATTAATATATTCATTATATAGGTAAAATAATCATAAATTAATAATTTCCTCGTATATTTATTTAAACTAAGTTCAATGTTAAATAATTCAATCTAATTTACGTTCAAACAAATAAAAACTAACATAACACGACAACACAACAAAAAATTATTTAATTTAAATCAAAAAATTCGACTTAATTATGTATACGGGTCAACACAAGTCAACCCGAACCCGACACGATAATAAACGGGTCAACTCGAATCCGACACGATGATAAATGGGTCGAACTAGGGTTAAGTAATTTAACCCGTTTAAAGTATTCAAACCGACCCATTGTCAGCTCTGATAGATATACAAAATTAGGACAGCCACTACTTGAAAATAAATGTATATAAAGCCATAGGTTTAATACATATTAGGTGAATCTTTGGATTAATTGCGGTTATTAGCGAAACCAAAATATTCGATGGAGACGAAGATTGGAGGGGCGGAGGTATAAAAAATCAGTTTGTCTTGATGGATTTATCTAAAAGTAAATTTTATTAGTTAACTATGTATTTTAAACGGTATATTTTTTTAAAAATTATTATATACTAATTTAATTTAAATTAAATATAATAGTATAATAAAAAAAATTATAAAATATATAGACAAAATATATTACTACATTATTCATTCTATATCAATAAAAGAGTTTGTTGATGTGTTTTTTCAACAATAAAAAGTAAAATTCAAAAATAGAGAAATATCTCCGAATTTGATAAACGAGTGCCTAAGATTAAAGATTTCTAAACACCGTATAATATATAAAATAAAATAAGAAAAAATAAAATAAAAGACTGGAAAATTAAAAGTGAAAAAAACAATTCTGTTGAATTTGATGTCAGTTGAAGATCCTTTCTCTGTACAACACAGAATCCTTAAATAATCCCTTGAAGATACAGTTCGAACCGCCATCCGGTCGGTTACCATAACCGCTTTTAACTGCCCCAAAAGTTCTCTTCCCTTGACACGTATGAAAACCGTCCTACCATGTCCGACCTTTGAAAACCGCTTGCTGATTGAAGCTACCCTCCGCGATCAAAGACTGCCTTTTCACCCGACCTTTGAACTTGGTCCGGCTTCAATGCCCGACCTTCTTACACCCGACCTTTGAAATTTGTCCCGACTAGGTCCGACTTCAATGTCCGACCTTCTTACACCTGACCTTTGGAATTTGTCCCGACTAGGTCCGACTTCAATATCTGAACTATTTGGTCCCGACCAGGTCCAGTCTCATCATCCGTCCGACCTTTAGGATTAACCCGACCAGATTTGACCTTAACATCCGACCCTTAGCTCATCCGACCCAGTTATTGCAGTCATATTTAGACTTTTAAAAAACCCACTAAACTTTTCGAATAAATCTTTAAGCTAATGTTGGCAGCCCATTCTCTAAAGACCTATCCACCATTATTTTTTTTTTTTTTTTTTTTTTTTTTTGTGTTCAACAGAGTTATTAAAATTTTTAATTTTGGATCTCGATCAATCTTTCTATATTATGTAGTTGGCCGTCCTAATTCAATTTGATGTATCATTTTTATATTTATCTATTCCTAAAAGATAAAAATTATAAAATCATTATATAAATGTATAAGATAAATATATATATAATAATAAAATATTATTTTTTAAAAAATTTATTATACAAATCAAATGGATATTTTCTTCTTCAAAATTAACTTTTAAAAAAATAATAAAAATATATAAATAATGCCGCAATTTGGATGAGCAAGACGACCACACGAAAAGAAACTGATCTCTTCTTCTGTTCTCATAGTACAGTACAGTAGAGAAGAAGGGAGAGACATACATGGCTTCTCGTCTCTCTTCTTCCCTCACACTCTCAAACTTCTCTCCGCTGCATTGCAACCCTCCCTCCAAGAACCGCTGTACGTTTCTGCTATTTTTGCTACCTCAATTTCCTCCTCTCTTTTACTCAATTTGCGCCTGAAATATCCATGTCGTTGAAGGGGAGAGGCTTGCTTGGTTTATGGATTTTCCTAATCTTTACTTAGAGCTTATGAATTTTGAAACTTTTGGCTGATGTTTTTCCTTGATTGTGTGGTTAAGGAAGTGAACTGAAATGGAAAATAAGCTTTTGGCTTTGTTTATCGAGCTTTTGATTTCTTTTCTGTGTTTTTTCAATTGCATGATGAAGTTGAAAGGCTACTGCTTCGCCTTGGGTAAAGATGTGTAGCTGTATTATATGCCTGCTCGTTTTGCAGCTCCAAATTTACAGCAAGTTGGATTTCAAGTCAAATCCAGATTGGATGATGAGAGCTTCTCTCGCAGTATCGTTGATCAGCCATCAGAGCAGATCAATCCAGAGGTCTGAAATCCTATATTTGGTTAATTTTTTTACCCTTCTTCACTGCTAATCTTCTTTGTGTTTGTCTCAGCTTTACCCCAAATTCATCTTTGGTTACTCAATAGTGTCTGTTTTATGCTTAGTGAGATTGGAAAATGAACTTCAATGTTTTGTATGTGTTAATTTTTCAGCATATTGAAGTGACAGATGGTTCCTACACCATTTTGTATAAGAAATTCATATCTTGATTTCCTTTTCGTTTTGTCTCACCAGTTGATGAGTTCTTGTTTTATTGTTGCAAAAGCATGTATTGAATCACTATATGATCAATCTGTTGTCATTGCAAGTGATGTTTTGTAAACTTTCTGACAGGAATCTAACACCACAACGTCTCGTCGTCAATGTCTTACCTGTTTGTGTTCAACCGTAGCTTTGATAGTAGCTCCAGGAACATTTGATTCGGATCGCAAAGCAAAAGCTTTGGATGGTAATGAAAAAGCAGTGTGTCGCAATTGCGGGGGCAGTGGTGCTGTAATCTGTAAGTATACTTGTTCTAATTTTTTGTGTTTTAATCATTATGTGTAAGGGGAAAAAATACATGTTGAATTTGGACAACATTGTGCTAAACAACTTATATTTATTTGTCCATCCTTTTTATTTACTTGTGTGCACAGAAACAATAGGAAATTTCACTAAACAATCTCCCAAATTTTCTGCTCTATGTTCAGTCTGAGTTTTTCCCGGTTCCTTTTGAGTCTAAAACTTGCAGACATGAAGACAACCATATATATATATATAATTCTGAAATATTGGTGGTGTATGTAACATGGGAGGTAACATTTTGTAGACACTTGTTTGTAGATTTCATATTCAAAATGCATTTCAATACAGCATATTTTTTATGATCCTTTCTAGTACATGAGGTGTTCATTTGCTCTTTATTTAGGTGATATGTGTGGTGGTACAGGAAAATGGAAAGCTCTGAACCGAAAACGGGCAAAGGATGTCTATGAGTTTACAGAGTGTCCAAATTGCTACGGTAATAAACTTCTCTCGACTCAAATATCGAGTTATTTTGTGTAACAATGGTGATTTTTGTCAAGGTATATAGGAATGTCTTTATATCCTACAAAGATAGATACTTTATAGTCCCAAGCCACCAGGCCAATTACTAAACTCAAATTCCGAATAATCCTAAAGTAAATCCTTACATTTACATAGCCTGGGAGTATTCTAAACTAACCTAACAGACTTTCTATGAGAGTGGTATTTCCCAAAGTAATGACCATTCTCAATATTACAACATACTAGACAATGGAGTGAGAATACGAGAATGAATACCTATTCCATTCCTGCTTATTCGCCGTGCTGTTGAATTTGTTCATCGAGTTAAATTCCCACATGGTAATGATCCTTATATAGTTGGTTCAGAGAAAAGAGAATAATGTTGTTTTTCCTCTAGTTTGCAATGATAATTGTGAAACAAAATCTTTCCATCATTCCTTACTGATGCAATCCTTTTGTATCTTCTTTTGTTAGATGTTCTTGTGTATCTTCTTCTTCTTCTCTTAGATGTTAGTTTTCTCGACTTAAGCCGTTTAAACAGTGGACACTTCTGTGTGCAGGTCGAGGGAAGCTAGTGTGCCCCGTATGTTTAGGGACAGGTTTGCCGAATAACAAAGGTCTTCTTAGGAGGCCGGAGGCACGGCAGTTGCTTGACAAGATGTATAATGGCCGTTTGTTGCCCAAATCCTAGGTAAAGAATAATTCCTAGTTTATTCATACGTTGCACTACTACTGTACTTCCTCTACATCAATCTTTCATATCTTACATTATATTGTGGTGCTGCTTTGCTCTCTTTTCAAATTGAATATAATCTCTAATTTCGGGAGTTTATTCTTGTCTTATCGATTGTGTAATCTTCAAAGAAGATTTAAAATTATCGCTGCAAGAGGACCGTGTGAAAATGTAAAAATGGACACACAAGATTACCTTTAAGATAACTTTCCTTATCAGGAACTGCTGAAGATTCTGAAAAATAGACTAACATATTTCCAATCATATACCAACAATATATATTTTGTTGTCCCTGTGCTTGCCTATCGAATCGCTTAAGGGAACATTTGAGGTCAGTAAACACTTCACTTTCTCCCGGAAGTAATCTACATTCTGTTACTACTAGAGAAAAGGCGAGATTATCTTACTTGTAGTAAAGACCATTGATCTCAGCACATGCCCAAAAATACCCGCCAGTGCTATCTATGGTTCTGTCGTGCATATGACCAATAGATATTTCTTCAAGAACATTGAAGGATATAAATTTTTGATAATTAGATCCATCAATCACTGATTTCTCTGCTTTTCAATGCAGAATCAACAAGCTTCACCTTGGTGCTGTTCTCGCTGTTCACCAGTGCAAGTTTCTCGAGTGTAGTTTTAAGTTTTGATACTTCATCATCTTCAACTGTGTTCCCCCTCCTAACTGGTTTCCGTGCTCGATGAACTGTGGATTTAGCCTGTGGAGAATGCATGTGCCTTTTCAGTCTTGCGCTTAGTGCCTCTATGGAAGAGTGCAAGGCATCCAACTCGATTCCAGTAAATTTATCTGCACAGATATAAGAACCCATCGTATGAATATACTAATGAACATCTTTTTTTATCATATCAAGAGTTTCTGTAGATTCTATTATGTACCATTCAATATATAAATAACATTTTTTCAGAAACACATAATACACATCTAAAGTTTATTGTCAGCACTTAGGAAAAAAATGGCACAGTACAAAAGACAAGCTACTCACCTAGTGGTAACTTCCTTGCAAGAACTTTATGTTTCAAATTTGAAAAAACCCAACTCAATTTAAGATTTCAGAACATGAGAGAAGGGGACTAAAAGTAAAATTAGAAGAAAAAATTCAAAATTTTGAGAAAACTGATAAATACCTGCTTAATGATTCTACTTTATTTAATTTACTAGGCACACTAAACGCTTTGGTTACATATTCTGAATCCATCAAATCTTAATCTTTCGCCTGCCCTTTGTCGTACAAAACAATTAGTTTGTTTAATACATTTATTGCAGGATTCATACTTCAACAGAAACTTCTTCTCTACTGGAAAATTCAGAATAAAAAATAATACAATAAAATCCTTACCAAGTTCTAGCTTGAAATCTCGCTCTGCTTTGGAAAGTGGTTTTTTGTGCGCTCCAGGCAGCCTCCTCAAATTTTGTAAGCGCTCTTCCAGGGAGCTATGAAGTCTAACAGCACGAGCTACGCGATCCTCTATATTTTCTTGTTTTCTTTCAACAGCCGAAAGCTTATTTTTCATTTCTTGTATTCGAGAACTCTGGTTAACAAGTATCTTTTTTAACTGAGGAGCATGATGCTCAAGTTCAAAGTACACCTAGAAACAGCCATACAACGTCAGTTTTACAGGAATTCTACAATATCTAATGAATTAAGGAAAACAAAACTTTGTGTGTGCATGCCCTGTCTCGAAAGTGTACTTGAGTCCCAAGTTTATTTGATGTATGTCATGTGTGCTAAAAAATATGAGAGCACATCATTGTTTAAATCAACACATATTAAGCACCTCAACAATACATTGAAACACGCCAATATTATCACTAACCTGCTTTTCTTGAATAATAAGAACATACCTTGTGTGCGTACTCTACATAATTTTCATGAAAAAGCTTGAAGCACTGATGAAGCAGGGATCGTCCTTCAATAGAATCAGCCATAACAGCTCGTATATTTGGTGCAGAAGGTGGCACAAGAACTGCCTTAGGTCCACTAAGGAGTTCTTTGCTGATGATTGTTGGAGTTTCCTTCTCTTTTGGTTCTTCGGGGAGGGCAGTTTCACTCAGCTTTTCTACAAGATCAGTAAGCAACAGATTCCAAGTCTCCATCTGTAGCACTACACAGTCATTTGAAGTGGTAAGCCCCAAAATCCACGAGCTTCCAAAGGAATCTGACAAAGCCAGGAAACCATGAAGAGGTGACGGTGAGGATAAGTCACCCGGGCACGTAGTGAGGACTGAAAACACAGATGGGGTTTTCATTGGCTTTTCCTTGCCACTTGCCTGGTGTGTGAATGGGAGAAAATTCAACACAATTGAATCTATGCCCCCAGAATGAACACAAAATATTCTTTCAGAAAAAAGGGGATCAGCTATCATAGCCAAAGAGCTGTTTTCATCAGGCAAAGCTAAATCAACAATGGCTAAACTCAGTAAAGGAGGTGGATGTCCCAACCAAGCAGAATGGTGGTGATCAAGCTCTGTCAAAGAGAGGTCACTTGAAGCAGATTCACAAATCATAGCTGCACCAACAATCCGGTTAGAAGAATCAACACAAAGGCGAGGTGCAGCATCCATCTTCCAGACCGGCTGTATTTCATCAGCTAAAGCATCAAATTGCAGTACCCCACCACTCCAAGCAGTGACAAGAATTGAATCTTTTCCAACTAAATTATAAAGGAAACCAAGAGCACGCCCATTAAACACTCCATTTTGGACTTCAGGATCTTCAGTCGCACCATTACATACTTTACGCAGAGGTCCCTGAAATTAACTCTGTTAATAAATTGGGCGTGGCTTTAGACAACATGCAATTAGATAGAATTTTAACCAGATCAGATGCAAGAGACGTTGAGAAGTGAGGGAAAAAAATCAAGGCTCTCAAACAAATCTCAACATATATGAATAATAAATAGATAAAAAGATATTTTTTTTAAAAAAAAAAAAAAAAGTAGCCAATAAACATACAGAAGGAAGAGAGAAGTGATCACAAAATACCTGCAACAACACTGATGCATCAAATAAAACAAAAGGCTGAGATTTTGCCACTCCATACAATTTTCTACCATCTCCACCTTGACCTTCTAATTCAGGGAAGGTTGCCTCCAGCCAAGAAATCGCCATATTAGAATTATTAACAGCTTTTGAATCAGCAGATTTCAACCCAAATGTGCAAGCATCAGTATAAATTTCCAAAATTGATTCCCATTTGTAGACACTGTTCAAATGCATAGGAAATATTCAGTGCTCATAAATAACCTACCATATCAGAAAATAAGTGGCTAAAAAAATGAAAATATTTGCAGACTAAGCTATCTAGCAGTCAAACATCCAGTAACATCGATAGGATGTGGAGGAGAAGATTTTATTTCCTAAGGAACTACAGCAGTGAAATCAAGAAAGGATAAAGCGGATGGAAGTCACTTAGGTAACCTACATGACACCTATAAGATTATAGAACTAAAATGAACATAAGACTAGCCATCCCCAAGTATAATCTGGAAAAACTTAACTGAACATAGAAAAGTCACAAAAATCATGCTCTATTAAGGTACTTTTTGGCGAGTAGACTCACTATTTTCCAACAAAATTGGAGATTAACAAAAAAAGGAAGCAAAGAATAAATGGTGAATTACCTTCCAAAAGGAACAACAGGGCAAATTACGTAACTTGATCCGTCGCCAAACAAGAAAAAAACCTGAAATGAGAGCATCATTGTCAGTCTTCTAACATCTACATGAAATATTATTTAACCGCATATTGATACTCAGTTCAGGAAACCATGTGATGTCAGTACTCTGTAAGGAAATTAACCCATTCAAAACCAGCTAAACCAAAGTGCCCTCTTACACTGAATTTGTCCCACAAATGATCCTGCCCAAAAGAGAAGGAGACTGGACATGTTGCAGCTGCCTTACTAGAACTGCTAGGTTCTATAGGTTGCAAATAATATTCTTGCTCGGACTGTGTGGTGTCTGTAGACAAATCAAAAATCCTGCAAGCAAATCCAGCATCCCAACAAAATATTAGGGGCACATGTCTTCTAAACCATCACAATAACAATTAGATGTTTAGAAATAAACTGCAAATGGTTCAGCAGCATTTAATGCTTCAAAAGAGATGAGCACTTACATAGACATTTAGCGTTATGAACTTATGAAGCTTGTTAAGCTTATAATAAGGATAATCAGAATATGTGTCCTAATGATGGATTCTCTCTTTTTACTAAAGGCACAAATCAAAAGCAGCATGATCTTTACTTGATTAACTGCTATAATAGTATATTGGTAACAACCCATTAATGAAACAACAGACGTTGAAAGCAAATCAAGTGCAACTAAGTCCAACATTATACTTTTGGATGTGATGATTCCAATACAGCGCTTGTCTCTTATTAACTGAACAAAATTTCAGATACCAAGAATGAAAAATATTACCTGAAAACAGAATCAGAAGACAAGATTCCCATGTGTGTGTCACTGTAGGGGTGCCAAGAAATATGTAGGGTACGCACAAAGTTGTTTTTAATGAAGTAGAGTTCTGCGCCAACTGAAACAGTCCTGTAAAGAACTAGAATAGATTATGTTTTTTATTTGATCTAAAAGACCCTTTATATCAGATAAGAAGATAACCCCAAATAACACAAAGCATGGTCTTCAGTTCACAATGCTTTAAACATATATATATTCTGTAGATTTGTTTTCCATTCACAGGATTAACAAATATAGCATGAGAAGGAAATTATGGACCACAAATTTTACGTTTGAGATGCATAGCTCATATTCTTGCAGTATCTCCGTAATAAACAGAAACTATGCCCTTTAGTGCAGTCATGCCATATGCCTATTAAAGGAAGTTTTGATATCTCCCTAACAACTACTGTAAAAACTATATTATTTGTCATCAAAAGAGGAAAAAAGTAATGGTAACTCATAGATTCTAGAACTGTTATCATAACCATAACAAGAATTTACCAGGAGCTTGCATGTGAAGTGTCACATAAAAGACAACCATACTAATTTCACATTTTTAAAAATCTATAAACATAGAAGTAAAATGATAATCCACAATATTGAATTGCTAAAAATGGTATAGAAACAGATTCATTAGTTGTAAACATGGAATAGCATTGACAATAAACTCAAGAAATGAAGTTCATAAACACCAGAATAAAGAAAATAGAAAAGAGTATCATTATCTTTCAGCCTTGGGCATAAGACAATGCCTTCTAACATTATTCTCTCTAAGCTAGGTGGCACAAAATAATTACAATTATGTGAAAAAGCATAGCTTTGTCCTCAATTTCCCCCTCACATGCCCTTTCTCTCCTGTCAGATTTTCTAACAATACTTCTAGGATAATTGAGAGTAAATGGTACATGAGTGTAAAGAGCTACCATAGTACACCCACATCTCTTCATAGGTGGTCTTTGAGGGTATTTTACTTAGCTGAATAGAATTGGCTTATTGCAGTACAGCCAATTCTGTTGATACTTAGATAATTAAGTATACTAAAATTTTGCTTCCTGCCACAGTCACCAAGGTATAGCTCCTAAGAAGCGTAAAAAAAAGTCATGAAAAACGCACAACTGATGCAAGATATTTCATTTCTTATATAAGAATTCCATGCTTCAAGATTCAGCAGATAAACATTCAATCCTCCAAGAAACAAGCTAGTGAATCTTATTAAAGCAGGGTAGATGCTCTGCAAATGAAGTTGCACATACCGGCAGATAATTGTATTCTCTTCCACTGACGACCGTCCATACAGATACATTACCTGCAGGCCCTCCAGTCCAGCTAGAAACAAAGCTGATCCATTTCTGTTGATGGAAATTCTATTCACCTCAAAATTTAGTGGCACATCTGGGCATAACACCTATTATAGAAAACTAGGTCATATTAGGCATGGCATATTGTGTTTTCTACAGGTATCCTTGTATTACCAAAAGATATTAGTTAAGCCATCAAGGAAAGAACAACTCCTTGAGTTCCATGCTCAAGAGAGGCTCTAGGCACTATAACTTATAAAATATTCCTGGTATCTCATCTATACAGTAATAGTCATCTATCATCCGGTATCAATCGAGCCCACCTAAAACTTTTGCAACTTCTTATATAAACCTGTATTGAACTTTTGTTGCTCAATGTATGATTGAAATTGGATTGGTCAATGGAATAATAGAGATACGACTATCACACTCCAAGCTGCACGCAAACAATAAATCCATAGCAATGGAGGTTCACAGAAGTGAGGAAGGAAGGACCTTAGAGGGCGAAGCAGCGAGAATGGAGGCTGGGTCGGGTTCACCCAATCGTATCGAAATCCGGTGAAGACATTTCTTGCTCAAATCCCAGAAGTAAAGCCGAGAGTCTCCATCCCACGCCATGAGATTCGGAGGCAATCTTTCGGCGGCGGCGACGCTGGGTAGAGTGGCAGCGGGGGTGAATAGCGGGTGGTTCTGAATGGGAATCCATTGGAGCTCAGCAGCTCTGGGAGTCGAATTCGACGGCGAAGGCGTGGGAGATGGAGGAGCTTTGAATTCCGTTAGTTCGAAACCAAACCTCATGGCCTTTGTATCAATACGACGTCGCCCCTCGCGCCAAGGTTGGGACTCAGCTTATTTAGGCCCGCAAAAACCTGCCTGTTTTGCAAAGGCAAGCCGATGTGGCACCGTTCTAGGACCAGGAAGGAAGGCAAAGCCAGGGACGAGGAAGACGAAGACAGCGGCGCTGTGTTTCACCGAAGCCAAAAGAGAAAGGAAGACGACGGTGAAGGAAGCCGGAGACGAGCAAGATAGAGCTGACACCGCTCTAGAATCTAGATTAGGGTTTATTTTGTAAAATAGCGGGTTTGTTTGATTTTGAATTTGTGAATTTTTTTTTTTTTTTTTATTTTCTTTTCCTCGCATACACTCACCATCCAATGAGATATTTCCCAATTCAAACACGTATCATCCACCCATCATCGCATCGCATGTATACATACACAGGTAAATTTATGTACTCAATGGGTGATGATGCAAATTTTATATTACGAAGTTGTGTATCTATATATATATTCTTGAAACATATATATATATATATATACACACAGACGATAGGTCTTACGGATGACTACCTATTATATATATTCAATGTAAATGGAGTAGAGCTGCTGATTTGAAGAGCATCAAACGAGTATGCATTTATCAACACATTGATGTATGCATACATAATGTGTATATGTTCACCTAATAGGTAATTATGTAGGTAAAGCTTGGGTGGGACTTGGGCTATTGATTTAATCCTAAAGCGGGATCAATGCAATAAAATAAAAAAATAAAAAAATTAGTCTTATTTACATTGTCACTTGTTAGACATGTGTATGTATAAAATGATTTTATAAATCCACATATATATGTATATATATCTAATAAGGGATGATACAGATAGTAATTGAGGTGGGGGCGGAGCTACCGATCTGTTCATAAAGTGGAATCAAATCAGCAACATCCAAAGGCTCCCAACCCAATTTGCATCATTATTCATTTGGTGTATATATACAGATGTGTATATATAAAGTGACTTTATACTTACATATGTATTATATATATATATGAAATCAATAGCATTAAAGGACTCTCACTCTATCTGCATCAATCACTTATTAAATGTTTATATACATGCATGTATATGTATAAAATGACTTTATATATACACCTACGTGTATTTTATATATACATACGCGTGTATGTATAAAAATATACATATGTGTATATTTTATAAAGTGATTTTATACATATATATATATATGTTTATGTAACACCTAACAAATGATGATGCATTGGGACTCTGAGATCAGATCAATAGCATAAAAAAGGTCTCATGCCTTACCTGGTGCATCATTCATTTAATGATTGCATACATATGTGTAAACACCCAATGAATGATGGTGTTAGGGTGGAAGTGAGGATTGATTGTTTACTTTAATTTCATGTTAATGCAGATTTTTTTTACTTGTAATTTCCTTTGAGTCTAGTTAAGAAAGACAATCAATGTTAAAACACAAAGTTAGAGGGCTAATCTTTGAATGGAATAGAGCAGCAGCCACATTATGGTCCAATTCGTGACAAAGGTCTTTTTTTTTTTTTTTTTTTTAACAGGGAGAAGGCAGCCAGAATAAATAGAGTTCTTTCTTCTCCGATAGATGGTCAAAATTTCATTTGGGTTCAAATTGAATTGTTTATTGACACAGAAAAATCATGGAAAACCTCTAAATTATTTTTAATATTTTTCTAGTTAGCACTTTGGTTTGATTGCAGTCCCTTATAGATCCAGTAATTGAAATTTCCCTTTTTTCTGTCATCGGAAAGAGGCTCTAACAAGACCTGAGTGCACAGTTGCTGAAATATACGATCAATCCAAATACAAAGAATCTATCTCTAGTTCTTGAAGTGAAAGGTTTCTTCAAACAACAAAGAAGTTCCAATAAAAGGAACACAAGAGACTATTCTTCTCCAATTTGAATTTTACTCACATTTTGAATGAATTCAAAACATATTAGTAAAAATTTGTGTTTTTCAAAAATCAAATTTTATCGTTAGTAAGAGCTAGGGTGGGAGTGAGACTGTTGATTTGATCTCAAAACGGAATTATATCAGCAGCATCAAAAGTCTCCCAACCCTATTTTGATTATTACTCATATTGGTGTATAGATACATCGTGTGTTTGCATACATCAATAGGTAATGACGCAAATGAAAATGGAAGGAGGGTGGGGCTCTTGAGCTAATCCCAAATCAGAATCATATTAGCAGCATCAAAAGTTTTTTAGTCTCATTTGTATCATCACTCATATTGGTGTATACATACACATGTGTCAGTATACATCAATACGTGATTACGCAGATGGAGATGGAGTGGAGGTGGGGCTATTGAGATGTTGGTTTGAGATCATAGGGCTCTCATCGTGTGTATTATGTGTATATATAAAGTCACTCTATAAATACATATGTATGTATGTACCCAATAAATAATGACATAAATGAGGATGAAACTACTAATGTGATCTCAAGGCCGAATTAACTGAACAACATCAAAATACGTTTAAGTCCTATCAAGGATCATTATTCATTGAGTATATACATTCACAAGTATGTATATATAAAATAATTTTATACAGATGTATACACTAGTGATGGGACTGAGGGTTGGATATAGTCTCGAGACAAGATTATTACCATCATAAAAAGGCTCACACCTGTATCACCATAGATGTGTGTATATATATACATTCAATATATACAAACGAGATCGAATGAAAGTGTGTATTTTTATCCCGTATAATCAAATCAACAACATTAAAAAAAAATTTTCATCATAAAACACTTTATGGGTGTGTTTGTTTGGGGAATTGGATTTACACTGTTCATTCAATTTTCTCCCCCCAAAAATATCAAATCAAACACCTATTTTTTATTTTTTATATTATACTAAAAATCAATTTTACATTCAAAACATCACATCAATACCTATTTATATCACATCATACAACTATTCAAATTAAAAAATTTTCCTGTTCAAATCCCAACTCAAAATCCAATCACCTAAACAAACACACCCTGTAATATTTATGTAAAAAGTCTTCTTTTCAAATTAAGCCAAATAAAAAGACCCTTAATTTTATTATTATTATTATTATTATTTTTATTTATTTCTAAAACCCTATATAACCCAAAACTTTTTCTAGGCGCAGTGAGCTACACGAGGGCGGGCTCAAGCATTTAACGTAGCTTCGATATTCCCAACAAATGAGGAGAGCAGGCAGCAACGAGTAAAGAAAAAAAAAAAAAAAAGAAAAAAAACAAACGAAGAATGGCTGCCAGATCGCTTTGGCGTGCCACAACTAAGCTGGTTTTGGCGGCTACCGTGGTCGGTGGGGCCGGCGCTGCCGCAGCGGCTATTGCCAACTCCGAGGATCCCGCTACGGCCCTCAAGCTATCAACCACCGTGCCCATCCGCCTCTTCCGCGGGGCCATCACTGCTGCCGCTATTACCTTTGGTACGAGTGATTGCTAGAGTTCTGCTTAACATCTTGGGCACTAGATAAACGTTTTTCTTCTTACTAAATGTTATTTGTTCTATGGGTACATCGAAAGGGAAACCATTAATTTGCGCAGGTGCCCCGTCGTATGGGTTACGGACGATTGAGTAATTATGAGTTGATTGATTGTTCCTGCCTCTGTATCTATCTATTGAGTGAATTTTTGATCTGAGGTCGTATTGTGTTTTTTCGCTGTTTTTGTCAACAAACATAAAGGAAGAAGATATTACTGTCTTGGGTGGTTGGCTAGCAGTTATGGTTAGTAGGAAATTTCTGATGAACTCGGCGATATAATTGCTTGGAACTACATAATACATAGAATCACTTTAGTAAGGTTGATGCCGGGCCTGATTCGTTTTTCTGTTGATGTTGGCAACATGTATCTTGGTGGACAATCTGGGGGGAACATTTTTGAAATGTTTTAGCAGTGGAATTCCGTTTAACTTTTTTCGGGTCAATCTGATCCCCGCACCTAAGATGCTTGCAGTAATGTTGTACATTTGTTTATGCTATATGAAATACAGACATGACACACACATGGACACATTTTTAGTTTCATGAATTTGAAAATAGAGTTCAGATGAAAATTAATGGTTATGTAAAAACTGATAGGCGGATAATATCTTAGTCATGCCTCAAGCTTTTCTATATATATATATATATATATATATTTATTATTATTTTTTTATATATGTTATACTTTCTTGATATACTTAACTACGATCGATGCCTGCAACCAATTGTCTAAGGCCTGCATAGAGTTAATATGCAACGCCTCTTCTTAATAACTCTATTGATGGACCTGTCAAACTAAGCTGAGTGTTTGCTACGAAAACTGAGAATAATAATTCATAGAAGTGCATTTGTGTTGGAGTATGTTATGTTCTTCACAAAAAGTGGGAAGCTGGTCAATACAAACTGCTTACAATGATTGAAAGGCCATATGTAGTCTTTTTACTTTTATGGCTCTGGGCACTGTATTGTGGCTGAAGATAGCGAAAGCTAATGCAGTAAATGTCTCCATAATTTGAGCAAAATGATAAGGAGTGTAACAACTTCCTCATTCTCCATTTTGTTGGTGGAAGCACTTTTGAGTGGTTTTTGGAACCTCAATTCTTGATTGTCATGGAGTTCAATCAAATTATCAAACGTTTTCACATTGGCATTGCAAGCCACTAGAGTAGTGGACTCCTCTAGCACTAGCTTCTCTGAGTTGGAGTGTAACATTGAACTTGAAATGAAACCTCACGCAAACAGAACCCTAATGTTTGCAGAATTATATTGTAAACTTTTGGTAGAAATTTGATCTTTTAATATTTTCCTATTGTTGTAACTTTTTTTTTTGGTTTGTGTGTTCAATAGATTATGAATACTCACTCTGGGGATTACCAGAAGGTAGCATAGAAAGGGAAAAAATTAAGCATGAAGTTCACACTCGGGGTGCACAAAAACTTCAAGAACTTTGCTTCAAAAATGGTGGGATTTACATCAAGCTAGGTCAGCATGTTTCTCAGCTGGTATGCTGTTCTTGTGTGATTCCTTTTGGTTGCTATTTATCAAATGTGAAACTTAACTGCAGGATTTTTATTTAATTTTATTTTGAATTTCATTGTCTTAGGAATATTTAGTACCGGATGAATATGTGCTTGTTATGAGACAATCACTGCTGAATAAATGCCCTGTTTCATCATATGATCAAGTGCTAGAGGTTTTCAGGAAAGAACTTGGAGGAACACCTGATGAAGTAGGTACCCTCAATCATTTTTAATACTTAATAGTGATCCAAGTCTATCTTCTAGATAAACCTATAATGGTCTTGACTATATATCCCGAATATGGGAGACTGTTATTATTAGTATCAAAATTTGTTATTTGTACATCTGACCTGAGCATTGTTCTTGACAGATTTTCGATGAGTTCGATCCTGTCCCCATAGCCAGTGCTTCTTTAGCACAGGTCCACATTGCCCGAACTCATGAAGGACAACAAGTTGCTGTGAAGGTGCCCAAAGCTATTTAATTGCAGATTTGCAGTCTTTCACTAATGAGTTGTGAACTTATTCATGCTTTGATTCTTGTAACTTTAGGTTCAGCATACTCACATGACCGACACTGCAGCAGCAGATTATGCAACTGTTGAGTTACTTGTGAACACTTTACATTGGCTGGTTCCTTCTTTTGATTACAGGTGTAAAATGAAGTCAAGACATTTTCTTATATTTTCTTACATTTTGGGCACTAAGGTTTTGAATCTACCTCTAGAATGCATATTCTAGTGTTGATATTTGAGTGTTGATACAGTGTCTGGTACAATCTTTGGTCTTTGATATCTTGTATACATTTTATACATTTGAGGTGCTCTTATTTAGCAGGATCGTGACTTTTGATAGGCCTAGGGTGAAACAAAAATTGGGATCCTCATAAATACATGCAATATATATTGCCTATAAAATGAACGCTGACAATAAAGTATCAAGCTGCTTTTTATTGTTCACTTTAAGAAACATAGACCATATTTAGTTAAAATATTTTTATATATACTTATCATACAAATATATAGATAAAATGTAGGGCCTTATTGTCGTAGGCCCTGGGCAGGTGCCACTTTTGCCCTTTGCCCAGGGCCGGCCTGGATTTTTAGAATATATATAGTGTTAGTTTGGAAGTTAAAACTATCTTGTGCAGTGTTTTGCATCTTTTCACACCACAATGAATTTATTGTTTATAATGCTGTTTATTTATTTATTATTGTGACATTGAAGAAATTTGTTTTAACTATTTACAGGTGGCTGGTTGATGAAGTGCGGGAAAGTGTACCCAAGGTTTTTTGCTAATCTACTTTTCTTTTTGTTGGCTTTATCATGTTACGAAATTTGTCATCCTGATGGAATATATGACAAGTTTCTTTGGTTTCCATGGCCAGAACTCTCTCTCTCTCTCTCTCTCTCTCTCTCTCTCTCTCTCTCTCTTTCTCACACACACACACACACACACACACAATCAGGTCTGGATTATCGTTTCCTTTTTGGAAATCCTAAGTAACTTTTGTCTGCAAACAATCTTTCTTAAAATATCTGTAAGTTTGGAGCGAAAAAAAATTAGATAACATGATAGGTATTTCTGATATTGTGTCCAATGCTTTCCAATTGATTATTTATTCTGGTGCCTTGGATAATATGATAGGTAATTCTAACATTTTTTCTACTCTGTTCACAACCCCTTCATCAACTCATGTTATGATTTCCGATGGCTCTCTTTCTCCTGTACTTGGTTTTGCATATGTAGATTTCAACCCTTCTCTTTGTCACAAACTTGATCTTCCGGAAGACTGTGTGACAATGCAACAT
Source organism: Andrographis paniculata (assembly GCF_009805555.1). Taxonomy (NCBI): domain Eukaryota; kingdom Viridiplantae; phylum Streptophyta; class Magnoliopsida; order Lamiales; family Acanthaceae; genus Andrographis; species Andrographis paniculata. The sequence continues at coordinate 3,309,396 of NW_026137502.1, read as the reverse complement.
CCCTACATATTGTATCTGATCATGTATTTCATGAATGTGTGAAGCATGTTGAAGTTTACTATCACTTTATCCGTGACAAAGTCCAAGAAGTGATCATCTCTATAAAATATGTTAGGTCCAAAGATCAACGTGGAAATATTTTCACCAAGACGCTCAATGGAGTCCAAATTAATCATAATTGTTACAAGTTGGGCATGATAATATGCTCCAGTTTGGGGGAAAGGTTAACTATATAGTCCACATATAATTTAGATAGAGCTATATTAGGATCGGATTAGTAGAGTTTATTGATTGATTCTTTGTTGTGTATATATACATACATATGTGTGTGTGTGTGTGTAACCTTATGCTAATATATTGCATATTCTATTCTCATCTAACATATATCACTTGTCTCATTGAGAATTCTTCTAAATTCTAGTGTTTTTGAATACATATGTATATAGGATTGGAAGAAAGTAGTCATTTCTAACATTTAACATTCAAAGGTTTTTGTAATGTCTTGAATTTTAATATCTCCACATGGCTTTTGGTTTACATGTACAATTGCTTCTGTTAGTATCTACATCATCCCAGTGTCTCTCCTTTCTATACCAGGGGAAAGCTTCTGATAATTTAAAATTATTTTGTTGGAAGTTTGATGCATTTAATGAAGTTGACGTAAATTATGAATTGTAAAGCAGCCAAATGCTGATATGTTGCAATTAACTCTTCAGGAGCTTGATTTCTTGAATGAGGCCAAGAACAGTGTAAAATGTCTGGACAACTTTAGGAGATTCTCACCACATATTGCGGAATATGTTTATGCTCCTAGAATCCATTGGAACATGAGCACCTCAAAGTTGTTGGTTATGGAGTATATTGATGGAGCACAAGTAAGTGACTCTAAGACAATTCAAAAGCTTGGACTTCACCCAAGTGATGTTTCAAAACTGGTAAGTTAAATGCTCTTCTCAATCAAATTCAGGATACTTGCATGAAATTTTTGAGGGAAATCATACTATGACTTCATTCCTTTTGGCATGCATGTGAAATGCTTGAACCGTAAACTGAAGCTAGTATCCTGAATCTACTATTTCTTAATTTTGGTAAGTAATGTTGTAGTGTATGTTTTTTGTGTTTTGGTATTTGTTATTTTTTAAGAGAAATAGGGTATGCTTGGTAATTATTTGTGTTTTTGTTCGCCTATGCACTCAATTTTTTTCATCTCAAATATTTCCAAAACTTAAAAGTGGGATCCATGTATAATTATTTCTCTAAAATGAACAAATATATATACAAAACTCTAATTTATTTTAAACTAAATATATATTTCATTATAAACCAGCCATTAATCAAACATCTCATTCCAACCAGTAGAATCAAACTTTTAACCACAATCTCAACCGATAACCCAACATACCCTATCACTATTGGATGTGATGTTTTGTATAGAAATTTGGTGAAATTGTATAGTAAAAAAAGATTGAGAAAAACTGAAAAAGAATAAAACCTCGCTTATTCCTTGCAGCTCACTGAAGCTTTTGCCGAAATGATGTTCAAACATGGTTTTGTGCACTGTGATCCCCATGCTGCGAATGTGCTGGTTCGCCCTTTACCTTCTGCTAGTGGGAGGATTTTTGGTGAGGCCTCTATGTTGAGTATAGACTTCCATATTAGACATGCAATGTTTATTTGACGTGTGAATAGTCTTATTGAATTTTGTGCCATTTTCATGTATTTTAACCTTCAGTTTTTATAGTTCCTACTTACTTTGTTGTGTGCAATCTGCATTCAAAAATCTTTATCTTTTGCAAGCTAATAATTATTAAATTTAAACTATTACCAACCAGCTGCTATCGCTAGCATACTCAAGCTACAGTTTTTCTTTTCTCAGTTCTCTTATTTATAACCACGTATTTGTAGTTATGCCCCTGTTCTGATGATGTATCACAAAGATTTCAGTTCCTGTTGATAACTTCCAGTGTGTCAATTTATCATCACCCTTTTGAAATTCATCATAGATAGATAAGAATATATAGTTATTCTTTGCTTTCTCATCAATTAAGTGTTTAGGATGCAGTGTCAGGGTTATTTATATATTTTTTGTGTTACTGTTGATTTGATTGGAATTATTATGTGCTTATGATTGTTTCAAGTTGGCTGTCACTTAAGTTGAATTTGTCAGGTGTCTGTATTGGCCTAACTTGGAAAACGCTCTTTCTCATGCCCAGGAAAGAAAAAGCCACAATTGGTACTGCTGGACCATGGTTTATACAAGGATCTGGACTTCTCCACTCGAATTAATTATGCATCTCTATGGAAGGTGCAACATTTATATATTTATTTTTTCATTACAGGATTGTTAGTTTCTTAATCTCACTTGGTGTGCTGTGTTTCAACATATATTTTCTACAGGGTTTGGTGTTCTCAGATGCTAATGCAATTAAAGAAAACAGTGTGAAATTGGGTGCTGGAGACGACCTCTATGTGCTTTTTGCCGGTATTCTTACCATGAGACCTTGGAATAAAGTCGTCGATCCTGCTTTGGATCATCTGGTTGTCCAAGCAACTGATCGCACTGAACTTCAGGTATCGTAAACATGCATCGTTCTAGAGTTAATGTGGTAACAGTTAGCCCCAAGAAAAAGTAGCCTAATTGAATGTGGTGGATTCTATATTTTATTTTCAAATTGTTAGACAAATCTACGGGTCAAGGTTGTTCCTTTCTTCACAGTTTCTTCCATTTTTAGGAATTCAACTGTCAACGATGCACAATAACAATATGAAGAAGTATATGCATATGTTTGCGTGTAGATTTAAAGAGCTTTCTATTGCAGATATGCTTGCTTATAACATGTAACTATTAATGCTTTTCATAGTTATCAACTTCATTTTTTTGTTCATATACAGATGTATGCTTCACAATATTTTTCACAAATCAGCGAGCTTTTGCGGAGACTCCCTCGTGTTATTCTTTTAATGCTGAAGACGAATGATTGCCTGCGTTCAGTTAATAAAGCACTGGTATGGTAGCTATAATTTTGGTTTTAGAATTATCCGTTTTGATCCTTACCATGTCATGTCATCTCGGTTGGTTTTGGTGCATTAAGCAGACAGATGGATCTTCTTTGGACACATTTTTCATTATTGGGAGAGTTTCGTCGAAAGCAGTGATTGAGTCGAGATTGATGGTGAGCAAGTCGGCTGTGACTCGACTCGGCGTGTGGGTGGAAGAGGTTCTGTTAAATGCTCGGTTATTTGGGATGCAGATTGCTTTGTGGCTTTTGAAAATTCAGAAAGCATTATTGGCATTTTGAGGGTGAGAAGCTATAACTGATAGTACTAATTATTAGCCATCCTTCCTTTAGGATGGGAATTAACAGTTTTGGTTACTATTATTTATTTGTTTTGAGAATAAATAGCAGAATTGCATTCTTTTGTCCAATTAATTGCATGTTGTTGTAAAAAGCCACACTTTGTATTTCTAACTGATAAAAGGCGGGGCTTACTTGATGATTATTATTACTACATGCTTTTACCTGTGTGATTAAGTTTTTATTATTAAATACTTTTTTTTAAAAAAAAAAAACTAGGTTCGACAAAGTAAGTTACACAGCCATGTCTGACAGATGATCTGGAGGCGTCAGGATTTGAACCATGATCTTACGGTTATGAGAGTCATCTTGCCGGACATTGTAGATTTTATTATTATATTATTATTATTATTATTATTATTATTTTGTTTAATTGGTGGATCAAGATTTTACAAAATTATAGAAATAATTAGTAAATACACCCATTTAAATTTATTGGAGAGTGGGATTAGGCTTGTAAGCAGGTCCAGATTCTTAAGTTTAAGGTCCAGATCCGACTCCTGATTCGATTTTCAGATCTAAAATTGGATTTGGCTTAACTTAAAACTTGTTCATCGGATCCGGATAGTTGGATTTGGTACGACTTGAATTCAGTCTCGGGTCTAACACCTTTATACAATATAGGAAATCATTTAATCAATCATAAAATTATAATGTTAAAGAGATGGATTAAGTAGAAATTTAAATACATAAATTCATCAAATTAAAGTTAATAAACTCAAATAGAATAGCTTTACGGTTCAAAGAAATCTTAGGCTGATTATATTTCAAACCCTGACGTGTTGCACGGTCCGTGAGAGCTTGTTAGTTTACTCCGTTTGTAGATAAATAAATAAATAATGCATATTCTTAATAGTTTAAATTGTTAGGTAAGTTGGTCATTTAGATCATCTAACACGGTATTCCCATTCGTCGTAGTCCACGTTTAGTATACGAAAGCTATTACAATTTTAAATAAATTATACCCCCTTCCTTACATTTTTGTGATATGTATATTTGTTATTTGTCAATAAAAGAAATATAATTTTTTACTAAATAAAAAAATAAGAATATTTTTAAGTGATAAAAAAATAAGTATAAATGTAAGTGAGGGAGGAAATATACTTTTGAATATCTAAATACTATTCCCTTTGACCTACTTAATATGTCCATTTTAATTGGACATATAGTTTTAGGTATTGTATAATTAATAAATAATTAAAAAATGTATTAGTAAAAATAATTATAATTTAACAAAAAAAAAATAAATATAAATTAAAATTAAAAAAATATTATAAATTTTGAATTTTAAAATATTATTAAAATATATAATTACATTTTAAAAAAAAAATAAAAAATTATTTGAAATCGACAAAAAAAAAAAAAAATGATAAACAAATTACATATTGGAACCAAGACAAGTTTCCCTCTCACACAGGCCTAAGGTTGGCCTGTAAGAATGCAAAATAATAAATGTTGGAGGTTGTTTACTGCTTATGCAAAATTAATCCACATGCACTGACATATTACATGAAGTATAAATATACAAAACAATAGAAACTTAATTTATACTTTCTCCGTCTTAAAATTAGAAAGTATACATATTTCTATTTTGGCACGTAAATGACCATGTCGTAAATAGGGACAGTGAAACTCAAACTTTGAGATTTAACTAAGCTTTAATACCATGTCGAAACGACCGTGTCATTAAAAAGTTCAATCTATTAGAGAAACAGAACCATTATTCATAGACAGAAATGAGGACTCTAACATAAAATTATATCGGAGCCCTCTAAGGTATATGCCGACTATCTAAATGAACCTGATACATTAAGAGAAATAAATAGCAGAAAAACCCCAGCCAAGAACAACATACTGCAACAGTGGATCTTGTGCAGAATTTGGGGAAATCATGGCAGATTGGATCCCATCCCGTATTGCTGTCCCCCGTCATGCAGAACCTCATCACGGCCAAAAACAGCAATACGAACGCAATCATATCATAGAGGAAAAGGGAGGAGTGTAACCGCGGAAGAAGGGTTTTACGCCTGGCGCAGAAACTGGAGAGAAGCGTGATTAGAGAGTAGACAAATGCAACAATGTTTGCGACGGCGAAGAACTTGATGGAAAATCCATACATGTGCCGCTCCACGTCCTTGAACTCGATGATGACGGAGGTCTCCTTGGCGGTGACGATGAGCCAGGCGGCGGCGAGAGTGGCGGCGATGGCGAGAGGTTTCATGATAATCTGCGCTACCAAATACCATTCTTCGTTTCGGAAACGGGGACTGTCCACGGACCTTTCTTCATCCATGATACGTATAGAGAGAGATCGAGAGAGAAGGAATTGATCAATAATGGCGGATTGATCGAAATTTTACACATATATGGAGAGAGAATTAGGGTTTGAGATAATTGGGGGCGAATTTTCAATCTAATAGTATATTATATATCAAGACAAAATTTCAAAAAATGTCCCTTATATCATTTCGACTGTAATACTGTTGAAAGTCTATTTTCGACTCTAACTCTATTGTGAGTGAGTTCTGTATCCAACTATAGCTCTATAGAATGAGCGAGTCATTTTCGGCTCTAGTTCCATTGTGAGCGAGCGAGTGACCGTGTTTTCGGCTCTAGTTCTGTTGTGAGCGAGTGAGTCATGTTTTTGTCTCTAGTTCCATTGTGAGCGAGCGAGTGAGTCTGTTTTTTACTCTAATTCCATTGTGAGCGAGCGAGTGAGTCCTGTTTTTTACTCTAGTTCCATTGTGAGCGAGCGAGTGAGTCCTGTTTTCGGCTCTAGTTCCGTTGTGAGCTAGCGAGTGGGTTCTGTTTCCAACTCTAATGGTTCGAGAATTCTGCTTCTGATCCGGACAGCTAAACCACCTTCGGTCAATCGTGGTGAATTCAAATTCTTATTTAGACGATATATAAATATATACATATTCTCATGTCAGCAATGCGAACATAATCATATCATAGATGCGAAAGCAGCGGTGAAACTGCGGATGAGCGGTTTTACGGCCGGCGCAGAAATTGGAGAGAAGCGAGAGAACAGAGCAGGCAAATGCGACAATGTTTATAACGGCGAAGAGCTTGATGGAAAGAGGATAGTTGTAATCCCTGACGTCCTTCAACTCGATGATGACGAAGGTTAAATGGCTCATCGTCGCCGGCGACGAGAGCTCTGAGGATAATCTGCGCTGCGTAATAGCGTTCGTCGTTTGGGAATCGGGGACTGTCGTCGACGGACCTTTCTTCATCCATAGTACGTATAGAAATCGAGAGAGAAGGATTTGCAGAGTTCAGTGGCGATCAACAATGGCGGATTGATCGCAAAATTTTACGCATAAAGAGAGAGAGAATTAGGGTTTGAGATAATTGGGGCCGATTTTTCAGTCAATTTTTTTTTTCATCGGTTATATTTATTTATTTTGGTTTGTGAAATTTTTTGTTAAGATTTGTGTCTACTAGTAAAATTTTGAATTAAAATTAATAAGTGTTGGATTTGATATTTTGGAATTTTTTTTTTTTAAAAAAAATAATAAAACTAAAAAGTAAAATTTTACAAGTAAGTATGATATATAGACGGGATACATTCAAATCATAATAACTTAACCATAAAACCAAATCTATACAATAGTGCTGAACAAATAACTTGTCGGCCTTGATTCTATAAACTATAAATGGACAATGACACCATAGGAGAATCGAATAGCAGAAAACCCCCGCCAAAGAAGAATATATTGCAGCAGTAATTTCAGGAAATCATAGCAGTACTCCATCGATCCCCCCATGTCGGAGTCGATCACAATCACCATCAATATCAGCAATATGGACATAATCAAATCGTGGAATAAAAGGCAGAGGGGCAGAAAGTGGAGAGCAAAGAGAGAATAGAGAAGACAATTGCGACGATGTTTACAGCGGCGAAGGACTTGTAGGCACGCGCGACTTCCTTGAATCCGATTACGACGGAGGTCTCATCGGCGGCGGCGATGGCGAGAGCTCTGAGGATAATCTGCGTCACCGAATTGATTTTGGTGTGTGAGAATCCGGGACGGTCGACGACGGACCTTTCTTCAGCCATAATACGTACAGAGATCGAGAGAGAAGGATTTGTAGAGTTCAGTGGCGATCAACAATGGCGGATCGATTGAAAATATACATATATATATATATATATATAGAGAGAGAGAGAGGGGGAGAGAATTAGGGTTTGAGATAATTTGGGGCAATTTTTTCAATCATATATATGTAGGAGTATATGTATTTTATATGATGTCAAACTTCAATATTAACTTTATTATTATTTACATATGCAATTTCTTTTCAATTAGTTTTTTAATAAAATTGTTGGAGACAAAAATTATTAGAACAATATATATATTAATTCAAGTTGATTTAAATTATTTAAAAATTTAAATATTACAAATTTGAATATTTTAAATAATATTATAATAATTTATATAAATTAATATTTTAAAATTAAAATATAATATTATCTACCTACCCTGTTCTCATTTAAGCATTAGCTCTCAACATGTATAGATATATGGGTCTGTATAAATACACACGCATTTTAGGATTATCGCATAGCATAACTTTTCTATGTTGTGATGCTAAAATGGGAGTAGAGAGGGGTTATGCTGAGGATCATTCTTTTAAAATATATTGTTAAAAATTAAAATATTTTTGTTAGTATATTTATATAAAAAGTAATATTATTTAGGTAATAATAATAAAAGATAATGTTAATGTAATATATTTATTTTTGAAAACAAATACTATTTTTTGGGCGGACAAAAATAAAAAAATTAAACTATTTTTTTTTTTTTGGACAAAAGAAGCATTGCTTATATTATTATAAATAATTATTACGAATTTTATAAAATTGTAAAAGTAATGGGTGAAGATAATGATGCTATAGCCGAGTGTTTAAAAAAATAATTTAAATGTTGATATGGATGAGAGAAATAAAATAATACAGTAGAAAAACTAAGAGCTGCTCTAACGAGTGGAGCCAAGGACAACAGTTAAACTTTCGGGCGGAGGTCAAAATATGACTTCATAGGATGTGTTTATTTGTAATATTTAAATTTTGGATAGTAATTTTTTTTAATTTAAATAGTTGTTTGATATGACATACATATGTATTGATAAAATATTGTGAATGCAAAATTAAATTTTAATGTATTATACTCCTCTGTCCCTATCTATATATCCATTTGCTTTTTACATGGAGTTTTAGAAATATTAGTATTATATTGGGATATTGTAGAATTAAAGGTAAAAATACTAAACTAATCTTATTAGTATTGTATGATATAAAGGTAATGACTTGTTATGTGATAGACCAAAATAAAAATAAATAAATAGATTGTTAAGGAACAGCGAGAGAGTAATAAATAATTATTTTTACTTTAAATTTCTAAATTTGAAACCCTAGGGTGTGTTTGTTTGCCGATTTGAATATAAAAAATTTTGAATTTGAATAATTGTATGATGTGATATTTTTAATGTAAGATTAATTTTTAATATAATACTCCCTTCGTCCCAAAATAGTATGAATAATTGGGATGAATACGAGAATTAAGAAATAATAATATTATATTGATAACGGATGTAAAAGCATTTCTAAAAGACCAAAATGACCTCATTTATGTAATTATTGTGAAATTTTGAAGATAATTTTGTAAAAATGAGGGAAATTAGTTACTAAAAATATAAATAAGATTATTTTTTTGAGACGGATAAAAATGATAAAATTGAACTATTATTTTTAAATGGAGAGAGTATCTAAAATAAAAAAATATATGTTTAATTATTATATATTTTTTAAAAGTGTGAATATTATAAATTTGATAAATTTTAATAAAAGAACAACACCCCTATGAGTTTGCTCTTTGTGCTTTCAAATTGAAATTATTTGCATAGTTTTTAATAAAAATAAATTTGTTTTTTTATAAAATATTAAATCAAAATATTATTTAAATTAAAATTTTATTTTGCATCAAATTTTAAACGGCAATCAAACTAGGATTAATTTTTTAAACCCTTTTTGTATCATGCAATCTACAACAAACAATAATAATGAAAACATAAACCAATATTTCCTTGAGGTCACTTGATAATTACGATTGTTACAAAAATTGGAAAATTGATTGATTCTAAAATCTTTCTGGAACTTATTGGGTATATATGCTCTCTGACCAATGGTCCAAAAAAAAGATAGATACACTCTTGGAACTTATTAATAAAAAAGGTTATAAAGAAAATTTAAAAAATAATGATAAATTAATTATTATATTTTAAAATATAAATAATAATATTACAAATGAATAAAAATTATTTATTTTAAATGATATGACATAATTTTAAGAGATCAAAGAAATATATTTATCACGTGGATAGTCTGGCGGTGTGGGGAGTGACCTCGTAACCGTGAAGTTATGGGTAAAAAAATATTCTTATTTTTCAATTTAAATTTGTTCACTCAAATTTTGTCATTTTTTTTTAAAAGTAAAATTATATTTCACATAAATATAAAAATATTTATACTTTATCATCATATTATTAAAAGTAAAAACAAAATTGTCTTTATATCCATTGTTCATGAAAAAAGTCATCGGTGAATAGAGAGACTAAAATATATAGTACTGCCTGTGTGTCATCCAAATTTATTTTTACTTTTCTTTTTTATTGTCATCTAAATTTATTTTTATTTCATTTTTAGTAAAAAAAAAAAACTTTTTTTTTGATTTTTTTTACTAAAAAAGAAAATTATATTTTTACCAATTTTGTTTTAAAAAATTCGTACTTAATCAAATCAACATAAATTTAGATAAGAGAGCGGAGGTGCTTTGCTGTCTGTATTTTGCTGTCTGCTGATAATTCTTGCTGTTTTTGCCGAAAAGGGAAACTATTGTTGTTAACTGATGTTTGTTTATCTGTCTTTTGTATTTTGTTTATCTATGATGGTTTTTGGATAGCTGTTATCACAACCATCTCATTCGCAAAAGGCTGTATGTAGCCTTAGTTTCTTATCGGCCTGTAATCAAACTCTAAACTTGACTTTTGAATTATTGAATTGTCTTGATGAGCGTGGGAGATCTTCTTCAGCACTGTGTGCGTGGTCACATATGCTAAAAGGGAGAAAATGTTAAGTTGAAAAACTTCGTCACTTATTTTCGGTATATTGACATATCTTTTTTTTTTTTTTTTTGTTGCTGTTGTCGTTAGATTTAAAAAACAACAACATTTGACCCAACTGTGCAGTCTCATCAAGTTGCATTTTATTGTCTTTCCTAAGAATTGTAGTTTTTAAAGACAAAATCGACATTCTTAGTTTGTCTTATTGTGGTCAAAAGTGAATAGATACACATCATTTCTTGTTTGTATCAAAGGAATTAATTACATGTCAACACAATGGCTGTTATGGCTGCCTTATAGCTCGTCTGTGGAAGGGTGAAGGGTAGTGTAGTGGTTTTGGGAGTGTGTGTAGTGAGAGAAAACTTGTTACAATCCTCTCAACCTCAACCCTTTCTATCTCCATGCATTGAGTGAGTAATATACACTACTTCTCGCTGGAGAGTTCGTCGGTCGAAGGAAAATCGAAGTTCCGATCAGGGGAACATTCAAAATCTGTGCAGCCCAACTTCTTGTTAGTTGTAGATACGCGTTTCTGACAACAAATGTCTGTGAAGGGATTTTCCTTAGGTAATTAACATTGTAGTTTGGGTTGAAGGAGTATTTGGTCTTTTGTTCTTAATAAGCACTGATTAATAAACCTCTCATGGATTGGAATTCCCAAATGTAGGTTAGTTATAATCAAACTGGGTTACCAAATAATTTTTCATTTATTACTTTGGTCTTTATATTTATTTCGTTGACAAATCGTCGTTATAACTGTGAAAATTGAGCCTTTTAATAAGTGTTCGAGAGTTTAACACTTATTTTTTTCCAAACAATAAATAAATTAAAATGGTCAATTAAGATTATAAGATCGAAGTGAACACGGCAGATATTTATCAAAAACGATGCCGTATTATTAGTCAAAAGTAGAACGCAGCGATGCCATGGTGGCCCAAAAAGGGCAAAAGCCTAAAGTTCAATGCACTTTTCCACTTGTTTAAGAGAAATATCCTAAGATATTTTTGCCCTTCAGTATTCAACCCTACGGCTCTTCTAAGCGCGTGCTCTCCACTCCCTATTTTACTTCATTTTATTAAATTGATTTATCTATAAATTATTCCCAATGTTTCATAACCATTAACCTTTTTTTGTTTTTTTTAATCTTATAATAATGGATATTTTTCGTCAAAAACCATTCCAAACTCATTCATTTTTGTCATCTTTTTCAAAAATAAGTATTTTTTTTTATCTATATTTAAAATTCTATGATTGTGTTTGTTTGTGAATCTGGATTTTTTATTTTGAATAGTTATTTAATGTGATATAAATAGATACTGATATATCATTTTGATATAATATAATATTAAAAACAATTTGATTTGATATTTTTTTAAAAAAAAATTAAATAGTAAAAATTTATATAAAAATTCAAAAAAACACAACCTGTTACTCTTTTTATAAAATTAGTTTATTTATTTATTTGTAATAAAGAAAATTGATTCTCTATAAAATAATATTTATATTACATATATTTTTTATTTCGATATAACTTTTAAAATATTTAAATATATATTCTAATTTTTTTTAATTATATATTAAATTTATTTTAAAATTATAAATATTATTAATTATATAAAAAATAAAAATAAAAATACTTTAAATTATTATCTTAAACGATATGTTCCTAATATAATAGTCAATTATATAAAATAAATAAATACGAATGAGATTCAAATTCGCTGCAAACCACACGCGCTAAAAAATTAGCGCGTGAAAGGGCCAAAGTCTTAAGGAGATGACTCACCCGCCTGATCTGTTGCCTCTGCGAAGATAAGCAACCGCCTCCGTCTCCACCTCCGCCTCCGCCTCCGCCCCTATTTATCGCCGGCTTCCTCCACCGCCATACCCTCGCCTAGCCAGTCTCCGCCGCTGAATCCTCCATGGACGACACCAACTCCAGCCGCCGCCGACGCAACCGCAGCTCCTCCAAAACCACTTCTCTCCACGAAACCGATGGTCGCGAGCCGAGCTTCCAGGACGGCGGAGATCCGGCGGTTTGGGCGACCTTCAGCGAGAACTTCCACCAGGTTCAGTCGGTGCTCGACCGCAATCGCCTCCTGATCCAGCAAGTCAATGAGAATCACCAGTCCAAAATCCACGACAACATGGTGAAAAACGTGGAGCTGATTCAGGAAATTAACGGCAACATTACCAAAGTCGTCTCTCTCTACTCCAATCTATCCTCCGATTTCATGACCGCCGTCAACCACCGGAGCGCCGCCAAGAGCAACTCCGAGTCTGAGGAGAAACAGTGACCGCCGACCACCAAGTTCGTCCCTTCTATTCCTTCAATTCTCTGTTATCTATCACGCACTTCACGAGCTCACACACACACATACATATATATATAGATAGATACACAGATGTATGTATAATTTTACATATACTTGCAGTATTTGGAATACAACAATGGTGGCTGTGGCAACACATATCTTCTATGTCATGCTTTTAATAAAGTTGAATCTGAAAACTTTGGGCAAATAAAATAAAATCAAACCAAACAAAATGTACAGATTATTAGAAAGACAATTCACCACTGTCGGAAATGACGACTGAGCTTTTGGGAACTCCATTCCCTCTTCCTTGAGCTTCGATCTTCATTACCACATCCATTCCAGAAAGCACTTTTCCAAACACTACATGGCGTCCATCCAACCTTTTACAATAAGCTTCAAATTTGTAAGAACAATATCCAATCACAAAAAGAAAAATAAGAACAGCCACCACTTGCCAGATTGTTGCTGTTGCGCTGTTTTTCTCGGGCAAGATTTTGATTTGGTTTGCTTACCAGCTTGTAGTCACCGTTGTGATGAAAAACTGGGATCCGTTGCTATCCGGGCCAGAATTCGCCATCGAGAGAACACCTGCAAGAAATAACATTTGCCCGCGCAAGATTTCTAGTATTGTGTTTTTGTAATCAAGTCAAGGGGAGAGGGTAATGGGATCGGGACATAATATTCACCGGAGCCTGTGTGCTTCAATTTGAAGTTCTCGTCGGAAAACTTGTCACCATAAATTGATTCCCCGCCACGTCCATCGCCACGGGTGAAGTCGCCTCCTTGGATCATGAAATTTGGTATGATCCTGTGGAATTTGCTACCTTTAAAATGAAGGGGCTTCCCACTTGATCCGGTTCCTTTCTCCCCTGATTTAAAAGTAATCGCCACATGTTAAATATACGCATAAGATGTAGAATTTATGAAGAAAGATAATGAGATAAAGATAAGATAATTAACAAAGTTCCGAGCAATAGAACAGCAGACATTATGATTTGATTGTTTACAGACTCGCAATCGATAAATGTAACCTTTATCCAGAACCTTGAATGGGTGAATCCCAGAATGCTGAAAGAATAAAAGACATGTCGAGCAATACACCATTTTCTTTTTCCGGAGAAAGGGGAAAAAATTACTCGGAATTGAAAGCCAAAACATGTACTTTCTGTCTATACTGATGTTTCCAACAGAATGTTTAAAAACCACGTTGAATACAGATGATGGAAAATTGGAAATTAAGAATCCAGACAACAAATTAGTTGGATGTCATTATTTGTAAAACTGTATTGAAGTGGGAAAAGGGACGGAGCTACCTGTGCAGAGCGCTCGAAAATTTTCTGCAGGCAAACAAACAAGTAAATGTTCAGGACAAGTTCATCTGTAGATTACAAACATTATGGGTGGTCAAAATATAGCTTGCTGCATTTTAAAGATCACCAGTGGTCTTTGGCACAATTTTTCCGAAGAGTCCCATCACAATGCGCCCTGAAAAGGCAACAAACAGTTGTTATAATTTATTTAAGATAAACGAGGAAGTGGCCAAAAGGAAGGCATTTTGTGGACCAAGATAGCTATTCACTTTCCCACAACAATCACGAACTCGAACAATGCACTTTCAAAAAGCAAAAGATGAAGCAGTGAATGCAATTTCGCTTGGGAAATTAATCTACAAATATCATCAAGTATGGCATTTCTAAGTCAACTAGAAACAGAAATCAGCTTGATTGTAATTCTTAAATGAGGACACATATTCCACATGCCAATATTTTTTCAAGTTCCTTTAGAATCAGAGAACACAAACTAATACCCCTCGTCATATTAAACCCCAATTTGGAAGCTTTAATTAATCTGTCCACAATCGACTCCAGAACTCCCTCAGAACATATAATTCTTGAACCCATCCACTGTGTCCACATCTATACCACATATAATGACTGATATATGAATATACAAGGTAACTTGGACCAGAACTTAAGGAAGCTTGCCGAGTTCAGCATTTGGATCATAAGAAGTCAGTGTTACGGTCGACATTGGCATCTCTTAGCAGCACATAATAAGTTTTTTCTATTCCAGTGAAATGAGCACAAAAGTTCCGGCTTAAACACACAGTTGGAAGATAAATCCTATACCTATCAACATATGCTATACCAGACAGAATAACAAAGATTTAATTTGGTACAATCAACCACGACTTAGATAATTAAGCGGCCTCACGGATCAAAACTTCAGATGCCACTGTCCAATGCAGAAATCAACATTTTCACCTTCATAGCAGATGACAGACTTGCTAGAAGCAGAATACCATCAAGCAACATCAAGTAGCCTCCATTTCAATTATTGATTTGGATCCCCAATATTGGTATACCAATAATTAAGCTAATATGCAGCTTCTAAGAAAGAAAGGTAATTCTTAAATTCGTAATCACTGTAAGGAGCAAGCGCATAGTGCAAATACAATAATACATATGCAAACACAACTATAAATACAGAAATTTTAAAACTGAAACAAAATTTGCCTGTCCGTTTTCCATCAATTTCAATATCAAAGTAGACTTTTTGAGTTACTTCATCCACATCCTCCAGATTTCCAACCTAGATCAATTGAATCAATAGAAAACCAACCATGTAATTAGAATTACATTTAACCTACAGACACGAGACACTTTTAGATTTATTTACAATGTCAATTCTGTCAGCTAACAATTTCAAACATGATTCTCACTCAACCTTCTTATCCCCAATCGCATTATCCTCGGACGAAACACCAGCATCTCCCAATCGATTCTGAAATCAAGCATAATTCCGGAATTCAGAAGTCATAGGGATCGAAATGTTTGAATTAAACCCCGCAGAATCTGGAGTAGGCAAAAATATGGGAAAATCAAAAGGAAAAACGTTACCAGTATGAGCGCGAGAGTTCCAAACAGAATGAGCACCCAAAGTACTGCAATCGAGAGCAATCTTCTGTTCGAATTAGCCATCTCCTTCTTCCGGGAGAAACAGTCGCAGAAATCAGAATAGACCTTGTCGAGGAAGTGATGACTGAACACGTGCCTTCGTTCAAAAATAACAGGATTGGCGTAATTGGTACACCAAATTTGAGTGTTACTTTTGTTTTGTTTGTACTTTTCAATTGATTATCCATTGTCTAAATTTTTTCACATTTTTTTTTACCATATTTTACTTTATTATTATTTTTTAACTATAAAAACATAATTTCTATTTTTATTCACTCTTTAAGAAAAATAGATAAAAATACTCTCTTAATTCACTTAAATTTTTTTTATTTTTTATTTCTAAGTATTCTTTTAAATCTTTTCATTTTTTTTCAATTGAGTGATACTTCACATAAATTCAATAATATTTTTATTTTATCATCATATTATTATTTTCTCAAAAAAAAATTAAAGTAAAATTATTTTAAGCATATCATTTGTATTATATTTCAATAAAATATTAACAGTGAAATATTTGTTCCTTTAAATGACAAAGGCTAAAACCTGAAAACCAAAATCATATAATTAGGCATTGATTTACACAATAATTTTTGAAAATTTGACATTATTTTTTTTAAAAAAATATTACATAAAATATATAAGTTGTGTTTTTTTTTTTTTTTTTTTTTTTGTAGTTTTATAGGTTTTTACTATTTAAATTCTTTTTTCTTTTCAAAAATATCACATTAAACAATTATTTTTTCTTTTTTATAGTATACTACAAATTTATTTTATATTCAAAATATTACATCAACCTCTATTAATATCACGTGAAATAACTATTCAAATTCAACTTTTTACTATTTATAAAATTCAAACAAAAAAACTAAAACCCACAAACAAACACACTTTGATAAGATATGGCGTATCCATATCTTGTTAAGATTTACATATCCATGATAGAGTGCCTGTACAAAGGGGAGGAGTCCTCACTTGTACTACACTCCACTTTTGAATCAATAAAACAGTCTTCTTTGCCGAGTACATCTTATAGTGTTCTTATTTTTAGCAAGTATTGGAGTCGTGTGCGAGGCTGCACTAGCGAGTTCTCGAGGGAGTCGAAGAATCGCTAGGCCGACGGGAAGGTATTCGAGAATGAACCATCCAACCAAGTGGTTTCTTTTACATTACATTAAATACTAATTTTTTATTATCTCTAAAATTTTGAAACTTAAAAAACTTTAATCTAAACAATTCTTTTCTCGAGAGCAAACGCAATGGTGTTTGTATTAATAAGCCTTCAAAGCTTACGTGTTACTAACGTGTCAAGAGTAACTTGTTCAGTCAAGTAAAATAAAAAAAATGTCACATAGTAATACATGATCGTGATGCTCAGTTTTTCTTTCTTTCTCTCCGAAGTCTAAATCGGAACCCTAAATCGGTGATGAAGCATTCAACTAGGTCTTCGAATTCCGATAAAAAATCTTTTAATTTTCACTTATTTTTTTCTTCTTCTTCTCTCCGTTGAGTTTAGGAAAATTCAAAAATTTGGTACAAATAAAAATTTTTATAGAAGATTTAAGAAAAGAGTTTAAACGAAATCGACTCCTACCGAAAATGATGTTCCTGAAATTGACAAATATTGCTCTAGAATAAATGTTTGAACTCGGTAAATATTTCAAATTTTGGATATATACTGATTTTAGCGATTACTACTTCACTTCCAAAGCACGGAAACCATAAACCCTTGTAATGTTAAAGAATATACCGAATGAGGACGAGCGAGCCTATGACGAAGACGATTTCCGTCCCAACGTGATCCGATTGTGACGATTGCGGCAACGACACTGGCTGTTGGCCACCACAACGAAGAAGACACAAACTCGTTCTTTCAAAAATAATTTTTGGGAGAAAAAAGAAAAAAGAAAGAAGTCCGACCCGAGATGACATCTACTGCACAAGACCGGGTTGAAGAAGCCAGTTTAAAACAGCCTGATTTTAATGTCTATTGAAAATAATTTTATTGCGATTGTTCTTAATGTTCAGGTCGGTCAAGAAGCACGCACGGGTGCACAACTCCATCACGTATCGACCGTCAGATGCAGACCCTAATCCATCTAATGGACGGTGTAGATCTCATCCAATATTAAGCTGGACCGACCAAACCCGCCGAGATTCGTCTCAGTTTCTCCAGAGCCTTCTACTCTCTTCTCAATCTTCCTCCCGGAACTCTCGAGATCTGCACCGCAACCATTATGCTTCCCAATCCTGCTCTATAAATACACATCCTACAGAATCAATCACACCAGCATTCTAACTAGATCGATCAATCCAATTTTGAATTGCAAAAATTTACGAGATGTCGTTGATTCCAAGCATTTTAGGGCAGAGGAGCTCTGCGAACGATCCATTTGCGGTTGGTCTTTGGGATCCGTTCCGCGCCTGGCCGACGATCTCCGGCGGCGAGGCGTTGCAGTTCGCGGCGACTCGAGTGGATTGGAAGGAGACTGGCGGAAGCGCACGTGTTCAAGGCGGATGTGCCGGGGATGAAGAAGGAGGAGGTGAAGGTGGAGGTGGAGGAGGGGAATGTCCTGCAGATTAGCGGCGAGCAGAGCAGGGAGAAGGAGGAGAAGAATGACAAGTGGCATAGGGTCGAGAGGAGCAGCGGAAAGTTTGTCCGGCGGTTCCGGCTGCCGGAAAATGCGAAACTGGAGCAGATCAAGGCGAGCATGGAGAATGGAGTGCTGACGGTTACTGTGCCGAAGGCGGAGACAAAGAAGCCTCAGGTGAAAGCTATCGACATTTCTGGCTGAGATAATTGATATTATGGAATGATTGATTGCATGTTTTGGTTGAATGAAATCAATGTTGTGATGCATGCATGTTTGAATTCAAATAAAATACTAATGTTGTGATCACATTTTACCTTCATAAATATATATATATATATATATATTTCTTGATTATTGATTTTTTTTTTGCATTGAGATATATATATTTTCTTCGATTTTTTTAATATTAATTATTATATGGATATATAGTATAAATCAAGAAAAAAAAATTATTAGTCTTTTATTATACAAATATAACAATATTTGAAGAATAATTTTATTCAAATATAAAGATATTATTAATTATAAATACGATGACGATAGGACGGAATGAGTGTACATTTTAATTACTAAGTAAAAATAGTAAGAAATTTTGATATTTTTATTTTTTATTTAATGACGTGAGAATTTGTCGCTGCTATTTTTCGGGTGCGCTCTGGGTACACACTCGGTCAATAATAATAGCCTATAAATTAGGTTTGATAATCCTTATCCACCGGGTTATCTTTTACTGAAAAAATTGTATATATAATGATATATTTGTAATTTTAAAATAAAAATTAAGAGTATTTTTGATATTAATATATAATTATATATTTTATAGTAGAATGAATAAAAATAATAAAAATGATACTTTAAGTTACAACGAAAATATATACAAAGACATGTATAGGTGTGTTTGTTTGGGGGTTTGGATTTTGAGTTGGGATTTGAATAGTAAAAGTTTTGAATTTGAATAGTTGTATGATGTGATATAAATAAGGTTTGATGTGATGTTTTGAATGTAAAATTGATTTTTAGTATAATATAAAAAATGAAAAATAGGTGTTTGATTTGATGTTTTTGGGGAAAAAAAATTGGATGAATAGTGGAAATTCACCAAAATCCTTCAAACAAACACACAAACACACCCTATGTTTTAGAAATATTTGTTGGATAAGCCTATGTTTGAGAGGCCAACTCCTTCATGCTTATGCAAGCGAAAATATTTGTTAATCTTGTTTGGTGTAGAAGTTTATACTCTATATATGGAGGATTGACGGGATTGACATACACTACAAAATTTGTTTGCTAAGTATTAAGTTTGTTTGAAGAAAAAATTAAATTATTATAATTAAATAGTGAAAATATATAAGAGAAAACACAACTAAATAATGTTTCTTTTGATTAGTTTAAAAAAACATTTGTTTGAATTTAATATAAAAATGATATATGATAAAATATTTTGTGAGTAAAATATATATATATATATATTTCGAAAAACACAAATAGTAGAAATATGAGATTTGAAGTTAAAATAAAAAAACCTAATTCCATAAAAAAAAATTATCCGTATGCATATTATTTGTGTATATATTAAATTTAAATTTTGCATATATACACACACATCGGTATGAATCCGACACTAAAAAAAAAAATAATAATAAAATAATGTGATTTGGTAAGTTTCTTATTATGTTGAATAGGGTGTGTTTGATACAAAGAAATGATGCCAAAGAAATGAAAATGGTCTTATTTCTCTTTTTGTTTTAGTTTGAGAAATGGAATTTGACAAATAAATTATTTTTATTTTCTGTTTTCATTTCTCTCCTGTAAATATAATTTTTTAATTTAAATTTTTTTTTTTGTACTATCTAATTTATATATATGTATATATTTAATATATTATTTTAATTTTATAAAAATCAAATTTAATTTATTGTTAAAGTATTTAAGTTTTACCATTTTTTAAGAAATTATACTAAAATATAAAATATAGTATATAATTTATAATTTTTTAAAAAAAAATTACCAAAAATATTTTTCATGAATTCTTATTCGTTAAAATTCTTTTTTTTATCCAATTAATCATTTATTATTATTAATTTATAACTGCATTTTTTTTATATATATTTTTCAATTAAATTCTCTATTTTACCAAACAAAAAAATTCTCTACTAATTTTATTTCTGTCTAATTCCATTCTCTACTCTCATTTCTATGCAATTACATTCTCCGTACCAAACGCCACCTAAGTGTAACATTGTTGGATTTGAGTGCAGAACATTTCACATTTAAACATTATTAATTTTTTAAAAAAATCAACTGATTAACAATTGAAATTTATTTAATACTACCAAAGTTTTTAACAATTAATTCATATTTGATCCAATGCCTATATAAGATCTTGTGCAAAGTCTGAAAACTTAACATTCATTTATTTCCTTCTCTATAAATCTTGTGTCTGTAATATTAGGGATATGATTTTCTAAATTCTAATTTATTATGTGCATTTGAATGATATGTTTGAACTAATAAGTTTTTATTTATTTTTAATTATTATTATTATTTTTTTATCATGAAATCTATACTTTTAAATCACGAAATCTATACCTATAATACTCTTATTGTTGGTTTGGCAAAAGTGAACACTTCTCGTAATTACATTAGACATGTGCTATGGTAATTCGTAGCTAGAATTATCTTTCTAATGGTAAACTTGCGATTTGTTTTAATTAAATAATTACCTTCTATTTAATCATTATTAATTTTATTAAAAAATATATCAAATAATTAACAATTGAATTTGGTTTAATACGTACTAATATTTTTTTTTAACATTAATATTTAATCTAGTGTTTATACAGATCGAATTTTGTGCATAACATAAAAATATAATATTCAATTTATTTATTTCTCTATGAATTTTATTTGTAATAATAGGGTTGTATGTTTTTAATTGTAGTTTATTTTTGTCCTGACTCTTTTGAATAATATTTCTAAAAATATTTGTCGAAATTTTTTTTTTTTTTAACACCGCTTCAAATACAACTATTATAGTCAAAAGTTATTGTTTATTCGTTAAAATTTCTTATTGTAGTAGAATCACGGACACAAAATACATAAAAATTACATGTTTAAAATAAAACTGGTGCACTCCTGGCAATCACAATCATCGAACCGGCACATGTCACAACCGTTACACACGCACTTTGTGCAACCGGTACATTTTGGATTCTTCGGACAACCTCTGACTGCTTTTCGGCTTTCCCTCTCCTCAGCATCATCACAAGATAATCTATTCCAAAAATCCAAACAATATATAATAGAATAAAGATATCATATGTTGTGTATTTCAAAAATAATCTTATGAAATCTACTGTTATAACACTCACTCTTGGTTTGGCATATCTGAGCATTTCCAGTTATCAGATGCAAGCGCTCTATGGTAATTCCTAGAGTCGTCTCTTGTGCGGTTGGTAAATCTGCGCTCTTTACGGCATAAAGAGCAGCGCACAAATTCATCTCGATGAGCTGCTTGGCGTATTGGCCTCTGATACGTGTCTTTAAAAAACTTCAACAAGCAAGTTTTCACGAGCTGGACTTTCGAACCATCTCGACCAAATACCCAAATTTGGCTTTTCCAGTATTTGTCTGAGTTGGTTCTTAGGGCATGCCTTGCAAATTCGATCGGTGACACGTTGACTGAACATTCAAATATAAAATAAAATATGTTTAAACAATATATATATATATATATATTTGTATTGAAAATTTACCTTTCGAACAATTTTCATCGCATGTGCAGTTGATTTCTATCCTTCCATCAAAATATATCTTGAGCTTTCCCGATGTATCGCCGTATCTCGAGTTCGTACATCCACACTTCATCACCAGAAATTCGGTAGTGATTTGCAATATACCGATGAATCCGAACAATTCTGCTTGAGTAAACATGTTTCCTTTGATGGAATAAAGCTAAACTTAATGATTATGTCAAAAAAATATTAATTTCATTCTATGTATGTTAATTAGTGAAAAAAAAATTGTTTTCATAAATATGACAATATATATTATTGGTGCGCACTTTCATTTGAAAAATGTTATATAACACATGTCTCAAGATAAGAAGTATATCATTTCTTCCTAAATAATATCACTTTCAAAATTTACTTTCGTTCATCACATCCAAAACTTATATTTTTATTCAAATAAATTTAGAACACTGCATGATTATGAAATTGCATTACTTAATCATGAGAAGAAAGAAGAACTAAGAACTTACCTTAGATATGTAAAAGCGATAATGTTGATTAGTGTTTAATGTCTTGCGTTGAATATGAAATCAAATTATCACGTTCACTTATATAATAGCAAGACGCGTAAGATAATTAGATTTCTTTCGTAACTTTTTACCTTTCAAATTGTGTTATAAAATATTTTTCCCCATATTTCGTAATTTGTACAAATATACTTAATAAGATTTTTCCCACAATTCACGGATAGTATACGAAAATAAAATTTGCGTCTAAATTCAGCAATGTAAAGGTATATATGGGATTGCGATGACTTGCACGAAACTATACATGTAGAAAATCGGCATATTGTAATGTGAATAAATTTTGTTGAAATACAAAAAAAAAAAATCTCATAATGTAAAAGTATCTTTCGATTGTATTAATTTGCACGGTATTATTTTATATAGAATATCATACATTATAATTTATTTCAAAAGAATTTTCTTAGGTAATATTCCCTAAATTTCACATGTCCAGTAACATTTTATATTTTGATCCGTGCATATTTTGCAATATTTCCAAATAAAAAATAATTAATACATTATATCTCATCACATTATTTAAATAAAAAAATAAATATTTCTTCATCCTATTTGAAAGAGCCAATTGAAATTTTATAATAAAATAAGAAATAATAATATTTTATTGGTTAATGGAAGTATGTAAAAAATTTGGTATTTTTGTATATGTAATAGTATGTTTGTAATTTAAATAAAAATTAAGAGTATTTGATATTAATGTATAATTATTTTTACTAAAAAAAATGAAGGATACTTTCGAAGGGGACGAAGGAAAACGGTAAAAAATACTTTGTAATATAATAGATGAAATAAATATGCATTTTTCTCTCTTGTTACATCGCCTAATTTCATTTCTGTATCGAAATCAAAAGGTGCTCATGGAATGGAGGAAATATAAAAATATTATATTATATTGAATGTAATTTTTTTAAGATGATAAAATATATATTATATATTGGGAATCATCTCAGATAAAAATTTGTTGAAGAACAAATCCTAACTCTTGATTAGGATTGTATTGACTTACACAATATTCCATCAGTCTCAATTATCCTGTCAATCTTTCTATTTTTGTTGTCTCATTTATTATGTCATTTTTTTTAAAAAAAATTATATAATTTAATTTCATTTTAAAATTTTAAACTTATAATTTTTTAATTATAATTATATTAATTAGTTATCTTAATCTTAATTATTTACATAGATAATTATTTTTACTAATATATTTTTAATTATTAATAATTATACCCCTTTCAAATTCTTGTGTACAAGGGACATTTTAGTCGGAACGGAAAGAGTATTATTTACTACTCTTGATTATCCCCATAGTTTCAACACTCTCCAAAAGTACTTACATAGGGGTGAAATCGAACAATAGACAAGACAGCGTATACAAGTGAAAAGGACACTTTTTTTGGGGTAAAATTCTTAAAAGAATATAAATATAGTGACCTATTTGCAATTTACAGCATAAGAAACAAACAAAGGCAAGGCAAGGGAAACGGAAAAAGGCTTTTAACATGTAAGCTAAGCTGAAACTTGCAAACCCCAACGGCTCAACCCCCCTCTCGATCGAAGATTTCTTCTCCGGCTATTCACCGATCATCCACAACTCAATCGTTTGCTCTCGATCCTTCTACTCGAAGCCTATAAGTTAATTTCTTCTCGGTAGGATGCTTTTTTCCCTCAATTGTTGCCTTATGGGTTGAAATGTAGCTCATCCGGATTAATTGAAAGGCATACTGTTGAGATCCAATATGTTGAAAATTTCCTGGTGTTTGGATGAGCGAGATTTTTGTTTATGTAATGTTTTTCATTTCCTTGAATTCGTGATTTTTGTGTTTGATCTGAATTGTAAATAAGTTCGTCAGAGGCTTGGGGGTTTCGGTGTTCGAATAGATTCAGCGGCTGATCAATTTGATTCTGCAATAATTCTACCTTCTGAAGTTACTAATATCTGGAGAATTATTTGATCCGGAACGACCTATCTAGTCGCAATAATTCTGAATCCAATCCTAATCTTCTTTGTTCAGCGTGTTTAAAGAGCACTTTTTCTTCTTCTTCTTCAATTTGGTTCATCTCCTACAGTGCAGAGATTTGCAATTTCAACCCTTATCTTCTGTTATGAATTAAATGAAAAGCAAGTATGGAACTTTCTCAAGCATTTGCATCAACCTTTACCTATTTGCTGGTTTGTTTATATCAATACAATATAGGAGATGATTTGGAACATATTGCTAGCTTTTTGGGTTCACCAGATTTTCGGTGTAAATAGATTAATATTGATGAAGTTGCACCAGTTCAAATACAATGTAGTTATTAAATTAATTTGGTTTTTGACATCTTATTGTGATTTGTTGTGCCTGTATTGACTCGCCAGCAGGATACAGATCTGCACTGGCAGAGTTAGCAAACCATGATTTGAAAATCGAAGCCGGGAAAACTATTTTTTCATGGAGAAGGAAAAACTAGTGTCTAATTTTTATAATTTTTTGTTATTTTATTTTTTCCCAAATGTTTCTGTGCTATTGATGTGGTTAGGCACTGATTGATTTGATACAACGTTGATTCTGAATCCAAAATCCCTAGCTTAACTGATCGAGATAGGCTATTTATAGTTTTGGATTTATAAAGGAGAAATCTATGTGCATTTAGGGTAGATTCAATCTTTTTTCAATAATTAATTAATGTGATGGTGTGATATTAGGTTAATGTGCTTTTCAGCTTATTGTGTTTCCTGAAAGAGCTTTTACATTTCGGTTGAGTGGTGAGCATTGGAATTTGATATAATGTGATTGTGGTGGCTTATCCTCTGCATGAATGAGGAGAAATTATTTATTGACTTAATGTTATTGGGGTAGTCGACATTCAGATGTTTCTGAATTAAATATTGTGTTGTATTCTGTGTAGAATTTTAGCCAAACCTTCCTTTGAAACTTTACAGAAAGTGAAAATTGTGTTGGTGTGTATTGCAGGACATGGGGTTGTGGACACTACTAGAGGGCTGCCTGCTTCTTGCAAATGCACTAGCTATACTAAATGAAGATCGATTTCTTGCCCCAAGAGGGTGGAGCTTCCAAGAGTTTTCTGGTGTTAAAAGAAATTCACTCAAGGGACAGATTCTTGGGCTGATATACGCGACTCAGTACCTAAGAGTTCCTCTTATACTTCTCAATTTGCTGTGCATTGTTGTGAAGCTGGTATCAGGTTGAGGTCCGGTTGCACTCAGGGGCGTGTTTCTTCGGTAAGTAGTCCTATTTTTCTACCCATGTTCTTCCTTAGGTCATGCATATTTGATTGCTGTGCAAAATGATAAAGGAATTATGATCCATATTGACAAACTTTTGGTGAATATATTTTGTTTCTCTTGAATAATCGAAAAGATACTTTTGGTACTTAGAAAAAGTGTATGTTCTATTGTCTTGTCTGTGCATCAACCAACGGATCCTATGCAAATATGGTTTTTGCTTCGATATGCCAAGCTCAAGTCTTACACTTGCAGATAATTGCATCTCTTGTACCGAAAAGAATGTAGAGAATCAAGCCTTTTGGTTAGGTAAAAGAGAATCAAGTTAAGCATGCATTTATTATATCAAATCCAAATGGTCGAACTGGCGTTATCTCTCATGCTATATCTATTAAAATTTCCATGCCTTCCTTTGGTCTGTAACTATGGTGCATTATATATAATGCTCATCCGTGTCTAGCATTTGTTTCCTATCTTGAAATATAAAGTTGAATGTCTTCTGAGATTGGGTTCTTCAGAAATTGTGGACATTATCTGTCGTTTTGATTCGTTTCCATATGATGTTTCTTTTTTCTTTAAATAACATCGTTTGAATAGCCAGTAGAAGCATTTAGTTTATTAAGGGAGAGATTTATTTTCACCGTGGTTATGTTGGATGGTATTCCCATTGTTTCATATTTTAAATTTACCTTTCACTTAAGTACATGTATGGATTTGGTTATTTTGTGTTTGTTTATGTAAATACCATTGTGCGAGACAGTGACATTTTGAATTTATCAGGTTTGATCAAGAAGATAGCAAACTTGGGAAGGTTGTATCACCGAGATTGAGACATATTATGTTTTAAACAAGATGGTAATCCCGCAATTGAATTTTCATCGATAGCTTAGCTAGTTCTAGAGGATCAAGTTTTATTCCGTCATGAATGGATCAACAAAGGTTGTTAGACACTATTTTCGCCGTTTCTTGCAGTGTTGCAGTTCCTCCATGAATCTCATCATAGTCTTGTGCTAAACTTTTGTGGGATATTTACTAATTATGTATAATGTAAAGAGATCATAAAAATACAGTGAGTTTGGTTGTATGCATAGAGGGATTGCTATTCTATAATATCTCGACTTATTTATTTCTGAGAATTATTTAATAATCGTGCTAATACATAAATATATATATATATATATATAACACAATTGATATGCTGGAGTTGAATGGAGATTAAAATGGATTGAATAGTCTATTTTTCGTCAACAGTATACACATGTTTAATAGAAGTACGTAATTTTAAAAATCCCCTCTATTTTCAAAATTGCTTCCAACTCCTTCCCTCGTAGTTTCATAATATATCTCTCAGTCGTTCTTATTTAACTATATTTGACGTACACGAGCCCAAAATGCTAATAAGTTTTACAAATATACTCGTTATTTTTATTATTAACTTCAAAAAGCACTAGATATATTAAAAGTAGTTGTTTTTTTTATTTTAATTTGTTTTTAAATGTTCTTTGAGGTTAAATATAAGATAAATGAATATGTTTATAAATTTAGGAGGGAGTTTGATGCAATTTTAAAAATACAAGAATTTTGCTCAATTTTGTAAAATCACAAGCAGATTTTGTGTAATTTAGCCTTTGGTTTTGGAAGGATGTGAAAATTTCATACATGAGCGAAAAGATGATAGGTGTTAGAAACGATGAAAATGAGTCTGAGTGCCGAAACTGCAGCAGCAGTAGCAAGGCAGCCAAAGAAGACAACATTAAGCCAATGCCAAGACTTCTGCGTCAAGCTTAATTTGTTCCTCCTGGCCACCAAATACATGTGGTGTGCCAAAATGAACGTGAGGGGGTACGTGCTAAGTGCCCCCGTCAAGCTCATGAAGTCTCCCAAACACGGGAGCATTGCTGAAACTAACGAGGTTAAGACAACGTACCCTCCGCGCACTCCTGTTCTAAACATCACGTTGCGAATGGCAAGGGGGCTTCCTTTGATGCCATAGCTTGTGTCCAGATACTCGTACATTGGGCTGGCGAAGATCCAAGGCAGGAAGAAGAGAGTGAGTGCGCAAGTATTGTAAGGAAATTGAAATACGTATGTTGTACAAGGTCGTCTGGTTACATGCAAGGCGATGACGGTTAGCAAGAAAGTTGAAATGTTGGCGACGGCCATGATCCAGATTGGACCTTTGACGTTGTTGAGCAAGTACTCTGTTGTGTTTACTCTGTACGCCCAATATCCGGCGAAGATGATCGTGTACATAGGTACCACTCCGACCGTGAACTGGAAATATAGGCCTTTCATCATGTTTGAGACCACAGGTTGCTTCACTGTTGCCTGTTCATATAAATGAGTACGGTTGGTTTGTTATCGTTAGTTGATATAAATGACCAGTCTCACTTAAAAGATTAAACTATTAGGATACGATATCATTTAATTATTTATCTACAAATGAAAATTAACCAACAGGTATTATATGAAACATATGTTTCAAAAGCAGAGTGTAACCAGGTGGGGGCAAGGGGTCAAGCCACCAACCCCACCCCTTAACTTTTTTGTATAATTTATATTTTTTAAAACATATATATACATATAGTAAATATATTAAAATTTGGGCAACTTCCGCTAAATTCTCTATATCTATTTTCAAATTCTTATCTACTCTTATGCATTAATTTGTTATTATTTATTTTCCATTTTTATAAATTTGTTCTTTTTAACTCCCTATCTCTCTAAAAATTCTATAATATCCTTATTTAATTTATTATATTTATTGTATTTCTCATTTTGTCTTCATCTATAAATCTTTAATTTTTATTTTATAAATTTACTTTCTTATTATACATATAATAAATAAATAACTATATGAAATAAATATTGATAACAAAAATAAACATTGATGATATAAATTTGTAACAAGTACGTAAAGTAAAACTTGATGGTACAACCATTTACTTGAAAAAGTATATATATATATATATATATATTTTTTTTTTTCTTACATAGATACACAAGAAAAATAATATAAGAAATTAATGTTGTAAACACTAATATATAAAAAGAATAATTATATACTAATATATGATACATAGTATTGATAATACTAATAAGTCAACTGATTTAATATACAAATATTCATACAATGGCAAGTAGTTAAAAATATTTATACGTAATCCTTAAACAATAATGCAATATATTTATAATAAAATAATATCTCAAATGAATAAAATGTTAGTAAAGTAATAAAAAATATTTCAAATACCATTTAAAGTATTGATTACAGTACTATAGAAAAATATTTAAAATAAATTTTATAAGTATAAATCATCATTTGACAATTTTTTTATTTTTGTAACAAAAATAATCGGCATGTTAAAATAGATGAATTAGATTTTTTTTAGATTGTATATGAGAGTGGAGGGCAAAAAAAGTAAATAAAACATTATTTAAAGGCTAAATAAGATGTTTATATAAGAAATTTATAAATAGGGAGTTACTTGCAATAATAGGGAGCTTAAAAGGAAAAATTTGTAGGTAGAAACTGACAATGAAAAATAATTAAGAGTTAGATCAATTATAAATATATCATACATATATAAATAAAGTACAAAAAAATAAAAATATGAAAATTATTTTATAAAGCTAACAAATAAAATAATATTATTTTTAAATTTACTAAAAAAATATAGATGAATACTCGTCTCGGCGATGGAGTATATAGATGTTGTATAATAATAATTTATTTTATAAAGACAAAAAAAATTGATTACGTAAATTTTATAGTGTACAGGTGTGTTTGTTTAGGGGTTTGAATTTTGAGTTGGGATTTGAATAGTAAAAATTTTGAATTTAAATAGTTGTATGATGTGATATAAATAGATGTTGATGTGATGTTTTGAATGTAAAATTAATTTTTAGTATAATATAAAAAATAAAAAATAAGTTTTTGATTTGATATTTTTGGAGAAAAAAAAATAAATAGTGAATTTAAAATCCAATTCCGGACAAACACACCTTTAAGAAAATAATAATAATAACCCATAAATATACCCCTTTCAATTTGAACTTGTAAAAATATTATATAATGTCACATTAAATATTCTACTAATTAACGTACCCTTCCCATCTTTCACAAATATAAATTGGATGCTAGTCATTATTATATGATGATTATAACTATTTTTCTAAATGTTATCTAATAATATTAATGTAATGATATGGTTGGAACCAAGAATGAATTTCCACGTGGCTCTAAATTACGTTATAAGATTCTCCCGAATAAAATGATATAGAAAAAATGCAATGCCCTCAACGATACGGCTAAGATTAATTCAATCTAGTCCCGTAATGGATGACCTGGTGGTGTAGGGGTTGGATTTGTGACCGTAAGGTCATGGATTAAAACTCCCGACGCCTCAGGTCACCTGCCACATGGTTCGCCTAGTGTGATTTTCCCGTCGAACCTGGTTTGCAGGGTATTAAGTTCGACATGAGGTTTACCCAGTGTGCACTTTCAGGTCGCGGCTGTGAGTTTACGCAATAAATTCTATTAACCCCAACCTCAAGCATATCAAGAGAAGGCTCAACGACTTGACTTTTGTAAGTCATAATTGTGTGTGACAGTAATTGAAGTATTTCTCTATTTTTTATTCTTTATGACGTGAAAATTTGCAATCATTACTTTTCGAATGAGATCTAAGTTATTTTCCATCAAATCTAATAGCCTACAAATTAGAGAATAAGTCAAATTATACTAGACAAATCATGTATGAAATACAATACCTTAAAGCATCAAGAGTCTGAACTTATAATCTCACAATCACAAGTTACGGAACTCTTCTTTCCCACGTTGTTGGACATTATTGCCCTAACATTCTAATAGGTGGTATAAGAAACGTCGGAAGGGGTAAGTGCTTGAGGTGCATTTGTGTAACTTGAATCTTCTCAAATGTTGTGTTTTGGGCTCAGGGGTGGCAAAAATAAACACGATCCGAAAGTTCAATCCGAGCACAGCACGAAAAAATCGGGTTTGAGCTTAAAAAAATAGGACCATTAATTTTTGAGCCGTACCTGGCCCGGAACGCTAATAAACCAGGCCGTGCTTGTCCGGGGACAATTTTTAAAATTAATGTTTAACTTTAATAAATTTATATATATTAATGTTTGAAATAATGTTAAAAATCTGGTAAAGATCTTAGTTGGTACATGCTTAATTGTGGGTTCAATTTTCTACTTCTATTATTAAAGTTTATCTAGTGTAACATATTATTTAACTAATTAAAAAATAAAATAATTATTAAATATAATGTTGTATAAAAATTAAATATTTATGGCGATATTAAAAATAATAAAATAATTCAAGAGAACAAATAAAACATGAACTCTGACTTCTGACCCATACATAAATATTAGTATAAAAACACACTTCATTCTTTTATTTATTTCTTTTTTCTTTTTTCTTTTCCTTCTTCTTTCATTTTTTTATTTTCCCTCGTTTCTTCCACTTCATTTCCGGTCATTTTTTTCCTCTTTTTTACTGTGTCGGTCAATGAAACAAGAGTAAAGAAAAAAACATAGGATTAAAAAAAGTGAACCCATAGTAAATTTTTTTGTGAAAATTTATTTTTCACAAAAAAATAATACTTCCTCCTTCTCAGTTTTTATGTTCACCTTTCTATTTCTGTCCGTTCACTTATTTTGTTACTTTTTTTTTAAAAAAAAAAAATTATACACTTTAATCTTATTTTAAAAAATTTAATTTATAATTTTTTTAATTTTAATTGTACTAATCAATTATCTTAATCTTAATTTATAATTATTTTTATTATATGATAATTATTTTTACTAATATATTTTTAATTATTTACTAATTATACCCCTCCTAAATTCCCGTGTCTACAGTAAAACGGACAAAATATCCGGAACAGAGGGAGTAATAGAAGGTGAAGTGCTTGTTTGAATTGAAAAATCAACGATTCACGATTTAATACGTGTCTACATGTTATAAAATTTGAGGGAAAAATAATAAAATTGTCTTATTAATCATCAAAATAAAAAAACCTATATATAGACAATATAAAACCGACTCGATAGACTCAAATATAAATAATCTAATATATAGACAAGATCAAATCTAAATATAAATTTACTAAATTTAAAACCGAATATCTATAATATCTCAATAAGAATAAATCTTTATTATAAATCATTTTTAAATATAATATATTTACCAAATAATAGATATCTTAAATTTTTATTTAATAAATTTAAAATAAAAAGTGAAAACAAATAAACCCTAACTTATTTTGAATTTACACTTAATTCAATTCAGCATTATTTGAATGCAGACTTTCTAGGTGATGATGATCCAATTCATATACTATATTATTCCCAATGTTGCCACCTTTGACTTTTGTAGGTCATAATTTTGTACCCGTTGACTTTCAACCATTCCGAAAAAAGGAACTTATTACCAAATTAAATGATGACGAACAATAAAATCAAATATAATTTGCCCCTACAAATTGCCCAAAATGTGTCATTTCATCCAGATTCAGACATAGCATTTCAGTGTCATATTTTCTTGTTACAACTAACTTTCAATGGCCACAAAACCTCTACCAATAATTCTTATTACGATAGCAATATCGGTTACAATCATCGATGCCCAAAGCCCCGTCGGAATAGTCCATGTCAACAGCACTTTATATTGCACGGCGACAGGCAGTTCCGGCAGCAGCGCAACTCCAGTTTTCCCAAGTGAGTACGTCGTTTGTGTTAGATGATACTTCGTTCGCCCCTTAATAAATGTATTATCTATTTAACATTAAAAGTACACTTGGAACTTATAATATAGTAGTATTACACCAATGTTATTACATTTATATCATAATTTAGTCTTTTCTATTTTATTTCTACTACATATCAATATAAAATGAATATCTAGTTATGAGACGGAGAGAATATTAAATAATTGTAACACCTAAAAACTTAAACTTATTGGAATATATACATTTATTTATTTATATTTTTACGGGAGTCAATCTACTGACTCACCTAATGACTTAAGCTTGTAAGGATACACATCATTTATATATTTATACTTGTCCGGAAGTCAACCAATATGCCTCCTCACATGCGAGAAGGATATACGCCACCATACGAATCTTGCACGTAGACGACAACAAATGGAAATGGAATGACTCGAACACAGGACTTTCCGGCTATGATACCATGTTAGATGATATTAAATAATCATTTCACCTAAAAGCACGACCATCTAACATCATCTAACATTGTATCAGAGCTGGAAAATCCCGTGTTCGAAGTCCCACTGTCTCTATTTGTCGTCGTCTACGTGCAAGATTCGTATATGGATTCCTACAAAGTTAAACTTTTAGGTGAGACGATTGTTTACATCATCTAACAATTTGAATTCAGAATATTTTACAACAACTTCCCATTTTGGTCTCTTCATTCACTTGTACTTAATGTCTATCCCGGGTCACAATTCTTGGGACAGATGCTACCTTGGAGGTCGCATGCTCGGGGGACGATGTGGCCAATAACCCGTCAACCGACACCAGCAATGCAGCTGGCATGTTCCGGGTGGTTCTAATCCCTCGTCCCAACGCAACTGTTGATTCAATAGTTTCGAACTGCCGTATATTTGTCCTAACTCCTTTGTCGACATGCAACCCGGCCTTGCCACCAACTGGGCTCAGGTCGAACCTAAAGTTTGTCCGGACCGTGTTCTCGTTTTTGAGGCTCACCTACATGGTCCCTGCAGGCTTCACAAGCCAAGATTAGCTTGGAAATTCTTCAATAAATACATATGAACTCACGTAGGTTGTAAGAATAAGAGCTTTCGAGAAATATTATGAACTCACATGAAATTAGGTTTCCAATTTTTTATTTTTTATTTTATTTATTTTCGAAGGTAGTGAATATTGTTAGGGTGCAAACCCAAATCCCACATCGGAAGTTGCGAAGAAAATTACACATTTTATAAGTACCAAGTGAACTCCACTAGTATGAGCCTTTTAGAGAATATAAAAACAAATCCGTGCGGGCTCAGCTCAAAGCGGACAATATCACGAGTTGAGTTGACCCAGTCCTATTAAAATTAATTTTTTAAAATATTATAAAAATAATTGGTTTATCTAATTTTTTTTTTTAGAAAAAATAATAATTATAATAAAAATTGTATGAGAAATCCACAAGAAAATACTGAATAAAATTTTTGGCATAATTTGTACTTGTAGAGTGATCGGTTTTGGCCATTATATTTTCGGCCTCATAGCCAAAGGGCCAACACATTGTACCTACATGAGAAGGGAAAAAGATGGCCAAGGAGTAAAGAATGGTTTTCGAGAAATTCTAAAAGGTTTTTGAAGTTTCATAACTAATTGAATCCTTCCTTTTAAAAAGCCAAATTGTCGATCACCCTTTTTTACTTTTCTGCTATTTATTTTCTTGTATTTGCATTTATCTCAAACTTAAAGGATATAAACCTCAAGTTCAAAAAATTAAGTTTAAGTATAGAACCATGGGATCACCTGTCCCAACAACAAACTCTATTCTCCTATCCCTACATACATAGGGTGTATATATATACACGTGAATATATATCAAGTAATATTATATATATATATATATACACACACGCGTGTATAAGACAGAGTTCCGTCCGAAACAGACAATCCCGTCTGGTGGGAGAAGCAATAGCAAATCCAACACCATAGTGATTGTTCAAATCAAACATTATGCATATAATAAATTTATATGTAATGTACTGTATAGCATATATTACTGTATTATCAGCATAATATTGAACTGACGTCTTTTGTCATGGGTTACAATTTACTACTACTACATTATTTAAAATGAAATTCTCCAATGCACATTTGGTAGATATGTGTCCGATTAAAACCATACAAACTAGTCTTTTAAACCAACAACATTAAAATGATCCATGGTGGTGGGTGTAATGTAATTGTAATCACTACCAAAGTAAAAGATTCAGCTAAGGTCATCTTCATCCTCATCCTCCTCACAACTTACACCATCATTGTCGTCGTCGTCATCATCATCATCATCCGTGCTTTCAGGCAATCTCCGCAAGCAATTGAAAGCATCTTGGGCATTGAAAATCAGCATATCTTTAGCAGATTTAATGGATTTCAGTTTTGAATCGCTGTCATCGTTGCCCCGACTGCACTTGGAATTCCTCAACGACTCAGCCTTTCGCTTGGCGTCCCGTGTATGCAGCTGATCTATGTATTTCTCGTGCAGGGCCCTGTTCTTGATCTGCTTCAGAACTGGGGGGCTAAGGAATGCTGATTTCTGCGCGCCATTTATTCTCGACTGCTGCTTCTTGGAGGCTGATGAAGATCTCTCTTGACACCTTGCAAGAATGCCTGATCCTTTTTCTGATGGTGAAGCAAATACAGAAGAATATTTGAAGTCAAGAGGTGATGTGTCTTCAAGAACAGCAAAGAAATCCGCTTTGTGATTTTTGTCCTCCTTTTGCTGCTTATGCAAGAGCTGCCTTACAGTTTTCTGCGCCCTCAGCTTCTTCCTTCTCTGGCTGCATTTATTCTTTTTAGCTTTTGTCTCGGCAGGAGGGCACAGTACCTTACTAGCAGAGAACAAGACCGGCGACAATGGCTTTGTCTTCTTCACCCTAGAACGAATCCGGTGTTGCTGAGATGGAGTTAAGTGGTCCGAATGGATTTTGTTGAAACATTCTTCCGCGGATTTTCCGGGCACCTGCAGTGTAGGATCCCATGAACTGTTAAATAGCTAAACTAAGCAAGTGCAAAGATCCAAATGTCTAGAAACACTCGAAATTCACTGTTTTTGGATTCCCATTGCCGAAACGGTTTTTAGTTTAAATACCTAATCAACCAAACATGTAAAATAAGTCTGTATTTGGAATAAATATAAGAAGCTCGACATTCTAATAGATAATTATTGATCCCAGTTCGAATTTATTCATGCACACAAACTAACAAACCAACAATCATTCATATAACCATATAATCCCATATTTATGTAGTACTTATAAATTAACAATATAGTTTTCACTATTCATTTATATTTCCATAAATTAAACACACTACAAAACATCCAACTGTACATTCAAACACTACATTTTGAACTCTAATCACACTAAACTGCAAATGACTATCAAACAGCATCTACTCAAACTCAAAATTACGAACTAAATGCATTATTTAAAACTAACAATCCAGATTTCAGATATTAGTAAAAATCTTGTAAATTAGGAGCAATCTTGATTGCATCAAGTTACATCCAACTCCTGTAAGAAAACAAATTCCACTCATAAGCAGCCCACTTCCACTAGGCTCTCCTAATTTAAATCAAGAACCGACAACAGATTCGCAATTCCTACAAAATTTTAGGCACAATAAGCTCTATTTCCTTGTAATTCAGCTTATGAATCCATCCATCATCTATATAATTCACATGGCAAGACAAATGTTAGACCATGTTAGAATTCTCCCTAATTCTTAACTCTAGTTTTCTATCATCGACTACCTTACAATGCAGTTAATGTAAGTCCAAGACACATATGTTGCAGAAAGATGAAATTCTAAAAAATCTTTACCATCCTGGCTACTTTCTTCCAGAAATGAGGCGTCGGCTTTATCGTGAAGTATCCCCTCTGCAAAGCCAATTCTTGTTCCTCTGTCCATTTTGCAGCAGTGTCGCGTTTATCCTCATCTTCGCATCTCTTTCTCTTCTCACCGACCTTTCCTTTATTTTTGCTTTCCGTATCCACATTTTCCTCCTCAGCGCTGCCACACTCTTGAATGTTGAAATCATTACGAATCAATGGCGTTGATTTTCTTCGATTTGAGAAACGAGTAACCCTAGGCTCGATAATGCTGTCGCCCCTCTCTTGCTTACAGAAATCGCCGGAAACTAAAGCATCGGTGGCGTTTGGTGAAGCCCTAACACTATCTGAAGAATCGAATTCACCAATCAGATTGTTTCCGCGAATCGAACTACGAGTCACTCGTTTCTCAATCACACATTGCTGCTGCTTCAAATCCTGGAAAATTTCAGCATTTCCTGGACAGGCGCCGCCGCGTAACCTTTCAGGTCTCCTCGAATTTGCCTTTGACTTCGTTGAATTGTTCGACCGAGTCTCTCTCCTAGGGCACACATTGTCACCACTATTTGAACTTCCAATTCCTCGAATCGTACTCCTCGTTACCCTCCTCTCTACCACGCACGGATTCTGCATTTCAGAGGCATTAAATCTTGCTCCACCCTTCGATCTCGAAGTCATTCTGGACTTTCCACTGGATTTTATCAAACTTTTTGACTCCACAGTTTTCCCCTCTTTCTTCGAGGTTTTCCGGCCTTGGCTCTGCGTTTTCCTTGGAGAGGGTTTTAAGTTGTAAGCATTTACTACGCAGGCAAGTCTTCCATTAGCGAATCTGGGTGACCTCCTCGGAATCGGAATGGATTTTGGCTCTTCGCCATTTCTGAACCTCCCTCGACACATTTCGTACAATGGGTTGTCTCAAGTGGTTGATGGCAATGTTAAAAGCGGGATTTTTATTTTTTATTTTTTGAAAATTCACTGACCAAACGGTGTGTGGGTTTGTGAAATTTTTGTTTTCATTTTACTATTAAAAAAAATAAATAAATATATTAAAAATTAAAATTTAATTTTATATTGAAAATTTTATATTATTACATATTTATATAACTCTCTCTGGCTCGTAATTTGTCATTTTTTATTTCATCCGTGACAAAAATAAGGTTATTATTTTTCAATTTACAATATATTATAGAAATGTCATTACTTTTATATTACACAACACTAATGAGATATTTTTATCTTATTTATTATAACTCAAACCAAAAAAAAATTCAAACCGGTTGGACGTAAAATTGAGATTTAAGACTATCCGTTTATATTTGATATTTGAGGTGTGAAAGATTAGAATTATAAACCATTATTATGATTGGCATATGTCATATTTTTGTTACAAGAGATCGGATCTAGTTTGTACATAATCTATCCAAAGAAACCAAACTCTTCTTGGTGGGATAAGTGCTTTAATTGACCGTTGGCGCAGCTTCATGCCTCTCTTTATTATTGATAGCAACCGTTTAGTTTTGTCGCCTAATTGTGGCAATATAACATGTTGAACCAAACATTGGATGAGTACACGTGTTCTGTGTAGAAAGTACAACCACCTTATCAAACTTTTAATTAATTCATTTTTGTATTATTTTGTTCATTTTTTGAAAATAAATATATAGAAAAAGAATGTTATCAACAACCAACAATAGCAAGAGTAACCGATGTAAATATCGCTCCATCTTCAAAACTTTCCGATTATAAGTAACTTCATTTACCTAATAACATAAAAATATTTAATGCAGATCACAAATCATACAATGTTATTTTTCTTAATACTTCTCTTTTATGATTTTTTGTTTTTTAACGTGACGTAATTATTTAATTTCCTGATACCAATTTTCTACATTTTTTTTTGTGAAGCTAATTAATGAATAATCTGAAATTGGCATTGGAATATTTGCTTGTGAAATTTACTTTTATAAGAGAAATCATATGTCTAAAATATTCTTTGATATTATAGAAATTATATTCTTGGATATTATAGAATATCATTTATTGTTATATAAATACTTTCTATAATATTCTGAAAATTATATATAGAAACTAAAATTATTATTTTAATTATTATGTTTTGACATGAAAGTTGGTGTAAAATAAACTAATCTTATTATTATTATTATTGAGATGTATTAAAATAAACTATCCATCTACTTTTTGGAGTTTTACAAATATTAATTATATTTGAATATACTAAAATAAACTAATTTTATTATTATTATTATTATTATTATATAATATAAAGACAATAATATTTGTAATATACGTTAGTTAAAGGACAGAAGCAATACAAAATTTTTAAATTATTAGCATAAGAACAATTTTACCTTCAATATTTTAGATAAAATCAATTACATTCTAAAAATATATAAAAATAATGAAAGTAAGTTTTGAATATATTTTAAATAAAATGATAAATTTTATATTTTTAAGTAAAAAAGTAATTATAATATAAAAATAAATGAGGATTTTGAATAAACGGGTTACATAACATTACCATCTAGAACTATCCAATTTGGCCATCAGAACAATTATTCGAATTTTGAGGTACTTTTCAGCAAACGGGTTGGTTAGCAGTTACTAAAGTGGACCCCGCAAATACAATTACCTTTCTACCCCCGAGGTTCCACCGCCCCTCAACTGGTTCTCCAATGTATATATACGTGTATGCGTGCCGAGGTGCCGAAGTCCTTCAAATCAACTGTTGTACAGAAACCGTCTGGTGGGGTTTTGGACTTGGAGTAAGGCGTTCCGCCGATGACGACGGTGGGGAGTGAAGGAGTAGCGATGCAGCCGGAGGAGGAGGAGGAGGAGGAGGAGAACGAGGCAACGATGGGCGAAGGAATGGTGAGTGATGTTGTTTTGGCAGGGGACGCGGAAGATCGGGGGGCTGTGAGAGAGAAGATTCGTGGACCGTGGTTGCCTGAGGAGGACGCGATTTTGACTAATTTGGTGAATAAGTTTGGGGCTAGAAATTGGAGTTTGATCGCCCGAGGGGTTCCTGGAAGGAGTGGGAAGTCGTGCCGTCTCCGATGGTGCAATCAGCTCGATCCTAGCGTTAAGCGGAAGCCATTTACTGGTAAATGCGTTATGCAGTTTTATTTGGGGCTGATTTTTAACTTTTGTGGAGAGGAAAAGTTGGGAGATAGTTGTGCTTAAGCGCTGCTGTTTGATTCGGATTTAATGTTCTCAATTTTGGAGTTCCCTTTTTTTCGTTTTTGTTTCTGTTGTCTGCATATTGCTTCGAAATTTTCTGGTTTATGATTCTGCTTGCGCATTTATTTGTTATGGTGTTGATGTTAAGCGTTGCTTTCATATATGCATTGGTATATGAATCGTTTATGCTATTACAGTATGCTTTCTGAGGATCTTAAATCTGCTGGATATTCTGTAGTGCCCCTATCACTTTTTTTTGATATTTTAGTCTTTGGATTGTCGTCTCCATAAAGTAGGTTGGCTCAGCTGCCTATTGTTTAGTTGGATGCCGTTCCGTGTCTACGGATAATCAAGAATGTGTGATTTACAAGTTTCTTGGGCTTATTAGCACTGGATCGAATTATTCCCTGTTATAATCCAAATGCTAGTTTATTGGTTGATCTGTGAATGCTGTAATATGAAATGTGGATTACATTTTGCTGTTTTTTCCTCTACATATGACTGCAGGACATGGATGATAACTTTTATAATCCCTTTCAACTCTTCGACCCCGAGAAATGATAAAGTACTTGACTTGTTGAATGATATGCTTAAATCTTACTTGCTGGCTTCAATGGTTGCATCGGCATTTTCTGTTGTATTCTGTTCTATTGTGTCGCTTAGCTGCAACGAATTTAGTAGAAATCTGTTGATCTTATTACAATAATGGGACTTTTTTCTAAGATCTTTGTTCAACTTAATTTTTATGCAGATGAAGAAGATCAGATAATTATTAGGGCACATGAAGTACATGGAAACAAATGGGCATCGATTGCGAAGCTCCTCCCCGGAAGAACAGATAATGCGATAAAAAACCACTGGAATTCTACTTTAAGGCGCAAATGTGCTCATATTATGAGGTCGAAATCAGCACTGTCTAGCGGCAATGCCAACACAATGAATGCAGGTTGCGAAGATAGCATATCTGGTGCCGTTATGAATTCATTCGAGTCCTCAGAGGGAATGAACTTAAGGTCAGTGCTGAATCAACCAATCAAATATATGGACAAGGTCGAGACTGCTGCCAACTGTTTTATCCAACCACCACTGCCGCCGCCAATCATGCCAGCTGGAGCAGACACGTCATCCAGATCTTTTGAGGCCGTTATGCAGAGGCCCACGACGAATCAGCCAAAGCAGTTTGAAGGAGACAAAACTCAAATGACGCAAGATCTAATTCCTGCTGAAACAAATCGTACTGAAGCAGATGGACTGCATCCTGCTCCTATACATCAACCTAATCCGAAAATTGGTGGCTTCACTGTCTACAATTCTCCTAGCCATGGACGAGCGTTAATCTCAGGTCTTGTCCCGATGCAGGGACCATTGTGTGTCCACCATGTTTCCAAACAGGATTCGAAACTTGTTGATGCTGGGCATGTGATTCCATCGCAGTGCGGCCATGGTTGCTGTGACGGTTCAACAGGAGGTTCTTCGACCCTGTCATTGCTGGGCCCGGAATTTGTGGAATACGAAGAGCTGAGCTGTACTAGTCCTAATTTAAGTGGGGAGTTGGATGCGCTCACAGCAGATTTATACAGTATTGCGTGTATAAGAAGAGGTCTAGCGGACGAACAGATAACATCTGATGGTTTGTTTGTAAGCGCAAGAGAGAAGATGAAACTGTTTGAGGTTGAGGGGAATGGATCATCGTTATCGTCATCCTCGATGACATTGAGAGCTGAGGTAGAAGGTTTAGGCTGCTGATGGAGATATTGGAGATATACATATATATATATATGTGAAGGGTATTTATTGTATTGTTTTGTTTTGAGTTCTATTCCCTAAAACCATTCTTAATGAGTTGTGAAAATTACTTGCTTGTGTTTTGCAATGGTGGGTGGCAATGACATGCATACATATATACATGGATGTAGTTGAGTCAGAGGTTGAGAGAGCTGAATTATTGTGATACCTTCGGAGTTGGGATGGTGCTTGCTAATTTTCGTTTTCGTGTGTGAATGAGCCGGTATTAATTCACCCGAAAGGTTAAATATATTGAATAAATGACTCATGTCTGCACAAAGTTAAGCATACTTTTTGTAGAGTAGTTTGAAGCCTTCCGGGTGCGCATGAGTGAGAACGTAAGTGACTTTGTAAGAATTAATTTGTGCTCCATCATCACAAACACAAACATATACATACATACAAGAAACACAACACAAGGTGAATAAATTGGCTTGATTTTGTATTTTGGTTAGAGAAAATGTTTTCTTCAAGCTGGTCAGGTGGACACTACTTATTTATTTTAAAGCTTTCTCAATTCTAATTAATAAATAATTTAAAAACATCTCAGTTAATTTATTTTCCGGCCCAATATATTTTTATTAATTAAATAATCGGTTTCTGAATACTAACAAATTTAATTTCACGTGAATGAATTCTATCGATTTATTCAACAATAAAAAAAATATATATATATTTTTTTCTATTAGACTTTAGCATTTATATTTTTTTTCTCTCTAAAAAATATAAATAAAACACATGTTATATGTTTAATATTATACTAAATAATAATTTTATATTTAAAGTATTCAATTGATATTTATTTATAGCATATCAAATAATTGTTTTACTTTAAAATT
Organism: Andrographis paniculata; assembly: GCF_009805555.1. Lineage (NCBI taxonomy): Eukaryota > Viridiplantae > Streptophyta > Magnoliopsida > Lamiales > Acanthaceae > Andrographis > Andrographis paniculata. The sequence goes on along the minus strand of NW_026137502.1, from coordinate 3,267,047 downwards.
TTAATATTCAAAACCCAAAGCCAATTTCATTGTTACATTATTTTTTTTCTATATTAATTCAAATGCAATAAATATATAATCATATATGTATTTAGAGAGATAATAATTTTATAAAATATTCTTTAAAATTTGAAATATTAATTATAAATATTGAAAATATCATTGATAAATTAAATTCAAATTCAAATCATATATTTTAATATTAAAGCATCCATATATAACACAAGTTACATGCTCACAAACATATACAGCATGGCATGAGAATCAATCTTGATTGTCCTCGTGAATGAGAAACCCCATGATGACTTACGAGATAATTTCCGTTATCTATATTTGTATATATAAATTGATTAATATATTAATTATAGGTTCAATTATTATAACCAAACTAACTATAATGTGAGTTGTCAGTTTTATTAGACTTTGAGAAATATTTTATTGTTATATGATAGCGATGTTTTGAAGGGAAATTATTTTTTTAATATAAAATAAAAAATAAATATTTAATTTATTTTTTAAAATTTTTTTTGATAAATAATTAAAATTTTCAAAAGAACACACAGATCTCTTTTTCTTCTTTTTATTATTATTATACATCATCACAAAATCGTGTAACGTATCTAGTCTTTAGTAAAGCACGATTACTGTATGCTTCATAAAATCTAAAAAGCGTGCGTTCACGACACACACGACATCTCGCACGTTGGTGGTGGCCCACACTGTCTGGGCCCACCTCGCTCACATGGTACCCGGACCCGAGCTCAAATTAATCTTGACCGTTGATGATAGAGGCATTGTACGGTTCAGATCATGTCAGGTTCCGAAGTCCAGGGACTGGATAATAATATCCCATAGTGTCATTCTGCTCCCACTATTTCCACTTCATTGAACATTCCTTCTCAAAAATCCCAACCCAAAAACCTCTCCTCTTCTTCTTCTTCCCTCAAAAAATTTCCCTCGGATTTCTGCATCTCTGCGATCTGAGATTCTCCGATGAGAAAACTGTTCCCTAATCATGACAGGGAAGATGCTCTGGAGACGGTCCTGGAGGTTCCGATTCCAGAAGAGATTTTCACTTCCAACAAGCACAAGCCATGGCAGCACTTGCAGACTTGGACGCTTGGTCCTCAGGCTTCCGGCTTCCGTGCCGCGGCGGAGCTTCAATTCCTTCTCGGCGTCGTCGGGGCGCCGCTAATACCTCTGCCAATTCCATCTGATCGAACCCTAAACAACGACATCAGAAATTCCCCCATCGTAGGTCACTTCAATCAAGCGGTTATTAATTGCATCCCAATCTGGTTCTTATTTATTTATCCATTTATATTTTTTCGGTTTCGATTATATATGCAGGAGAGGTCCATGGCGAAGTACATAGTGCAGCAATACATAGCGGCGGCGGGAGGCGAGCACGCCTTGAATTCGATCGACAGTATGCACGCGGTAGGGAAGGTGAAAATGGCGGCGTCGGAATTTGTCGGCGGGGAGGAATTACGGCAGGGAAGTTCCAAGGCTTTGGTGAAGAGTATGAAGCACGGTCCTGGAGAAATTGGGGGATTCGTTTTGTGGCAGAGAAGGCCCGATTTGTGGAGCCTCGAATTGGTAGTTTCAGGCTGTAAGATCACCGCCGGTAGCGATGGCAACGTCGCCTGGAGGCAAACTCCATGGCACAATTCCCATGCTTCCCGCGGGCCACCGCGGCCGCTCCGGCGATCTCTGCAGGTAACATTTTTTATTTTTATTTTTAAAAAATAAATAAATATGCATATACATCGTGCTGTTGTGAGCTCCTGGACTAAAAGGCCAGGCTGATCCACACCGTTCATTGTGTAGAGGGATTTAGCCGTGAGTGGCGTGGATCAATCAGGACTTTTTTTGGGTGGAATTGTTTTTTCCCAATTTCTGTTTGTGTTTTTCAAATTGCATCAGCTGATATTGTCAATATTGGTAGCTACAAGTGTTTGACAAAGTTAACAGATTTCCATGTTGTGAAAAACTTTAATTTGATCCTTAGTTTCTTGAAGGCCCCACATCTCCTTCCCCAAGTCTTGTGTTCATATCGTATGTGATCTTCTTTCCCCACTAACAACTCCAAATTCATTAGTCAGCTTAATGAATTAATTCCCTTTCCTTTCCAAATTGTCACAATTTCCACACCAAATCCCTCAAACTGCAGGCCCTTGATTGCTGGAGATGAACTCATGTATATAGTTTAATAAATTTGATTCAATTTCACTGCTTGCCTTGCTCAAAGCCATTGGAATAGCTGAGTTGAAACATTAGCCATTCGATCGAATATAATGTTGTGGAGTTTCTCCATTGATAGATGTTGGTGGCTGTGATAAATGTTCTTTCTAAGAAGTGATACGACGCCGTTTGATTCAAAAGATCAAATGGGGCACTACTTTACCTATTTGTGATATTCACTATGAGATATTTGTTCCTTTGCAACACCGTGGCTTGTTGTTTTTTCGAATTTTTGATCAAAATATATGATGATGTCAACAACAGGGACTTGATCCGAGGTTGATAGCAAATCTCTTCTCCAATGCAGTCTGCACCGGGGAGAAGACAATCAACGGCCAGGATTGCTTTGTGCTGAAGCTCGAAGCCGAGTCTTTGGCCCTTAAGGCAAGAAGCAGCCCGAATGTCGAAATAGTAAGACACACTATCTGGGGCTATTTCAGCCAAAGAACAGGTCTTTTAATCCAATTACACGACTCCCATTTGCTGAGAACACGAGCCTCTGGAAACAATGTGGTCTGCTGGGAGACAACCACGGAGTCCCTGATCCAGGACTACAGGACAATCGAGGGCGTCAACATCGCACATTTGGGCAGGACATCGATTTCACTGTTGAGATTCGGGGAATCATCGGAGAGACACACTCGGACGAGAATGGAGGAGATTTGGAGCATCGAGGAAGTGGATTTCAACATAAAGGGATTACGGATGGAGTGTTTCTTGGCTCCCAGCGACCTGAAAAGGGAAGACGAAGAAGAATGCGGCGGCAGCGCTGTTGTCAGTTTGCCTTGCAGAGGTTTGAACAATTCTTGTAGGACTGCTAAGGGTGCTCGAAAAGTTGTCGCTGTGGAAGAACAACACTTCGGAGTGTTCCAAGGTGAACAAAGGTTGTAATAACATTTCATCTTTCGGGACCACCTTGTATATAACATTTAGGACGGCGGTTATGGTGCACTGTGCTGATAGCAAGGTAATATATACCAGATAATACATTAGATCTAAATTTACGAAGAACTTACAGCACGTACTAATAGTTATACGACATGTGCTGTCTGTTATATTGTTATATGATATCCATAGTATTTTCATGTGCTGATTTGGGTAATCGGCTGGGATAACATTTAGATCCCATTTATCATGTAGTTATTTATTGGTAACGCAATTTTAGCTTCTTTTTTTTTTTTTAAATCAAATAGTGATTAGATAATTAGTTTTGGGTCCTCCGTGGTAGCGTTGTATCTAACATTTGATTATATGTATGTTGCTCATCCAATGGTTTGATATAGAAGAAGGATTTTTTTATTATTATTATTTTTTTTTAAAAAAAAAATCAGTATCATTCTTTAATTATATATATATATATATATATATACTTTTCGAGTGTATATTTATGCATTTTCCTTCAATGTCATGTGCAGTTGGTTAACAATTTTGTGTTGATTTGTGAAATTTGAATTGTAGAATTTATTTGAAAATGAAATTGTTGATTCAAATGTGAGTTTGAGATAGGAGAAATATTTAAATGTCAAATGATATTTTTTTATGTATGTACTTTGCTTGCATAAAATATAATAAATATATAAACTGATGTTTAATGTTGTGAAATTATTATTAAGTCAATAAAAGTATTAAGTTATTTTTGCAATGAATCACTATTATGTATCATTGGTTAATCCTGCATTTAGGAATTATAGGTAGATCATTAGATTGAATATAGATTAACGAATGAGATTTTGATTTAATAGGCAAAAATATATGGGCTTAATTTAATCGTTTAAACACAATGTATCTATCTAATCATACCAATCATTTTTTCTTTCTTTTGAAGGACATTATTTTGTAATAGGTTGATCTATGTTTTGGGAGAAGGTCAATTGGTGACCAGTGGAGTGACCCTTTATCTTTATATATTAGAGGAGTTCGCACAGATCTAACAATGTGGGACAATATTCAAGATTCAAATCCAATACGAACACCATGGTTCTGATATCATATTAAGAAGGGATCCAACATCCAATCTAAAACCAATTGATGATAGGTGGAGTAACTCACATTGAGCAACGTGGGACAATATTAACGTGAACCGAATTCAAAAAAAAATCTTAAGAGAGAAAGGTAATGGAAAAGGCAGAGTTGAGACTGTAAAATGAGAAAAAGAATAATGAAAAAAGAATAAGACAACTAAAAGTGAATAGCAGGCGGAAGCAGATGTAAGGGCACACAAAGCTAATTTTTCTGGTCCCAAAAGCGGCGGAAATAATACCAACATTGGTCCATAATAATAGAGGAAAAAAAATTGTAGATTTCTTAGGGTGTGTTTGTTTGGTGGTTTGGATTTTAAGTTGAAATTTCAATAGTAAAATTTTTGAATTTGAATAGTTGTATGATGTGATATAAATAGGTGTTGATGTGATATTTTGAATGTAAAATTTATTTTTAGTATAATATAAAAAATAAAAAATAGATATTTAATTTGATGTTTTTGGCGGAAAAAATTGGATGAATAGTGTAAATCCAATCTAATCCCCCAAACAAACACACCCTAGTCTACCGTTCGGCCGCTATAAGGTGAATTGATGAACAGTGAACTTTTTTTTAGAAGAAAAAAAAAATAAAATAAAATAAATTGAATTTTCTTGAAAGTATCTAAACATTTTTGTAGAGCATATTGTTAGACCAAATAAAAATGCATAAGGAAAATAGGCAGATTCAGCCGGGGATCAACGTGAGATATGAGGTGTTTGACAATTAGCTGTTAACTTATTCAATTAGCTGATTTGATTGGCTATTTGTATTAAAATGTTTGGTAAAACAACTGTTTGAAATTTTTGAGTTTAGAATATTTGAAATTTTTTGTTATTAGTTATTGAAAATTGTAAAAGTGTTATAAAATAATATTTATTTTTATTATAGTTAAATTGAAAAAATAATATATTTTTATTAAAAAATATAAATAATTTTTTCTATTGAAAATGATGTAAAATATAAAATCATAAATTTTTTCTGTATATATTTATTATGCCGATTATCGATTAGTTCATTATATTTATAATTTTCAATAAATTTAATTTATTTTTAGTATAAAATTTATATAATGTAATTTTAATATAAAAATAAATTATTAATATTAATATTTTCTATTTTATGATGATTTTAATAAATTTATATATTTTACAATTAAAATAATTTATATATAAAAATTAATTTATATATAAAAATAATTTCTATCGAGGGGGCTGAATGATTTCCTTGAAATAAAGAAATTAGATATTTTTATCATTTTAAGTGGAATTTATGATAAAAATATATATTTTGACGTATTAAATCAATATGCAAATATTGACTTGATAAAAATTGATCGAATCTAACTTGTCGTATAATCAATGCTAGGGGTGGGCAAAATATTCGAACCGAACCGCAGAACCGTCGAACCGAACTGAATCGAACCGAATTTTCGGTTAACCGAGCAAATTCGGTTCGAATACAAATACTGCATATTTGGTATTTGTTCGGTTCGGTTCGGTTTCGGTTTCTAACCTTTTTTTCGGTTCGGTTAACCGAACCGGATAATTTTATAATAAATTAATTATGTTATATTATATATTTATAATTTATTTATATAAATTATCATTAATAATATACATTACAGCCAGTCCCCCAGTGCAGACCCGGTTCAAACTTAATGCAAACCGCCAAACCCCATCTCCCAAATCTCAAACGCGATTTCACAACCCTAATTTCTTCGTCTACCTCCTGGACATCGGCGGTACTTCACCTGTTCACCATCTTGCGATTTTTCAGCCAATCAGCGGCGGCTTCATCTTGTTTTTGCGATTTTTTATTCCATCTCTCAGCACGGCTTCACCCTCTCTTCTGCAGTTTGTGTGCAACTATCCAGACAATCGTTTTCAACTCTTCGCGCACAATACAACTACAAAATCTTTCGGGTAACAACTACAAATAGTCGATTCAAGATTATAAAATCTTTTCCATTTTATTTACATTGTGCAGAGTTTTTTATTGTTTTTTTAGTGGACCGTTTTTTTTGTTCAAAATTTTTTTCCAAAATATAAATATAATTGTGCAGGTTTTATTATTATTTTTTTTTAACAATTAAAATGCTAACTTATTTATTTTGAATCCAAAATTGGTAATGAGTGTTAATTGAAGCTTATCTATTATTTATATTTTTTTCCGTTATTTCTCACTAACACTACAAGAAAAAATCATTTTTGTAACAAAACTTTTTTGTCTCTAAATCTACTTTTTCCGTTACTAATGACATTAGAGACGGAATTAGTAATGGAATTACGTTAACTACGTGAACTTTAGGGACGGAATTCCGTTACAAATATATTATTTTTTTGTAGTGTAAATAAATTTATTTTTATTTATGCAGGTTTAATGGAATCAATGGGTTCAAAAACAGACGGGTATCCTATGGAATCTTTTATGCCAGAAACACAATCTCAACCAGAATCAAAGGATTTTCAAACTCAAGCAGCAGATGATTGTCCTGCTCCTAAGGTACCTAAATTTCGATATGTTGCCTGGGATAATTTTAAAAGAACTGAATCTGGAGATAAGGCAAAATGCAATCATTGTTCTACATTGATTACGTGCAAATCTAAGCTAGGCACAAGTACTAGTGCTATGTTGAATCATTTAAAAAGGTGCAAGGCAATTCTGAATGAAGTTGAGGATGATGGGCATATGGGTAAAAAATTGAAACAAACAACAATGCATTATCAACCGAAAAAAGAGAATGAATGTGTTGGTGTTAATTCTTTTTTGTCATTTGATCAACAACAATGTCGTAAAGCTCTTGCTAAATGGATTATTGTTGATGAGATGCCATTTAGAACTGTAGAGTCAGAAGGATTTCGTGATTGCATGAGTGTCATTCAACCTCGATTAGGAATTCCGTCCCGAAGAACACTTGTTAGAGATTGCATTAAAATTTTTCAATATGAGAAGTCAAAGTTGGAGACCTTTATCAAGAATTACAAGGGTAGTGTTTGTCTGACTACAGATATTTGGACATCTTGCCAAAATTTGAGTTATATGTCATTAACTGCCCATTTTATTGATGATGATTGGAATTTGCACAAAAAAATTTTAAACTTCTCACCAATTCTTGGTCATTCGGGTTATGCGATTGGAAAGAAAGTTGAGGATTGTTTGGTGGCTTGGAAAATTAAAAATGTTTTCACTATAACGGTTGACAATGCAAGCGCAAATGATGTTGGTTTAATATATCTAAAAGATAGGTTGAAGAAATGGGAAGGGGTGACTTTGGATGGAAAGTTTTTACATATGAGATGCGGTGCACATATTCTGAATCTTATTGTTAAGGATGGATTGAATGAAATAAAGGATTCAATTGAGCGAATTTGGTCTGCTATTCTTTATGTGAGGTCTTCTTCAAATCGCACACAAGCATTCAAAAAATTGATGGAAAAACAAAGATTGAATACGAATGCTATTGCTTCATTGGATGTCGATACAAAATGGAATTCAACATATAAAATGTTGGATTCCGCCTTAAGAGTGAAAGATGTGTTTGATTTGTTGGAATGCGAAGATGACAAATATAAGGATGAGTTGAAAAAGAACGACAAAGTGCCACCTGCAGAGGATGATTGGTCTTATGCACGTGGATTTCTACCATTTTTGAAATGTTTTTATGATACAACTGTTAGAATCTCAGGCTCTAAGTATGCAACTGGGAACTTATATATGAAAGAAATTTTTCGTGCTGCATATAATATTCAATCAATGGTGGAAGATCCGGATTCATTAGTTAGATCAATGGTTTCCAAGATGTCTGGAAAGTTTTTTAAATATTGGGGAGATTGGAAAAATGTCAATCCAATGATTTATCTTGCAACTATTCTTGATCCGCGCCATAAAATGCGTTGGGTGAATTTTATGATAAATCGCGTGTATGTAGAGAGTGAAGCAAAAGAATTGCTTCAGTCAATTCAAGATGTTTTGAGAATGATGTTTGATGAATATAATTCCACTTCAATATCTAACATTGAAGTGGAACCTTCTAGCATGGCCTGCTGTAGTACTACACCAAATTTTTCCCAAATTGATGACTTTGAGAAAAGATTGCAGAAAGAGTTGGAGGAATTTGAAGCAATTGAAGTGCATGGTGTGTTAAAATCTGAGTTGGATAAATACTTGGATGACGAATGTGAAAAGATGACCCAATCGAATTTTAATATCTTATATTGGTGGAAAACAACGGGATCAAAATATCCGACCCTTTCTCGTATGGCAAGAGATGTATTGGCCATTCCAGTATCTACGGTTGCTTCAGAATCAGCTTTCAGCACGGGAGGTCGTGTTATTGATCATTTTCGGAGTTCTCTTACCCCAAAGTTGGTTGAAGCATTAATATGTACACAAGATTGGATTCGAAGAGGTAATCCAAAAATTGTGGATGAAAATGAGCGTGAAGATTTTGAAAAAATCGAAGCAGGTATTTTATTTAATTTTAAATACTTAGTAAAAATTTAAATTTAAATGTAAAATATATGTTTTTTATTGTTTCTTAATTTTTTGTTTACAGCATGGGAAGCACATCTTCTGGATTTAGACGAATAGAATGAGGTAAACTTTCTTTGTAGTATCAGTATTTTTTTTATTATAAATTATTTCTTTTGTCTTTTTTTTTTTAAAAAAAAATTTCTGTACAGTAAAAAAAAAAATTATTACTCTTGAAAATTCACTTTTAATTTTAATTTACAGGTTGCTTCAATTACAAATTACTTTTGTTACTAATTCCGGAAAATTTAGATTATTGAGCTTTCAACAATTTGTGATAAATAAATATATTATTTATACTTGTAGCTTATTTCTTAGTTTTATTTATTTTTTTTTTAAAAAAATATTATATTATTATCATTTTTTTTTTCAGGAATTCATGTGTTTGAAGAAAGCTTGAATCTCTACTCAATTTAGTGTGCAGTTTTTTTTAGTAAATAAATTTTATTATACTATAATTGCAGTGCATTATTATTGATTTTTTCTAAAAAGAATTATTTTATTATCTTATTTTTCAGGAATTCGACGGTGAAAAGATGCACACGCAGATTTATTTTCGTGGATATTGTAATTTGACTTTTAAATATACTTTATGTTTCATGTTAATTTGTTTTTAATTGAACTGATATTGTGTTGTTGTTTATGAGTGTTTCAATTCCAAAAGTAGATTTATTTGTCAATATTTGTTTGAATTCGGTTCGGTTCGGATATTTGCAAATAGTACAAATATTTTCGGTTTAACCGAAATTTTCGGTTCAGTTTCGGTTCGCGGTTTCGAATATTTGTTCGGTTCTGTTCGGATATCAAATACCTGCATATTTGCAAATATCCGAACCGTGCCCACCCCTAATCAATGCAATCAATGTAATGATGGGGACGACGGCTCAGGAGGATCGAGACCTCTCGAGTCCCTATGTAGCTCTGCCGTTGCTTTCAGTCCAAGTTTAATTCAACTAGTTTATTATTTGCTTTCAAAATTATGTTTTTATTTTTTTTTTATTTTTATGGTTCATTAAATTTATACATAGTCCATTTATAGTAAACATTTTTATCAATTCAATTCATAATTGTATTGCTCTTATTTTAACAAATAAAAATATATTTATTATTAACTTTTTCTACTTATTTCATTATTTTTTATTAATATTTTTAATAAATTTCTTATAATAATTATATTTTATCTTTTACCTGAAATATCATTATTTAGTTTGGGATCTTTCTCTTTCGACGGCATGTTATGTTTTTGTTGAAGATGATATTTGCCATTTTTAATTAGCTTAATCCCTGAAGAATTGGATAGGACTTGATGAAAAGCAAGTGTGGATTAGATAGATCTTGGGTTGCTTTTTTAAGATGTTTGAGAAAGAAGTAAGAAGACAATTTAGATCTTGTTTGTTTGGTATTTTTGTAATCTTAAATCAAATTAATGACAAAATTTTATCCAAAAAAATTATTACCGCTATCCAAAAGGTGCATACTAAATAAACTCTGATCAAGCCTAATAGGCAAGTCACACAAAATATTATGCTAAAAAAAAAAAAACATTGTCTATTATATATATATATGAAATATAACATAGGTGTGAGTGATATATTGTAGCTAATATATAATCTATTCGTTTCAAAAAAATAGTCTCATATTGTCATTTTCGTACGTCTCAAAATAATAGTCTATTTTTTATTTTTGTAACTAATTCTCCATACTTTTTTACATTAATTACATAAAGTAAAAACGTTTTGCTCTTTTAAAAATATTTTTACGCTCACTAGTAATATAATATTATTATTTCTTCATTCTCGTGTCCATACCAAATGTCCATATTATTTTAGGACGGAGGAAATATTATTTCGGCAGGAGATAATATGCATTTTTTTCGTTATCTATTAAATTTATATATAATCTATTTATAGTATAAAAATTATCAATTCATAATTTTGTTACTCATATTTTAATAAATAATAATCGATTTATTATTATTTTTTTTTTTTATTTAAATCACGTAGTGATTTTGGATGAAATGCTTTTGGTGTGATATAGAAAATTTGTAAAAAATATAAAATATATTATTTTAAATTGATTTTTTATTTTTGTAGTGACTTTTGTGTTTGTTTGTGGGTTTAAGTTTTGGGGTTTGGATTTTTGAATAATAAAAAATTGAATTTGAATAGTTGTTTGATGTGATATAAATAGATAATGATGTGAAGAAAATATAATGTATTTTGGAAGAAAATAAAATTTTAATGAAATAAATATATGATATTTAATTATGCACATATGTTAATTTTTGTACAATAAATATCAATCATTAATGCAAAAAATCTGCTTAAAATGGAAGATATCGTACAAATATTACATGCATAAATAGAACCATAATAAATTTGGCAACAAAATAAATTAATCTTGACAATAAAGGAAGGATATAATTAATATTTTCCGAAAAAAAGGCAATGATATAAAGATTTTGACGAGAAAGGAAAGTGCACAATCAAATCCGTCAAGAATGAAAAACGACATCCGATGGAAAATAAAAGATAATAAAATCTTCCTGTTGGCCAATTAAAACACGCCACCTGACACCATTCAAAAAAGAAGTCGAGGCCACACATCCCCTATAAATAGGAGCCATGGTCAATTCATTTGACACACCGAAGTTACATCGATGATTCAAGCAAATGGATAAGTCTCTAGACTCTCTGTATTGTTCTTCATGTTCTTCGTGTCCTTCGAAGCGTTCTTCGTCGAAAGTCACTAATTTGGACAAATGATCCAATATTGGTTGACGAATCGATGAAGTTAACGTTTTTCATCGTATGTCCAAGCCGGAGGAAGGATCAAAGCTTTCAAAGCCGTTGAGGAATTTGTCAAAGCCAAGGGAAGGTCTCCAAAGTTCCTCTCAAAGCTTCGAGATATTCATCGTGTTCTTCAACAAAGCATCAACTAGGCCCTCTTCGATCCAAAAGTCAAAGGGACACGCCGCCAAAAGTGTTATGGAGTACCAAATCCACCTCTTCAAGGATCAAAGCTCTCAAAGCCGTTGAGGAATTCGTCAAAGCCAAGGGAAGGTCTCCAAAGTTCTTCTCAAAGCTTCAAGATGTTTATCGCGTTCTTCAACAAAGCATCAATTAGGCCCTATTCAATCCAAAAGTCAAAGGGACACGCCGCCAAAAGTGTTATGAAGCATCAAAACCACCTCTTCAAGGATTAAAGCTCCAAAAGCTATTGAAGAGTCCATTAACGCCAAGGAAAAACATCCAAAGTTCATTCCAAAGCTTCGAGGTGTTCATTGCATTCTTCACCAAAGCAACAATTCGGCCCTTAAAGTTAAAGGGCTACGCCGCCAAAAGCGTTATGGAGCACCAAATCCACCTCCTCAAAGATCAAAGCTGCGGATCGTCCAAAGAATACATCAAATCCAAAGCCAATGATCAAGCCGCCTACACGGAGACCAAAGGCCTCCGAACGGAGGCAAAGACAAACCAAAGATCAAAGCCGCGGATCGTCTAAAGAAGACATTAAATCCAAAGCCGACGATCAAATCGTCCACACGGAGACCGAATCTCTCCAAAAGGCGGAAAAGACAAACCAAAGATCAAAGCCGCAGATCGTCCAAAGAAGACACAAAATCCAAAGCAGATGATCAAATTGCCCACACGGAGACCAAAGCTCTCCAAAATGCGGCAAAGCCAAACCAAATATCAAAGCTGCGGATCGTCCAAAGAAGACATCAAATCCAAAGCCGATGATCAAATCGCCCACATGGAAACTAAAGTCCTGCAAAAGCGGGCAAAGCCAAAACAAAGATCAAAGCCTCGGATCGTCTAAAGAAAATAGCAAATCAAAGCTGATGATCAAATTGCCCACGCGGAGACCAAAGTCCTCCTAAAGCGGCAAAGCCAAAGCAAAGATCAAAGCCTCGGATCGTCTAAAGAAAACATAAAATTCAAAGCCGATGATCGAATCGCCCACGCGGAGACCAAAGTCCTCCAAAAGCGGCAAAGACAAAGCAAAGATCAAAGTCTTGGATTATCTAAAGAAGACATCAAATCCAGAGCTAACGATCAAATCGCTAACACGGAAACCAAAGCCCTCCAAAAGGCGGCAAAGCCAAATCAAAGATCAAAGGCTCGGATCATCTAAAAAAGACGTCAAATCCAAATCCGATGATCAAATCGGCCACACGGAGACCAAAACTCTCCAAAAGTCGGCAAAGTCAAACCGAAGATCAAACCTCGGATCAAAGAAGCCATCGAAAACCAAGTTAGAAAACAAATCGACCCGGAAAAAAATCAAATAACCCATTTAAAAAATATGACCCGCTTTAAATCCAAATCAAATATAATTTGTAAAATTTTGTATTTCTTAAAAATAATACAATTTTTTTTGTCCATACTAACCATATATATCTATATATGTACTTGATCGGGTCCCGACACTAGATGAACATAATCAATTCGTTGTTAGCTGATTTGAGATAACTCTAACCATATATATCTATATATATATATACATATATGTACTTACATAGTCAATTCGAGCATGTGATTCAAGTCAGCAGTTACTTCAACACAAGCCACTCATTCGAATCTGATCCCATCTCATCGATCTCATCTAATCATTTAATAATCAATAACTCCAAATTCTCCTCTTCTTCTTCTTTCTTTCTCTTACCCATCATCCAACTCATATACATACTTTCTTTCCACTCCAAACAAAAAAAAAAAAAATCTTAATGAGCCAAGTGTAACAATATCTCATAACATAATGACGAGCAGTGACACTGGTAGCAGTAACTTGGGCTCGAGGGTGGTCCTGTTCCCCCTGCCGGCGCAGGGCCACATAAATCCGATGTTCCAGCTCGCGAACATCCTCCACTCCATCGGCTACGCCATCTCCATCGTCTACACTCCACACAACGCCCCGGATATCTCCCGTTTCCCTCATTTCCATTTTCAGCTCATTTCCGACTCTAACTCCCAATCCGATTACCCGATTTTTAAACCCCTCGACGTCGTGAGCTCCATAAATCAACTCAACGTCCACTACGCCGGCCCCTTCAAGATCTGCCTTGCGCGAATATTGTCTGACCATGAAAGCTTCGGTACCGTGCGCTGCATTGTTGCCGATGCCATTTGGCATTTCACGCAGGCTGTCGCCGATGAGCTCAACATCCCGCGGATCGTGCTCAGGACCAGCAGTGTTTGCTCGTTCTTGGCCTTCACGGCTCTCCCGCTCTTTCGGAAAATTGGATATCTTGCAAACTTGGGTATGTATAATTTTGATATATTGTCAGTTCGAGATATAAGTAGTAGAGTCTTCGATAAAATTAGTCGAACAGATCTTTGTGTCGTATATAGTTTGTATTGTGATAATTCAAAGCTCTAGCAATAAAATCAAGAAAATAGATCAATAAAAAATAAGGTAAAGCGACTGTAAATCGGAGGAGAACTGCAAGAGAATTATCATAGAGAATATTTTGTATATTTCTTGTATATTTCTCAGTTTTAATCTCAAATCTTCATTTTTAGAAAAGATATGATTGAAAAAGATCCTGATTGATCTGGGCATCCTGCCTCTGATAATTTAATCTAAACTTTTAGATTATAATTAGTCACGAGCATGACTAATTAATAAAAATAACACTCACCTAATAATGCAATCTTTATGTCTTCCCCATATACCCTCTATTTAATTATTGTATTACATTATACTAATATAATATATATATAAAAATATTATATTTAACACACAAATACATTATGAGTCATGCCAAATACACTAAGTTCCAACATATATATATATCCCAGCCACTACCAGTAGAAGATACAGACAACACATGTTTTTACACTAAGTTCCACCATATATATATATCCCAGCCACTACCAGTAGAAGATACAGACAACACATGTCTTTATCTGATACATATTGTGTATTGAGTAAAATAAAAAATGTACATTGCATAAAAGTAGATTATTGAAATTATTTATATGTTATTAGTTTATGTGCTATTTGTAGCAATGGCTATTGTCTATTAATATACTATTTGCTGTTAGTAAAATTCAATAACATAACCGCCCGTCATATATATTTTTGTTGAGTGAAAGAAAATGAAATAGAATTGAACCGTTAATAATTCTATTAATTAGAATAAACCAAAAAATTCTGAAAAAATTCGACCATGTTTCATACTTCCCAGAAGCAAGAGCAGAAGAAGCAGTCCAGGAGTTCCCGCCGATCAAAGTTAAGGACATCCCGACGATCGGCGACGGCGACCAAGACAGCACAATCGAACTCATATCCACAGTAGTCACAGAAACAAAAAAAAGCTCCGGCCTAATCTTCAATACCTTCCAAGAACTCGAACCGCCGGACCTAAACGAACTCCGCCGCCAATTCCGCATGCCGGTCTTCGCCGTCGGACCGTTCCACAAGCGCTTCTCCGCCGCGGAAACCAGCTTGCGCAAACAAGACAGAAGCTCCATAGATTGGCTCGACACGCAGGCGCCACAATCCGTGCTCTACGTTAGCTTCGGCAGCGTCGCGACAATGGATAAAACCGCATTTCTCGAAGCCGCCTGGGGACTGGCCAACAGCGGTCAGCCGTTTCTGTGGGTTGTCCGGCCGGGATCAATAAATGGCGCGGTGGCAGCGCCGGGATCGGAGATGCTTCCAGGTGAGTGGGCGGAGGAAGTTAGCCAACGGAGCTGCGTGGTGGAGTGGGCGCCGCAGCAGGAAGTGCTGGCGCATCCGTCGGTCGGGGGATTTTGGACGCACAGCGGATGGAATTCGACGTTGGAGAGCATCTGCGAAGGGGTGCCGATGATGTGCGCGCCGTGCTTCGGGGATCAAATGGTGAACGCTAGGTGGGTTAGCGACGTATGGCGGATCGGGATCAATTTGGAGAGAGTGTTCGCGAGAAGGGACGTCGAAGAGGGTGTTCGATGATTGATGACGATGGCGGAGGGGGCGGAGATGCGGCGGAGAGTGGCGGCTTTGAAGGAGACGGCGGCGGCGTGCTTGGGTTCCGGTGGGTCTTCTTATGAGGCACTTGAGGGTTTAAGTAAGTTTATTATGGAATTGGGTTGTTAAGAATTCAAAATAATGGACAATTGACGATTTTACTCTCGTTCTGTTTGCCGTTGTGATAAGTCATTTTATCTTTGGGAGCGATACAAGTGAAGTAGAGCACTATGGCTCGTAGATTGTTTTGTGGGAAGATGGCTCTTCGTCTCGGCTTGTTTTCTTCCCCCTTAACATATTTGTTGTTGATCTCCTTGTTGACGAGGATGTCTTTCCATCAAAACCCGAGTTGTTTGACTTGCCCACAACCGTTTCCGACGCCACTACTTCTACCGCCGCTCCCTTTTCTAGCATCAACGGATGCATGTTGATCCTATCAGTGATCTTCAGACTAATGCTAGAGAAGATGTTCATCTCTCCCAATAAGCCACGTGTCTCCATCCATTCACAAGCATATCAAAAGCAAGTTCAAATTTTCTTGAAACGGCAAAACATCATACTTGCATAGATAACTTCTTTTAATCTTACTCTTGCATTAGCAATTTTTCAAAGAAGTTAATTAAGAGAATATATCTCAACCTATCTTTCTTGCATGTCCGAAGGCAAACTTTTTAGATGAATTTACCATATGTGTTCCAATCTCCAAAATATGAGCCTTCCATATTGAATTCATCTTCTAAGGTTGTAGTAGAAGGAAATTAGGTGTCTCACACTTAGTAGATTTAGATGAACTTTAATTTCATCACAATTGACGACTTGTGCACCAAGTCCCTAGACAATTTTTTCGTCAAATTATCAGCTAGATTATATTGTGATTACACGAATTCCACTGAGATCATTCAATTCATGATTAATTTACAAATCATATTGTGTCTAAGACCCAAGTGTCTAGACTATCCATTATAGATTTGGTTATATGTCTCAACCATAATTGTTGTGCTATCAAAACAAATAGAATTAAGTGATACCGATTTCGTCCATAACGGAATCTCATAAATCAAATTATGAGGCAAATTTGTAAAATGAGTAATACAAGTTTTCTTCTTGAAATACCAACAAATGGAATCTCCCCAAACAAGAATACCTATCTAGACGTGGAAGAATGATCTTCTGTATAATTTATTTAATTAGCATCTCAATATTCCTCCATCGCCGAACAAAATTCATAATAATATAAATCATAGTTAATGATCCTTAGTTATTTCTTCCCCACGCGATTCGAGGAACTTCCCCACTTGTAATATGACCGTTCATATTATATTTTTCAAACAATATACATTTTTATCTATGTTTGAAATGTTTTCAATATGAGACAAGATTGGTAATCGTCACTATATCAACAATAATCCACTAAGATTCTTCATGTTCAATTATATATTCTCACATGAGATTATAAAATCAGATTACAGATAATTTGAATAATCACATCTAAAACTAATTTGTGTAAAATTCCAGATGTTTCATTTCATACAATCTCAATTGCATCAATTTCATGTATTTGAAACATCCAATTTACAAATCTCAGTTATAAAATCAATCAAACATTTGAACACAATGTAAGAAAAGTAACTTAGCATTAACATACTTGAATTTATATCAATTATGTACACGTCTTGAGACTTCAAGAAATTAACCACTAATTATTTACAGTAATTAGAATTCATTCGAATTATTAAAATTAGTTCGATCCTTTTGAACGGTTATTTCCTTACTTAAAAATATTTTGTATTTGTTCTTGTGTATTTGCTTGTCTCTCTATATTTGAATTTTTTATTTTTTATTTTCAGTTTCTGTTGTAAATTATTTTTAGAAGTCGTTTTGTCACTTCTGTAAATATTAACAAAAGCAAGATTTGGAAATTTTGTAGATGATGTCGGCAGAAGAAATTTGGCTTTGAAGTCTTGAATCAAGTTGATGAATTTTAAGCACAAGATTATGGTCCCGACACATTATGAACATATTTGATTTGAGCTACCTGTGATTTAAGTCACGTGGTCCAACACAAGCTAATCTGGACATCTGTATTGGGTTTTCTCCGAATGTCTTACTTATTAATTTAGGTAAAGTATAATTACTAAATAATTAAAAAATATATTAATAAAAATAATTATAGATTAAGATTAAGATAGTTAAATAGTTTAATTAAGATTAAAAAAAATTTAAATTTTAAATTTTAAAATATGATTAAAGTGTATAATTAATTTTCTAAAAAAGAAAAGGACAAATTATGTGAAACGAACGAAAATAGAAAATAGGGACAAATTATGTAGGACGGAGGAGTATTTATTTATAAAAAAAGAAAATATTTGTCCCACCTAAAATGATACTCCCTCTGTCCCACATAATTTGTCCATATTTTCTATTTTTGTCTGTCTCACATAACTTGTCCTTTCTATTTTTGGAAATATAATTATACACTTTAATCGCATTTTAAATTTTAAATTTTATAATTTTCTTAATTTTAATTAAACTATTTACTTATCTTAATCTTAATCTATAATTATTTTTACTAAATAATAATTATTGTTACTAATACACTTCTTAATTACTTACTAATTATATTTTACTTAAATTCTCGTATCTACAGTAATACACCCATATTACATGGGACGGAGGAAATACATTTGATTAGGAATATGTTTTTAAGGTGACTATATGTAATTAATTAACTAATTATAGTGAATTATGATAGTAATTTATTATTTTTTATTGAAGAAATATTCTTAGTAGTTTTAAAATAAAAAAATAATATATAAGATTGAAAAAAATTAGAATATATATTTAAAAATTATATTTCAATAAAATATATACAATATAGATATTATTTTGAAAAAAAGTACAATTTTATATGATATAAAAGAAATATATATTTATTTATGATTAATATAAATTAATTTTATAAAAAATAGTTTTAAATATAATACAATTGTTTATTAAAAAAAATAAAAATAAAAAGATTTTAAATAGATCACGATCTATGATATTATAGGCTATAAAATTAATTTAAATTAATTTAAATTTATTAAATACGTATTAAATTAATAAAATTTACTAAATATAAAAAAAATAATTGTATCATTTAAGGAGGACCGAAGGATCATAAAACATGATTGGGACAGGCGAACAACTCCAAAAATTTGGTATTAATTACCCTTTTTGCCACGTGTCTCATTTTAAAGGGGACACACGGCGGAAAGAAAAAATTTGTTATTTATTTTATACTTTTTTTTTCATTCCAAGCATCATACAATATTTCGTTTTTGATATGTTCCAAACGTCTTGCATCATTTTCAAAATAGGATATAATTAATTATACTCAATCTTAATCTCTACCCCACACTTTATTCTCTCACATCATCCAAATAAAAAAATAAAATATATATTTTTCTCTCCATCTCATCACCTAATTTCTAAATTATCATACTTAATACTACCCACCTAAAAACTCGTGCCAAAAATAAATGTTGCACCTTATTTGGAATGGAAGAGTATTTTATTTTAAAGATATGTATATATAATAATAAATATTTTTATATTATAATTATTTTATAAGGAAGATTAACGTTTATTTTTTAGTGTAAATTTTTTAATATTAGTATTATATTGGTTTATAATAAAAAGGACAATAATGCTTCTATTAAATTGTGTGATATTAAAAGTAATGATATTTGTGTAATATATTAGAAATTGTAATAGTATCATTGTTTTGAGATGGACAAAATTGTAAAATGATATTTTTCTTGTAAGACGGAGGGAGTATAAATTTTATTTTTTAATAAAATTATACTAATAGTGATATATTTTACTTAATAAAATTTTAATTAAAAATATAACTATTTATTTTAAATTAATTGTTAAATAAATAAAAATATTAATAACTCTGTATATTTAATAAAAAAATATTATTATTTAAAATATGTTAAAATATATAAGTTAATAATGTGAATGAAAGAGAATTTAAAATTTTTATAAATGATTTTTCTTTTTTTATGTGAATATAAAATAAAATGAGCTTTTTTCGCTCATAGTCACCAAAAAAAAAAAAAGAAAATGATGACTTAAGGATGACACTAGGTCAAGTTCAGCCAGACTCGAAACCGGAACCAAGTATACTTTATTAGACCTGAGATTTGAAATAGACTAGTTTTACTCGTTAACTTGACAAACTTGCCAATTTTTTTACAATTATTAAATTTTAATTTAAAATTGAATCTGAATTCAGATCCGAACCCCATATATATTAAACTAAAAAATATTTTTAATATAATTTATATAATTAGAAATTATTTATATATATATATATAATTAATATATTAATCAGGTCTGATTCATGTACACCCTTAGAGCTAAGACTAGATCAGGATCCGATAAAAGTATACAATATTCGATCCATACCCCCAATAATTAAACCCGACCGCAAACAAATAAGTGGGGTCTATTCAAACTCATTATCATCCCTATATGATATGAAAGAAAAAATGATGGATGGAAGAAACCCAAATCGAGTTTCATTGGCGTGGATGCTCTCGTTGGCTCGAGAAAATCATGTCGAGGGTGGTTCTCTTCCCCCATCCGGGACAGGGACACATAACTCCGATGTTCCAGCTGGCGAACATCCTCCACCACACGATGGGCTTCGCCATTTCCATCGTCTACACTCAGCACAACGGCCCCGACATCTCCCGCCACCCTCACTTCAACTTCCACCTCATTTCCGACCCCGTCACTGCTAATGATTCCCCGAATATTCCTTTCCGCGGCAACCCCATCAAACGCTTCAACGACCACTGCGCCCGACCCTTCAAGCTCTGCCTCGATGGCATATTGTCGTCTGATACTGTGCGCTGCATTGTTACCGACGCCATGTTGTATTCGACGCAGGCCGTCGCCGATGAGCTCAACATCCCGCGGATCGTGCTTAGGACCGCCGGTGTTCACTCCTTCGTGCTCTACGCAGCTGTCCCACTCCTTCATCAAACTGGATATCTCACTAACATGGGTATATCTATATCTATATCGATATATATGTGTGTGTGTTTATATGTTTCAATCTCCAGGGATAGATATAAACAACCATTTACAAAACTAAAATAAAATGAAACAAAGTTTTCTATTTGGAATTATTTAGGAGTTTCAAAATTAAACTTTGACCCAAAAATCGAATATGTTCGATTTGAAATTTTTTAGGTTCGGATTTGAGTGTTTCGGATTTGCAAAAAATCAGATCGATCCGAATTCGAAAAGAAAAAAATTAGTATCGTCTTCGTGTGGGGTTTCAAGTTTAGGGTTGATGTGATTTTTTTTATTATTTTAATTTATAATATTTATATTATATTCAAAAATAAAATAATGTAAAAATATTTTAAATTACTAATAAACAAACAAAATACTAAATCAGGTTTTCAAGTTTGTTTCGCGTTGGATTTGTTCGCGTTTCGAGTGACATAAAATTAAGTCAAATTGATCTGAACTGGACCCAAAAAAATTAGTGTTGTGTGGATCTAGAATTTCGAATCAAATTTTGAGTTCGAATTGACAGATTGTTACACTCATAGCTGATCAACTCGACATACATATTCAGAAAATACGAATTGACATCCTAGAATCGTTAAAAGGTTATTAAATAATCGTGTAACGTAAAACTTAAACTTTATCAAGGAATATGCATCATCTATTTATTTGTATATTATGGAGGTCATCTTCACGCGCAAGATGGACATACACAGCTTATGAATCTTGACGACGAATGGGTGGTATATTAAAGGATATTAAATAATCTCTGACCATTTTTTTATATTGTTTCCAGAAGCAAGAGCAGAAGAAGTGATCCCGGAGTTCCCGCCGATCAAACTTAAGGACATCCCGTTATTCGGCGACAACGACACAAACGGCAAAGTCGAAACATTTTCCAACATATTCACAGAGACGAAAAAATGCTCCGCCCTAATCTTCAATACCTTCGAAGAACTCGAATCGCCTGACTTGGCCAAACTTCGTCGCCAATTGGACATGCCGGTCTTCGCCATCGGACCGTTCAACAAGCGCTTCTCCGCTGCGGAAACCAGCATGCTCAAAGAAGATAGAAGCTCCATAGATTGGCTCGACACACAGGCGCTGGAATCGGTGCTCTACGTTAGCTTCGGCAGCATCGCGGCAATGGATAAAACCACATTTCTCGAAGTCGCCTGGGGACTGGCCAACAGCGGTCAGCCGTTTCTGTGGGTAATCCGCCCGGGATCGATCAACGGCGCGGCGTCGGCGGCATCGGAGATGCTGCCGGGTGAGTGGGCCGAAGAAGTTAGCGGGCGGAGCTGCGTTGTGGAGTGGGCGCCGCAAGAGAAAGTGCTGGCGCATTCGGCGGTCGGGGGATTTTGGACGCACAGTGGATGGAATTCGACGATGGAGAGCATATGCGAAGGGGTGCCGATGATGTGCGCGCCGTACTTCGCGGATCAAATGATAAATGCTAGGTGGGTTAGCGAAGTACTGAGGATCGCGATCAATTTGGAGAGAGTGTTCACGAGGAGGGACGTCGAAGAGGGTATTCGGCGATTGATGACGACGGCGGAGGGGGCAGAGATGCAGCGGAGAGTGGCGGCTTTGAAGGAGACGGCGGCGGCGTGCTTGGGTTCCGGTGGGTCTTCTTATGAAGCCCTTGAGAGTTTGAGTATGTTTATTATGGAATTGGGTTGATATATAATAAGGAATCAACCATAATTAAGAATTCAAAATAATGGACAATTGACTATGTTAGTCTTACTTTGTTTATTTCTATTAAAATACAAAAAAATGTTATACTCTCTCCGTCGTCAAAATCTGTGCTTTTTCTCTTTGTAACAAAAAGAATGAGCACAGATTTTCCCTTTGTATTAATAAAGGAAATGAGCATAGATTTTGATGAAGTAGTATAATTTAAAAAAAAAAAATTTAAAATTGAAAGAAGTATTGTGAATGTAAAGTTAAGTCAGACCGATGTATATAATAATTTACAATTTACTCAAGCTAGAGGAAGTAAAAATTACTCCATTGCTTTTTATAAATTATATTGTGGTCTCTATTTTTAGGAAGTAAAGAAGAGACTCTTAAACTTACTAACAACTTTAATAATGAAGTAAAGAGATTGGAGCTATAGAGGCGGCAAATACATAGTTTCATTTGAAGATTTTTGTGCCAACGATGGCATAATTTTACAAACATGGGCTCTAATTTTCTTCAATTGAACAGTGTTATAAAATCGAACGCCGAAGAACATGTTGGAACAAGGATTTTCTTCACCTATTTTGACATATAAGTTTTCATTCTTTTTTGCTGCTGTCTTTCACATATTTGTTTTGGAGTAATTTGTTTTGTCTGATTGTTGCAACAACCTGAATGCATTCCGTTTTGTCTTGTGTCTTGTGGTAGCTTTTCAAGACAAAAAGAATGGATACTTTGGGTTAGTCAACTTGGTATTAGAGTTCATGCAGGCATGTCATTCCATTTAGATGTAAGGGATTTTAATTTTGTTTGTCCTGCATAGTGACTATTTTGTTTACCGTGATTGGGAGTGTAGTTGTTATCAGGGTTTTGAGAGTGGAGTATAGTGAGAGAAAGTGAGTTAAATCCTCTCAACCACAACCCTTCCCTTCTCCATGTATTAAGTGAGTATGCCACATTTATTTCTCTGAAGAGTTCGCCGGATGAAGGATAAATCGGAGTTCCAATCAAGGAACACATCCAAATTTTGAGCAGCTTTACTATTTGGTAGTTGTCAGTATAAGCTTATGACGATGTATATTTGTGGAGGAGTTTTTCTAGATAACCAGTATTGTAGTATGGGTTGAAAGAGTATTGGTTATTTTTGTTCTTATTTAGCAGATTAGTGAACTACTCATGAATTGGAATCATCCGGATGTAAGTTGTTTATAACCGAACCTGGTAATCAAATATCTTGTCATTTATTGTTTTGGCCATTACGTTTATTTCGTTGGTTATAACTGTAACAATAACTACGTCTTCGGGAGTTGGCCCTTGAATAAACAATGGTTTGAAGTAGTATGAAATGCAATGTTTTTTCTTGTGTTTTAATGTGTGATTTATTAGTATGCATGGGGCGTGGATTATTTTATATCATCTCAAATCCATTACTTCATTTTTGTGATAAAAATGTGGTTCATTTATAATAATTTTATTTCAATTATAAACTTCAATATTTACTATAAAAATATATTCTCTATATATATTAATTTTTTATATAGTATTATTTTATATAACTTTTCATATTTATAAATTACCTCAACTTTTAAGTTATTTTTACATTATCACCCAAACATACATAATTTATATTTTATTAAAAATAACATATATAAAAATTAGCCTTCATAATTAATAATTATTACAAATAAAATTTTATACTTTCTTCGTTCCTTTAATAATCTATTTATTTTTTCATTTTGGTCTGTCTCATAGTATCAATTTCCTTTTTTTACTAATTGTACTATCTACCCAACGTTATAAAAACTCTTCCAATTTACAATATATTACACAAATATCATTACATTTATATTATACAAATATTTATAAAAACTCTGTGCAAAAAGTAAATAGATAGATAGATATGGGACAGAGGGAATATCACTTTTAAAAAATAAAATTACAGATTATTTAAAAAATAATAAAATAAAATATCATTTTCCAAAAAATAAAATTATATATCACTTTTAAAAATAAATTATACATTATTTTTAAAAAAAAAAAAAAAAAAAAGAAATTACATATCAATTTTGAAAATATAAAATTATATAAATAAAATTACACAATAAACTATAAAAAAATAACAAAAATGAAAACACCACATAAACTCCATGAAGGTATAGTACTACTACATTTATGAAATAACACTGTCGATGACCCCCAACTTCCATTTTTGGCCAACCCGCTGCACGGGTAGGTTGGAGAAGCCTTTAATAAAGAAAAGTAGTTTGTCTCCTTACAATAAAAGTATACATCACATATTTATGTTTGATTTCTTTAAATATTTTGTACTCCCTCCGTCTTAGTTACCGTGTCTATTTTTCTATTTCTGTATATCCCGCTTATTCTGTTCTTTTTTTTTTTTTGAAAAAATTATATATTTTAATTACATATTAATTTTTTAAATTTTAATTAGACTAATTGGTTATCTTAATTTTAATCTAAAATTATTTTTACTAATACATTTTAAATTATCTACTAATTATACCCCTTCTAAATTCTCGTATATATAGTAAACGGAATACGATAGCCGGGACGGAAGGAATATTTACTATTGTGTGTTTGCATTTCTCTCCATATTTGATTATTTATTTATTTATTTATTTCTGTTATAAATTATTTTTAGAATTCGTTTTGTCACTTCTGTAAATATCACTAAAGCAAGATTTGTAAATTATGGAGATGATGTCGGCAGAATAAATTTTGCTTTGAATTCTTGAATCAAGTTGATGAATTTGAACCACAAATATTATGGTCCCTACACATGATGAACATAATTGATTTGAGCTACCACTGATTTAAGTCGGTTGGTCCAACCAGTGACTAAATTAGCATCTAAATTTTGAGATGACAAAATATTATAATTTATTTAATATTTAATTAATAAATTTAAATAAATAATAATAACAGAATTATATATGAATTTAGATAATTTTAGAGAACAAATTGTATATAAATACATAAAAATTAATATTTTTTTATACAAAAAAATATAAAAAATTTGGTTTGGAGGGTCAATTTGTAGTTCCGTCCCTGGGTCAAACACATGTCATATTTATTTACAAAAAATAAAATACTCTTTCTATTCCGCTTGAAATGATACATTTGATTAAGGACACAATTTTGAAGGTAATGATCTATAATTAGTTAATATTCCCTCCATTTTACTTAATTTGTCTACTTTTTCTATTTTGTCCGTCTCATATAATTTGTCATTTTTTTTAAATATAATTATACACTTTAATCAAATTTTAAAATTCATAATTTATAATTATTTTAATTTTAATCTATAATTATTTTCATTAAATTATAATTATTTTTAATAATATATTTCTTAATTACTTAATAATTATACAATACCTAAAACTCGTTATCTAAACTAAATTAGACAAAATAGTTGAGAAGAAGGGATTAATACTAAATTATTATATTAATTTATTAATTTTTTTATAGAGGGGGTATTGTTAGTAATTTTAAAATAAGAAATTATTGTACATATGATTAAAAAGATTAGAATATGTATTTAAATATTTTAAAAATTATATCTCAATAAAATATATATAATATAGATATTATTTTAAAGATAATAAAATTTTATATAATAAAATATATTTATTTATTTATTATTAGCATAAACTAAGTTTATAAAAGATTGAGAGTTTTAAATATATATATATATATATATATGTATAAATACTAGTTTACTTGGAAAAATAGATAAAAATATCTAGCTTATAACAGTTGTTCATCCTCTATCGCTCACAACAAAACTTTTGTCCTCCAATAGACACAAACTCGCAAATTAATTATTTTGTCCATCGTTTCCGTCGCTGCTCCCGCTCCCGACTGAGCTTTTGTTCGTCGTCTCGGCCGCTCTCAACAAAGCTTGTGTTGGTTTCTATAATATTGTATGTTATAAAATTAATTAAATTGACTTGTATTTGTTAAGTGTGTGTTTGTTTGGAGGTTTGAATTTAGAGTTGGGATTTGAATAGTAAAAATTTTGAATTTGAATAGTTGTATGATATGATATAAATAGGTATTGATGTGATATTTTGAATGTAAATTAATTTTTAGTATAATATAAAAAATAAAAAATATGTGTTTGATTTGAATTTTTTTTTTCTTTAAAAAAAATAATATGAATAGTATATTTAAAATCATTCAACCAAAGAAACACAGCCAGGGACAAAAAAAAATATCATTTCACTACGGGACAAATTAAAATAAAAATTATATCATTTAAATTAATACGAAAGGACTATACAGCATGATTGGGAAAGGCCACCAACTCACAAAATGTGGTATTTATTTCTCTTTCCGTCTTTATATTTTATTTTAAATATATATAATAATATTTTTATCTGATATAAAATTTTATTTTATTTATAAAATACTACAAGTAATAATATAATTTATTTAATAAAATTTTAATTAAATATAACTATTTATTTTAAATTAAAATATTAAATAAATATTCATAAACTTGTATATTTAAATGAAACTATTATTATTTAAAATATTTTAAAATATATAATTTAATAATGTGAATGAAAGAGAATTTAAAATTTTCAGAAATGAGGTCTTTTTTTTTTTTTTCTTTTATATATGGGTATAAAATAAAATGAGTTTTTCTGCTTATCGTGGCAAAAAAGAATACGATGAATAATTGATGATAATGGGTTGAGTTCAATCATATCCGAGACCCGACACGAATATACTTTGTTAGACCTGAGATTTGAATTGGACCGGCTATACTTGAACTTGACTAGAACAATACTCGATGAACCCGACGAAAGACCCGCAGAATTTTTTTACAATTATTAAACTTTACTTAAAATTAAATCTGAATTTAGACCCGGACCTGACATATATTAAAATTTATGTAATTTATCAAAAATTTTATATAAATTAAAAATAATAAATAGATTATAATTTATATAGTTAGAATTTTTTTTTCATATACTATAAATTGATAAAATATTAATAAATTAATCGGATCTGGTCCGGATGGGATCCACCTTTAGACCTAAGATTCAATTTGGACCGGATAAAAATACACAATATTCGACTTATACCAAACTTGATACCCCGTGATTAAACCCGACCCCAAATAAATAAGTGAAGTCTAGTCCAAGTCATTGTCATCAGTACATAACATGGAAGAATAGAGATAGATGGAAGAAACCCAAATTAAGATTCATTGATGTGGATGCTCTCGTTTCGGTGTGGGCAAAAAACCCGAATCAAACCGTCGAACAGCTGAATCGAACTGAATCGAATTGAATTTTCGGTTAACCAAGCAAATTAGGTTCAAATACAAATACTGTATATTTTATATTTATTCGATTTGATTCAGTTTCGGTGTTTGATATTTTTTCGGTTCGGTTAACCGAACCGAATATATTTATACTATTATATCTTAAAATTTATATTAATAATTATATTTTTTAGGCAGTTCATAATATTTACAATATTTTTATTTAATTGAAATTTTAATTTTTTTTTAATGTATTTTTTTTTTTAATTTCGATTAGGTTCGAATTATTTGCAAATATTGCGAATATTTACAGATTTGCAATTTCGGGTATTTGTTGGATTCGATTCGAATATCAAATACCTCCGTATTTGCAAATAGACAATCGTTCCCACCCCTACTCTCGTTCACTCGATCTCATACGAATCGTGCACACCCCTACTCTCATTCACTCGATCTCATCTTGTATATAACATAATAATCAATCGATCGATCGAGGTCGAACTTGATCGATTAAATCATGTCGAGGGTAGTTCTCTTCCCGTATCCGGCGCAGGGACACATAAATCCGATGTTCCAGCTGGCCAACATCCTCCACCACACCATCGGCTTCGCCATCTCCGTCGTCTACACTCAGCACAACGCCCCCGATATCTCCCGATACCCTCACTTCCAGTTCCACCTCATTTCCGACCCCGTCACTGACGACAATTCCCTGATTCCTTTTCGCGGCAATGCCATCAATGTACTCAACGCCCGCTGCGCCCGACCCTTCAAGCTCTGCCTCGCCCGCATATTGTCTGAAGAAAACAACGCTACCGTGCGCTGCATTATTACGGACGCCATGTGGTATTCAACGCAGGCCGTCGCCGATGAGCTCAACGTCTCGCGGATCGTGCTTAGGACAGCCAGTGTTCACTCCTCCTTGGTCTACGCTGCTCTCCCGCTCTTTCATCAAACTGGATATCTTACTAGCATGGGTATATCTATCTATATATATATATGTTTATATGTTTCAATCTGCAGGGATAGATATATTACAGAAATCAACCTAACATACACAACTTACAAATCTTACACTTGGACGACAACGACGAATAGGTGGCCTTTTAAGAAATAAATAACTGATGAGACAGTGAGACTCGAACTCGAGACCTAAAGCTCTAATACTATGTTAGGTGTGTCGGTCTCAGAGCCTTAGGTCTCGAATTCGAGTCCCACCGTCTTCCATTTGTCCTCGTCCACGGGCAAGTTTAGTTTGGTAGCTACCATTTATCCCCTTGCCCATGATGGTGCTTACTTAAAAACTTAAGTTTTTATATGAGATAATATCTCACCATTTTTTTGTATATCCTTTCCAGAAGCAAGAGCGGAAGATGCAGTCCCAGAGTTCCAGCCGATCAAAGTTAAGGACATTCCGACGTTTGGTGCCAAAGACCAAAACAGCATAGTCGAATTCTTTTCAAACGTATTCACGGAGACAAAAAGATCCTCCGCGCTAATCTTCAATACCTTCGAAGAACTCGAATCGCCGGACTTGGCCAAACTTCGCCGACAATTCGACATGCCGGTCTTCGCAATCGGACCGTTCAACAAGCGCTTCTCTGCTGCGGAAACCAGCTTGCGCAAACAAGATAGAAGCTCCATAGATTGGCTCGACACGCAGGCGCCGCAATCCGTGCTCTACGTTAGCTTCGGCAGCATCGCGGCAATGGATAAAACCACATTTCTCGAAGTCGCCTGGGGACTGGCCAACAGCGGTCAGCCGTTTCTGTGGGTTGTCCGGCCGGGATCAATCAATGGCGCGGCGTCGGCGGGATCGGAGGTGCTGCCGGCCGAGTGGGCGGAAAAAGTTAGCGGGCGGAGCTGCGTGGTGGAGTGGGCCCCGCAGCAGGAAGTGCTGGCGCATTCGTCGGTCGGGGGATTTTGGACGCACAGCGGATGGAATTCGACGGTGGAGAGCATCTGTGAAGGGGTGCCGATGATGTGCGCGCCGTACTTTGCGGATCAAATGATAAATGCTAGGTGGGTTAGCGAAGTATGGCGGATCGCGATCAATTTGGAGAGAGTGTTCGCGAGAAGGGACGTCGAAGAGGGTATTCGGCGATTGATGACGACGGCGGAGGGGGTGGAGATGCGGCGGAGAGTGGCGGCTTTGAAGGAGACGGCGGCGGCGTGCTTGGGTCCCGGTGGTTCTTCTTATGAAGCTCTTGTGGGTTTAAGTAAGTTTATTATGGAATTGGGTTGATATGTATGCATACATTCCAAGAAGAGCCATCTATTAATATTGGCTACGCGAGTGTTCATCAGATGCATATGTTGAATTAACTTTTGTTTTGGTGACTGTTGGATATAAATGTTGGCAAAATAGCAAAAAATTCTATTGAATTTGTTCATTAGTTCTAAAATTTTATAAAACTTATTTTGATTTAAAAAATATTGAAAAATATTAATTTTCATGGTCCTAAAATTTTATAAAACTGACTGTGGTTTAAAAAAATTGCGGTGAGGGCATCTCGCTCGTCTAGATTGCTATCTTGGGTACAAAAATTGATATATCACTGTATAAAATTACAAAAATACTTTTCTTGAGTCATATATTAATTATCATAGAGGGACATTTTATTCATTTTACCTGTATATAAAAAATAAAAAAAATAAAAAAAAAATAAAAACTCTAATTAAATAAATAATAATAATAAATTTAATTTTCCTGATTCTTCTTCTTCGGTCGAACACATTCCCGAGTTTGCTCGATGCCGCTCACTGCTCCTTCGCTACCGCCCGCTGTTGCCAACCGCGGCGCACCACCAATCACCCATCTTATTCTTCTTTTCTTTTTCTTTTATATTTCTTTTTTTTTTATAAAATTGAAACACATTATATATTTTTTAGCAAAAATGGTTGGTTCAAATTGCAATCTTTCTTTGAAAATCAAATTCAAGGCAATCGTATCAATATCAGAATTCCACAACGTCAAATTCTTTCCTATCACTGACTGATCGGATTTGCACAAGTTTCACAAGTAAATTCTCATGGAAGTTGGGACGGAGGAGGGAGAGGCGGCTAGCGACGGTGATTCGTGCCTGAGGAAGGAGCTGTGCGACGCGATTGAAATTGGCGGAGAAGGGCGGTGCTCATGGTGGCGATAGTGGAGGAAGAAGAAAACGACGCTGGTGGGTGGTGGTTAGCAGCTGCTGGTGAGCGCAGTGGGCGGGGTGGGTTAAAGGAGGGAGAGAGGGGGAGGCTATGGCGTCCGTGAGAGAGACGGGCAATGAGAGAGAAAGAGGGATAAAGAAGAGAGATAAATTTTAAATTTGGACAACTTCTTATTTTAAATTTTAAAATTTAAATTTGGACAACTTTTTATTTTAAATTTTTAATTTTTTTTTTAATTTTAATTAAATTAATTAGTTATCTTAATTTTAATTTATTATTATTTATATTATAGAATAATTATTTTTATTAATATATTTTTAATTATTCATTAATTATATCTCTCCTAAAATACGGTTTTTGCAGTGCAGAAGGTCGGTACGTGCGACGCAGGGAGTAATAAACAATGAGTTATCTTTTCAAACCGCTGACACAAAAAAGCCTGAACAATGCTGGGTGAAACAGTCTTTTCCATGTGAGAGACGTAGAGATGTTATTGTGCAATATATCAAATTAAGAGCTTCTGTTTTAAATACAAGACAAATTAGTGATACTTTATTTTAGGGCCTTTTTTAGTAATGAATTATTGCACATGTTTTTACCATGGTTACTTCGTAAATGTAGGCAAAAGAAGCTTGAATTTTCAGATGAGATGATTATTATGCGCATTTGACAATACTGAAATTTTAAACTTGACAACACTTCTAAAGGTAAATCACTTTGATTAAATTATATAATCAATTTTTTATTTTTTTTATTTTTTTTATGATGCGAGAATCCGCAATCACTATCTGAAAGTAAAATTTTTTTTATTTTAATTGTTTTTGTGGAATAAAATCAAATTCTACCCAATCCGTCACCACCAAATCCATCAAGGTTTGGCTACTTCTTTGATTTGGATATATCAAACGGATTGAATAAAATTATCGGAATATTTAATGACTCAAGGAGAGACGTATTATGTACGGATGATTATGTAATGTCATATTTAAATTATAAATAATAAATCATCTTTTAGGATCAATATATTTTGTATATATATATATATGTGCAAATAATATAATTTACAAAATTTAAAAATATTAGTCATTACTCAAAACAAAATAATTAGAAAAACAATATACACAATAAAAATTAAAATAATAATAATTTGAAGTAAATAAGAATATCACTATAGATAATTAAAAAAGACATACACAATAAAAATAAAAGTAATAAAATAAAAATCAAATTAATATATATTAAAACTTATTATAAAGTTTGTTATGAATTCCACAATATTCATTCGTATCAAAAAATTTAGAAAAAGTTAGCATTATCTACAAACTTGAAAAAAAAAATAGAATATAATGATCTAAAAAACTCAATAATAAAAAAACACGTACACGGTAAGAATGTAAAAAGAATTGATTAATAGAATTAAAAACATAACAATAGATAATTGAAAAGATTCATACACAATAAAAATGAAAAATACTAGAATAAAAATAAAAATTTCATATATTAAAACTTACCTTCATTTTTAATATTAATCACAAATATTCCTTCAAATGTAAAGACTCAAAACATAATTTATAAAATTAAAAAAATATATATATATTAAAATATAATAGTTGAAACTAAATATTTTAAAAAAAATGCACACACAACATGAATAAAAAATGGATTAATAATATATATATATATATATATATAGATAAAACACAATATATACTTTTATATATAAAAAAAAACATATGGAAATAAGAATAAAATTATAAAAATAAAAATAAATTTTCAAAATATTAAAATTTACTATAATTTTTTTAATGAACTTTTCAAATATTTTTTCGAATGATAATATTTGAAATTTGAATATAATCTATAAAATAAAAAAATATATTATAATATAATACTCAAAATTAAATAATTATTAAAATAATACATATATAGTAAGAAAAGAATTTATTAGTAAAAAAGAGAGTACACAATAGATAATAAAAAAAACATATACAATAAGAATAATATGAATAAAATAAAAATAATTTTTATTATATATTAAAACTTACAATAATTCAATATGATTCCTCGAATATTTTTACAAATCAAAATATTTAAAATTTTATAAAATTAAAAAAGATTACAATAATATTTCAACCAAATAAATAAAAAAAAAAATACATTCATAATAAGAATAAAAAAGAACTTATTAGTAAAAAATTTAAAATAATTTAATATTACTATATAATAAAATTAATACATAATATTAACCATAGTTAATTAAAAAAAAAATCATACTCGATCCCTCTCCAACTTTTTTTTCTTTTCCTTTTTTCTCCTCTTATTTAAATAGTGGTTTGAAGTCAAGATTTTTATTTTTATTTCTTAAAAATATTTCCTTGTAAAAGTAAGAATGATATTTTTGAATATTCTCAATAAATGGCAAAATATGATTAACCAGTAGTTTGAAGTAGTATGGAATCCAATGTTTTTTCTGTGTTTTAATATGTGTGATTTGTTAGTGTGTATTTTTCTTTTCTTTTTTTTTTTTTTTTAATCAAGTGGGAACCAGCTGCAGTTATCCGAAAGTGCGCATTGGATAAATTTCCGATCGAACCTAATATCCTGCAGATTAGGCCCGACGAAAAAGTCACACTAGACTAACCATATGTGGCAGATGACGTGAGGCTTCGAGGATTTGAATTCATAATCTTACGATTACAAATCTGGTTACACCACCACCGAACATCCCTTACGAGACCTGTGTATTGTATGCATAGATTGTGGATTATTTTAGTGAAGAAAACTAGATTGTCTCCGTACAATAATGTTGTGTGTTTATTTTTTATTTCCTTAAATCTTTTGTACTATTTGCTATTGTACGTTTGCTTGTCTCTCCATATTTGAATTTTCTGTGTCTTTTTATTATTATTATTTTTTTCATTTTCTGTTGTAAATTATTTTTAGAATTTGTTTTATCACTTCTTAAATATTACTAAAGCAAGATTTGGAAATTTTGTTAAATAATGTAAATGATTAACTCACCTAAAGCGTTAGAATTTAAATTATTTATTTATTTATCTAAAAACGATATTCAACCAATACAGATCCTCACAGGTAAAGACTTAACCGGATAAACACCACCAAACTAAAAAGGGGTGCCGATGATGTGCGCGCCGTGCCTTGCGGATCAAATGATAAATGCTAGGTGGGTTAGCGAAGTATGGCGGATTGGGATCAATTTGGAGAGAGTGTTCGCGAGAAGGGACGTCGAAGAGGGTATTCGGCGATTGATGACGACGGCAGAGGGGGCGGAGATGCGGCGGAGAGTGGCGGCTTTGAAGGAGACGGCGGCGGCGTGCTTGGTTTCCAGTGGTTCTTCTTAAGAAGCTCTTGTGGGTTTAAGTAGGGTGTGTTTGTTCGAGGGTTTGGATTTTGAGTTGGGATTTGAATAGTAAAAATTTTGAATTTGAATAGTTGTATGATGTGATATAAATAGGTATTGATGTGATGTTTTGAATGTAAAATTGATTTTTAGTATAATATAAAAAATAAAAAATAGGTATTTGATTTGATGTTTTTGGAGGAAAAAAATAGGATGAATAGTAGAAATCCAAACAAAACCCTCAAACAAACACACCCTAAGTTTATTAAGGAATTGGGTTGACATACATACATTTTCATTCGCATCTACATACGATCAGTTGGGGGTAAAAGTGAGTAAGGGATCAATCATAATTAATTAAGAATTCATAATAATGGACAATGGACGATCTTACTTTAGTCTTTCGGGTGTACAAGCAAGTTCTACATCGGAAGATGTAGAAAAAATTTCAGTACGAGATCTTTTAAAGAAAGTTTAAAAATAAATTTGTAATTCACTTAAAATGGATAATATCATTCTAGTATTGAGTTGGTATGACTCCGAATGTACGAGTAGCTCGTAGAAAAGGTCCAAAAACAAGGATAACGTGGATGCACACGCTGCGAAAAAAAATTGCTAAGTAAAAATGATCTAACCGATGAATTTTTTAAATAAAATATATTGGCCACGTGCCAAGATATAATACCAACAAAAGAATATTCTTATTTTTACTTGAGTCACATATGATTTATTGCACATCAGATCATGTAAACAAATTCCATAAAGAGATTAATAAATTTAAATTTACTAAACCAAATGGAGCTCAACATCAACTAAAATTGTGATGTTTGTGTTGAAGCTAAAACCAAAAAAAAAAAAAAAAAAAAAAAAAAATCATTATTGAGTGTTGAAAGAATCATTACATATCTAGAACTAATTCACACCTATGTGTATAATTTCCTATTTATTCAAACTAGAGGAAGTAACAATTACTCAATAACTTTTTATAGATTATCATACTCAATATTGTTGCCTCTAATTTTAAGAAGTAAAGAAGAGACCTTAGACTTACTAGGGTGTGTTTGTTTGGGATTTGAATTTTGAGTTGGGGTTTGAATAGTAAAAAATTTAAATTAAAATAATTGTACGATGAGATTGATATAAATAAAAATTGATTTGATATTTTTAATGTAAAACTGATTTTTAGTATAATATAAAAATAAAAAATAAATATTTAATTTGATATTTTTAAAGAAAAAAATTATATGAATATTAGAAATTTACTAAAATCTTGCAAACGAACACACCCTAATTAATAATGGCGTTGATAATTAATTTGGCGTTTGAATCAAAGAGACTAGGAGCCGATAGAGGTAGCAACTACATAGTTTCATTTGAAGATTCTTGTATCACCGATTGCTAGATTTTACAAGCAAGGGCTCTGCATTTTCTTCAATTGAACGGTGCTATAAACCTACAAATCGAACACGGAAGGACATAATAAATATCTTGTCGATAAGTTTTGAATTATCTCAAAACATGTTGGGGGAAGCCGTGTTGAAAGTGTTTTATAATTTGAATAAAATTCTTGTAAAAAATAAGGACTTAATTCCTTATGAATTATGGAAATTCCATGAGCTTTCCAATAAATTACTTAAAGAAAATGGGGGACGACGAGTTAAATTATGAATAATATTTTTCTAAAAAAGTAAGGAAGTGGATCCTTTCAAGTTGTGGAAAGGCTATAAGATTTCCTACAAACACTTCAAGGTGCCTTGCTATCGTCCAGAAAATGATCGATTGCATAATTAAGGGCTATGTATTCTACACTAGCGATTATTAATTGTTTTCTCATTAACATACATATGAAAACATATCTTTTTGTTAGTGTTGAGGGGGGGGGGGGGGGGGGGGAAGAAATGATAAATGACAAAATATGATACAGAATCCAATATTTTTTTTATTTATTTAATTTTTTGTGTTTGCTATATGTGTTTGTTTGTGTCTCTATATTTATTTATTTCTGTTGTCAATTACATTTAGAAATCGTTTTGTCACTTGCGTGAACATCACCAAAGCAAGATTTGAAAATTTGAAGATGATGCCGGCAGCATACATTTGGGTTTTTGGATTCTTGAAGCAAGTTGATGAATTTGCGACGTCAAATAAGACACAGCTATTTATATTATATAATCTCGAGTTTAAACCCATAATATTAGAAAGAATATTTTATTTAGGGGTTTTTTATTTTTGTTTCCCCTTAGACCCTTTGAAAGTCAAGATTGGTATACGCAGTGGCGGATTCAGCCGGATTTTTAAGTGGGTGCACAATTTGATAAAGTATCATTACAATATAAAATATATTGATTACAATTGTCTTTTACTTGTTTTCATACATTAAAAACGTTTAATTACATTATTATTTGTAGTGAAAATTGAAGAAAAAATATATTTAGCTTACAAAGTTGCGATCAAAATGAAGATTGAAAAAATTATCGAATCTAAATTTATTCTCACTTTTTTTTTATTGTCATCTAAATTTATTCTCGACTTAGTAGAAAATATTTTTTTTTATATTTTCTTTACTCTAAAAAGTAAAAAAAAAAAAAATTATTTTTATCTATTTAAAACTCATACCAAATCAAATGACCACATACTTGGATGTAGGATGAAGCAATATATATATATTATATAATTAATTATTATTCTTTTAAAAAAAATCTAAAAGAATCCTCAAGTAATTATATAAATTAAGGAGTTTGTTATTTGGCTACTTTGAATAAAAGAAATTAAACAAACAAATTAATATATATATATATATATATTTATATAAATTCAAGTGGGGTCGTGCGACCCCACATCTCTAAAGGTAGATCCGCCGTATACGTATAAATTTAAAATTCATACAAGTTGGAGCATCTGATAGCCTTTTATCATAGTATCAAGTCGGGACATCCTATGTTCGAGCCTATCCCATGTTCGAGCCTTACAGTTTCCATTCGTCGATATTCTCTTCGTCTTCTTCTCTTACCCATCATATTATAAACCTTCTTTCCACTACAAGAATTAAATCGAACTCTGATAAGTAAAAATTAAGTAACAATGTTAGTCTCGAGGGTAGTCCTCTTCCCCCTGCCGGCGCAGGGCCACATAAATCCGATGTTCCAGCTGGCCAATATCCTCCACTCCATGGGCTTCGCCATCTCCGTAATCCACACTCGATTCAACGCCCCCGGCGGTGTCGATTCGCGCTACCCTCACTTCAACTTCCACCTCATTTCCGACCCTGTCACTGAGGACAATTCCTCGACTCCTTTGTCCGGAAATCCCGTTACTGCCATCAATCTCCTCAACGCCCGCTGTGCCGGACCCTTCAAGCTCTGCCTCTCCCGCATATTGTCTGAAGAAAGCAACGGTACCGTGCGCTGCATTATTACGGATGCCATTTGGTGTTTCGCGCAGGCCGTCGCCGATGAGCTTAACATCCCGCGGATCGTGCTTAGGACAACCAGTGTTCACTCCTTCCTTGTCTACGATGCTCTTCCACTCTTTCATCAAACTGGATATCTCACAAACATGGGTATATATATATATATATATATATATATGTGTTTCTTACTTTTAGTCTAATGATGCATTGTTACGAGCTTTGTCTGAAAAATACATACTATCTAGACCTTGCAATTGGTTGATTCGTGCCGTGTTTGAATTTTTTAAACCGATTAAATCAGAGAATTCTAACTCTGATCCGTTATTATCGTGTCATATTTGTGTTGACTAGGTATATAATTAGATTGAAATCTTTCACCGAAACTCAATTATTTTGTATCAAATTG
Organism: Andrographis paniculata; assembly: GCF_009805555.1. Taxonomy (NCBI): domain Eukaryota; kingdom Viridiplantae; phylum Streptophyta; class Magnoliopsida; order Lamiales; family Acanthaceae; genus Andrographis; species Andrographis paniculata. Next base: position 3,228,910 of record NW_026137502.1, on the reverse strand, counting down.
TTACGTGTACTCCCTCCGTCTCAATACAATAATTTTGTTACTATTTTTTTTTTGTCCCAAACCAATAGTTTTATTTCTATAAATACTCATATCACCATAAAATTATTCCTATATTTTCATTATTATTACCACTACTTTTTACACTAATACACTTAAAAAGCAAAAAAGTCACTTGAATTTTTTACCAATTATCAATATAATATCATTATTCGTCAAATCTAGTGTCCAACACAAATAAGACTATAGTCCTGGACCGAAAAACACTAGTTTTTGCAAGCTCTAGTGTAATAGGTATAGTGAATTAGATTGAGTTAATTAAGATATGGCTTAATTTAAATTAATATGCGAGATAATTATTAGATAAAAATTATTAAACATATATATTATATCGGGAGTTCAAGTTGAAAGTATATCAATTATGTCGAAATTCTTGATTTAAATTCAATTATTTTGAATGCCATATTATCCAACTATTGTTGATATATCCTTTCCAGAAGCAAGAGCGGAAGAAGCGATCCCGGAGTTCCCGCCGATCAAAGTTAAGGACATCCCCACATTCGGTGCCAATGACCCAGACAGCACATTCGAAACCCTTTCCAAAATAGTCGGGGAAACGAAAAAATGCTCCGGCCTAATCTTCAATACCTTCAAAGAACTCGAATCGCCGGACCTGACCAAGCTTGGCCACCAATTCTGCATGCCGGTTTTCGCCATCGGACCGTTCCACAAGCGCTTCTCTGCCGCGGAAACCAGCTTGCTCAAACAAGATAGAAGCTCCATAGATTGGCTCGACAAACAGGCGCCGCAATCTGTTCTCTACGTTAGCTTCGGCAGCCTCGCCACGATGGATAAAACCACATTTCTCGAAGTCGCCTGGGGACTGGCCAACAGCGGTCAGCCGTTTCTGTGGGTTGTCCGGCCGGGATCAATTAATGGCACGGCGTCAACAGCGTCAGAGGTACTGCCGGGTGAGTGGGCGGAAGAAGTTAGCGGGCGGAGCTGCGTGGTGGAGTGGGCGCCGCAGCAGGAAGTGCTGGCGCATTCGTCGGTCGGCGGATTTTGGACGCACAGTGGATGGAATTCGACGTTGGAGAGCATCTGCGAAGGGGTGCCGATGATGTGCGCGCCGTGCTTTGCGGATCAAATGATAAATGCTAGGTGGGTTAGCGATGTATGGCGGATCGCGATCAATTTGGAGAGAGTGTTCGCGAGAAGGGACGTCGAAGAGAGTATTCGGCTATTGATGACGACGGCGGAGGGGGCAGAGATGCGGCGGAGAGTGGCGGCTTTGAAGGAGACGGCGGCGGCGTGCTTGGGTTCCGGTGGGTCTTCTTATGAAGCCCTTGAGGGTTTGAGTAAGTTTATTATGGAATTACGGAATCAACCATAATTAAGAATTCAAAATAATGGACGATGAGCCATTTTCTTCCTCATTAACTTGTATTTTATTTATTTATAATATGTTTATATCAATTTTGAAGAAAAAATCGAGTCACGATGTTAGGGTCGAGAGTAGTTCTCTTCCCCTTTCCGGTGCAAGGGCACATAAATCCGATGTTCCAGCTGGCCAATATCCTCCACTCCATGGGCTTCGCCATCTCCGTAATCCACACTCGATTCAACGCCCCCGGCGGTGTCGATTCGCGCTACCCTCACTTCAACTTCCACCTCATTTCCGACCCTGTCACTGAGGACAATTCCTCGACTCCTTTGTCCGGAAATCCCGTTACTGCCATCAATCTCCTCAACGCCCGCTGTGCCGGACCCTTCAAGCTCTGCCTCTCCCGCATATTGTCTGAAGAAAGCAACGGTACCGTGCGCTGCATTATTACGGATGCCATTTGGTATTCCGCGCAGGCCGTCGCCGATGAGCTTAACATCCCGCGGATCGTGCTTAGGACAACCAGTGTTCACTCCTTCCTTGTCTACGATGCTCTCCCACTCTTTCATCAAACTGGATATCTCACAAACATGGGTATATATATGTGTGTGTTTCTTACTTCTAGTCGAATGATGCATTGTTACTAGCTCTCACTGAAAAATACGGACAATCCGGCAATTGATCGATTCATGTCGAGTTTGTGTAGAGTTGAATTTTTCAAACGAATTAAATCTTCAATACTAAGTTGACCTATTTTGTTATTGTGTTGAACTCTATAGATAATTATATCAAAATCTTTAGCTCAAATTCAATTATTTTATATCAATTGTAGTAGTATTTACGTTAGTTTTTGAAGGTTCTAAGTATAATGTGTAAATTGAATTAGGTTGAGTTAATTAATATTAGGCTTAATTTTAATTAATATGTGAGATAATTATTAAATTATAATTATTTTATATATACAGTACTCTCGTCCTGCTAACAAATATCCATTTACCCTTATTTTTTTAGGGCAAAAGTAAGTATATGAGAGATATTTGTAAAAAGAATATGGTATTTAAACAATTAATTATTATGTAATTGATAATTCAAAATAAAAATATATATTTTTTCATAGGAAGGAGGGAGTAAATTAATTACTTAGTATTAATGTAATATGGGATTGTTGTGTCGGGTTCAGGGCATCAATCCTAACTTGATATGCTTATTAATTATTATCACGTGGAGTTCGTATTAATTCGTATAGATAATTAGGTCAAAAATCTTTATCCGCCATATTTTATATATCCTTTCCAGAAGCACGAGCGGAAGACACGATCCCGGATTCCCGCCGATCAAAGTTAAGGACATCCCGACATTCGGTGCCAACGACCCAGACAGCACAGTCGAAACCTTTCACAAAGTAGTAGCCGAAACGAAAAAATGTTCTGGCCTAATCTTCAATACCTTCCAAGAACTCGAATCGCCGGACGTGGCCAAACTTGGCCACAAATTCCGCATGCCGGTTTTCGCCGTCAGACCGTTCAACAAGCGCTTCTCTGCCGCCGAAACCAGCTTGCTCAAACAAGATAGAAGCTCCATAGATTGGCTCGACAAACAGGCGCCGCAATCCGTGCTCTACGTTAGCTTCGGCAGCCTCGCCACGATGGATAAAACCACATTTCTCGAAGTCGCCTGGGGACTGGCCAACAGCTGTCAGCCGTTTCTTTGGGTTGTCCGGCCAGGATCAATAAATGGCGCGGCGTCGGCGGCATCGGAGGTGCTGCCGGGTGAGTGGGCGGAGGAAGTCAGCGGGCAGAGCTGCGTGGTGGATTGGGCGTCGCAGCAGGAAGTGCTGGCGCATGCGTCGGTCGGGGGATTTTGGACGCACAGTGGATGGAATTCGACGGTGGAGAGCATCTGCGAAGGGGTGCCGATGATGTGCGCGCCGTGCTTCGCGGATCAAATGATAAATGCTAGGTGGGTTAACGAAGTATGGCGAATCGCGATCAATTTGGAGAAAGTTTTCACAAGAAGGGACGTCGAAGAGGGTATTCGGCGATTGATGACGACGGCGGAGGGGGCGGAGATTCGGCGGAGAGTGGCGGCTTTGAAGGAGACGGCGGCGGCGTGCTTGGGTTCCGGTGGGTCTTCTTCTCAAGCACTCGAGGATTTGAGTAAGTTTATTAGGGAATTGGCTTGTTGATGGACATAATAGAATCTGTTTGTTTGGGGATTGGATTTTGAGGTTAGTTTTGAATAGTATAATATTTGAATTTGAATAGTTGTACATATAAATAGGTGTTGACGTGATATTTTAAATGAAAAATTAATTTTTAAATATAATATAAAAAATAAAAAATATATATTTAATTTGATGATTTTTGAAAAAAAAAATGAAATGAATAGTGTATTTAGAGAAGATCCCAAACAAACACACTCTTACGTACTCAATGTTACTGTGGGTTTCTTTAACTTAAAACAAATTTCTATTATTCAATTATGCATTTTTTAAAAAAATAATATATACTTTTTATATAAAAAAATTTTATATAATATTTCAATATCAAACTTAAATTAAAAATTTTCAAATCCCATCAAAATAATTACACCCTTGGATTGATGAATTAATTGTTGTTTTGCTTGGTTAAGACATAATTCGATGGCACTATCTAAGGTAACGGCCAATTCTCTTATCAAATTTAACTCAATTTTTATTATAAAAATATATATAAAACAATATTAAATTAAATTTTTATTTTTAATTTTTTATATTACACTAAAAAATAATTTTATATTCAAAATATTATATCTAACTAAATTTAAAACACACTCGTATACTTCTCTTTGTCCCAAATTATTTTTTTAATTATTTTTGTTTATAATCAATAAAACGATAAATTATATAATTCTGTCTTATTTATTACGCTAAACCTTTTTCGTCTTAATATAAAATTTGAGTAAAAACCCCTTGTGTTGAGTTTGAGTTCGTCGCCACCGTCGCGTTTTCTGCCGGCGCCTATTAGCCACCGCATCCACCTGCGTCGGTCTCCTTTCTCGCATTTTGCTTTCATTTCTCAGCCCCCCTTTTCCGTTTGCGACCACTGTCTGCTCCAATTGTCGGTAAAATTAGGTAAATTCTGTCTGATTTTACTTTCGCTTCTTGCTGATTTTCAATTGAGTGTGATTTTAGTGGCATGGGTCAACCATTAAATTGGTATTCGAAATGCGATTTCGTTTCCCTGGGAGGAGGGTTTCTTTGGGCAGATTTGTGCAAGGTTTGCAGCTTAGTTAGATAGCTAACTAATTTTCGATGAGTTTTGTGTAGATTCGAGTCTTCAAATTAGCAACTCATTTTTATTGAATTATTGACCTCCTACTGCTCTGGCTTGATGTGTATATTAATGGCTGAATTGTGTTTCAAGATGTTGGGAAATTGACGTAGTCTGCTTCGAGTTCAATTACCTGTGCTTTGGTGATTTGTTTGGCTCAATTTTGTTAAGAAGTTCCCGGATTTCTTTAGTTGTGTTTGCATCAATAAATTTGTAATTGTTTAACTGATTTGTTGGGGGTGCAAATCCAAGTCCTACATGGAAAGATCCGAAGAAAATCTACACTTTATAGGTCGACATAAATTTTATTAATATGTGGTCTTTTGAAGAAAGTAAAAAAAAAAAACAAATTTATGCAAGCTTAACTCAAAGCTAATAATATCATACTAGTGTTAAGTTGGTCCAGTCCCATCGCTGGTGTCAGAGCCCGGTTTGGACTCAGTGGCATCGGGCATTGGTTGTAGTTGTGAGAAGCCCTCGTGATCTGCGGGAGTTTGGTCCTTGATTTAAGGGGACAATTTTTGAGATGCAAACTCAAGTTCTACGTTAAAAAATTTGAAGAAAAATGGTATTTTGGAGGAAGTCCAAAAAAAATATGTGTGGACTCAGCTCAAAGTGGACAATATCATAGTAGTATTCAGTTGGCCCAGTCCCTACATGATTGTGAGTTAAATTGGCTAGAGTTCGGTGACAATTGTTGAAATAGTTGGTGTGAGATTCACTTGAAGTTGGTTTGCTTGCTTTTGAGGAGAGGTATGCTAACTTAAAAAAAATTTAGGGATGATGTTGACATACTTGTTAAATGTTGGAATAATGAGTTCAGCTTAGTTATTTGTGGCATTGCCGCTTGTGCTTTAGCTTTTTGTAGCCTTTGCTGGTAGATAGTTTTTATTTGTATCTTTAGCTTAGTTTTAGTCCTTAGCTTTGCTTGTAGTTTAGTCCGGTTGGTGTGCTGCTTTGTAACTTGGCCTTGCTTGCTAGTGTAGTTTTAGTTGTCTTGTCAATGATAGATTCATTTTATCTAGATTAATCCTTGGTATTGTGTAGTTTAATTGTTTGAGTTAGTGTGTGTTAGCTATAGAGTTCATTTGGTTGATGTTTAGCATATATAGCTTTGGTCTGTTTAAGTTTTGCCCGATGCTTCGTTTTGTAGGGCTGTAGTTAGGATAGTCAATTTAGGCCTCCTGCTGTTGTATTGCATAATTTATTGTGGCACTCTAATTAAGCTTTGAGTCGTTGTCTAAATGCTCGAAGTTTGAATATATTTGAGAAGTGTAAATGTAGAATATTTGTAGACTAGCAATAATGCATAAATGGCTTATAATTAAATATGATTATTATGATACACCGTTGATTTTTTTTAGCTATTATTAACTAAACTTTTTATTTCAAAGGTACTTACTACTGTGCACGCAATGTGTCCGAGGATCGCCTCAGTTTCAGACTCGTGAGTCAGTCGGCGTTATGTCATCATAGAAATTTGAAACTCGAAACCTGATTCAGCAAATCAATCGTGATATATGTTATTCTCTGATCTCCACACATGACACGAACATGAGGAGGAAAATTGGATCGATCAAACCGGTGAATCTGGTGAGATTCGTCTGCTTGATCATCTCTTTTACGTTCATCGTCATACAGATTTATTCAGCGCTTCAACTCGGAAGCATCTCCTCAGAAACTTCATCCGCAGAACTTAAATTATTACCAAACACCAGAACTTCCAGCAGTAGTGAATTCGGAGAAACAGTGATTAAGATGTTGCCGGAAGATCTGAAGTTCACTATGTTTTTGCCTTCAGAGGAATCCTTCCGCCGTGATCTGAGATTGAATATGAACGACAGCAATTCATATGCAGTGCTAACTAGAGTGTTGGGATTCTCGGCTGTACCGAGATGGATAACTTTAGCAGAGCTGGAGTATGGCAAGGAAAAATGTTTCCAAACCATATCTGGATTCAATTTGTACGTATCGAAGGATTCGACCGGAATGGTCGTGGTTAATGGCGTAGTTTCAAACCAGGTAGGGTTGAAAATGAAGGACCTAATGGTGCATATTATGGATGGAGTGGTAATGGATGCTGAATTTGAGCAATCGATGGAGCCTGAAGAATACGATCTTGGAAGATGAAGATGATGACGTTATTTTAACGAGGTTAGTTTTATCGATTTAGAATTAATACTCGGGCAAATTATATAATATATCCTTGCATTTGATTTGTTTTAAAAAAAAAAATGCATAGAAGATTGTCTCATATAATATTAGGTTACACCCTCATTTCCATCTAAAATATATCCTTGTTACTAAATGGTAAAAATAAAATTTTTTTAATTGTGATTCATATAAAAGATTGTATCACTTTTTGTGTATATATATATATATATATGTGTGTGTAATATTTATATTCTATATGTTCACACAAAAGGTAAATATTTTGTTATTTTTATTTGTTCAAATACAGATATTCCTCTTAAAACTTTTCTCTTTATGTGTCAACTTGTTAGGAGCATTTATTTGACAGTTACTCGACCTCCTGCTTACATTGTCCACTTGTCTTCCTTAATTCTATTCAGTTATTTTGTTTAGTTCTATGTATTCTCTGTTATGTTAAGAAGATATTATTGCATGACTTACACTTCTCAGAGAAGTCTTCTTTTAACTCTATGGGTGTGTTTGTTTGGGGGTTTGAATTTCGGATTGGAATTTGAATAGTAAAAATTTTGAATTTGAACAGTTGTACGGTATGATATAAATAGTTGTTGATGTGATGTTTTGAATGTAAAATTGATTTTTAGTATATAATAAAAAAATAAAAAATAGGTGCTTGATTTGATGTTTTTGGGGAGAAAAAATTGGATGAATAGTTGAATTTAAATCCAATCCTCCAAACAAACACACCATATAAGTATTCTCTGTTATTTTAAGGGGATATTGTCGTTCCACCACCGGTTTTTTTTTTTTTGTGCTTATCTCTTGTCGTAGCAAAAAGCAAACAATCATCTGTCGTCCTAGCACAGAAATCTGATTATTGCATCCTTACTGACTCTATTTCTGAGCTCTTGTGGCTTCATTGACTACTTATTGACCTTATGGTATCTCAGTTATCTCATATTTCTTTGCATTCTACAATGGGAATGCTATTCAAAAAATTTCACAATAATGTTTTTTTATGAGTACGCCAAACAAATCCGAATCTATTGTTATCTTGTTCATCATTATGTTGCTCATAGAAACACGGCCCATATAACAAGCTACACCAATTAAGAAAGTGTAGAAGAATTCATTCATAAGGATCGCCGTTGTATAACCATTCATCACCGAAAGCTGCTTTCAAGATCGAGTAAAAGTGCAAACAAGGAGCAATAAACTATTTCTTGTTCTATCGAGAAAATTTATGAACGTCAGGCTATATTTTGTCATCCTATTCTGTTTCAATTTCTTACACAAACTTAAATTGGCTTTTATGCATGTTTATTTGATTTTGACGAGACGTTGAAATATTTATATATTTATTTTAGTTTTTGCTATTATTTTTTAGGTTATCTGTTTTGTAATATACATATAAATAAATTTTGACTTTATTGTTAATAAAATTGTATTTTCTACAAAAAAAAATTTATATTGTTAATAAAATATGTTCTCCAATTTTCAATTTTTCATATTTAGGGTCTATTTTGTATTAATTTTATTATTTTTAGTTTTATTTTGTGTTGGAGTAATCTTGTTCAGTAGGATTATCAAGTGACTCGAAATAAAATAAAGTTAATATGACCTGATCTGAAAGAATTTGTATAGTAAGATTATCAAGTGACCCGAAATAAAATAAAGTTAATATGACCTGATCTGAAAGAATTTGTATAGTAAGATTATCAAGTGACCCGAAATAAAATAAAGTTAATATGACCTGATCGGAAAGAATTTGTATTGTATTTGAGACTTCACGTTTTGGGTTGAAAATCAAGTTCTGAGTTAGGCAGATTTTTTATTATATTCATGATTTAACTCAAATATGAGCACAATATGAAAACACAAATTGACATCCTAAAAGAGTATTAAGGAGGATAAAGCTTTATGATAAGTATTAAAAAGATGAAGGAAGTTTCATGAAAGCTTGATGAAAGGGATATTATAATTCTTCAGTAAATACTAGCGTTTAAACCGTGCTATGCATGGATTATTATAATTAAATTTAATTGTTATATTTTTTTATTTAATTTTATAAATATTTGAAATAAATAAATATATATCTTTAATTAAAAATACATAAAAATAAATTATTATAAAACTGTTAAATACTAATTTCAAAATAAAAACTACCTATATTTTTTTCCCTAAAAAATTTATAAATAAATAAAAAATAATTTATAAATTCCAAAAACTGAGAAGCCAGAAATTTGAAGTGTAAGGTCCACGCCTTTTGCTATAGTTATATATATATATATATATATATGATATGATAAGGGAATTGATGACTTTATTGAATAAAATTGTTGGAACATATGAGGTAATTCAATAAGAGATTAATGAAGAGATTTAAAAGGGAATAAAATGCAAAAGGGAAGGTGACTTACAACACTTCAAAAAATTACATTTTCTTTGTATTTTTTGTTTTCTCTTATATTGCACTTTCTTTTACTTAGAATATGATTATCCTCCAAAATATCAGCTTTTTAACTGACCTAAAACAATCCAATCATCGAAAAAACCAATTTCAGTAGAGAACAGTCTTATTTTGATATTTTTTTGGAATATTGCGACGAATGCAATAAAAATAATAAAAAAATAAAAAGAATCAACAAACAGAATTGCGAGGTTCATCAAGAGAGGTGTTGGCTACATCCACTGCAAAAGATGAATAATTTTATTAGGATTTTAAAATATAAGTATTATCAGAATTACATCACAATCACTATTTATAATAATTCAAATCAAACTTAGTTGATTAGACTCCAAATACAAGTCCAACAGTCAAAATAGACTATAGAGCTAGCCCATAACATCTAGTTCCAAGGCGTCCTACGACTCAGCGAAATACAACAAACGTCAAAACACCGAATTTAAATCCCAACAAAAAATATACAAGAGAAAATAATTTCAAGACGCATAATGCGAAATTAGCAATAATCAAGCATATATATATATCATTACTCCGAAGCTAATATATATATATATATATACAGATTTTAAAAAATCTTTCAAGCATTTACAATTCAACAAAATCATTCTTGTCTCGAACTACAACTTATAATAAGATAGTTACTGCAAAATCAAGACCCGAATCTCTGATTAATGGTGCATAAGTTTTCCTTCTTCTTACGCCATTAAAATATCTAAACACAAAATAATAAATATAAATATAAATATCTATCACCATATGTCCGACCGTGAGGGTTAGTGCATAATTTATGGCATAGTGTCGAGATTAGGATTTACATCTAATGATCTAATTCAGGTTTTCACAACAAATATTGTGTAATTGTCTTATTTTTTAGGTAACTAAGGCCATCTCCAATCACACTCTATTTCTCCCGTCCCAACTCCATTTCTGCCGCCATCCAGCTCTAACCCAACGCCATTTGCAACACCATTTTTTGTGTTTGCTACAGTGCAATACCATTTTTGGTGTTGCACTGTAGCAAACGCCATTTATGGTGTATTTATTTTTTTTTTTAATTTTTAAAATTATAAATTTAATTTTTATTTTTTTAAAATTTTAAAAAAATTTATTTAAAATTATAAAAATAAAAAGCTGTTTAAAATAATAGGAAAAATTGATTATTTGAAGAATAATAGGAAAAAATAGAGTTATGGTTGAAGTAAAATTACCGTAGCAAGTATATTTGGAGATAAAACTGGATAAATAAAGTTGATGGGTTGGAAATGACTTAAGAAAAGTAATTTTCATGTACACGTAGTATTTGTACCTTATTCTTTATTATTGGAAAATTTTGTAACAAAAAGCATTTTTAATTTTTTGTTCTACAGCAGAAACAGTAATAAATAAATTTTTCAAGCGTTTTTAATAGGTGTTAGATCATCAACTTTTTGTTATGAAACTTGCCGACTCTTTGTTAGTTGACTTTTTTTAACGGTCAATTTTGTAGTTGTAAGACTTAATGGTATTGAAAAGCCACGTAAACCACCATGTCCACTTGGTAATAATAGAATCCAAACCATATATGATTAACTGAAACCTATCTTTGTATTAATGCGGAACATGTATATTAGAAGGGTGCGATAACAGGCATGATCACCGTTGACCAAAACAAATATGAATATATCCTCTCTTCCCTTAACAATCTATCTATTTTTTCATTTTGGTCTATTTCATAACAAAGTATTTTATTTTTTTTAGTAACTGTATTATTTACCTAATATTACAAATATCTTTTTAATTTACAATATATTACACAAATATCATTATCTTTATATCATATCATACTAATAAGGATAGTTTAGTCCTTTTATCTTTATTTCAACTTGATGGGGTGCAAATCCAAGTCCCACGTTGAAAATTGTAAAGAAAATTGCATACTTTATTAGTCCCAAGTGAACTCCACTTGTACGAGACATTTTGGAGAAAATCCAAAGACAAATCCGTACGGGACTCAGTCCCAACTCTAGTAATTGAGGTGGTCAGGGACACCGAGGCATTTTGAAGAAAATCAAAAAACAAATCCGTACGGGTTTAGCCCCAACACAACTATATTTCAATATAATAATAATATTTCTAAAACTCCCTATAAAAAGTGGTTTTGCCTAGCACACATAGTTTGTCTAATTTGACAACTCACAACTCACACGAAGAGTAAATAAAAAAAAAAAAATACATATTATTATTATTTCATAAACAAAAATACAAAAATTATACAACATATGAACTGAGGTGCTAGCTAGAAATCAACGGGGAGAAGGATGTGTACATACATATATATATATATAATTATAAATTATAAATTATTTATATATGGGCAGCATAACAGTCGATTGATCACACCATAATAGAGGGCGTATATTATTAATTAATTATCTCCTGTCCTGATATATAATAATTATTATTAATTAATTAATTAATAGACATCCTCGTAAGTTGACGAATCCCGTCTAGATCGCACCTTGATCTCCAACGGCTGAGCCATTTCACACGACAGCTTCAAAACCTCGCTCAAGTTCACAGGCAATGTTTGGCCATGGCGGAATTCGAATTCATGTAAAAGAGTGGCCAGCCAGTAGCTGACCGTGGTCAGCCCCAGATCCTTACCCGGGCACGACCTCCGACCCGACCCGAATGGTGCCGCTACGTCTTTGTGAATGTGGTCCGCTCCAACAACCAACCATCTCTCGGGTTTGAAGGTCAAAGGGTCATCCCAGACCTCCGGGTCCCGCATTATGGCCCACATATTGACCATTGCGGTGGTCCCCGCCGGCACGTGATGCCCGTCCACCGTGGAATCCCTTATGGAGAGGCGGGACCAGGAGAGGAGTGGGCCTGGCGGGTGCAGCCTCAGGACCTCCTTGACTAACGCCGTTAAGTAGACGAGGTCCGTTAGGTCGGATTCCGTCACCGCACGTGACCTCCCGACAAACTTATCCAGCTCTTCGTGGACCTTTGACTGGATGTCAGGGTGCATCGCTAGTCTCGCTAGTGTCCACTCCATCAGCACTGCCACTGTGTCCGTACCTCTGAATATCATCTCCTGCCCAATTAATCAAATAATCAATATATAATATAATATAATATTACATGAAGTCTACATAATTATTTTTAGCATTAAAAATATTTTTATATTTATATAATTTTTTATATAAATATAATTATATTAATATTATAAGATCAATAAAAATATTTTTGTCGTTTTTTATCGATTTGTATTATATTTTGATATAATAATTAATATTTATAAATTAATAAAAAATAAGGTAGTATAATATATGTTGTGACCAAATCGGTTGTTTATTCTTACCCAGAGAACGGCGATCATGTCGGAATCGGACAATCTATCAGCCCCATGCAGAGAGAGCAGAATATCCACGAAATCCCTGTCTCTCTCGCCGCCGCCGGCCTTCTTATGATCGGCGATGATCTGGCCTACGAATTGCTTGACACGTGGCACAATCCTGGAGCACCTGACCCTGATTCTCTGGAAATCAAAATCGGATAAAAATGGTAGGTGGTCGGACCAATTGACCTCCCCAAGTAGCTGGTACCCCTGATCGACTAAATCCTTCAATTCGCCGACGTCCGGGTCGTCTGCGCCGACGTTGTAGCTCCGGCCGAACACAGACGCCATCATGTTGCAGAGCGACGCGTCTTTGAGGAAATCCCGGACGCGGACGCTGCCGGCGGCGCGTCCCCGAGAAGCAACGGCGGCGGCGAGCTGGAGCCCTACGCGGCGGCGGTGGCGGTCAAAGTCCCGGAGCTGTTTGGGGCAGAAGAGGTGGGCGGCGGCGATCTTCCGGAGCATGGTCCAGTAGAGGCCGTAGGGGGCGAAGCCGATGGAGCGGTCGAACATGAGCCGGTAAGCCGATTCCTTGTGGGGGCGGTCGGCGAAGGCGGAGCTGTTGAGGATCTGCCTGGCCACGTCAGCGTGGCACGTGGCGATGACACGTGTCTGGCCGAGGCTGAAGGCCATCAGTCTTTTGGCGCGGCTGGCTTCGGCGGCGGCGGCTATTTTGCGGTGCGCCAAGCCGGCGACCAGATTCATGCTTCCAATGACTGGGAATCCGCGTGGGCCCGGAATTGTGGAGCTGGATTTGAAGCCGCGGCTGAGAAGGTGCTTCCCCCAAGCCGAGCCGGCGGGGTGAGCTCCCCAGTAGAAAATATTCAGGAGTAGCCATGAAAGCAGGAGGAGTAGCAGGAAGGAGAAGAAGATGGTGATGGTGTTCATAGACTTGGATTCGCATTTTGAAGCCAAGGCTACCAGGAGCCAGAGACTGTCCACGTCAGTCGCCATGGATATTGTATATATGTATGTATGTATGTATGTATGTATGTATATATGGATTGGAATTTAAGGAAGGTGGAGCTTGAAACGAGGAGCCAGTCTGGTTGAGGGTTTATATAGAGAGAGAGATGGGGAGAGAGAGAGGGAATAATGATGCCCAGATTCCCTCTTCTAGCTGTTATTCTTCAAATTTTAATAGAGACTATACTGCTCATAATAAATATATAAATAATTGTTGTTTGACAGTGAGTTCTTTTGTACAGCAAGATTACGAGGATGATGTGGGAACATGTATTTAGAGATATTGAGGGGAGTTTTTATTTGATATTAAAATAATATTTAATTATTTTGTTTTCAAATAAAGAAAGTTACTTATTAGTTTCATGCGTCCGCTTACAAAGTTTACATATTTCTATTTTGGGACGTTCAATTACAAAGTTTATATTTCATTAAATACCCTACTTTTTTCCACAAATATCTTTACTTTACATCACATCGTTACTTTTACACAAAAAAAGTAAAGGCAAAAATGTCATTACACTATTTTTAACTACTCACTATAATTAAAATACTATTATTTTTTAAACACCGCGTCAAAAGTAAATGTAACTCTTTTAAATGGAGAGAGGGAGTATGTAACTATTGAAATTTTGTACTAGATAATAATAATATTTTATTAGTTAATGAAAGTATACAAGATTTTTTGATGTTTTTATGTTTGTAATTTAAGTAATATTTTAGTATTAATATATAATTAATTTTTTATATATAAAAAAGAAATAGATAAATTGAAATAAGCCATAGGAAAATAATAAAAATGATATTTTATATTGAGATGAATGAAACATTATTTTGAAAAAAATATATATATAGGATTTAAATAGTAAAATTTGGATAAATTTTAAATATATATATATAGGATTTTAATAGTTTTGAAAATAGTAAAAATTTATACTCCTATCCAATTAGAAAGTATACATATTTTTTATTTTAGAATGTCCAATTATAAAGTAAATATTTTATTAAATATTTTACTTTTTAAAAATATATATTTGATGTATTATTATTTTTTAAGAAATTAATGATGCAACAATAAATGAATATAGCAAAAAGGCTATCCTAGTCTTTACTTTTGTATTAATGATCTTAAAATTACAATTTATGATTAAAATTTATCTTGTTGAATTAATAATTTCAGCTTGTGATCCACAATGTCAAAAAACATAATTTAAAAATATTGTAAAAAGCTGTTTTTTTAGTTGTGGTATGAAATCGATTTGAAATAATATATTGATTTGAATTTTTGTTTAAATAATATTTTAACGTGATATTTTGTAAAAATATATATATTTATTAAAAATTGTGCCCAATAAATAATGTTAATTTTAATTTGAAATAGTAAAAGAACAAACTACGGTCCAATATATTTTGGTGTTAGATTTTGAGATGAAATCAGTTTAATGTAATAAATAATTCAGCATAGGCTGAAATTAATCTTCACTTTTAATTTAAATTTAATTATTCTAAGTAAACAAATAATTCAATTAATTAATAGTGGATATTATTAGAAATTTTAGGGGAAAATAATGAGATTTGTCTTATTATCGTCAAAATAAGGAGCCTATATATAGGCCATACAAAAGAGACTCGATAGACTCAAATCTAAGTAATCTAGATATAAATCTACTAAATCTAAAAGTGAATATCTAAAATATCTCAACAACAGATATCAAGTTCAAGAATGGTGAATTCATTATAAGTTATCCACTTTGTTGTTATATAAATGATATTTGTTCTCAATTAGTTTGATCATTATATTAGTCAACTATAGCAAATTCTTACTAACCTATTACTTTCCTCAAATGGGATTTATTATTTTTAAATATCATAACATTTTGTTTTGGTGTTCCCTTCTATTCAACAAAAGATACCAATTGACCTTTGTATCATTTAATTATTATTATTATTATTATTATTATTATTATCATTATCTTCAACCCCAAACAACATCGAAACGTTACATACCCCAAGAAGTGACTGTTTAGCATTCTTGATAGGCCAAAATATCTAATAGAAAAGTCTTCAAGTTGAGTTTTCTTGTCTACTACTCATAATAATACTTATTATATATATCATGCTTCTTCAATTTTTTGTAGCAAAATTTGCTAAGACTAGGTTTGTTTATTTCAACTCAATTCCCACTGCTTTAATCCAAACAATATGCTCCCTCCGTCTGCTTTTAAGAGTTACATTTACCTTTTGAGTCATTGTAATTAGTATTAAAAATATCATTATATTTGTATAATTTTTTTTTTTTACAAACGTCCTTCTATTAGTATTACAAGACACTAATGAAAGTGTTTTTGCAATTTTTTTCTTTATTTGTACTATGTTTTGATATAATAATTAATATTCAAATATCAACATGCAAAAAGTAAATAAGACACTTAGAGTCGGACGGAGGTAGTATTACTCTCTCCGTCGTGTAAAGTGCAAGTGCAATATTTTGATTTCGACACAAAAATTTTAATAGGTAAAATAAAATGATAATTAAGTGACGTGATTAGAGATAGAAATATATATTTATTTTTTTTTGTATTTGAATAGTATCATATGATAAAATATAATTAATTATTCAAATGACGTAGAAATTTACTGTCGCTATTAAAACATTCGCAATGAAGAAATCTCTCCTCCCTCCTCCACCTCAGCTCTATGTAAGCAAAATCTTTTTTAAAAAAATGAAAATTCTTTTGGGCATCTCCACAAAGATGCCCAAGAGATGCCATTTATTTTATTTTACATATATATATATATTAATATTATATAAACTTTTATTTTTTTATAAAATAATATAGATATATATATATATATTGATATACTTTTATTTATATTTATTTTCAAAAATAAATAAAATTGATATAAATATATATTGTTTTATTAAAATAGAAAAAAAAATATGAGGCGGAGAAAAGAGAGTATATAAAAAAGATGATGAGATACTTTTGAAAAAAATCTTTCTTGCAGTTGCTCTTATGATTGATATCAATAAGTTTATATTTATTTCATTTATTTTTATATAACGTGGTAATCCTCAATCGTTATTATTCGAACGTGTTTTAGGTAAACTCTGGTCAAACCTAATTAACCTCACGATTACAAGTTCACTCTACAGTACTAGGCTGCTTGTTCTTACTCGACGCTTATATTTATTTGATTGATTAGAAGGGATGTGGATATGCCAAAACAAATGTAGTGGGCATGCATCAATCACTCACTCACTCGCTCGTGCACCTTTTAATTAATTTTGTATATCTTGTTCTAGATTTGATTCCTTTCTTAATCATGCTTCTAGTCTACTTGATGATGTAATAATTTGACACAATCATGTTTGATTATTGGTTTATATGGATAATTCAATTCTACTAATGATGCAAATAACTAGAATATATATATATATATATATAATTAAGTATATAAAAGAGGGTATGATGATGATGCACACATATAAGATTAACAAAATAATTAGGTACATGATCAAATTGGATTACCTTAATAATCCCTTGATTTGGACAAGGTAATGAGGAGCTATACAATAGTTTAATTAATTAATTAATTAATTAAATAAAAAGATTAGAGACATTAGTGTTGTTAAAAGTTGGCAAGTTGTCATCCTCTCATATCATATACAAATATGGAATCCCCACTTGTTCCAATTATTATACACCAATTAGTATATTGTAGTATTCAAATAAACTCCAAGGATATATGATTGGATTCGATCCCACACACAAAATAAAATATATATATATATATATATGATAAATTGAAAAAGTTGGTGGGCTCTATATATATATATATATTATATGTATGTATTGTATGCTATTAGTTTGAGTGGTTTATCGGGTGAAAGTGGAGGCTACAGGGAGGTGACGATTGGTTCTTTAGTATTTTTATTTGAGTTTTCTTTTCTTTTTTTTTTTAAATTATAATTTAAAGAATTGTGTTGTTAATATAAACTACTGTTGGGTACTGATCCAAGTTCCACATTGGAAGATACAAATAAAATTTCACACCTTATAAGTCCAAGTAAACTCTACTAGTACGAGGCATTTTGGAGAATATCCAAAAATAAATCCGTGCGGAATTAGATACTATCGTTGAGTTGGCCCAGTCTCAACAACGTATATAATTTTTAGTGTTAAGTTTTTGCGAAACAACACGATATAAATATTTTAGAAATTGTGTCAGTAAAAATTATTGTGGGCTGTGTGTGTTTTTTTTGTTGAATTTGAGAAAAAGTGGTTTAAGTTTGGTATTAAAATAATGTTCGATGGGATATTTTATGAAAGAAAAAAATATAATTTTTTTGAGAAATGAAGAGTCCAAATAATAAAATTTGAAAAACTTTGGGTAAAGAAACAGACCCTAGACATACATACATACACACTTATATCTATATATATATATGAGCATGGAGTTTTATAGAGTTTACTAACATATATATTATATTATAACTGAACATATGCTATTACAATACAATATATGTTAAGATATGTATAAATATATCATACCTACTATTACTGCATATGTTGATACGATTAAATTAGTACTATACTGATTTGACTAGATCAACATGGAATTTGCAACCCATATATATATATATATATATAGAGAGAGAGAGAGAGAGAGAGAGAGAGAGAGAGAGAGAGAGAGAGAGAGAGAGAGAAAAACATATCTTAAAGAGAATTTCAAAGATTGGTGCATCTTTGAAAGTTTATGGAGACCGCATGGGATGGAGAGGAGGACATGTTCGATGATGATATATCAATCCTACAGCTTCATTATACATTATTATTATTATTATTATTATTATTATTAAAAATAATAATTAATTAGTTGAAAAATTAATTTGTATACTCGTTAAGCAAACAAGCTCGAGTTTGACTTAAATATATTTTTCAAATTGAGAAGATCAAGCGAGAGAGAGAGAGAGAGAGAGAGAGAGAGAGAGTTAATGTTGAGTTAAGCCAATTCAATTCAATAATTTAATTATATGATTATTTTTTGGAATTTGAATATTACTCATTCCGTCTCACATTGGATGTCTGGATCACCGTAGACATGGAAATTTAAAATAAGTATAATTAGTAGATAATTAAGAATATATTAGTAAAAATAATTATTCTATTTAAAGTTAATATAACTAATTAATTTAATTAAAATTAAAAAAAAATTAAACTAAAAAACTTAAAATAAAATTAAAATATATAATTATTTTAAAAAAAAAATGACATAAAACGTGAGACTGCTTTAATTAATTAGATGCATGTGTTGTGTATGTGTAGCTTAATTGAGTCAACCAAGTAATAGTCAATGGTATGTGTGTATGTAAGTATTGTGTATATATTCTTAATTTGACTTGAACAGTAGTTACGTCACTCATTAATATTTGATTCGATATGATATAGTCCAAGTCTAGTCTACATGTTTCATGGGAATATATATATATATATATATATATTCAAAGGCTGGCAATATAGTGAGGAAATTCACGATCAAATCTTTCCTCTTTTGGAAATCGAGGTTTTCAACTAGCCACTCTGCAACTTGCTCAGTCCACTAATAATACAACTTCATCACAAAAAACGAAAAATTATTTATGTCAATATGAAATAAAGCAAAATTATATATATTCGGGCAGCAAAATGGTACATTAAAAATTATACTCCTTTCGTTCCAAACACCGTGCAATATTTATATTTGGCATGATAATTTAGGTAGAAAATATTAAATATAGTAATTTGAAATATTTTGGATATTAAGTGATATGATTGGAGAGTGAAATGATTTTTTTTATTTTTTATTTGAGTGATGTGATTAGAGAGATAAATAATTTTTTTTTATTTGAGTGATGTAATAAGATAAAGTAAAGCGTATATAAATATATGTATATAAATATTATTAATTATTTTTAAATTTAAAAATATTACAGTAAATTTGAGACAAACAAAAAAAATATATTGTATTAAGTTTGAAACAAATATATATATATATATATTGCAAGAGACAGAGAGAGTATTTTTTTTAAAAAAATAAATAAATGAAGCTAAATGAAGAAAAACTACTCAACAAAAGCTTACCGACAAGCCAAACCGTCTGCTACAGGTTTCCTGATAAATATACATACTTCCATCCAAGAAGAATACTTCCTCCATCCCATATTTATATATATAAAAAGACTAAATTAACCTTACTAGTATTGTATGATATAAAGGTAATGACATTTATGTAATATATTGTAAATTGGAAGAGTATTTGTAATGTTAGGTAGGTAGTACAATTACTAAAAAAAAAATAGATATTTTGTTATGAGACGAACCAAAATGGAAAAATAGATAGATTATTAAGGAACAGAGGGAGTATTATTTTTTATTTTTTATAATTGTATTTTTTAACATAATTAATACTCTTATAATTTTTAATATATTACACAAATATCATTGTTTTTCTATTATACTATCTATTAGAGGCATTTTTGTCTTTTTAACTATAAATCAATATAATATTAATATTAAAAAATTTAAGTATAAAAAAGCAAATGTTGCTCTTTTTGCGAGACGAAATTAATATAATTTTATTGTCATTTTGTAATGAATTTGTTCATTCAACTATTTTTAAATAATACGATTTTCGATAAATATTATAAATAAATAATATATATAAAAAATATAATATATAATTTATACTTTAATCATTGATAAAAATTTAATAATTCAATATAAAATATTATTTTTTATATTATCGTATAAAAAATTCTTCATATTTAGTATATATATATATTAAAAAAAAAAAAAAAAAAAAAAAAAAAAAAAGAAAAGAAGAAAGAAAGAAAAAGCAAAACAAAACTAGGTTTTGGGATTGTCATGTTTGGGTTAATGGATTAGAAAGTCCAACGGATAATTGATGAGGTTTTGGTTAGTGTATTGGGCTATGGCTATTGGATTATGGGAAGGTTTTTTGACAAGGAAGAATTTCATTTTTGGTACATTAAGGATATGTTTGGCAATATGGAAATGAAAATAATTTTGTTTTTTGGTTTGTATCAGTGAATATATTGATTTAAAAATTTTCTTTTTTAAGATTGTATTTACTATTTTCATAATTTTTAAAGAAAAAAAAATTTATTTATTTTACAAAAAAAAAAAATTATTTATTTTACAAAAAAATTTATAATAAAACGTCAAGATCATAAACTAATCCTACATGTAAATACAAATTCTTATGATATATTTCTGTCTTTATTCTCAAATTATTTTAAAACAAACGTCTTTAACTCTATATAACTTTTTTATCCGTTTAATCCATAATCAACATTGGATAATAACTCATCCACCCAGTCACCTTCTTTATTGTCTTTGTGATTACTTTTCCGATTTTTATGATAACAATATTCGTTACATTTAATAAAAAATATAGTTATTATAAATTTATTATTTTTCTCAAAAACCGATTATCTTTAACAAAAATAATAAAAATTAATTAAATATTATTTTCATTTTTTTAAAATCTTAATATTTCAAATTTTAAATTCAATAAAAATTATCTATATATATATATATTTAAAACTCATTAAAATTATCTTTTTTATCTCTACTTTTTTTCTATTCAAATTTTAAAATAGTAAATTATATGCTTCAAAATTATTAAAATTTACCTAAATTAATATTTAAAAATTAAAATATAATATTATATAAAAATATTATTAAACAATAAAAATATAGAACTATATATAAATAAATAAATTATTTTTATTATATTACTACATAATAAAATAATATAAAAATAAATAAATTATTATAGGTATTATAAAATAATAACTATAGTAAGTTAAAAGGTAATTAACTAGGTGATAAAAAAAGGTAATGTGAGGGATAAAGAAAATAATATCCAACTATGACGGATGCTCTTAGGTATCTCCAACTTTGGGCAAAAAATTTTATGATGTTGTGTTCTTTTTTTTTATATATATATATTTTTTTTATATTACACTTAATACTTCTAATTTATTTTTAAATATAATAATAATTTATTACTATTTTTATGTTAAAGAAAAATTAAAAGTAGTGTCCGAGCAGGGAGTATTAAATTTTTTATTTAAACTTTTTAAATTTTGAATTGAAGTAAAAATACTACATAAATATAATTTGTGAGTTAGTTGCGAGTTTTAAGAAATCTTGCTAACCCCATTTTGAGAGACTAAATACACCTAAAAAAAAGTAAATATTTTTTTATAATTTTAGAAATTTAAAAATTAAAATTTTTAAAATTTATTGACAATTTATACACTTTAAATTAAATATCATTAAAAAAGAAAAAGTAAACACAAAATTTATAAAATCATAAGGTTATTTGATTTAGAAGCGCGGATATTTTGCATAATTTAGCCAATTTGGAAATTGTACGCAGTTAGGAACAATGAGCTTTTACAGTTAGAGTCGCAGTCAAAGAGAAACAGCAATGCATCCATCGATTCGCTGCCTCCAACATCAATCCAAAGGGAAATTACTTTAGCTAACAAAAACTTTTATTCATTAATCGGAAGAATCACAAACGTACATAATGGATGAACCATAACAACGAACATATCATATAATATCATAGCACAACAAAACAAACACACAATCACAATTAAGCAGTGCCACATAACAGAGCATAATCACACAGAAAATTCATTCCAAATTGTAGGCATAGACGACGAATTTCAAATCTCAGCCAGAAATTTCAATGGATTTCACCTCAGGTTTCTTCACTTCCTCCTTGGGGATCGTCACCGTCAGCACGCCGTTCTCCATATTAGCCTTGATCTGCTCCATCTTCGCATTCTCCGGCAACCGGAACCGCCGGAAGAAGCTTCCATGGCTCCTCTCCACGCGGTGCCACGACTCGTCCTTCTCCTCCTTCTCTCGCTTCCGCTCGCCGCTAATCTGGAGGACATTCCCTTCCTCCACCTCCACCTTCACCTCCTCCTTCTTCAGCCCTGGCACATCTGCCTTGAACACGTGCGCCTCCGGCGTCTCCTTCCAGTCCACGCGCGTCGCCGCGAACTGCGACGTCTCGTTGGAGGAGCTCATCAATGGCCAATCGCGGAACGGATCCAACACGTCCAGTGAGAACGGATCGGAGCTTCGCCTCCCAAAGAAACTCGGAATCAGCGACATTTTCTAATTACACGAAAAATCAAATTAGGGAAGAAAAGACCTAATTGAAAAAACTTCTTCGATTGGATTGTGCTTGCTTGGTAGTGTTGTGAATTATGTGAGCTTGAGTGGAAGAAGGCTAGGCTATATATAGGCACGCCGTTTGTCCGTGAAATTGTTGCGTGGAAGTGTATGGAAATTTCAGGAACTTATCATAATAATAAAATAATATTTTATTTTTAATAATATGTATATTATTTTGTTTAGGAGAATTCTGGAGCATTTTTCCGGAAAAGGAATGAAGATTCTGGATAAGTCCACCGCTCCGAGACTGGCACAATCACATCCGCCACGTGTCGTGCTTACCGTTCTTTGATCAACATAGTTACGTCATAACGGGTAAAAAATACATATCATTAATTTTACATATTATAGAAGACAAAATAGTCTTGTTGAATTAGAGCCCTAAAAAATGAATTCAACTCGTTGGGTTAGCCCACTAATCTTAATTTTAAAGAAGATTGGGTTGCAATTTTTTAAACCCGTTAAAATATGAGTTTAAATGGGCCAATCAGCATAAACCGCGGTTGAGGGTGAGTTAGTCTACATTAGCTTACGGGTCAAATAAATATAATAATTAATCTCATTCGTCTAACTAAATGTATTTGTTACTATTTTTTACTATCATAGTAAAAATTATAATAAAACTAATCAAATATTAAAATAAAAATATTTTTTAATTTTTTATAAATTACAAATATATCATTATAAATAAGTTAAGACGAATAAAATAAAAACTTTTATTAGCTTAAATAAATTATCAATATTGTCTACACGGTTGTTTTTCTTCTCTAACTATGTTATTCATGACATTGTTATTTGTTTCGATTTTTCATCATTTTTTTTGTTTGTCTTCCATTTTATTATTTTATAATTTTACAAATTAATAAAATTAATTATAATTTATTTTTAAAATGAAGTATTTTTTATTATTCATTTTTTTAATGCACCAATTAATAATATTTAGAATTGAGAATTTTTATATTTTTTATTTATATTAAAATATTTATTATTTAAATTCTATAATAAAACTATTTTTAGCTATTTTTAAATACTCTCTCCGTTCCACGTACTATGTCCACGTTGTCGTTTCTGTCTGTTTCACATTCCATGTCACTTTTTTTTTTTTTAAAAATGATTACACACTTTAATCTCATTTTAAATTTTTTTATTTTTTTAAATTTTAATTAAATTAATTAGTTATCTTCATCTTAATTTATAATTATTTATATTATAGGAACTAATGCATTATTAATTATCTACTAATTACACTCCTCCTAAAATATCGTGTCTACAGTGTAGCAAACACGGTATATGGGACGGAGGGAATATTATTTACGAAAATATTTATAATATTAATATTCTTTTAATATTTTTAAAAAGCTCGTGGGCTAGCCCGCTTAGGTTGCCACCCGCCGTTGGGTTGGGTTGGGTTGTGCTGATGAAATTTTGATCTGCACCGCCGCGGGTTGGCCCAAAGACAATCCGCTTATTTGCAGGTCGGGTTAGGGTAGGTTGTGGGTCAATCCGCCCCACTAACCCGTTTTGACATGTCTATGTTGAATATTGTCCTTCATTTAAAGGTGAATGACAATTCCACCTATTACCAATTGGTTTTAGGTCAAAGCCCCAGACCCCTTTTTAAGATGACATCAGAATCATGGTGCCCTTATTGGGTATTGATTCGGTATGAATTTTTTAGATTATCATTTCGAGAGAAATAGTGTTGAAGATTGTAAAACATTGGATATGATGTGGAAACTCCCTTGGCTTATAAAAGTGAAGGTTACTCCTCCCCTATCACTAATTAATTTTATATTGAACACCTGAAATCCTTTTTAACAATGTGTTGATTGACTCTCGTTTCTAAATAAATAGTTAAATAATGTTATATCATAAAAGTTTAATTTTTTAGGTAAATTGATAATTTATATCATCTAACATAGTTTATACGGACAATCATAAAAATTAAATTTACATCCTAATAGCTTCGAAGTCGCTACGTATATGTGACATGCAATGATTATATTAAATATTATTTTAATATCAAACACAAATCTAAACATTTCACAAATCAATCAAAACAAAAAAAAGCAAATACTTCAAGTCATTAATATATTCTAATAAAATATATATATAATGTAATAGTTTATTGTTGTAAATAAATATTAGCAAAATTACACAAATTATACAGTTTAGGATAGAGCTGTTAAACGAATTGAGCCGTTCGTGAACTCAGATCGGTTAGGCTTGATTCGACTCGGTTTAAGCTCGTTCGCAAACGTTAATGAGTCGAACCGAACAACAT
Source organism: Andrographis paniculata (assembly GCF_009805555.1). Taxonomy (NCBI): domain Eukaryota; kingdom Viridiplantae; phylum Streptophyta; class Magnoliopsida; order Lamiales; family Acanthaceae; genus Andrographis; species Andrographis paniculata. Next base: position 3,203,705 of record NW_026137502.1, on the reverse strand, counting down.
AAATAGGCTCGTTTGGTTAACGAATGAGCTCGAGCTTTGTTCGCGAACGTTCGCTTAAATAATATATTTATTATAAATATTATATATACATATAAAATTATAATTTATAAATAAATAAAATATTAATTTAAAATATATAAATAAAATAATTTTAATTTTTGTATAATTTATATATAAATTTAAAAAAAAATAAGACAAACGAACTCGAACGAGCTTAATCGAATCTAAACGAGCTGAACACGAACACGAGCTCAAACATAAAAAATTTTTAACGAGCTGAGCTCGAACACTACGAACAAGCTCGAAAGTTTAACGAACAAACACAAGCCTCGTTCCCGAACATTAACAAATACTTAAATTTTAACTCAACTCGATTCGACTCAGATTGTTAACCGCTCTAGTATAGGAAAATCATTTAGGACCACAATGACATTCATGACTTTTACAGTCTCTATGTTGTAAACAAAGATAGTTGGATACATTTACACACCATAATAAAAATGAACAAATTTTTTTAAAACAAAAAAAAAATAGATACATCAACAACCAACGCCGTAATAGAGACATCAACATATATTTTCGGTACTTAAAAAATATCACTTCATACAATAAATACATGCTTATGGAAAGTATTTGAAAAATAATCGACAAGTACATCTATATTAACAAGTTTACTTATAATTTAAAATGCATCAAAATAATTTACATTTCAAATGACCGTTTCAATAGATTAAATGCACATTTTTACATTCAACATTTATTTATCATATTTGTCGCTATCTTTATTGTATATTTTTTTAATTCTATTTACTTATTAAGTAAATTTTTCAAAATATCCTCAAATACTTTTTACTTCTTTTTATTTTTTTAATAAAATATTTATTTTTCTTAATATCAATTCCAACGGAGCTCATTTTTGCTGATGGAGAAAGTATTTGTAAAATTAATTATAGTATAATACAAATATTATATATTAAAATTAAAAAAACTATAAAATTTAAAATAATATTAAAGTGTATAATTATATTTTTAAAAATAAAAAAAATAAATTACGTTGGACGAACAAAAACAAAAAAATAAAAATAAATTATATGAGACAAAGAAAATAATAGTTATAAATATATAGCATAATAGAAATATATATATATTTCTTTTACCAAGTGACATTAATAGAATTAAAAAAATGAACATAAAAGATAAAAATATTTCAATACTTAATTAAAAGGTACATTTATTATAAAAAAAAATAATAATAATAAATAAACACAAATAAAAAATAACAAAATTAAAAACATTTGACTCAAACTGAGAAAATATTATCTTTATTGAAACTAATTTAAAATTCAAATAAACATAAAAATTTGTAGTAGATTGTTTGAGGGATTTTGTTTGGATTTCCACTGTTCATCCTATTTTTTTTTCCCAAAAACATCGAATCAAACACCTATTTCTTATTTTTTATATTATACTAAAAATCAATTTTACATTCAAAACATCACATCAACACCTATTTATATCACATCATACAACTGTTCAAATTCAAAATTTTTACTATTCAAATTCAAAATTTTTACTATTCAAATCCCAATTCAAAATCCAAACCCTCAAACAAACACACAATGTAAAGGGCACACAAAATAAATGCTACTATATAAAAATAGGAACAACAATAAATACTAGTATAGGATGACGTTGTATGTACATTACATTCCATTGATGAACAAAACTACCATACCCTTACTTATTACATTCATACTTCTCATCAACACACCGTCTTCACCATTACTACCATTACCACAAGCCTGTCTCATCTGTGGCCATTGTAATTTACCAAAATACCCCCACATCAAACCTAGCAAACACCCCACCCAACCCCACCCCACTTCTTGAATCAAAGATTTTTTTGCACCCACCTCACTGAACAACATTCATCAATTCCCTTCTACTTCCCTACCAAATAATACAGAGTACATTTTCTATCTTCAAATCCCGCCACCCACCCCTCCCTCCCTTATGTTATTTTCATCCTCTAACTAAGCAACATAATTCTCATTGATGCAAACCATTTGAGGCATTACCATAGCAAAAGTGAACTAACTAACTAGCCTGTCTACACACACATATAATTATATATATATGTATGTATGTATATGTATATATCAGTAAGTCCAGTCCTGAGGAAGATATATACCAGCCATTGGAGAGGGCGACTGAAAGCTCGGTCGGCGCTGCTGTTGTAAGATCATCAGCGCAGCATTGCGGCGAGCCAAGAACAAATCCAATTCTGTCGTAAAAAAAACACCATGATAACTAACTAACATTAGCAAAAACACTAATCATGGGTTTTAATTTGTTATTACAGGATGGATTGGTGCTTACCATAGTTGGAGAGGAAGCTGCCCCTGCCCCTGCCCCTGTTGTAGGAGAACTTGGGAGGATTATTATTATTATTATTATTATTATTACTATTATTATAAGGTGGAGGAGGTTGAAATTGAGGTTGAACAAATCCCAGGGTCCCATTGAACTTGTTGCTTAGAAGATCTCCAGTGGCGTTTCTTTCTGGAAAATAAGTTGAACCTGCTCATAAGTTTCTTTCATTAGGACACAACACAACAGTATAGTACACTACACTAGTACATAGGCAATACCTATATTATTATTTATTACAGTATTATATTTTTAATAACAAAAATCCGCAATCGCTGCCCGGCCGAATCCAATACCCCACGAACTAAGTCTCGTGAGGTCACAGATCCAACTCCACACCTTCAAACAATCCTCTACGAGACTATTTTTATTATTATTATTATAGGTAGGGCTTGACTTGTAATGAAATGTGTTTTCCTTTCACATCTGTTTAGACACAATTTTGCAATTTAGAGAGCTTATAAGATTTAAAAGATTAAAAAAAAAAAAACTATTAAAATTATTAAGGTTTGATTGGATAAATAAATAAAAATAATAATATTTTAATAGTAAAATAAAGTAGATTAAAAGTAACATTCAATTATTATAACTTATTTATTAAATAATTCATAAAGTAATAGTAGAATATATAGAAAAATTATTAATAAATTTATTACTTTCACCTCCAATTTAAAATATTTTTTTTATTTTTATAGCTCTCATTTTAAGATATTCATTTCTTAAATTTTAAAAAAATAATTATATACTAATATAAAAATATTTTAAATTTTTACCTAAATTACAACTCTAAATTAAAGAAACAAAAATATCTAAAATATCTTACAATGTCACTGACTAAAAATAATTATTATTGTTTATTTACTACAAAATTTCAAAAAATATACTTAACAACGGACAAAAGAAGTATTATTTATTAAAATAAGAAAAAAAAAAAGTTTTATTTATTAAAAATGAATTATATATAAATTTCACGGCTAAAATAACGAAGGATATAATTTATAACGGATATCTATTGTAATTTGTCAAAATTTAAAAAATGTTGCAAAAACAAAGCTTAAGCATCGATCAAAGAGAGATGATTTTTGGAAGAAAGCCCAAATCTGGTTCTGGAGAAGATTTTGTGGAGGGCCGAGGCACAAAGTACGATACGTATAAATCTTTTGAGTCAAAAATGAAAAACACGTCCCATCAATTCAAATCTACAACACCCACCAGGTGAATAGAATAGATAGCGGGGGCCGGGACCCCAGCTCCATAATAATCAACCCACCGCACCGCCATTAACGCAACTTTGTAAATAAATAAATTAATTAAATATATAATTTTGAAATTAAATATATACCTGTCTTTTTGCGAGAAGAAAAGAAGCCGTTGCTGGTGGTGTTGTCGTTGTTACGAGGTAGGAAAACCCCTGTCCCAGACCTTGCCCGTTTCGCAGCAGCCATTCGGGTCGGGTTGTGGGTATGGATACGGGTATGGGTTTGTACAACATCCCAGCCCCCTCGGGTCATTTGGCTTTGGTACCACGCTCTCCCATTCTCTTTCTCTTGTTTCATTATGTAGTATTGCTGCTGCTGCTGTTGTAAAATAAAATAAAATAATATTATTATTATTAAATTAAATACTGACCGTTGGATTCGGGAATTCCGTATCGATCTTACGTGAATGTTCTGGAAAGCAGATTGACCGTAATTTACGGGAAGTTGGTTGGGATTTCTCCGGGCAGCTAAGGCTCCATCGTCGCCGTTCAATTTGAGCTTTGCGACCTGACCGGCGGCGAGATGAATCAGGTCTCCGATAGCGTCGTACTCCGCCGCACCTAACGGCGTCGTTGGAGGCGAATAGACGCCGTCAGGGCTGCCGTTACTCGAACCGCCGGCACTCCTCACCGACGACCCAATCCCGCCGTGGAGGAGCGTGGACTGCGGCGAAGTCGACATCACCTGCCGCTTCTGCAAACCAACAACGAAGAAAGAAAACTCCATAAACACTAACGGAGATTAAAAAAAAAAAAACTCCAAAAAGTGAAACCGTAAATAAATAAGATTTGCAGCGACGGAAATTACCCCAAAATGCGCGCAGGCGGGGGTTTCCGATTCGTACGGAAAGTCGGCAGGGAAGCAGAGACCGTCGCCGGAGTCGGTTTCTTTGTTGTTAAGAAGGTTGTCTTTCCCTGTGACGAAATCGTCGAAGAACTCGGCCGGCAACCAGAAGCCAGCTTCTTCTACTTCTCCGCTGTCCGCCATTGATGTTGGAGCTCGGAGAGCAGGAAGGGCTGATAAATGAGGAGTGAGGGGGTGGGGTGGGGGCTTGAGTATTTGCAGGCGGAGGGGGCCCAACGGAAAAATAAGAAGGGACGTTGAGGAGGGAAATGCTGAGGTGCACCAGTTTTTGTTGGATCCACGGTGTTGGAAGTCTCAATTAATTTAGACCGTTGGATTGAATTAATCGATTGTGTGGACTTGTTTGGCGTTGAGGTCCTGGGGCTTGGTAAGACTATTTTGTTTTACAGCTCAGAAATTTTCAAAATGAAACAGAATTTGAATTCGTAATTTGTATTCACCTTTTTTGGTTCGAATTTCAATTTTCAAAAAATTGAAAAAAAAGTCATGACATTAATAATTGCTCAGCCTGTGTATGAGAAAATTTAAGGATTTTGTTTTATCTTCTTAATTTGAATTGTTTTTTTTTCAGTAGTAAGAAAAATTATATTCCCTCGATTCCGAAACTATAGTCGTAGTAGTGTTGGAAACGAGATTTAAGATATTGATATTATATTGATAATGGATAAAAAGTACAGATAAAAAATATTTTTGTATTAGTATAAAAGATAATGGCAATTGTGTAATAATAATAAAAGAGAAACGATAATTATACAGTGATACAGTTATTTATGAAAATAAGACTATTGTTTTGAACAGACAAAAATAGTAAACAAGACTATTGTATTGAAACGAAGGAATGAGTACTATCTACATCTAGATACAATCACCCTATTAAGTTTTACACGTAAATTTTTTAATATTAGTATTATATTATTTTTTAATAAAAAATCACAAAAATACTTCTACTAATATGATATAATATAAAAATAATTGTATTTATATAATATATTATATGTTGTAAAGATATTTATTATATTAAGTACGTAGTATAATGATTAAATTAAAAAACAAATGACTCCTTTGTTTTGTTCTAAATCAAAATACTTTCTTTTACTATTAAACATAATGAATCGCAACTACATCAATAATATATATAAAATTGAAAGACATACAAAAGCTCACCCACATCACTATAACTGCGGTTCGAGTGATGACTTAACGGTGTCGGAGTGGACTTATGATTACGAAGTCATCTGCATGAAATAAAAGTACCTATTAATTTAAAATGGTCAAAGAGTTTACTTTTTTTATTTTAATATTAAATTAAATATTTTTTATATTCCGTTAGAAAGTATATATATTTATATCTTAGAACGGTCAATTATAAAGTAATTATTTAATTAAATATCTTATTTTTTTCACAAATATTTTTATTTTAAATCATATCATTACTTTTATAAAAAAAAAAAAGTATGGATAAAAATATCATTTCATTACTTTAACTACCCACTAATAAAGACTACATCCAAAAATAAATTTTACAGAGGAAGTATATATATTTAATTTTTTATATAGGCCACTTCGGACCAGATCCAGAATTGAGACCCAACTCAGCCGAGCCCAGCCCAACCCGAGAAAGTATTGCAACGAAAAAAAAAAAGAACGTTGTCACTTAGACTTATGCTCAAGGTCGTAATTACATCACAACCACAACCACAACCAAATTATATATATATATTTTTTTTAGTGAAAAAATAAAAAAAAAATTATATATTTTGCTAAAATGCCCCTCATATTCAAGCAATTATTTTTGTTCTTTCTTATTTTCTTCTTCATCTATTTTTCTTTAGTTTTGTTATTTTTCACCTTTACGATGTTGCCTCTAAGAAAAATCGAAAATAAAAGTATCGTGTCGAAAGTAAATCGACATTTTGCCCCCAGATTTCGAACGCTGGTTCCGCCGCTGACCACAACCGACATTTACACGGACAGGCGCCATCCCCCAATCCTCCATCCTTATGTATAATACAGTACAGTACAAGCTCAGCCATACTGATACATACATATATATACATACATATACATACATACAGACACACATACAATACAACAGTGAGTGAGCCAGACCACCTAAAACAAAACATCATCGTCACGAGAACAATCCCAAAGCCCCATCTTGACCATCTCCCTTTTCCACAGAAATCTGCACATTACATTATATTACCAAATTACTACTTTGAATACGAAGACGAACTCGAATAATATCCAATGCATGTTTACCAGCAGAAGATCCTCGTCCGTGCCGAACGATTTATGCGCCCACTCTAAACATCGACAACTAACCCGTTCCCGCTTCCTAAAACGATAAGAAAACACATAAATTATACGTCGAAACGCAACAACCACACCGCGCGCTTACCTCGAGCTTGCAGGATCTCGAATTTCAAACTCGTCCGTCGCACCGTCATACCCACATATAACAATGTAGTGTCCTGAGGCCATTTAATGTAATATAAAAACGACGACTACATCAGAATTATAACATAGTATTTGTTTCCATCGTCTGTACCTGTGTAGCTGCTGCTGCTGTACATGTCTGAATCATAATCGTCCGCCCCGCAGTGACTGCTCCCACCCCAAAAGCATAAATCAGAAATCAAGGTAAGAAATTTCTCAGAAGGCTGGGATCCAAGAACGCCGCGCCATACCTTAACTTGTATTGATCCACTAGAGCAATGGCCACGTATTTTCCAGACAATATAATCGTCGAAAGTTCTTTCGTGCCAACTGATCTGCACTGCATGCAATGAACAGCCTTTTTTCATTTATTTTTCGCGCATACGTTACATGAATCCGATTGTTGTAAAAAACAAATAGTATATGTTGTAAGGACCTACAAATATGCAGTTCTATGTTGTAATATAAGGCGCCATACAATCGAAAGAATATATATATATATACATACAGATACACTATATTGATATTTATGTTCAGAATCAGAAAATGGGAGGCTTATGAGATCATAGAAAAAATCGTAAAGAGAAAGACGACATAGGCGATAGCTGTTTATACCTCTATATGGATTCCGGCATGACGGGCTTCTTGGAACAACATATTTACTCTTACAAGATCATTAGACAATTGGTCCTGCAAAATTTGATCATTTTCTGGTAAAAACAGCTTTGCTTTCCGCATGTTGTCTTAATTCTTAAACATTATTCTACCTTGTAAAATGTCTCGACTGAGAAATCTGGATTGGCTCCCAATGTAACGGTACAATATGTAAAGCTCACGGAAAACTTCTGAAGCAAATACGCCAGATCGACGGTCCAGATGCTGCCAGAAATATGTCCAAAGCAATCAACACTTTGCCTATAATCTAAAAAATGCCGCAATCTTCATACACTTCATTAAGAGAATAGTCAAAAACAACAGAGTGTTTGAATCTGATTTCACTACAGCACAATCGAAAAGAATATACCTTGTTGTACGACAAATCTCGCCAAGTTCAAGAAGACTACAACTGTAAACATTGAGGGATCTTAGAACCATTAGTACACAGGCGAGGCCGCAATCCCACATACACTCTTGGTTTATGTGAGGGACCTGTCGAGAACATAGTTGGATCGTATATGCCAATGTTAGAATTGAGCAGGAATCACAAGAAGAGGAAATGCGAAACTCACGTCTATAAAATAGGACAACATCGGCGATTTGTTTGGCGAAGGTAATATGCTGCTTAAGTTTGCAATAAAGCTAAAATGATGCCCGGCGGCCGCGGACTCTTCGAAATTTTCTTCGTCCGCCTTCAAAAGTTTGCTCAGTAAAAGATGTATTGACCACATCATTTAGGAACTTTTACGAACATTCCAACACTAACACAGAAATTAAATAAATCGATTATGCAGTTGTGAAGATAGCTTCTCCATACACAGATAATTCAATCAATTGAAGAAGGAAATCGAAGAACATGAGTTCAAAATAGAGCCTGAATTTGAAGTATACAATCAAACAAACAAACAAACACACAGTTCATTGGATCAAATCAACAGAGCATGAATAAATTCATGATTTACTTAGCTTGCTCGTTCGAAATGAGGTTTTCACCATCAATCAAATTTGATTTTCAATTAACCAATCTTCAGAGACAGCAATCAAACTCGATTTGTTTTTCAACGACTTTGAATCATTCAATCGACAACAGCAATTGGAGCATCGAAACCAAGCAAGCAAGCAATCAATCCAACGACAGCCAACAAACAAAACGAAGAAAAACTGTAAATTAAAAACCCCTAAAAGAGAAAGACTTACGCAACAAGTCCTCATCAATAATTTCGATTTTGCTGCTGTGTTTTTGTTCGAAAACGTCGCCGACATACGACAAAGCGTAAGAAAGGGCCAATCAGAGATGAGAAGCTTCTAGTGTTCTTCCCTAATTGGCACAGAATCTGCTGGGGTGGGTGGGTGGGTGGGGCGTTGGGTATTTGGTAATGGAATTTCTATACAAAGAAGAGAAAACGCAAGAAGGCAGAGAAGGTCAAAGTTACCGCCATTCTTAATTTCCTTCGTTTCTCTCTTTCTTCTCAGGGCAGACAATCAGAATTACAGGCGGATCTGTTATAAATTAGGGCATTTAATTAAATTAGAGTTGGGAATGAATTGATTCCATCAAAGAAGAGAGGCATGTGAATGATATGGTTCACCTGCCCGATCTGATCTGATCAATTCCCCCATTTCATGTTCTTCATCGATTAACTTGAGTTAAGGCATTATTTGTATGTGTATATCTATTAGTCTGTATGTATGAATTGATGGATCCTTTCTGGATGCATCCATTTCTCTCTCTTAAAAAAGTATAAATACAAACGTGCAAAGCATTGACATTTCCCTTTATGCTTATCCATTTTCGGTACCTTATTAATTTCAGTATTTAATATAGAATGTCTAAAATTATTGCTCTTTTCTTTTCAATTCAAACAGAATGTCTAAAATTATTGCTCTTTTCTTTTCAATTCAAACTTTCTATTTATTATTCCCTTCGTTTTCACGTAATTTGTCTCTATTTTTTATTTTTGACAGTTTTACATTATTTTTAGAAATATAATTATGCACTTTAATCGTATTTTAAATTTTAAATTTTATAATTTTTTTAATTTTAATTAAACTATTTACTTATTTTAATCTTAATCTATAATTATTTTTACTAAATAATAATTATTTTTACTAATACACTTCTTAATTGCTTAGTAATTATACATTACCTAAATTCCGGTGTCTACAGTGATACATCCATATTATATAGGACAGAGAGAGTATTATTATTAGATTATTTAATTAATTTAAAAATAATAATATTTTATTAATCGATAAAAATATTTTTTTATTTTTACAAATACAAAAGAAATTAATAGTTTTATAAAAATTAAAATTATTTTAATATTTATAAATGAACTATTTTTATTATAATAGGAAAATAATACTTTTGAATTAAACATAGTGAAAGGATAAAAAAAAATATATTTGAGTTGAGTTGGAAAGAGAATGTTATCTATTTAGTTTGTATCAATGAATTTTTTTTTTTTAATTCGTGAATTTTTCATATTAATTGTGGAGAACTATCCTAATAATATAAAAATTAATATTTTATATTAAATTATTGGTCTTTTTTTAAAAAATATATATTTTTTCGTCCATCATTAATCTTTTTATTTATTTTTTATATATTAATATTTAAATATTAATTATTATATCAAAATATAGTATAAATAAAAGAAAAAAATGACAAAAATATTTCTACCAGTGTCTTATAATAATAATATAACGACATTTATACAAAAAATTACACAAAATATAAGAATACTTGTAAAATTAAAAACAATGATGTCAAATGCAAATTAAAAAATTAGTGGTGGACGGAGGAAGTATTAGATAGGCAAAATTGACCGCAACTGTCATTTGGTTTCGAAACTCAAAATAAAATTTCTTTATATTTTAATAATTGTTTGACGTTTCTTTACATTCTAAAAAATGTTGCATAAAACTCTTTGTCATACAAAAAAAATATAGATAAAAAATCATCTTCTTATCAAATAAAAAAATAAACAAAAAATAATTTCACGCAATGCTTTTTAAAGTATAAGAGACACCATATAATTTTTAAAGTAAAAAGAAATTTATATAAGTTTCGAAACTACAAAAGAATTATGAACAATTTTGCCTATTATATACTCTTTCGTTCCTTAAGTAGATATTCATTTGTTTTTTTGTACGGAGTTTTATATATATTAGTATTATATCGATATATTGATATATAGTAAGAATAAAATATAAAAGACTAAAATAATCCTATTAGTATTTTATGATATAAAGATAATAACATTTGTGTAATATATTGTAAATTGTAAATGTATTTTTAATGCTAGATAAATAATACAATTACTACAAAATAAATAAATATTTTTTTTTTTGGAATGGATCAAAATAAATATATATATAATTTATTTGAAGATAGAGAAAGTATTATGTTGATAAACATATATTTTATTTTTTAATATTAATAATTTTGAAAAATCATAACATCAAAACGCTAAGCGAATACACTTATATATATATAATTTTATACGATATATTTTATATAACATACAATAATTATATACTTTAAAAAAATAAAAATCAAACTCCAAAAGAGAGCCGAAAGCCCCACATATGATAGGGAAATGGGAATTGAATATTTGGTGTTTTTTTTTTTTATTATTATTTAGTTTATTGTTATTTTTTATATAAATAGATAAAAAATTGATAATATAAAAAATAATATATTATATTATGTTAATTTAATAATAATAATATATATTTATACATATTAAAAATTATATAGGTACAAAAATAATTGGACCGATAAATCCATTTTTATTTATTTTATTTTTTTTGTGCGAATCACTTCAAAAAAGTTAAAAAACCTACTTATATAATTGTAAATGGCAAGTAAATTACGATGTGTTTTTTTTTTCGAAAAAGATCTAATATATTTTTCAAAAAATATAAGTCTTTCTATCTCCTTTACTATGTCCGTAACCACGAGAAACTATGATAAGTATAACTAATAAATAATTAAAAATGTATTAATAAAAATAATTATAATATAATATAAATTACGATTAAAATAACTATTTATTCTAATTAAAATTAAAAAAATATAAATTCTAAATTCTAAAATAAAATTAAGGTGTGTAATCAATTTTTTCAAAAAAAATAAAATTACATGAGATGTTAGATAGACAGAAACGGTAACGTAGACACGGTAGGTGGCCTGAGGAAATACTATATTATACACACTTATTATTTTTATATTTTTTATACTATTTTCTATATCTTACATAAAATATATATATTTATATATATATAACATTTTAAACCAAAACACAAAACAAACAAACCCGATTATATAAATTTATAACAAAAATAGATAATTAATTGAAATATATATACAAATAATTACAATTATATTTATAAAAATTATATACTTCATCCGAACGACAAGAAAGTATACATATTTTTATTTAAGTTGTCCAATTATAAAATAATTATTTTATTAAATACTTTATTTTTTCAAAAATATTTCTCGATTACCATGATTATTACTTTTACAAAAAAAAAAAAAATAAATAAATAAATAAATAAAAAATCTTCAAATTTCTTTTAATTGCTCGTTTTAATAAAAATATTGGTACTTCTTAAACTCTGCGCTGAACCAAGGAAATATGTTTCAATCATGTTTTTTTTTTCGTTTATTTATTAATAATCCTTTATTTAAATTTAAAATACTAAAAATACAAAAAATTATATTTAAAAGTTATACTCCCTTCGTCCCATAAATAAATATCTATTTGCTTTTTGCACGTAATTTTAAAAATATTAATATTATATTGGGATATAGTAAAAATAAAGTAGAAATAACTAAAATAATCTTATTAGTATGTGTGATATAAAGGTAATGACATTTGTGTAATATATTGTAAGTTGCAAGGGCATTTGTAATATTATGGGACGAACTAAAATAAAAAAATAAATACTTTGTTATGGAACAAAGTAAGTATTAATTTATCTATATATATACACAAATAAAATATTAATTTTTATTTTTCTTAATTTTTGAAAAAAATCAAATTTATAATTTCAAACTCAAACAAATAATAAAAATGCTCCTTTTCATGTACAAAGAGTACAGTGTATTTATTTTTTTAATATATATTTATATTAAATATAAATAATTAGTATAAATTTTTTATAAGTAAATAATATATACAATTATATTACATTTTTTTTTTGTAATATTTGAAAAAAAAATTGTATGTGCAAAAAATTGTTGAAATACTTCTACATTTATATTATTTTTTAAATAGAATTTGCAAATTGCAAATATATTTCAAATTAAAAGTAGCATTTAAAGATTTAGGCTGCGAGCTTTTAAAACTCTTTACTTCAAAACCACTCACTTTACTAAAAGTCAGTTTTGCTTAAATTTTAATTTAGAAGAAAACAATAAATAAAGCTATTTCTTTTTTGCTTTTATTTATTTCAAAATTTGAACTCCTATAAGAATACTAAAATAAATCTGTTATTTTTCTTTTAATCTGATTTTCCCTCTCACTCCATTTTGAATACGTGACAAGTTTTTCATGTTTTAAAGAAAAAAAAAATGCAACAAAAATAATAATCTCTTTTTCAAAAAATAATTATTTGGATATTTCGTAGGCTAAATTTTTAGGACTTCAGCTACAATAATCATAATCAACCACCCTAAAGTAGAGCCGACAAAAACTGACCCGACACAATAACCCGACACAAAATAATTGAGTTTGAATCAAATATTTCAATTCAATTATGTATACGGGTTGACACGAACCCGACACAATAGTAAACGGGTCGGGTTAGGGTTGAGGCTCTCAACTCGAATCCGACACGACAACCCGATTATAATATATTAATCTTGATTAATATATTTATTATGTGTATAAAATAATCATAATTTAATAATTTTCTAGTAAATTAATTTAAACTAAGTTCAATTTTAAATAATCATAACATAATTTACGTTCAAACCAATAAAAACTAACATAACACGACAACATAACAAAAAGTTATTTAATTTGAATTAAAAAATTCGACTTAATTATGTATACGGGTCAACTTGAACTCGAGACAATAATAAACGGGTCAATACGACCTGACACGATCATAAACGGATCGAATTAAGATTGAGTAATTTAACCCGACACGAATCGACCCATTGTCGTCAGCTCTACCCTAAGGGCAAAGGGTGCAACAAAATAAGATATAGTATATAAATTAATAAATTATGTGTAGTTATTTATATAGAATATATTTTTTTATTTAAATACATATTTAATATGAGAATTAAGAATTGCATACGAAAGAAATTGAAATCAGATTTCAAATATATAGCCATAAATAATAGATCTGGTGTAGTTATTATATAAATTAAGTTATATATACATAAATTAATTAAAGATAAATGTGCAATAAGATCAGCTTTATTTCATCAATTCATTTAAATAACTATTATATCCTTATTTTAAAACTTAGTATTTTTTAAGGGTATAATAATCATTTAAATGAATGGATTAAATAAAAATTGATTTTAACGAATTAATTAAATAGAAAATATTGTTATAAGTAGCTTTATTGGATTGAATGGAACATAAAGCACAGACGAAATTGGAACAGAAGATTTGAACTCGGCCTAGTCAGTCCATTTTGTGTTCTCATCATACATGATTTCCTAAACTATTATTTTAAAAATTTAATGTATGATATATATATATAAATCAATAAAAACGGACAAATATTTGTGTTTTATCTCAAATAGCATCGATTCAAGAGTAAAAAAAAATATCGATCAAAATTTTAAAAAGCATAGATCAAACACTCATTTTAAATATAGCATATATTTTTATTTAGCAGAGCATTTTCTATCTAAAATTTTAATCGATATTGTCTGAAGTCTTGATGCGTTGTTTGGGAAACTACGGCCATAGATATTCATCTCACTTATCAAAAATGTTTATATATTACCGGATCATATTTTTTATTTTTTTTTCCTTCTTTTTGCTATACATGATTTTTTAAAAATAAATAGATATTATTTTTATCATAATATCTTATACATAAATATCATTTAAGAAAAACATTTATGAATAAAAGAGGAGTTTGGTGTCCCTAAATCACAGATTGCTTCCGAAAGAACAGTTTGGTATAAGTTTGGTGAAATTAATTGCATGCAAAATGTTAAATATTTAATAAGGAGTTATTAAATCGTTGTTTTATAATAGTTGATTGGAAAAAAAAATTATTTTTTTTCTAATATAATCAAAATTTATTGATTTTTGTCCAAATATAAAATATTTATCTCTCAATATAACCAAAACTCATCATTTTTTGTTCCAATATAATCAAACTTTATCTTTTTGATCCTACCGTCAACAAATCGATGAAAAATGCTGATGTGGGCTTGCAAGATTGTGCAATTTCTTCAAATATAAATATAATGTTTGATATTTTTTCACGTCAGCATTTTCGGTCAGTTTATTGACGGTGGAACCAAAAAAATAAGATTTGATTATATTTGGACAAAAAATAAAGTTTTTATTATATTATGACTAAAATTGATAAAAAAATTTATATTTAGATAAAAAAATGATGAATTTTGGTTATATTGAGACCAAAATTGATAAAAATTTTATATTTGGATCAAAATTAATGAATTTTAGTTAGATTGAGACTAAAAATATTTTTTTCCCTAGTTTATATATATTAATACAACAAGATAATAAAAGACCAAAAAAAAAGAAGAAAGAAATGAAAAAAAAAAAGACATAAACATGTTAGGAAATGCATATTTGGAAATAATTAGAAAGCGTATTATTTTAATTCCACAATCAGTTTTCAAAATAGCAAATTGGGGGAAGATAAACAAAATTGATTTGAACGAAAGGAAACCCTAATTTGGAGAGCTGATCAAAGGGGGGGTCCCGATTTGTAAAGAAATCCAAGGAATTGAACCCAAGATACGAAAAAGCTAACATCCAATTTGAAAATTCCTCAGTTCTTAGTCAAAATCATTCTCGTCGTTACTGAGGTTAATGAGATTCATCTGGCAGAAAGGGTAAAATCGAATTCCATTCACATTTGAACGATCCGACACGACATCTCTTCTCGTCGTCAATTCCATATTCATTCGAGTTTTTATTTATGATAATATATATAAATACTTTCGAATGTGATTCCCCGAGATTGAGAGTAGAGCGAAGGCGTTTTTGCAGTTTGCAGTAATCTGCGCCTCGGAAACGCAAAAATTCTTGCAGGAGGATCCAAATCTCGACTCTGCGGGATGGGTGAGAAGGCCCGGCCCGGCCCGCATGTCTGGTTCTGAATAGGGGAAAGTGGATTCGATTCGCTTTTTAGCTTTTTAGGGTGTTTTTAAAAATGGAGATTCGGAAGAGGGAAACTGATTGTAGCAGCAGCAGCAGAGCGAGCTGTGCGAACTCTTTGTGTTCTTCACTCCAATTGAGTTCTTCTAATGGTGAATTGGATTTGGAGCTAACGAAGAAGAAGAGTAGTTCAGGTTAGTTATTTACCTGTTTCTGTTTCTATTAATTCCCCATTTGATTGATCGATTGATCGATCTGTGCTTGGAATCTGAATCAGAAGTGTTATTATTGGAGTCGGAGATGATGAAGGAGAGGTTTGCGAAGCTGTTGCTGGGCGAGGACATGTCAGGAGGTGCCAAGGGAGTCTCCTCAGCCCTAACCATTTCCAACGCCATAACCAATCTCTGTGGTAATTTAACCTAATTAACAATCAAACAAGTTTTGTTTAATCTTCGACAAACATCCATCGATCAACAAACCTTAATCAATCTGTTCTGTTGCTAGCAGCATCTGTGTTCGGGCAAATGTGGAGATTGGAGCCATTGCCATCGGAGAAGAAAGAAATGTGGCGAAGGGAGATGGATTGGCTTCTCTGCGTTAGCGATCATATCGTCGAGATGATACCTTCGTGGCAGACATTCCCTAACGGCCATAAACTCGAGGTAATGACATGCCAGCCTCGATCCGATCTGAGGATCAACCTCCCTGCACTTGCAAAGCTCGACAACATGCTACTTGTAAGAAAAATTCTTTCTCGTATTGTAGTATTTGTAATTGACTGCTTTAAATGAATCGAACTTATCGATATTGCAGGAAATCTTAGATAGTTTTAGTACAGACACAGATTTTTGGTACGTCGATCAAGGGATAGGAACCCCGGAAGCCGACAAGCGACAAACGGACAAATGGTGGCTTCCTGTGCCACGTGTACCTCCGGGAGGCCTTCCCGACGGCGAAAGAAAGAAACTGCGACAGAAGCGCGAATGCGCCAACCAGATTCTTAAAGCTGCTACGGCGATCAACACCATTGCTATAGGCGAGATGGAAGTTCCCGCGTCGTACATGGAAACTCTGCCTAAGGTATAATTCTGAAGCCCGATTTTAGTTAGTTGATGATGATCGAAAGATTTTCTAATAAAATGTGAATTGTATATATATAGAATGGCCGAGCTTGTCTTGGGGATGTTATCTATCGTTACGTCACGTCAGATCAGTTCTCGCCGGAGTGTCTGCTTGACTGCCTCGACCTGTCGTCAGAACACGCTGCTTTGGAAATAGCGAATCGGGTGGAGTCTGCGATCTACGTGTGGCGGGGAAATATTCGTCACCGCGATCATCATCATCATCATCAGTCGTTGTCGCATCTGAGCCATTCCTCGAAATTGTCGTGGGAAATGGTAAGAGATCTCATGTTACACGCGGACAGGCGCGAATTGCTCGCTGAACGAGCCGACTCCCTTTTACTCTCCTTAAAACTCCGCTTCCCGGGGCTCCCTCAGACAACTCTCGACACCACAAAAATACACTGCAACAAGGTTGTCATTCTTGTCTCGTCGTTTTCTTCGATTTACTTGTGCTCTATGTATGAATTGTTCGATCTTGATTCTTGACGGGGTTTCGGTTTGTTTGTTAAGGATGTCGGGAAATCGATTCTGGAGAGCTACTCGCGGGTTTTGGAGAGCCTGGCGTTCAACATAGCCGCAAGAATCGAGGATCTACTGTACGTTGACGAAATCACGAAGCAATCTTCGTCGTCGTCGGTTGGTCTAGCTTCGACGAACAAGAAGGTTCCGGTTCCGTACACGGTGCCTGCCTCAGGCACTCCCTACCGATCGGGTTACACTACGCCAAGCTTTTCTCCGGCGAGAGGCGAGAAGAGGACGCCGGGTCTGAGCGGGAACTGCAACAAGTCGGGACGTCGGGGATTGGGAGTCAGACGGGTCTTGTCGAATTACCTCGGCGGCGGCGGCGGAGGCGATGCTGCCAAGGTGAAGAACTGGGAACATCCCGATCCCGTTGACGATACCGACTCCGGCTCCGGCGCCGGCGCGGGTTCGACGGAGAGTGTAAAAGATAAGAATGATCTTGCGACGGTGATGAGCCGGGGGGATAAGAAATAGAGATGTAGTCTGTAGTTAAGTTAAATTTGGAAGAGGTTAGAAATGTGATGTAGTAATTTTCTTTATTTAAGTTTTTGTTGTATGTATCTATGTATGCATTTTTGGTGATTAATATGAAATTTGGAGTGTAGGTTGCAGATCTGAAACTATTTTGCTTTGATTTGAAATGTGTAAAAAGATATAAGTTATGTAGAAGAACATTTGTTTTTTTAAAAAAAGGGTTATTATTAATAAAATGGGGCATTCCGAGAATTGAACTCGGGACCTCTCGCACCCTAAGCGAGAATCATACCACTAGACCAAATGCCCAGTTATGTATCTTTCAAATTTATTATTAATTTTCTTGTTTACTAGAGTGTCAATGATATGGTCATTCTTTGTGCTTAATTATTACGAAAATGAGATGTTTTTAAATAATGAAATATTGACTCGTAATACCTATTGAAGAGTCGGGTTTAGAAGCCCTAATCACCATTTTACTATTAGATCAAAATATAATTAAAGGGTAATTTGGATATTTTGGATTTATCAATTTTTGAACTCATGATTTCATGATGAATTAGTAGACATTGGAAGGGATCACCGGCCCATATTTGTCGAGCTCCATCAAATATATGGTTTATATATACAAAATATGCATGTATATGTGAGATATAAATTTATAATGTATATATGTAACTACACATTTTGTATATATACACCACTCTGTGTGATGAGCCTGAATTGGAGGCCAAAGTTTGAACTTAAAATCTCACAATTACAATTGCAGCATTAAATCATTAAGGTATATCTTAGGGTGCGGTTCTCCAACCTCAAATTTGGGATTTTTACTTTGCAACCAATCCGCCGACAATGGGCAGGTATGCTTTTATTTTTATTTTTATTTATTTTTTTAAAAAATTAAAATATTATTTAATATTTATTATAATTAAATGGAAAAAAATATATACAATATATATGTCATTTCGTAGAAAATAAAATTTTTTATAATACAAATAAATAAAAATTTAAATATATATATTGGGTATAATATAAATTCATAATCAAATCATACAATATAAATTTTATCAATTAAATTTAATACACATTTATATTATTTTATTCATTATTCATCAAATCAATACACATTAAAACTCCAACCAAATTCAAACACAAAAGAAATAACAAAATTTAAATCCATCCAAAATTTCAAATAAAAATCAAATCCAAACCCAATTTTCGCCTGAAGAATCACACCCTCGATACTTTATAAATATCAAATAATTAATGAACCTATTGAATTATGGGCGGACACTTCTCCCGTCTAGGCCAGGCCGCCCTAGTTACAATATCTTGACATTCAATTTAGGGTCTTGTGTTGAATATAATAATATTATACTTTTGTAACAATTGGTCATATTCATTGTAACCATATTATATAGTCCGACTCATATCAAAGTATCAATTTACTTTTTTAGTAACTATACTATCTATTTAACATTACAAATATCCTTACAACTTACAATATATTACACAAATGTCATTACCTTTGTATCACACATACTAATAAGGTTATTTTAGTCATTTTTACTTTATTCATACTATATTCCAATATAATACAAATATTTTTAAAACTACGTGTAAAAAGCAAATTGATATTTCTTTATGGGACGAAGGGAGTATAAATGATCTCTTGTAAACATTATTGTTAAAATAAAGAAATCGTTCTTTAGAATATATATGCAAATTTAGATTCAAATTCATATTTGCAAAAATCAAATCATTCATTTCCCATTGTCACCTCAATAAAGAACATTATTTTTTATTGTTTTACTGCGATTTACCTTATCAAATCTAGTTTGCAGTCTATTAAATTTGATCGATAGTTTATCCAAAGCACACTCCCGAAAAATAGCTGTTGTGAATTTCACGATATTAAAGGGAAAAAAAAAATAATAAAAATTCATACTAATTGAATTTTGATACGTATCCATGATGGAGCCTTTTAAGTGAATTTTGGAAATCGACCGTTGGCAAAGAAACGCTTAAAGCGCCAATTGAGTGGTAGCACGCTTTCACCTCGCAATCTTATTCAGTCAGTCTTCTTCATCATCGATTCATCATCTCCACTCAACCTGCACCAACCGCTCCCGCCCGCGCAATCCTCTTCCGCTCTCTCTCTCCCTCTCGTTAGTATGCACTTGTGTTTCTGGTAATCCAACTGGAATTTAATTTGATCGAGGCTTTGAATCTCTGAGGGAATGTCTCGAGGTAAACTAAGCATTCGGAATTCGAACTAATTAAATTGGAGGAGTAGTTAGTTATTTATCATGAATTCAGTTTATTTTGTTTCGATGTAGAATCTAATTGGAAATTCTGTCGACTCATCATTTGTGTCCTTTTAGTTGATGTATTGTAGTGTAGTGTTTGCTTGAAGTTAGTTACCATGTCTCTTGGAAAGTGTTCGCTCGTTCTCTTTTATGTGATTTTTCTCTAGCTCGTTGGATTTCTTTGTTTGATGCTGTTAAAGATGGAAGTGGATCAGATAAATATGCGATGTTGGACGAGGCAATGGAGCTTTTGTCTTCGCTGATAACCAAGCGAATTCGTGCTGATAACAGCAACCAGGGGGATCGCTTTGATTTGTTATTTGATTATCTTAAGGTTTGTACGTTAACCTATATTTCGATCTCCTGCTTAATAGACTTCACTATTGAGCATTTACTTCTTCTTCTTTGATGTTGAAAGGAAGATGTTGGAATTGGAGGAGCCAATAAAACAACTGAAGATTATCCATGTGGCTGGCACCAAAGGGAAGGTAAAGTAAAGTAACTAATTGTTTTGCAGAATATTAGTTCCTTCAATTTTGTGTCGTTTGCCAAAAATTTTCAGTTGATACCAATCTGGTTGTAAGGAGTACTGTTTGTGTTATTTCACTAGCATATCATAGAATCCATATTCCCACTGATATAGATTTTATTTTGTGCACTGGAATTTGAAGGGATCAACTTGCACATTCACAGAATCTATTCTGCGTAATTGTGGATTTCATACTGGACTTTTCACATCTCCTCACCTTATTGATGTTCGAGAAAGATTCAAGTTAGATGGGTAATTATCTAATCTATGGATTGGATTGTATGTTTTCCAGGATCATATAAGACATGTTCTTTTATGATGCATTTCTCTCTCTCTCTCTCTCTCTCTCTCTATCTTCTTTTGATATTCAGTGTAGATATTTGTGAAGAGAAGTTTTTGGCATACTTCCGGTGGTGTTGGGATAGACTGAAGGCATGTGGAATGCTTCTTCCTAAAATAATCTATGAGATGGCATTTATGTTACAGTATACATCTGATTTTCCTACTGTTCTTTACAAGTTCATTTTTATTTCGATGATGCCAAATGCGCTGTTTTATAGTCTTATCGAAATTACGCAATGGCTTTGTGCTTCTAGTGGGCCTTTTTGCGGTTTGTTCTTCGCTTCATTCATCTTGAATATATTCCCCGCAGAAAGGCACTTGTGATGATGTACCAATGCCAACATATTTCCATTTCCTTGCATTGCTTGCCTTCAAGATCTTTGTAGCTGAGCAGGTGACGTTAAACTTATTTACATTATAATAAAATGATGCCTATTTGTCAGGTTTGTTCAACTCACACTGATATTAATGAATACAGGTAGATGTTGTCATCTTGGAAGTTGGTTTAGGTGGAAAGTACGATGCTACAAATGTGGTATACATATCACTATCATGCCCGATTGATTAGTAACTTATAGTGAAATCGTTAAGCTGTTTTTGGGTCTCTTAACGTCACGAGGAATGGCATTTCTTTAGGTGGAAAATCCAGTTGTATGTGGTATAGCATCACTTGGGTATGACCACATGGAAATTCTTGGTTAGTTGCTCTCTCCATGATTCTTAGGTAACTGCTTAACCTGATTAATTCTAATCCATGGCTATGACAACATGCAATCGACGAATTAACTAACAGAGGATCTAGTATTAACAACAATGGTTTATAAGGATGGGGAGGGAGTGAAATAGGATATTGTCTGTGAGAAGTCCAATTCTGCTTCTTTATTGGATAACCATTTCTTCTATGCCACGAATAGGAGATACTTTGGGAAAAATTGCTGGTGAGAAGGCTGGGATTTTCAAGGTAGTATAATTTACCAAGAGCTTTGGTTTTCTTGTTCATGGTGCTTTTGTGTTAACGAACAAGTGTCTGAATTATCTTCCCTTTTCTCATTATTTATTCTCCTTTTGCTGCCTAGAGTGGAGTGCCTGCCTTTACTGTACCCCAACCTGAAGAAGCAATGAGGGTTCTTGAAGACAAAGCCTCACAGTTGGGTGTGAGTTTGATTTCTATACATTGATTTCTATCAACAACTTGAATCAGGTGGTCCTAATCATACTATTGCATTTAATTCAATGAAAATGTACTGATCTTGATGCCCAAAGCTTTGAAATCATAAGAACTAGAGGCCTAATAGCTTTCCAGAGAGTCTTTTCTTACAAGCTAATTACCAGTAGATTAATAAAAAGAATGCATTGTATCATGAGTTTAATTAAGTTTATATGAGACAACTAACACAGCACTGGAACAGGTGAGTCTTCAAGTTGTTCTTCCTTTGGATCCTAGCCGTATGAACGGCGTCCGACTGGGTTTGGATGGCGAGCACCAACACTTAAATGCTGGCCTTGCAGTTGCACTTTGCTCAACTTGGCTGCAGAGGACTGGTCATGTTGGAATCAGTTGCTTAAATCCGACCGTAAGCTTTATCAAGCAGAGGTTT
Organism: Andrographis paniculata; assembly: GCF_009805555.1. NCBI lineage: Eukaryota > Viridiplantae > Streptophyta > Magnoliopsida > Lamiales > Acanthaceae > Andrographis > Andrographis paniculata. The sequence goes on along the minus strand of NW_026137502.1, from coordinate 3,180,822 downwards.
ACGATTACATTAATTTCCCCGTTACTGTAGTTGCTCCAAGATCACACTCTTTTTCTTATATGGAATTAGACCTCTCTACCAGAGGAATTCATCAAAGGGCTAGCAAATGCTTCTCTGCAAGGGCGTTCTCAAATTGTGCCCGATCAATTCCTTGAGGAAGAAAACACCAGAAATCTAGTTTTCTTCTTGGATGGTGCCCACAGTCCTGAAAGTATGGATGTATGTGCAAAATGGTTTAGCCTTGCAATCAAGGAAGACTACAGTTCTCCAAATGGATTGGATATTGATAACTTGAAAGGATCTCAAGAATCCAGCCATTATAGGACTGTGAGAAAGAATTCTACTCAGGTATGCTTCTTAGTACACATAATGCTGCACGGTGGTTTCTGATCAACTCTTTATATGTCATAATTATCCCGTTTTTCATTTAGCCTGCTTTTCTTAGCAAAATACTAAGATGGCTGCGAGCATAGCAAGTGTTTTGTGATAAATTTGCACAGGTGATCATATGACATTAGCTATCCAAGAAATAAGGAACTTGACACTCTTAGCCAAATAGTCCATTCTTTTTGCTTAGGTAGATGATGAATTAAATCAAAGTGAACATAAAACAATTGAGTCATCAAAGTGGCTTTATACTAGAGGAAAAAAATCTGAAACTGATAAATTATCAACTGGACAAGGTAAGCATAATTACTAGTGAAACCTAAGATATCGACCAAATGGAATTCATTTTTTAGAGTATCCAAATGTAGAAATATAGCATAGAGAGACCTCCTCTCCGGCTAATTTCAACAAGCATATATACAAAATGCTCTGAAAGAGAGACATTTTTATTCAGTTCTCAATAAATTTGTCTCTTTATCTTCTCAGTTATTCATTTGAGGATGCTGATTAGTGTAATTTGTTGGTATATGCACAGATTTTGCTGTTCAATTGTATGTCTGTAAGGGACCCTAAGTTGCTTCTTCCCCGTCTAGTGAATGCATGTGCTAGCCACGGTAAATACCAGCCAGCTGCCATACGGAAAAATGCTTCGACATTCCTTTGCATCGGGCAGAAACCGATTAGATATTCTTCTTCTAAACTGTTTCACTAGCCTGCTCCATTGGAATATTTTCATTTCATAAATTTTTTACTGCTTCATTCAACTGATTATTTTTCAGGAGTAAGTTTCAACAGGGCATTGTTCATTCCAAACACATCAGTCTATCACAAAGTGGGTACAAGGAACTCATGGGAGGCGGATGCTCGAGCGGATGTGTCATGGCAGAGAACTCTTCAAAGAATATGGGAAAACGTCGTTCCTAGGAGGGAAGGTGATTTTCTGTAGTGCTAATAGTAGTTACATTCTTCAAAAATAATTACCACCTAATTAGCGGTCCAATATATAATCCACATAACATATGCCTCTACGCCATAACTTCAATGTTTGAATTTCCAGGGACAGAGGCGAAGAATGCAGACTTATCTCATGAGGTGATTGGGACTGAAGCTGAGAGGGATGCTCACGGAAGCAGTGCAGTTTTTCCGTCGCTTCCATTGGCAATAAACTGGCTAAGGGACAGAGCCCGAAAACATACATCCACGCACTTTCAGGTAATTTACATTTGGCATCTAATCAATCCATTTCAGCTTGCAGATCATCATACTCATGTTTATTTTTTGCTGGTTCTGTTTCTTTCATAGGTTCTGGTGACGGGTTCACTGCACTTAGTAGGCGACGTATTGCGGCTCATTAAGAAGTAAAGAGAGGTACAACTAACTTCTGCAACATTCAGTTGCCTCCAACATAAGAACCATTTTAGGACCTTTCGATAGAGGCATGTGAAATGAACCCAGTCTACATTACATTTAACTCAATTCATGGGAAGTTCGAGTTCTTCTTTCCTAAGGCCAAATTCTTATTGTGCGGAAGCACCCTAATACAAATTTGATAAAAGAGGGGTACTCGGGATTTCATAAAACCATGAATCGCAACAAGAGAAGGAAACATGGGATAGAGCAATTAAGCTCAATTACCAAAATAACCAACACGTGACACGGCACAAACAATAGAGACTGGAAAAGAACCCATTATCTAAGCTGGTGTTTTAGTTCAGACGACAAACAAGGATTCCCCAAAGTTCAGTTGGAATCCACAAAATAACATTAAGAGTAGGTCAAATTTTTATGGTGTAAGAGAAATTTAGCAGTCTAAAATTCAGAAACATGACAGGTCCAAATTTATCTACATAAAAACACAGGCTGCGCCCTTTTATTACAAGGGTGCAGAGAGCGAGTACAACTAGCTCCACTCCCCTGAATCAGCAGTAACAAAAACCTCATTCATAAAAGCACAATAATAAATATTTGGGATAAAATATATTGCCAGATTCTTATTCACCGCTTCACAGGGGGGGGGGGGGGGCAATTGTAACTTGTTCGGGTTCGAGCATGGGGCCTGTAGTAAGAAGATGAATAATGATTGCAGAATTAGCATGGAAAATTAATTTTTGTATCAAGATCAGAAGAGAAAATTATAAGCATTTATAGTGAGATTGTGCTTTTGATTATCACATAGAGAAGAGACATGCGTCAGCTAAAACTTAAAAACGCCTTATGTAACCGAATTGGCAAATTAATAAGCATGAAATAAAGATTTTTAAATCATGGATCCCAAATAATATGCAGAACAGCTAAATTATATGCAGATATACGTGTCAGTCATTTGAAAGGAACTTTAATATACAGATCTTTTCCAAATTTCACTTCAACTTTGCAGCCCGGATTTTTTATAATCTCAGTTTATTTGTGAGACACCACAGTTAAATATTCCCCCACTGTCCACATTGTCCATCTCCTCCTCAGTCTCCATTGAACAAAACCCATCCCATCATTGGCAGCAAAACATTCTTAAACATACTTTCTTTTAGAATTACATAGCAGGAAAAATATATGATAACATAAACACTCTAACGATAACAAAATAATGGCAAAGTAAATGCATCAAGTTATTTGCCAAACGTTTCCATGGCCACCATTTACCCTAGTTATATATATATATGAAGGAGAAAAACATTGCCATATCAATACCTAGAAACAAAATTGGTACCCAATACCACCAATTGTTTTTGTTCTTATTGTATAATTTAGGAAAAATAAGGTTTAACTATATTAGCTTCAATGTCTGTAATTTCACTGATATGTGGATTCACTGCACATAACTGAACTAGTTTTATGTGGTTTGGTAATAGCATTAGAGAAACCTCTCATTAGCTTTCATACCATTATAATTATCTAAGAAACTGGTCAGGTGAAGGGAATTTTCCATGAAAAGTGAGACAAACGCATCCATGACATTATTTGATAATGAAAACAAGAAGAGAGAAAAAGAGAATTGAACAATATATTGATCTGACCTTGAGATTAGAAAGTAGAGGGGAATCACATTTTAGTAGACATCGTAAACTTGTTTTTCCTTTCTGCCGGCTTGAGGATTTGGAACGAGCACATCAAATTTTCATCAACACTCATCATTGCACCTGCATTATCAAATTCACCACAATAGTTTGGAGCAGAGAAGATTGTAACAAGCTGCCTGTCTGCGAAGAATTCATAACCATCTTCCACAACCTGCAAAATAAGTAGCAATAAATGACAGCTGACTTACAGAAAAGTGGAAACACAAGAATTCTTTTTACCTGATGAGCACGACAGACAAGATCCAAATCGTGCTTTGTCAAAAACTCTGAGACTTTGTCTGAGCCAAAAGTAAATGAAACTCCCCTATCATTCATTCCCCACCCTTTAACATCTTTACCGGGATCCGACCAGAGAAGATCACAAAGCAAGCCAGTATCTGGAATAGCAGTTGGACGAGGCAAATTTCTAATCTGATCAAGGTTATTCAGATCAGGAGAGAGACCGCCGTGCATGCACAATATCTTGTCATCAATGAGTGCAGCAACAGGAAGGCAGTTAAAGCAATCAGTGAAGGCTTTCCACAGTTTCACATTGAAGCGGCGCTTGCATTCATCATAAAATCCGTAGATTCTGTTTATAGATGCACATTCATGGTTTCCTCTGAGAAGGAAGAAATTCTCTGGATATTTAATTTTATACGCAAGTAGCAAACATATTGTCTCCAAGCTCTGCTTCCCTCGATCTACATAGTCACCCAAGAATAGATAATTGGATTTTGGAGGAAAACCTCCATACTCAAAAAGCCTTAAAAGATCGCTGTATTGCCCATGAATATCGCCTGAAATAAAAAAATGTAGGAGCCATTAGTTCAAGAAAACTCATATAGGGCAACAATGATGCAAGGTACTGAAACTTCACAAACTTCAGATAAAAAATGCCAAGCCGATTTCACATAAAATGTCTGTATGACCGCATCATTTTGCACAGATGTGAGTCACAAGAAATCAGTTGTAGCAAGTTGTCTTATGCGATGCAACTTCTAGTTATGGTGTTTAAACTTCATCGCAACATTGAAATAATAAGCAACGACCTCTACAAAATCTAAAAGCATTTGCATATTCTATGGTAATTATAAGTGGAGTACAGTGCATTCCGTAAGTATTAATAATTAATATATAATCCGTATGCAAATATACATGCAATAAATATATATTTGCATTGTGATACTCTCCCACAAGATGTTGTGAATGTTGCGATATCTCTATACCATAGTTCCACAATGAATTCTTTCCAACTAATAATGTAGTTATTTTTCAGCTAGAAAAACCAAAATAAAATTAAAATCATGGGTGTATATTGTTGTGTTTTGGATTTAGACAAAAAGTAGTTGAATTATATGTTTTATACAGTGTATACGTATTTAATGTTTTTTGGACTGGAATGTGTTTTTTAACCATGATTTGCATAATGTGAATAGGTGTTGAGAATCCAAAGTGAGTAAAGCCCATAATATTTATTTACTAATATTAAGTTGTTTATTTTTTATTTCAAACCTAAATTACACTATTCAATCTACACGGTTCCCAATAAAGAGATACATTATTTCCTCTAACAAAATATCACATCAACATACTATTAAAACCAAATCTCAAACTCGTATAAAAACCAAACACACTTATAGATTAAAATAAAATTAAAAACCATAAGAAAGAAGTGGACTAGAGCGAAAACTTAAGGGATTGGGAATCAAAGGTTAGAGGCTATTTTAAAGCTAGAAAGCCCAACAAATTGAGATTTTAAGAAATAATTAACAAAATTAACTCAGCTGCGGCGAACCTCTCAGCACCAGGGCAAAGGTGCAGAAGCACACCTTGCCGTACAAATTACGGCAACATTGCGACTCGTGCTACGGGGCACGCCATTGCGCACCTTTAATAACTACTATCCACATTAAAGATCAAGTAAAATACAAATGATTCAAGTATGATTTTCCGTGGGACTTCATCCAGACAGTCAATTTCTGTTACCAAATTCTTGAAATGACAAAAAACTACATTTGTCAGCTTCCGCCACCGAAAAAGTGGCATTATGCAATAACAGAAGTAAACATCCTTATTAACATTGATTAACTTCCCCAAGGCCAAAGCCAACACCAACAAAACTAATAAAATTCTTCAACAATCATGAATTTTTACAGTCTCTAGCAGAAACATTCAAGAACAAAGAGAAAACTCAAAATCTTAAGCTATGCTAAAGTAACTAAAACTTAAAAATAAATAAATAAATAATTAAAAATAAGCTTATGTTCGTTCGTTCTTATGAGGTTCAGGGAAAACAAAAGGTTCAGTAAAAGATGTAGTCGCTACAAGGAAACACAATCTCTTAGGGTCCTCAAAACGAATCACCAGCAAAATCGTACAGTGCAAGATTAATTGAATAAACTTTAAAAATCCACTAATCGATCGCATGTTAGCAGCAAAAATCCCAAGGAAACCTAGAAAAACAAGACCACATAGAACGAAATCTCGAAACACAAACACTCGAAAAAAATTGAAATAAAGTACCACAAATCTTGATAGGGGCCTCAAGTTCGAGCAGATTAGGCTGGTTGATGAAGATTTCCCTGGACGCAACGCAGAGCTGCTTAATCTCGGACTCCGTGAGCAGAACGGGTTTCCCCGGCTTGGAGGAGCGGACTTCGACCAGTTTATCGATTAGCTTGTCTAATAGGACGGGGTCCATGGCTCCAGTTGTACCGATACCGATGGTGGCGCCCCCTCTCCGCCTCGCCTTGCCTCGTTTCCTCTTTTCTGGTCTAGGGTTTCCGCAGGGACATGAGTGTGGTGTTTTGTGTTTTGTGGATTTCTCCAAAAGGTTTTTTTTTTTTTTGTTTTCTGTTTTCCTTTCTTTGTTTTGTTTTGTTTTGTTTCGTGGGTCTGTTCCGATCTTCCTTCGACTATGTACTTTTTCTCGGCGTTTCGTTTCTTTTTATTTTTTTATCTATTATTATTATTATTATTATTAGTTTTAATAAAAAAAAATTATCAATTCTAATTTAAATATACTTTCAATGTTCTCTAAAAATAGTCTAATTCAATAAAAATAATATTTTATTGAAAAAAATAATAAGTAATTGAAAGTATTTTTATAAATTTGGTTAGAAATAAAAGTAAATTAACAAAAGAATGTAATAAGGTCAGTGATATTTATTGTAAACAAATATTGAATGAATGATAATAATTAAATATTAATTTGTTGATTTGTAAGACTAAAAAAAATGTCAATAAATTTGACGGATAGATGGAACAATAAATTAGACAATTTTAATTAATTATTATTTTTTTTGTTGGATATGATAGTATAAAGGTAAAAATTGAAATACAATGTAAATGAGATTTTAAAGTAATATGAATAGATACTTTAATACTAAAAAAATATTTGATTAGAATTTTAAAATGACAAAAACTTTCAATTTTATCATCTACTTTGTAATCAAATATAAATTTATTAATATTGAGAAAATTACACCACGAACTAGAGAACACTATCGGGATATATTTATTTTGTGGAGAGAAATCATACCTCAATTCGACATATTTATTAAATTTATTTTTATATTATTGATCTCGCAATATTTTTCTACAATAATCTTCAAATAAATTTCGATCTTAATCAAATGGGATTTAAATGTTTTCTATATTTTGATTTCTATGTAATGATTCTTCCTGGGATTAAAAGTTGTAGAAAGATATTTTGAGGAGGATAATATATAGTGAGTTGGATTATCCTCGCAATTTTCTTAACTTGTGATTGAAAATCTTGATCCATCGTTAGAAGCTCAATAGTAAAATTATCAAACTATCTAGAAAGTTGAACAAACTGATTTTTAATGTGACCTACAACATACACAATAGTTTATTGAAAAAAATTACCTCCATTTATTACGTGCTACCGACCCCACTAATTACGGGTATATTTACTTGTGAGATTTTGATTTTTTGTTTTAGTTTTAAATAGTAAAATTTTAAATTAAAATAGTTGTTTGATGTGATATAAATATGTACTGATGTGATGTTTTGGAGGTAAAATTTAATTTTAGTGTATTATAATAAATAAAATATAGGTGTTTGATTTGATATTTTTGGGAAAAAAAAATCGAAATAGTAAAACGAAAAAACAAATCTCATTTTAAAATAAAACAATATTTGATAAAAAAAAAAATGTCATTTCTCTCTTGGCTTGGAGATGCCATCAACTGACCAAGTTGCCTTCACTTTCTTGTCTTCAAAACTAGTTCATTTTGCCATTTTTCTTTTGTTGGTCTTGATAAAAAGCTTGAAGCATAGGAGGGGGTTGTCCAAATATAAGCTAATGTACATACTCTTAAAGAAGATAGCGTAAGGGTAGTGTGGGGAGTGAACTTGTGATCGTAAAAACTCCGAAATTTTAAGGTATTGAGGTAGGAAACTAGCTTGTTTCATTAGTTAATGTTTCATGAATATACTACACAATAAAAAAAAAATAAAAATAAGAGAGACTTTTTGTAGTGATTAGAAAATTATACCATATGGTCTTTTTTTCATGCAAAATACATTTTTATCATGACTTTATTATGCATTTTTTCTATTAACATGTACTTACAATGTATAACTGACATTTCTATTGTGCGTTACGAATAGAATCCATAGTATAACAAATACATTTTCTTATTTTTTTACGATAAAAAAATATTTCCTCCGTCCACTTACAATGTTTACATATTTCTATTTTGGGATGTCCAATTACAAAGTTAACATTTCATTAAATACTATATTTTTTTTCCACAAATACTCTTAGTTTACATCACATCGTTACTTTTACACAAAAAAGTAAGGGCAAAAATATCATTACACTACTTTTCACTACTCACTATAGTTAAAATACTATTATTTATTAAATACCGCGCCAAAAGTAAATGTAAACTTTGTAAATGAACGGAGGGAGTAATTGTTAAATCCAAGTCAATGCAATATTTTCCTGCAACATTTGATGCACATGAATTTTCATAATTAATAGGGTAAATTATACAACAATCCTTTGTATTTTAGTAAAAATACACAAAGCACTCTATGTTTTATTTATTGCGTGAAACTCCTTTTGCTAATATAAAGTTTGCACGAAACACTTTTTTTTGTTCAAAACTAACATTTAGTTTTAAATAAATACCTAAATTATGGGAGTTTTATACAAATAAAAAGTGCAAAATAGTTTAAATAATTTTTTTGCATTAAATAAATAAATAAATAATTTATTAATCCTTTATTTTATAGTTTTTGGAGATAAATTGTTGTCTGATTTTTATAAAAATTATAAAAATAAATGATTGATCAATTATTTATTTATTTATTTTATTAAAAAAATTTATTTAAGATATATATTTTACGTTTTTTATTTGTATAAAACTTACTGTCTTTATTTCGAACCAAACATCAGTTTTGGACAAGGAGAATGTTCTATGCAAATTTCGCATTAACACAAGGGAGTTTCAAGTAATAAATAAAACACATGGTGTTTTGTGCATTTTTAGTAAAATACAAAGATGTGTTATATAATTTACCCTAATTAATAATCCATAATTAATTTTTATATTATCACTTGGAATACGTTTATTTCGGATACAAAACGATGCAAGAAAATGACATGATCGACAAAACTGGTTGAACCATATAACGAGCTAGATTGTCGAGCAAAATATGGGTATGAACCCTAAATTCAAAGTTGAAAAATAACTATAAAAAAACTCAAAAATATCAATCACTAACACTTCAACTAAATCCAGTACTCCTATCAACACATAAGAATAGTAAAAATTTTGAATTTGAATAGTTGTGTGATATGATATAAATAGATGTTGATTTGATGTTTTGAATGTATAATTAATTTTTAGTATAATATAAAAAATAAAAAATAGATGTTTAATTTGGTGTTTTTAAAGAAAAAAAATTGAAATAAATAATGAATTTAAAATTCAATCCCCAATCAAACACACCAATAAATACATCGGTACACACAAAGGTAGTTTGTTACGAGAGTTAATGCTTCTTCACTTGGAATGTAAAATCGATAATTTATTTTGCATTGAGACCCATAGTCTTCAAAATTATTTTAAATGTACATATATATTTTTGTATTTGTAATTATTTATAAAATAAAATATAATAAAAAATATATGTTTTTATAAATTATTTTAATATTGATTTTATAGTATTTATTTTCAAAAATTTTTATTAGTGGTGTGTTCATTTATGCTATTATTATTATTAAAGATATATTTTTTTAAAAAAATAAAATATAAAAATCAACCAGTTATAATACATAATAATAAAACATCTAAAATATGTGTCACTTATTAATATATATATATATATATATTTATAAATCGCGGCCACTTCCGTGTTGAATTTTAAAAATTCAGAATTGCGCTGAATATCATATCGTGTGCTGTTAGATAATACATAATATTACTACAAACAGCACACTGTATAATATTAATATAATACAAATACAACACATGAACAAAATACACATGCTATAGTCTCAACAACACACAATATTACTATTTTTGCAATAATACAAATATATCACATGAACTAACAACATATGTTATATCATACCACATACACAACAGTTGATTTTAGCAGATGACATACTTGTATACAACGCACTTGTTATTATTAAAAAAATAGCACATATATTTATTATACATAACATATACTGTGTGTAATAGTAATATGTATTATTTTTGCATATATAATATGCGCTGATGTGAAAAATCAGCATTCTTATTTTTTTCCGTAACCACACTTAAAAATGATTTTGGCTTTATCCTATGTGGAAATAAATACGTTGGCAAAGTGACAATCTCCACCACTTTTGAGTTGAAGTATTCTTAATTATAATCGATTTATAATTTCAAGAACCGACTCAATGAGGTAAAGAATCACTAACTTGTATACAACGCACTTGGTGTCTCCTCTTTAATCATTTTTGCTTCTCATAAAAAGAAATTGCAGTAACTTATTGTAGAACTATATTATATGGAACTTTCAAATGATGATTTTCGAATATGCAATGGCTCTGTTAGCCCAACATTTTTAGATGAATTAATTTTTATATAATTTTAAGTTGAATTTTTTGATTTTTCGTCTTTTTATAATGAATATTTGATTATTTCTTTTTATTTTTTGACATTTATATAATATATGTGTATTGTTTATTATTATTTTTTGGGAATCGCAATTAAAAAATAGTGTTGTGTGAACAAAGCCAATGTTCATATCCAATGTTACGAGAGATTAGAAATATAAAAAATTCTAAATGAACTTTTTATCAAACTTGTTGAGACAAATATCAAATATCATTTTTGTTTGCCCCGAAAAACGATTAACTCATACACAATAGCAACAAATCTAAAAAATCAACACAGAAAAATCCATCAGTATAGACGGGTTGTTCGTTGGACGATCGAACTGCGAATGAACATACTGGTGACGAAGAACAATAAAAACACTATGAAATGATAATCTGCACCAACCTACATTTTGGGGTTCCAACACAGTCGAAACTCACTACTAAACCCACTGAAACACAAGATGTGTGGATACAATTGAGCTACACACTCAAGAAATCTATCTATCCATTTCTTGATGATTTCCCGTACTCAACTTATCCCCTAAACTCCTCACTTTCAATGTTTGATTTTTCTAATTCAATACTCTACTATAAAATTATGAGAATATACCCTTAACAATTTTATTTGCTTCACTACCAAATTAATTATAACAAATTTAGATTCCCTCCATAGATGCTTCATCAATCTGTTACACGTCTCTCGATTTTGGATCCACAGTCACCACAAACAGGCTTTTGGGACAATAATAATGTGGGCCTTAATAATTTTTAGGCTCAAGTCGCGATAGCCCAATCTCCTGCCGCAGTCCATTCGATGTCCAGACAGCCTGCAAACATCAATCAAAATCCAATAGAAAAAATAACTAGCAATAATTTTAAATAATAACTATATAATCAAAAATAAATTAGGGAATAACATATAAGAACAATTATTAAATGAATGTTTAGTTACTTCCTAAGAAAATAGATAGAGATACGTTTATGAATATTAGATAAATGTAACAAAAATATATGATCTCATCATCATGAAACATGTAACTATTTTAATGTGTATTAGCTGTTGTTAATTTGATTGTTCTCCATACTTATTAAAATTAATTATATACTAATTATCAACAAATTAAATCAATTTCAAAATCCTAAATCCTATGATGGTACAAAGTATCAAAATCGAACCCCAAAAAGTATAAGTATATATGTTAATAAAAAAGTTTGTAAAGACTTGTGGGGTTGGGGAGGCAATTTAGGGGCACATGTGGTTTCAGGTCCACATGTAATAATAATAATATAAATAAAGAGAAAGGATATATATATATTCATGCATTACTAAAAATATACTCTCTCCGTCCATAAATATAGTTTTAATTGGATTTGGCACAAAATTTAAGAAATGTTATATTATAATAATAGTGAGTAAAAAGTATGAATAAATTTTTTTTGCTGACAATTGTGTAATAAAAATTAAAAAGTATGGATAATTTTATAGTGATATGATTATTTATGAAAATAAGACTATTTTTTTAAAACGGATAAAATGGTAAATAAGATTATTGTATCGAGACGGATGAAGCATATAAGATAGTTGGATAAGATTCTCTCCCAAAGGACTCGAAACTAATATATTCCCACCAAATGTATGTTCATCTGGAAGGTTGGATATAAATTTTAATGAATATAATATAATATTATTTAATTACATAAAATAAAATAGAGATATTTTTGGGTCATTGAATTAATAGAATAAAAGAAGATTTACGATAGATTGAATATTTAAGTAGTTATGATATTTTTAAAATTAATATTATACTACATCTGTCTGGTTATAAGCGTTTTATTTACTTTTTGCGTGTTGATTTTTTTAATATTAATTATTATAAAAATATAATACAAATTTAAAAAATATAAAAATACTGATTGATGTTTTATAATACTAATAGAAGAATATTTGTACAAAAAATTATATAAATATAAATATATTTAATGTTAAGTATAATAATATAAAAAATAAATGTGACCGTTAAAGTCGATCAACTAATATTAAACAACATGTAAAAATATTTTTTTTTTCGAAGAATAGGAAAAGAAAGTCAAAATAGACATAAATTCGATGGAGTGATAAGGATATCCACACCACACATACTTTAAAGGTCAAAGTCAAACAAGATGCCCTACTACTTTCTATCTCCCAAAAATAAATTTGTCACGTGCATTGACCCCACCCAGCCAGTAACTCGTAATGAAGAAAAGAAGGAATCAACGGTGCAGATCTCTTTGATCGATCGACGGATAGAGATTAGAATTGCGTAAGGCATAGACATATACATACATGGTGATGGTGGGGGTGGGGGTGGGGGTGGGGGGTGCCTATAAATAAATATATAGAGTGAGTGAATTGCCAGGCCACTCAATAATCCCTCCCCTATTCACAAACAAAAAACCTATAGAGCACTAGCTAGTTGCTATACATATATATATATATTCTAATGGAGAAAGCTGGTGGTAGTGGTAGCGGTGGCGGCGGCGCCGGCGGTGTTGCGGCGGCGTCGTCAGCCTCCTGCAACTCGAATTCTTCCGCCGGTCAGTCTCAGTTTGGAGCATTTTTTGGCCCCCCAACTCCCTCTAACTCTCAACTTCTACTCCTACTACAGGTCTCTCTCTCTCTCTCTTTTAATTAGTTATTACTATCATTTTTGTCGCAACACAATTAGTCTGTTCACTTAACACTTAGATGAATTGATTTTTTTATATAGTACGTGGAATTTTGTTGGTAATATAAAAAGGTAATACTATCTATGTTCCATAAAATCGGTAATATATATTTTTTTATATATTTTTTAATATTAATATTATATTGGTTTATAGTAAAAATGACAAAAGTACTTTTATTAAATTGTGTGATATAAAAGTAATGACAATTCTGTAATATATTGGAAGTTGTAAGAATATTAATTATGTTAAGTAGATAGTACAATTACTAAATTAGAAAATAGTACTCTTGTTTTAGGATGGACAAAATTAGAAATTTGTATCTATTCTTATGGGACGAAGGGAGTATTTTATATTGAATAGTTGACTTTTTATGAATGAATTATTATATTAACGTGGGTATATATTTGTATTTATATTAATAATATTTATGAGAAATTGTGTGCTGAGTGAATATACTCAATATATTTTAAAAAAAAACTACTACAACCTCATTTCAGCTTTAAAGGTTTTATTTACTTTTTAAGTATTTTTAATATTAATTATTATATCAAAATAGAGTACAAATTAAAAAAAAAATTGCAAAAATACTTCTATTAGTGTCTTATAATACTAATAGAAGGTCATTTATATAAAAAAAATAAAATTATACAAATATAAAAATATTTTTAATATTAAGTACAATGACGTAGAAAGATAAATACGATACTCAAGTATTATTTTCTTTCAGTAATTAATAATAATCATATTATACATATCAAGCAGGGCCGTGGGAAGCAGACTGCAGGAAACCACCCTCCCAATCCCACACTCGCAACTCCTAAAGGTTAAATTTTTGAGATTATTCTCAAACAAGATCTACTTAGGGTTTGTTTGTTTGGGTATTGGATTTTAAACCATTCAAAACATCACATCAATACCTATTTATATGACATCATACAACTATTTAAATTCAAAAATTTTTCTATTAAAATATCAACTCAAAATTCAAACTCCCAAACAAACATTTTCTTAGAAGCTCTGGTTAAAGAGCTAAGCTAAGAAGGTAATCACTTACAAAACTAAAGTTATACTTTATTTGTCCGAGCTAATTATGCAATTTTATTTGGATACAAAAACTAAACAATAAAGAAAAAAAATACTTATAATTCACCTGTAGTTTATAAAGTATGCACTATTTTTTTTTTTTTCATAATTTAGAAATTATATGAGATTTTTTTTATGTTTTCAAATTATTGCACAAGATTTTTTATCAGAAGATTATGTACAATATTTTTGAAAACATGAAGGAGTTTTATGCAAATTTTTTTAAAAAACTGTGCAATATCTTTTAAAATACAAGAAAATCTTATGCAAATTTAAATCATAATGAAGTATTGTGCAAACTTTTTCAGGTAGGTAAAATATAAAGTGAAGATAATATAAAAATAAAATTAAAAAATTGATAAGAAAATAGTATGATAAGTAGAAAAGGTAACGATAAATTAGTTATTATTTGTGAAAGTACGAGTAATAAAATTACAAATGAATAAAATTATTTATTGATTGTAAATAAGTTTAATGGACAAGTGGACGGAAAGAGTTTTTTTTTTTTCATAATTATAAACTATGCATATATATAAATATATATAGGGGGCGGAATTACACGAGGGCTAAGAGGGTCAATTGACCACCCAGCCCGCAAAATATATGTATTTTTAATATAAAAAAAATTATATATTTTATAGTAATTTGTCTCTTCTAATTTTTTATTTTGTAAGTATAAAAAATCATAAAATTTTTATCCGTATGTTGATTTATACTTTTAGTCTTTAAATTTTATTTTTTATAGTAAAAAAATATTAAATTTTATGTAATTTCATTGAAAACAACATTGAATTAATAAAAAAAAAAATCGATTTTATCCCCCGAACTTTTACTGGTTCATTCACTGTGTATATATATATATAGCGTGTGTGCATGCATATATATATATATCTATGTGTAAGCAATTAGATGAATAATTATATTTTAACCTTTTTTAAAAAAAAAAAAAATTAGATTACAAGGTAGCCCAAATGGAAGAGAGGAAGAATTCGAATAATTTCAATAATTATGGTGATGGGAATGGGAAGACGATTGAGCCCTGCTATTTCAACTCATCAATCTACTATGGTGCCCAAGAAGTTTATTTTCCTACAAATCACCCTACCAATAATATTAATAATAGTGTAAGCATGCATTCAATTTTTATTTTTATTTTTTCTGTCTTAATTAATTAATTAATATTCTTAGATGTAATTAATCATATAATTTGATTTGATTATATATATATATATATATATTCAGTTGAACAAGGAAGGAGAAGATCAAAGCGAAAGCCATTCGACCTGTGCTTCCAGAGGAAATTGGTGGCAAGGTATATAATATATATATATATTATCAATCACTTCTAATTATTTTAGACCTTATTTATTTATTTATTTCAATTTATTTTATTTTATGATCTATATATATATTTATATATATATATATATTCCAACGTGTGACAAATGCATGCATGTTGCAGGGTCCCTCTATTACTAGCTAGCCCTGAGAGGATCATGACCAGGACAAATACATGGGAATATATATATATATATATATATACCTACTTTATTATGGTCTAGGTGAGATGTTGTGACTATACTACAATATTTTAAATGTATTGTGATTATACATTGTTTGAAATACTTTAAAACTATATTTTGAACTATTTATATTATTTGTTTAAATTTAATATTCTAAATTTTCAATACCAAAACAGATTTATTTATTTATTTTTATGACGTAAAAATCTGCAACGGCTACTTTTCAAGTATATTTTGGGTAAATCACGACGAACTTAATATTCTACAAATTCGATTCAACGAAACAAATCATACTAGGTGAACTGTGAATAGATAAAACCCAGGGCAAGGGGTTCAATCTCAAAATAGATTTTAATAGCTTCAAATGTAGGTTCAAAAAGAAAATTTTAAAACAAAATAATAATATCTTAATGACATAAATTAGAGATTCCTATGCCAATATAGAAATAAATAGGGTCAAATTACTTATTAGTCTTGCATTTGATCTTTTGATCATTATAGAACTCTAAATAGATCATATCTAAAAATAATTCCGCAAAAAAAAAATTGGGTTTTAAATAAAAAAAAAACTAAATTTTCAGTGGCGCTGGCATTTCAGCCGCATCAACATCGGCAGTCAGGTTGGTGAATCCAACGCCGGAGGATTATTTGCGCAAAAAAAATAATTTACTTGCCAAATTACTTTCTGAGTTGGTCTATTTAAAGTTCTAAAATAATAAGATGTCAAGAACTAAAAAAAAGTTTATCCAAATAAATATTAATTTTTAATAAACTTAGATGTATCCATCCTTATTTTTATATGGATAAATTACATACACACATACTCCCTGTCCCACAAGAGACGTCTTGTAGGGAGTTGACACGAGAATTAAAAAATAATAGTATTTAACCGAATGTGGATGTAAAGTAGTATGTAAAATACTAAAATACTCTTACTTTTTGAAGAATTTTAAAAAGTAGTGTAGAGTAATAATTATGGATAGTTTGAAAAAAAGTGGAAATAATTTTGTTATAAAGTGGAGACCACGGTTACTAAATAAAGAAACAAGACAATTGTTTTGTGATGAATAAAAATGAAAAAACAAGACAACTCTTTTGCAACGAAGAAAGTATATTTTATCATAAATATATAAAATATATTGTGTGTTATTTATTATCTGAATTCCGTCGTATTATATTAAAAAAAGAAGCACGAAACACCCTTTACATCCAAGCCGACGTTTGTAAATACATGACTATGCAAATGTTATACAAATAAATTGGATGAAATATTTTAAGTTCTTTAAATAAAAAAAATGGACCAATTATTCATTTCACAGTTTATAAAAACTCACTTAAAACTCATCTTTATTTTACAAATTATGAAAACAAAGAATTGATTTTTTTTTTCTTTATTTATTTTATTCAAATAATAATAATAATTTTATTTTACCAAATTTATTTGCATAATACTTACATACGTTATTATTAGCTAGTAAAGCCTTTGTCACAGGTCAATACTAAAATATGGTGGACTTTGCTTACATCAAATAACTTTTAGCAGTAATCTTTCTCATGGTTGCTAAGTACATAGAAATTTCACTTTGAAGGAAAGACTTCCTTGAAGAAGAATTTTTTTATCATTTTTTTTTAATGACGTAGAATCCGTAGCCGCTATCCGAAAGTGCGCACTAAGTAATACCCTGCAAATTAGGTCCGATATAGAAGTCACACTATATGAACATGTGTGGTTGATGACAACCTGAAGACTATATTTACTCAACTTTAAATTTTGGATGAAACTTCATACCTTTTTCACGAACATTTTATACAAAATATATCATTCGTCACTTGGTTCATATCAAGTCATATACAATGATAATATATGTTATAAATTATATATTGCAATGATTTTGCATAAAAATATTGATAATAGACATATTTTCAAAGAAAAAACTTAACTTGCTTAATATTAAGTTTATCGAACCTCTTCACCTCAAATCTTTATTTATTATCGAATAAATCTGAAGAGTCCGCTAACATCTCTTTCTTGGCCACCTTCTCCCAACTCCCAAGATTACAACTTTGATTTTTGGCAATTTGTCGGTCGCTTTAGGGCTTTATCTTAGTCATCTTCCTCCACATGTTTGGGCATGGTAGTTCTAAGTAAGTAAATAACCGAGGAGGTGGAGAAAAATTCAAAATTTTGAAGTTGTTTTATTAAATTTTATCAAATTAGTCTTTCGGATAATACAATTTTAATAGTGTTGTATATTTATGTTTTATTTTTTGTTTGGAATAATTTTGTAAATAATTTTTAGAACAATATAAATAAAAATTATTTTTAAAAATATAAAAATTAAAAATTATTGGAATTAATGGAATAATATTATTTCTCTACTAAAATTAGGGTTACATCGTCATATATATATATATACATATTGATATATTACCATAAATATAGTTATATTTATTACAATATATATCAACATACCCCTCAAATTCAAGGTGGGAGTGTGGAAACCAGCTTGAGTTTGCTCAAGAACGACTGGAAGCGGCTGGGTAAATGAGGCTTGGTGAAGCCATCAGGAGACGTTGCCGTTAGCAATGCGATGACGGACAAGGTGACAATCGATCTCAATGTGTTTCGTACGCTCGTGAAAAACATCATTCATCGAAATCTTCATGGCACTCTGACTGTCACAATGAATAGTGGTAGCAGAGGGCTGAGACACACCGAGATCAGCCAGTAGCCATCGAAGCCATAGAAGCTCGGCAGTAGTATCGGCAAGAGCTCGATAATCGGATTCCGCACTGGACCGGGAGACGACCGTCTGTTTCTTGTTGTGCCAAGAAATAAGCGAATCACCGAGAAAGAAACAAAAGTCAATAGTTGAGCTACGATCGGTGGGATCTCCCGCACAATCAGCATCAGAGTACCCAGTTAAAACCAAGGACGAGCGAGCTGAATAATGGAGACCATGGAGAAGAGTGTCTTTGACATATTGAAGAATCCGCAGAACAACAGGGTAATGAGTCGTTCGAGGAGTGGACATGAACTTACTGACGATATGAACAACATAGGCAATGTCATGTCAAGTAACAGTCAGATATATCAGGCTTCTCACCAGCTGCTGATATAAGGTAGGATCGTCAAGAGGGGCACCATCAATTGGAGTAAGGCGACAGTCAAACTCAAGAGGCGTAGGCACGGTCTTAAAGTCAGTAAGACCTGCTCTAGACAGAAGGCCAGAGGCATACTTAGCTTGAGAAAGATAGTACTCGTCGGAGGTGTCCGAGATCTCAAGACCGAGAAAGTACCGAAGAGGCCCCAAGCTCTTCACTTCAAAGTGGTTGTGGAGATGATCCTATAGTTCAGAGATGCCGGATTGATCAGCTTTTGTGATAAGCATGTCATCCACATAAAGTAACAGTATAGTAACACCAACGGACCGGCGTCGAGTGAATAAAGTAGAATCATGATAGCTGGAAGTAAATCCAAGCTGGAGCAGAGCAGAGCTAAATTCGAAAACCAAGCTTAGGGTGCCTGTTTCAAACCGTATAGAGCACGATGTAGTTTACATACCTTGGAGGATGTGGGAAAACCAGAGGAGGAGACATGTAGATGTCCTCAGATAGATCACCATGCAGGAATGCATTCTTCACATCGAGCTAATGTAGGGGCCAGTAACGAGCGGCAACGATAGCTATAAGATAGCGAACGGAGGTGAGACGTGCAACGGGAGCAAAAGTCTCCTCATAGTCGATACCGTACTCCTAAGTGTAGCCTTTAGCTGCCAAACGAGTCTTGTAGCACTCTATGGATCCATAAAAGTGTGTTTTGATCCGGAATATCCACTTACAGTCGATAGATTTCTTGCCTCGAGGAAGATCAACCATATTTTAAGTGTGGGTTTTCTCCAAATCCTGTAACTCCTCAGACATGGTCTGCCGCCACAACGGATCCGCATACGCCTCACGAAAGAACCTGGGCTCATGGTGGGACAAGATGACAAAGAAGCAATGATAATTGAGTAAGTGAGTAGGGAGATGACTTACCCAAATGGAACGGCGAGGTGAAGATAGGGTCCGAGGTCGAAGTAGTGTCAGCATCTGGTGGTGGTGACAGATCAAAAGTAATATTAATCGGAACATGGACATCCATCTTTTCCATATGAAAAGAGAAAGAAGCAACCACAAATAAAATCTAACGTCAAAATCGCATGATCAAAAGTAGCCGACAGAAGCACGGACAAAGGATCGAATCGGATCCAAAATCCAAAAGATAAGATGATCAAAAAATAGTGCTCAAAAGGGAAAACAAATTATACCATGAGAGACAAAATCAAATTCCGAGCAAGACGCCGGAAAAAGCTCCTGCCGCCGCCGCCGCATGCGCCGTCACGCGCCGCCTGAGCGTCCGATGGCGAAACTTCGTCACATGTGTGAGATTGCCACGCGCCGCCGTTCGCCATGAAATTTCGGGTGCCGGCCGGTCTCGCGGTGGCGCATTTGATGGTGGGTACGGTGTCGATCGAGGATAGCCGAAAAGATAGGTAACAGAACGGGCAGTGTGATTTGGTTATACGGGGAAAATAGAAACTCTGATATCATATTGAAATTAATGGAATAATATTACTTTTCTAGGGTTACATCGTGACATATATATATATATTACCATAAATATATATATTACAATATATATCAACAAAAATAACTCTACTTTTAAATATTGGAGTTTAAAATTTTAAGTTATATATGTGTATTTTGATGTAAGTATTTTTAAATTTAAAAGCTAATTGTAATGTGTGTGCTGAAAATACAAACAATAGCGTGAATGCAAATATGAATAAAAAAGCCTACAAAAAAGTGCACGTACACGTTCATTAGGGCTCCCACTGTTGGTCGTACATTTATTGCTTCTCCATTGATTCGACGAGTTGAATCCGAATATGGTGTGGTGATTCATTGCGTGAAGCTGCTTTTGCTCCTCTCTAGATTGCTTGGATCCAATGGAAGAATCGTATGGCAATCTCCCAGCCAGCCATTCTGTTGGCTCTGTTCCCGTAAGCTATTGAATCTTTCATAGTTTCATGCCATTTTTGTTAACTCCGTCTGCGGTTTTTTACTATTTTGCTTTTTTATGCATCTAATTTTTGAAACGATTGAGGCTAAAGTAGCATTGTATTTGGGATTTTTGTTGATCGCATTCTGGTGAAGCGGTTCGTAAACAGCGAAAGAAGCTTTGAACGGACGAAATGTGGGAAATGGAAAATATTAATCGTGTGTGCTTCTCTTTTGCTACGAGACTTTTTCTTTAGGGATTTTCTCGACGTTTTGTTTTTATGTAAATTATTGGAGGTTTCTGCAACATGGAGTGTATTTGCTGTTGGATTGAAGATTTCGTGTTTAAGAGGTTTTGAACTATCTCAGTGCATTGAAATGATTTGCAATTTTCGTAATTTAATAACCAATTTTAGATGACTTGATCACATTAGGTAGCAGAGATACAGAAGAGTAGTATGATCAATGCTATTTATTCAAGTACATTTCATATGTTCTAAACGCAAACCAGTCTTTGGCTGTTCTTTTAAAAACTAAATACATCTCCTATTTATGTGTTATGTGATTTTTTACATGTTCGCAGGCTGTTGTGGGTGAAGATAGTAAAACTAACCAGGAAGGTGCAAGACCTTAATTAAATATTGGTACATTAATGTTCCTTAATGTTTTTCTTTGAGCATTGCAAGCTTTAATGTGGCCATCAAACAACATGTAGTTCCTGGTGCAACATTGCAAACACATCAACATACTAGTGCTGGAAGTGGTGGTCCAGGATACCAAAGAATTGGCCGTAACAATGGTATGCAGCATTACATGTTTCTTGGGAAATATATATCTATATATCTCATTAGGGCAGATAGAGTACTTAACAGAAGCATCCTGTGCTTGTGTTTGTTGTTGGAAACTAGCATATTCTATGTGGTTTCGTTGTTTTGTTAATATAATGTGTTCACCATTTATCTATCAATTGTCAGCTTGTGTTGTATGTTTTCACTTGCTTTTCAGTTCTCATCATCTATGTATATATATATATATTGGTAGAATGGTAGCACAATTGGTGCCACAATTGACTTTTTTACTATGAACAAGAAAACAAATTACATTAAGTAAGCCTCCTATACTCGTTTCAACTTCTGGGTTTTGCAATATAGACTTCAATTCAGATGGAGACTGTTCATACTTTGTCACATGTGAGTCAAGCGAGTAATTGGTCTTTTTCCATTTTTTTTTCTTTTTTAAATTTCTGTCGTGTATCCATTTTGCTCTGAAATTCTCCTCACTGGTTTTTGCACATTGAACTGAGAGGTCATGAACCATTTTATCTTCCATTTCTACAGTCATGGTGAGTGGATGTGCTTAATTAGAAAGCTTCATGAAAATTGACAACTCCTGTTGAAGAATTCTGTAGGACACTTTATCATCAATGTTTGATTAATGCATGATGTTTTTTTACCTTTAATGGTGAACTCCCTCAGTTAACCATTAGTAGAATGTAGGCATCTCTTCACAGAAGTTAAAAAGGAGATGCATGATTGTTACTTTTAATGGTGAACTCCCATAGAGGTTAATAAAGAGAGCATATATTACGTGGAACTTTTGAGTCAGCAATTACAGGTTCTTAATGATAGCTAGGCTTAATTATTTGATATTTTAGTTGAACGGGACCTTGGATTCATACTTCAATATGTACAGGTTGAATAATCCTATAAATGATTCACACTGTCACAATGCCTCCCTAATAATGGCAATGCTCTACAAAAAGAATCAAGCCGAGGTCAAAGAAAATAAAATGCTTTTATCTGAAACATGAAGAAACATAGAATGCCATTAAATCATCCATTTGGAAGCCTAAACACATATATTCGTACAATTTTGTATAACTTACACAAACATCTGCAAAGTTATTATCATTTCTTTAGCGAATTTTTATTCTTGGAAATAAATGGTTAGTGTAATATGATATCGATTTCTTGAAATGTTAGGAAAATAAACTCATATAGGTCTTCTGCTTGCAGAAAAGTATTCTCCTTTGTTCTCTCTTATCTCCCAATTAATGGGATGTATGCAAGTTGGCGTTGTTTGTTAGTGTTTTAGTGTCTTGAATCTTTTTCGAAATAGTAAAAACCACTTGAATAAATATTAGTCATTTGATGTGACATATATAGACGTTTGATGTGATGTTTAGAAAATATATATTTGATGTAATATTATAAATAAAATTATAGGCGATTGATATAATATCTTTTAGGGTTGGGATAGAGAGAAATAGTGTGTTGTGTTGAAAGCACACCCAAAAACATACTTTGCGTGAAAATAATGGTAGTCTTTTGTTTTCATAAGGAACCCATGTCTTTTTAAAGTGGTGATCAATTATAAACATTGGCTACTTTATGAATCAAATCATTTAATTGTTCCATGCTAGTAAAGAAACAGTTACTCTGGCCTAAAATAGCTGAGTTATACCGTACCTATCTTTGCAGATGAAGGTGCACAACAGTCTTCAAACAACTGGAAGGGAATTTTCGACATTTCTTCATATACACAATATTTTAATGTAGATACAGACATTGTGGTGAACAGACTGCTAAGTTCTTTACATCCCACGAGTGGAGATTTTGTCAACAAAATTGATGCAAACCCAGACCTGTAAGTTGTACGTGATATAATGAGTCCTTGTACAGTATTTTGATTTTTGTATGAAACGCCACCTCTGAGTTTAGCTATACCCATGGTTGTATGCTTTCGTGGCGGTGGGTTCAATTGATAAAGAATTGAAACTTAACATATTATGTGAAAATTTTGCATAATGCAATTAATGGTATGTTGCTACTAATTTGGACTTGAATATGCTTTTTAGTGTTCTTTGGTTATGTGTAAATTTTATTTACTTGTGTGCTCCCTATTGCAAAAACCCATTGAAGTCTGCACACAGAATCAGCTGCTTACAAATGTTTTGTTTGCACATTATCATTAAGAAAACATATTAAATTGATTAACGCTGCAGTTGATCTACCGGTGCATGGTTTAAAAAAGAGAGAAGGTGAAGTTAACTAATCTGAAACGCTTATTTCATAACCTTTTCCTGGACATTGAGAACAAGAATGTATTGTATTTTTGTCATGTTGTGCATTTCCATAACCATGGATGATTCGGTGACATTTGCTTTCTCAATGAATCCTGATTCAATGAAATTTAGTGAGCATACTGAATATTATGGTGCATTGCATTGGCTTGATTAGGCTGCAAATTTTATTTCATTTCATTAGATGAATTACATCACAGGTAGATATGTGCAAGATCTCAGCAAGAACAGGAAAATTTGAGAGAAGCTAAGATCTATTCTCTCTGATAATGTTCTGAACTTTTTGTTCCCGACTAACATATGCATCGATTTACTCCTTTCAGATATGGACTCGTCTGGATCTCCACAACTTTGGTTTTCTTGATAGCCTCTTTTGGAAATTGTGCCACCTACTTAATGAACAAGAGGAGCGAAAAAAGCATTTCATGGGATTTCGATGTCAGCTATGTACACGTTGCTGCAGGCTCCATTTATGGTTATGTCATCATAGTTCCCCTGGGATACTACTTTTTGCTTCAGTACTTGGGTTCAAGCGTCAGCCTCATACGCTTTTGGTGCTTGTGGGGATATTCCCTTTTCATTCTCATCCCGACTTCTGTGAGTATCTACATATCCATTTTCTTTTATCTTCTGCAACATTGCAATTAAAATTTTTATACAAACACCAGAATGGTAAAGTATGATTGAATTATATGCACTACTTGCCTAAATGTGCCGAATATTCAGAATGCCATAGAGTCTTAACTGCGCTCGACTGTTTGGTTTTATTTGATTACTCTTCATATTTTCCAGCTACTTTTGGTTATTCCAGTTGAGTTTCTGCGCTGGGTTATCATATTAGCTGCCGGCGCTGCTTCATCCAGCTTTATTGGGCTGAACCTCGGATCATACATAGAATCAGTCGACCTCTCTATTGTGGCTGTCTCAGCATTCGTCTTGCAAATGGGCTTGTCTATCTTCATCAAAGTGCGATTTTTCCCTTAGCTCCGGACTGGTATGTTCTACCATCTCTTGGCTTCGCCTTGAAATTTTTATTTATTTGTTTGTTTGTTTATGTTTCAGATTTAAGTCTATGATCCAGGAGGTTCCTACCTATAACTAGTGAATACAGATTTTATCTTTTAGATTTGAAGGTGTTTGCAATGGGAAAATATTGAAAGGTAACAAAGAAAAAAATTGCATTTGGTTTTGCTATGAACATGCTTACACTTTCTTATGAATTCTATACTCTTGTCCAATATTGCCTCATTTTCTTCATTCATTTTTGTTATTATTTTCCCCTATTATGTATGCAATTATCTACATATATTCGTTCGTTATAAAATAATTTGATGATGTTGAATTTGATGTTAAAATATATATGTATCATGTATGGAACTACGAGAGAAATTTGTGACACGGATTGGAACCAAAAATTTCGATTAACAAAAAATATTTGCAATATTTGTAAATAACTTAAATAATTTAACCAACCAAAATTTAAAAGAGTATGATACTTTTGTCCCATAAGAACAATATTGTTTGTGTAATTATGTTTAACATTAAAAATATTTTTATATTTGTATAATTTATTTTTTTTTAATTTTTTTATGGTAGTATTAACAATGATTAAAATTCCAATTAAATAAAATATTTATAAACATTTCAAATAAAATTGAATATAATATAATTATTACTATAAAATTTAAAATATAATAATATAAATATATTCAGTTTGTTAATCAAAACTAAATAAATATAAAATATATACTGCTCCATTCGGCTCTAAATTAATATTTGATATCGGCTCTAAATTAATATTTGATAACGCAAAAGGTAGATGTGGCCCTTAGAAAGGGACAGAGAGAACAATATTTATAGTCAAACCAAATTTGTTTGATTAATCGAAAATTAAATTTGATTCGGTTCAACGGCTTGATTTAGTTTTTTCCCACCCCGACTTGGCAGGCCTTCTCAACTCCTTCCATAGACAACTTGTGGGAGATGGTACAGTAGAAGCCTAACAAATTTGATTCCATCACAATCTTCAATACTCCTCTAAAAATAATGCTCTTGATTGAATCAACAAATTTTTTTCTAAGATCGCAAAGGGAGTGTAGTTCAAGCAATTGAATGCTTCCTTTATATGCTTCAGATTGGGAGTTCGATATTGTATAGCTACTATCTACCTGCACATCTAACAAATGATTTAGAAACAAAAAGACCGTTGAGTCGGAGACAAAATTAGCCACACATTACTTGTGTTCCAAATTCATAATCAGTTAGATTCGTCTTCTGTTATCCGTCTGCACCCTCTTGGAAGAACTACCTTCCGATGGCAGAGAACTTGATCGTATCTGAAGAGGAATTGAGCGCGACAATGTAAAGCTCATAGAATCAATCGTGCTGAGGAAAGAAAAGGGACATAATTATTGGTTCAGCAGCATACCTTATCAAGCTTGTCCCTCACATGATGAACTGTTCGGTTCATAGATTCCGAGGGGAAATATTCCTGAAAAATCATTCAAATGAGGTCACGGTTCATTGAATGTTGTCTTTAGCAAGAAATTATACGGTTGGGGAAACAACAATTCATCCGATAATCATTCTTAGTCAATCAATGTTCGGGATGAGTTTCCTGGTTCGTCATCGATCATTTGTTTCGTCGGAATGAAAATTGAAATCAACAAGAAGATGCTGCAATGGCATTCATTGTTATGTAAATTATCACTAATGTTTCATACAAATTTTAAGTAGAGCTGGCAAAAATTAACCAGACGCGACAACTCAATACGAAATAATTGTGTTTGGGTCAAATATTTCAACCCAATTATGTATGCGTGTTGATACGAACTCGACACGATAATAAACGGATCGGGTTAGGATTGAGACTCTCAACTCGAATTCAATACGGCAACCTGATTATAATATATTCATATTGATTAATATATTTATTATATATGTAAAACAATTATAATTTAATAATTTGTTCATATATTAATTTAATTTAAGTTCAATTTTAAATAGTTCAATCTAATTCATTGTACACATTAAGCTCGAACCAATAAACACTAATATGACAACACGACAAAACTTTTTAATTTGAATCAAGAATTTCGACTTAATTATGAACCCGACACGATAATAAACGGGTCAACACGACAATAAATGAGTCAGGTTAGGATTGAGTGATTTAACCGATTTAAAGTATTCAACCTGACATGAATCGACCCATTGCCAACTTTAATTTTAAGAACCGAAGAAGCAGAAGCATCTCCTTCAACCCCACTTATGTTTAAAGCAACTGAAAACCTGAAATTTTCGAACACTACTCTTCCCATGACCCTAACTAGAATAAACCCCACATATGAATTTTTACCATCAGGCGAACATACCACTTGATAAGCACTATAGCAAAAGAAACGAAATTCAACAAGTACACTAACCTTATCAGTGGAAACAGATGGCTTGGAAGGTGCACCCCGACTGACTGTAGTTTTCAACTCACTAAACGACTGCCTACAATAAGAAAAACAAAATAAGAATCTTTCTCAAGGTAAAGAAATATGGAAAATTTCTCGTGGGTCTTATTCGAAATATGCCTGAAAACACCTTTGAGCCAAGGAAGATGCTGTAGGCGAAGAATCGTTCAGCAAAGTCGTAGAAGCTGGCAAAGGTTCGGTCAAAGAATCATAAGGGCGTTTAGACCTTCCAGCTGAAATTAATCGAGATTCAGCCGTGTTAACTCTAGGTTGGATAATGCAAAGGGCATATAAAAGAGAAGAACATAATGCATAACTCGCTTCACTGTCCACTTACGGTTCAATCGTGCTAGAACTTCCTTTCTCCTCCCTTCTAGCTTCTCTTTTGTTTCAGAGATGCTTTCGTATTCAGGCGCATATGATATTTGTAGTCTGTTTCCTAGAAAAACGAAATCATCTAACTTCCTCTTCCCGAACCTATCACCAAATATAGTTTCAAATCTTAGAAATGCACATAATTCACAGTTCCCCAATTTGCCTATTACAGATATGAACATGCATTTGTAGTGATAAACAATTTGTGTTATACATATCATATCCACAAAGGACAACTGTCGCGTGAGGATCACATACATACATATATATATATATATATATAGATATATACCCAATTGAAGGTAAAGTATTGAGCAAATAAGAATACCTGGCATTACTGATTTGACGAAATTTGATCCAGTAAACATCAGTATATGGCTCACAGTCTTCGGCATCCATAGGTTTACATCTGAACAGATAGTAACAACATTATTATCTAAATCAAAACTTTCAGATGACTCAGTTCTACTAGCAACAGAATTCGAAATTAAAAAAATCATTATTTTCTTTCTCAAGCATTCAAAACTCGTTATGATATCAACGATTGAGTCTACACTCTACCATTCATACAAATTTAAGCGCATATAGAAGGACAGATGCTTACTCTTCCACTTCCCCATAACTCGAAAATAATTTCAAGACCTGATCCCCACATCCCAAAGATGGAATGTTCCTCACAATTAGATACCTGCAGTATATAATAAAAGAAATTTTCTCAAAAACTAAAATACAAATTTTCAGTCAAGAAACAACAGCCAACTACATACTTGGATTCGTCACAAACTGTATAGACGCGAACTGCACGAGGCTCATCTTTGTACTTAGGCATCCTCCTTGATCGATGAAGTCTCCTTGTCCAGAATGTTGATTAAGCTAAAAGAAAAATAAAACCAAAACAGGCAGGTTTAAGAAAGAGAAATGACTCATAAATGGCTGTCAATTTATTCTAGTTACATGGATTTTGATTTAATATATTAACACACTGTTAAAAAGCTTTAAACCAATTAAATTCCTGTGTATCAAAGTCAAAGTCAAACTCAATGAATTCAAGGTACACTCATATCTTCGGTTTCAACTTGTTTTATCGGATATTGCCAAGTCCACAAAATATCTATCATTAGGACTTGCTACGGTCAGGATAATTCAGTCAAACTCGAGATAATTCGAAAGTTCAAAAAAATCCACAAGGTGTTCAATGTGGTCGTCATTAATCCATGATTAAAATCTTGATTTCAAAGTTAAGGAAGGCGCCATCCTGCCGTCACCCTGTTAAGTGGATATAAACCCGAACTCCTACACACCCTTCTTGCATCCATTAGGATCGCGATTGAGGTTAGCATATGAATTCCTAAATTACCAGAAAACAATACAGAGGGTCAGACCCCAATATAGAACTAATCCAACACCAATTTAAAAAGCTTGTTATGCCTTCACACCCTCGCATTAACCACCCTTTTCTTCCAGCAAATTGGCAATACAAAGACGATATGATAAAAATAAAAATAAAAATAAAAATAATAATAATAACACACCTATGTCAACCCATGACTTCTCAAGTGTATTAAAAAATCCATTTAAATAAGTTTACCCCAACACTCAATTCTTTTCAATGGGATTTTGAAATTCATTACTTGGAATAGTGAGTTTCGCATCCAAATATCCAAAACGTGAAGGAATTTAAATCTCTTTGAAAGGAATTAAAGCCAAGTATCCATACCAATGACCGCTTTTAATTCACAACCCAAAAACTGAAGTATACTATTTTGCACAAATATAGAAACTGCAGGCATTATATATTAGCATGCTAACACGAAAAATAATCGTGTTAATAATAATAAGGTAGCCAAAATTCCCTATATATATATCACAACTTAACCACATTAAGCAATAGGCTACCAAATCAAGACTTGATGCATTTTGAACCAAGACTGATCTTGAACTCTTAAAATTACATGAAAAGTAAATGATTTTAAATTTCCAGAGTATCCAAATGCTCGAATCCACTAAAATACATTCCAAAACTCAACTTAACATGTGTTTATTCCAAAAGCTTCTGTGGCTTAGAAGACAAGTTTGAAACCAAATCAAGTCCAAACAAATGAGTTCACAAAGAACATAAGAAAAACACATTCTCTAATGCAGCAAACCATAACGAAGATTCGACCAACTTCAAACCGTTTTGTAAAAAATTACAATATATTCTCCAAATTTATTCTTATACAACACAAATAACCTCATTTACAGCACCCAAGTTAAGGCAACAACATTAACAATAACGATTACTCACGATAATTAACTAACATACTCCAAGGCATAAAATTAATAATAATAAAACATCGTTAATATACCTAGACGGGACAGCTACACGTCCGGCGGTCACAAGAATGGTTCTACTTTAGTCCAAGCTCGCCGGAGTTTCTGCCCAGCACCAAACTCCATCCAAGACCGTTGTCACTGCTGGAGAAACCCTGCCAGAAACCACCGACGTACGTGGCGCGTCTCCTCACTCGCCCCACTCACTGCTCCGAGAACACGATCGGATGCCGGAAATCAGACTCGACGGAGGATGTCGCACCGCTGCTGCCCTGATCGATCGCCGCCGGAATTCAAAGACGATTGAAAAGCTGATGCCCCTCACCGCCGTCACTCAAACCTTGGTCTCTTCGGGATTTGACATTATTTGGATCTTATATGGGTCGGGTCATGGATTATCGTGGGTTGGTTGGGTTTGATTTAGGTAGACTTGCAATCCGGTTCTGAACTGCCGGTTCTCTGATTTTCGAACCGGCTGTTACGGTGCAAGTCCGAAATCGGATTCCGTTCGAACCGAAACCGTCGTTTAAGGTTGGATTTCGGTTTGTGTATCCGCCAGTTCAAACCGCTGGTTTACGGTTTGAACCGGAAATTCGGTCATATTTATACCAGCGGCGGCGACGGCGAAATGTAAGAAACTGGTGTCGTTGCGGCGGCTGGGGAGTGGATGTATTAGGTCAAATTTTTAATTAAAAATAATAATAATTCATTTATAATTATTTTTCTTTATTTTAATTCAAAAGTTAATTTAATTATTTGTTAAATTTATTATTTTAAATTATTTTTATATTATAATAATTTAATCAATTATTATTTATATAATTTTTACATAATAAATATATATTTAAATAAAAAATAAAAATGATTATTTTTTTAATAAAATTCAAATTTTAAAAAAATAGAAAATTAAAAAAAAAATCAAAATAAATATACAAAAATATGCCGTTCAAATGGTAACTCTAACGATTTTTAATCTGTAATCCAAATTATTATTGAAAAAGTTCGATTTTGTTTTAATATTTCAACAAGTTGTAATCGGCCTTTTGAACCATTTGGGCAAGTCTAAACGTTATCCGGTATCGATCCACCAGTTTTGAAGCTGCCGGAACCGTCTATAAATTGGAACCAAAATCGAATTTATAATCATTCGTTTCAATTCTAGTTTTTTGAGACCGTAAATTATCTATTTTCAGTTTAAATCAATAATTTCGATTTTTTTTTATTATTTTAAACCCTAATGTGAAGATGTGAACGACACATCTGGGTATAGCTAACCGGTTGTAATTTGGGGAACAATGGCAATTATGGCAAAATGAAAAAAAAAAAAAAAAAGGAAACAGTAAAAAAATAATAAATAAAAAAAGATTATAGAAAAATTCAGCATCATTAAACATTAAGAGTATAGATACACACTTTATAAATACATACATATGACAAATAGTCATCAGTATATACAGGTGGCAAATAGTCATCAGCATCACAAATCAAACATTATCAAACATTGGGTGTATAGATAGATACACACTGGAAAATGATTTACCAGCATCAGCTCCCTACTCCAACCCGGCATCATCAAATATTGAATGTATAAATACACTTATATATTTATAAAGTTACGTATTTATAAAATCACTTTATAAATACACATGTGACAACGGATCACCAGCATCAGTGTTCCTGCTCTAACCCAACATCATCAAATATTAGATGTATAGATACACACGTGGCACCGAATCACCAACATTGGTGCTCTTTGCCCCAACTCGGCATCATCAAACATTGGATGTATAAATACACACTTGTTTATCTATAAAGTCATCAGTACTCTATTTCTCAATCCAACATCATGAAATATTGGGTATATAGATACACATGTGATAGCGAATCACCAACATCAATGTCCCTGCCCAAACTCAGTACTATCAAATACACACATGGCAGCAAATAACCAGCTTCAGTGCTTCTGCCCCAACAAACATCGTCAAACATTGGGTGTCTAAATACACACGTGACAGCGGATTACTGGCATCAGTACTCTCTGCTTAAATCCAGCATCATCAAACATTGAATGTATAGATACACACATCACATCGGATCACCTACATTAGTGGTCCCTACCCCTACCCAGCATCATCAAACATTGAGTGTATAGATACACACATGTGTATTTATAAAGTTACTTTATAGATACACATGTGACAGCTGCTCGCCTGTATCAATGCTCTCAGCCCCAACTCAACATCATCAAACATTGGGTGTATAGATATATACATGACAATGGATCATCAACATCAGTACTCCATACATCAACCCAACATCATCAAATATTTGGTGTATAGATACATATGAGTATCTATAAAGTCACTTTACAAATACACATGTATATGTAATAGTGGATTACGATCACCGGTATTCCCTGCCAAACAAAAAATTATCAAATATGGACTGTATAGATACATATGTGGCAGCAATCACCAACATCAGTGCTTCATGCCCCCATTTAGCATTATCAAACATTTGGTGTATTGATACGCGCGTGGTAGCCGGGTTACCAGCATCAATGTTCTCTGCCCCAAACCAAAATTATCAAACATTAGATGTATAGATACACACGTGGCAACGGATCACTAACATCAGCACTCCTTGTCCTAATATTGAGTGTATAAATACACATTTATGTATGTATAAAGTCACATTATAAATACACATATAGCAGCAGCGGGTTTCATGCCCAAAATAATATCATTAAACATTGGGTATAAAAAGCCAATGTTAGCACTATAAAAAAACACATCATCATACAACAACCATATTAAAAAATTAGTATGTTATTGTATCTTAAATAGCACAATAGAATATTATACGTAGTATATTCTTATTTTTTAAATAAAAAAAAATCATTTAAAATTATAATCATATCCTTAATATTAATCTCAACTATTAGATTAATTGCTAATCCAATAAATTAAAACTAATTAACCCAAATGAGAGACTAACCAAAGCTATAATTAAAATAAATGTTAAAAATGGAAAGTAGACATGAAACATACAAATAATATATAATAAGTTATTTTGGAACTCTTACCATAAAATGCCTATTGATGTATTTTGTGGACTATTTTGGATTGTTTTATATTTTAAAATTTTTTAGGTGAAAATAGATACTACGAGTGATACTTAAAATGCAAAAGATATAATGGATCGTGGATGTGATAATTAATTTGGAGAGAAAAATAAAAATCCGTTTTATATTAAACAGTATAAAATTTTAAAATAATAATAAAGAAATAAATAAATAAATTTGTGATTTTCTAAAGTCTATTGGAAAAAGTTGCATCTCCTTTAGCTAAAAAATACTTTAAGGGTATGTTTGTTTGGGGATTGGATTTTAAATACACTATTTTTTTTTTTTTCTAAAAATATTAAATTAAACATTTATTTTTTATTTTTTATATTATACTAAAAATCAATTTTACATTTAAAACATCACGTCAACACATATTTATATCACATTATACACCTATTTAAATTCAAAATTTTTATTATTTAAATCCCAACTCAAAATCTAAAGCACCGAACAAACACACCCTAAATATATCTTGATGCATATAATGTTTTGAAAGTTAGGCTTGATAAATCCGACAAATTATTTTTCTACTCTTTTTTTTTCTTTATTTTATTTTTACTACATAAGGTGTATCCTCATAGAAAGTGAAGTTGGTGCTGTGATAAAAAAATAGAAATATTATTATTATTATTATTATTAATATTATTGGTGTTGTTGTTGTTGAATTAAAAATATAAATATAAATATTTGATAGAGATATTAGCCAACCTAAAATGATAGTCAAACTTTGATCTCCGTTTGGATTAATTTCTATAAAGTACTTGTGACTTCTACTTATAAATAAATATTTTAGGTTTGTATTAGTTTTTTTTTTTTTTTTTTTTTAAGTAGAAATAGATTTACTATCTAAATTACAATTTTTTTAATAATAATAATAATAATAAATTAAATAATTATTCATTTATATATTTTATTTTAATTAAATTTAAAATTTATGTTTGAGAATATCAAATTTTAAAATTATAAATTTTAATTATATAGTAGATGATTTAATATTTTTAAATATAATTTATAAAGTTAATATAATTTGTCGAATAGTATTATATAAATTTAATTATATTTTTATTTTATTTTTATAAAAAAAATACAAATATAATTTATACATAAAATTTAATAAATATATTTTCAATTAGTTTAGATAATTAAAATTTTTAAATATAATTATAAAATTCTAAATAAATTAGAAAATTTTAATCAACAATATACTATTTACATTATTATGTCATATTTAGTCATTTTAACAGTTTAAAAGCACTTTTAACTTTATTGTATCCAAACAATTTTTTTATAAAAAGGTGCTTTTATAATTATTATCCATATATAAAATCGAATTGCTTCTGCTTTTGGCTTTTGCTTTTGCTTCTGCTTATTTTTTTAAGCCAATCCAAACATGTCCTTAATTAAATACTCTCTATGTCTCAAAACTATACTCTTAATTGAGTTGGACACGGTATTTATCGATATTATATTTAAAAGACCTTTTTGCCCTTGTGAGTGTATTAGTGTAAAAAATAGTAGCAATTGTGTAATAAAAATAAAAAAGTATGAGTAGTTTCATGGTAGTATGATTATTTATAAAAATAAGACTATTGTTTTGAAATAGACAAAACTAATATACAAGACTATTGTATTTGAACAAAAATTATTCTGAATTCATGTTGCGATAAATCCTTCTTTTTATCCACTTTTGAAACTTTGCTCTTTCCAAATCAATGTGCAAATTGATACAGACCCGCCGGAAAGTTAAATCACTTCTAAGTGCAATATATATATATATATATTTAAAATGGTTAGAAGAGATTTTCTTTAGGTTTTGGTTGATTTATTTTCTAGAAATTTTATGGAAGGATGTTTTGGTTTTTCTATTTAGTATTATTTATTAATTTTATTATTATCTTATATGTTGAAAATTATATTGGTAATATAAAAAATACTTCATTTGTCTTTTAATAATTTTTTCATTTTGATCCGCTTCATAATAAAGTATCAATTTCATTTTTTTTTAGTAATTGTACTATCGATTTAACATTACAAATATTTTTTCAATTTACAATATATTACACAAATGTCATTATCTTTTCATCATACGATACTAATAAGTTAGTTTAGTTTTTTTTTTTTTTTTTTTTTTTTTTACTTTGATTTTTACTACATTCCAATATAATACAAATATTTTTAAAATTCTGTAAAAAAAATAAATAGATAGATAGATATGAGACGAAGGAGAAATTATTTTATATTAAATTGTGGAACTTTTTTTTTAACGAATAAAGTTTATATATTATATTAATATATGTATATATTTATAAGAAATTATGCTTTCTAAAAATACAATATGAATAATTATTAAAACTCTAGTTAGATCGGATGTCGACAATGATTATGGTTGTGTGTGTGTGTGTGTTTTTTTCTTAAATTAATAGTAGAGTTTTTTTTTTTTTTTTTTAACAAATATTATATTTAAAATATACTTTTTAAAATCTAAATTCAATATATATTTTTTATATAAAATATCTATTAAAAAGAGAAAAGCATAAGTTTGAAACAAGTCAAATGTTTCATAAAGTACAATGAATTATTTAGTTGTTTTCGAAATGTTTTGAGAACTCTTTCATGTTTGTGTGTATTTTCATTTGGATGACGTGAGAATCCGCAGCCGCTACCCGAAGGTACGCACTGAGTAAATCTTCGGCCGAACCTAATACCCTGTAAAACAGGCCCGACGGGAAAATCACACTAGACGAATTATCTGTGGCAGGTAACCTGAGACATAAATTACAATCTATTTGAATTTTAATTTTATGAGCCTAATAATTGATAATTTTTTGAATTTATAACCCTTAATAACAATTGATAAATATTTATTCAATGCTTTAAAACAACTAAAAAGATTACATTCTCTACACTTTTACTTACATTTATTCTTTTGTTGCCATATCCCACAAATATACACATAACATTATAACATTTTTTTTCCATTTTGTTACATAAATAGTTACACAGATATTTTGATATTTTATATGATTATTTTTACTATAATTAGAAATATATACTTTTGAATGAGACAGAAAAAAACAATAAAATAAATATATTGAATTGGAATGAAGAAAGGAATAGAGAAAATATTTGTTTAACTTTTTATATTTTAATGAAAAATTGTTTTTATAAAATACTATATATTGAATATAATTTTATTTTTAATAAATAATTTTGTTATAAATATAAAAGATATATATTTTTTTGATATAGTAAAACAAAAATATGGTATAAAATGTAAATACACTCGTATAATAATTTTTTTTTTTTTTGATAATGTGAAAATATGTCATTTTTGTCTGAACCTTACTGTCTATTTATAATAGGCAAAATCAGACAGCATAACAGAGTTTTGAATGATAACTTCATAGTCATGAATTCACATAACATAAATATACATATATATATATATATACTAATGAATAATTGCAAATAAATAACATGAATATATTGAAAAGGGTGTGTTTGTTTGAATGTTTGGATTTTGGATTGACATTTGAACAATAAAAAAATTGAATTTGAATAATAGTATGATGTAATATAAATAAATATTGATATGATATTTTGAATGTAAATTTGATTTTTAGTATAATATAAAAAATAAAAAATAAGTATTTAATAAATTAAAGAAATTTTTTTATGTAAATAGTGAAAATCCTCCAAAATTCTTAACAAACACACCTAGTAGAAGTTGCACTTAATATTAATAAATCCTATATCAGATATTTTTTTTTAATTGAAATACAATAATTATGTTACTAAAACATATTAAAATAAATAAACATACATATAAATATTGGTGTATTCTTTTTTGAAAAAATTAATATATTACAAATATTTATTATTTTTATATTATTTATACTAATATTTTTTTCTTAAACAAAATACAAAAAAAATAAAATATTACAGTGAATCAATCCCATCGAATATTCTAACGACCTCAAAACAATTGCAATTAGTTACCAGCTTTCTCTTCCGCACGATCCAGCCGCCTCAATTACAGAATTGCGTGAGCCCGTTTTCCGGCCCGGCCCGGCCCGATCCGACCACAGCCTCCACGTTCCTTGCTGTCGTTGCTTGCGAGTCACACAAAAAAAACCCCAAAGCCAAACTGCTCAACACAAAATGAGCACAATAGTGTTTTTAATTCGTGTGCATATGGAATAAGTCCATGTGCAAAAACCCTTATAAATACCAAGTCTTGGTCTGTCTATTCACGGGTCATCTCGAACACAATCTGCGGCCGCGGGTGGGTCTCCTCTGTATTTGCACTTCTTGTTTCTATTTGAAATACAGCGGAGAGCGGGAGGGCCTCGGCTTAGCAATGGAGGACATGGATTCCACTCGTGCGTTTGTCAAGGACGTCAAGCGTGTGGTCGTCAAGGTAAGGTTTTTCTCTTTGAGATTTGCAGCGTGCATTGGTGTTTTTCTTTGCCACCGCGAGAAGTTGGGAACCACGCACACACACACATCAATATATGTTTTTATAGAGACACATTTTCATGCCCACCATCTGTTTGATGAAGTTTCTGGTGGATCGAAGTAATGGTGAAACTTGGTTTTTGAAGTAATTTATTTATGTATTAGAAACTAGGTTTCTGATTCTTTGGGATTAAGATAATTCTGTTGGAGTTGAATGAATTTAGCCGTTGACCAATGTGGTGAAATTTTTTGAAGGGCAAAAACTATGATTAGTTATGGAGCTTTTGAGATTGTAATGGGAAAATGACTTAATGTGGAATAAAGATAACCTTAGTTGTTTCTATGATTTTTCTGAAGGGCAAAAACTATGATTAGTTATGGAGCTTTTGGTGTACTGGGAAAATGACTTAAGGTGGAATAAAGACAACCTTAAGTTTTTTTTTTTTTGTATCGGAAAGATATTAATACCCAAAGAATAAAAGAACAAATAGGCCGTGCATACCCGAGAGATCAACAAAGCGCCCAAAAATCGACAGCTAGGCGAGGGTCCAAACGAAAGGACCTAATGTTCCAACAAGACTCAAGCAACAGACTAAACTCAAACAAAAATAGAACAAAATACACCGGGCATATGGGGAAAAAAAAATAATAAACTTAAGTTGTTTCAGTTTTAATTGGGTTATTTTTGTATTTGGCGATGGATTAACAAATGTGGGATTATTGCAAAAGTGTTGACTGTTTTGAAACTTTATATTTTTTATGATTAAGGTTGGAACTGCTGTTGTTACGCGAGCTGATGGGCGATTGGCTCTTGGGAGGTTAGGGGCACTGTGCGAGCAGGTTATTTTGCAGTATGTTAGCTATATTTCTTGAATATGTATGATTGGTGTTTAACATTTAGTATGATGCAGATTCAGGAACTGAACTCTCAGGGCTACGAGGTTATTTTGGTGACATCAGGTGCAGTTGGTGTGGGCCGGCAACGACTTAGATACAGGAAATTAATCCACAGCAGGTTTTTCTTCTTCATCTGCATTAAGATTTTATGATACTAATTTTGGGGAATTTTATGTCTGATTAATTCCCCTTTTTGAGTATGTTTGAGAGATGTAGTAGTAGAGTTTGTTGTTGAATTGAGTTGCCATAATGTCTGCTTTGATTTTGCAGTTTTGCTGACCTCCAAAAGCCCCAGGTGGAACTTGATGGGAAAGCTTGTGCTGCCGTTGGACAAAATGGACTTATGGCGCTCTATGATAATTTGTTTAGCCAGGTGATATCACAGAGGGGCTTTAATTTTTTTTTTTTTAATTTATGTTGGTTTATATTCTTTAACTGTATGTTGATCTTTAGAAAAACATGTATCTACATCTAATGAAGTTATTGTTTTATTTTTTTACATACATGCCAGTGTTGATGACTTTGCTCGTTTGCATGCAGTTGGATGTGACATCTGCTCAGCTTCTCGTTACTGATAATGATTTCAGAGATCCAGCATTTAGGAGACAACTCAATGAGACTGTTAAGTCTCTGTTGTCAATGAAAGTTATTCCTATATTTAATGAAAATGATGCAATAAGTACCAGGAAAGCTCCTTATGAGGTGAGTTAATCTGCCTTTTCGCTCACTGAAATATGTTAAGCTTACATATTCTTTAGTGCTGCATGAGACTTATGTGGAAAGCGTCCAGTGAGGTTCACAAAATTTCCCACTTTCAAATTTTTGTTGCTTGCCTGAATTGGACCGATTACATTAATTCAATGATGTTATTACTGTTTCCCTTTAGTAACATATTATTAGATGTTAAGTGTGTGTGTATGTGTGTGTGTATATATATAAGAAATAACAGTTTTGAATTTTGCAGGACTCTTCTGGAATATTTTGGGACAATGACAGCTTAGCTGCTCTACTAGCACTAGAGCTAAAGGCAAACCTTCTAATTTTGTTGAGTGATGTAGATGGTCTTTATAGTGGCCCACCGAGGGATCCACATTCTCAGCTAATCCATACATACGTTAAGGAAACTCATGAGGGGCTGATTACATTTGGTGACAAATCAAGGGTGGGTACAGGTGGAATGACAGCCAAAGTAAAAGCTGCAGTTTATGCTGCTTATGCTGGAATCCCTGTTGTTATCACCAGGTAAGCTGTCTTGCTGGTAAACAGTCAATTAATTGTCGAGCCTGAGGTTCATTTGTTTATAAAGTAAATAGTTTGAAGGTGAATGAATCATCTATATGAAATGTAATTTGATGTTCTGGATGTTATATTGAAATGTTGAAAGACTGTAGTCATGGATTCAACTAGGTGATTCATTTGAATGAGAAGAAATCACATTTCTTAGTTTTCAGGACATGGAGAATATCAATTCTTTTTAATGTAGAAAATTACCTGTTTGTAAGAATTGACTGTATATACATATATAATATTCTTCTTCCATCTCATAATTCCATGGGCAGTTATAGCTTAAATTCGACAGAACCTAGTTGATAATTTATTGAAGTCTGCGGTAGTTTGATGCTCCTGTTGGTTATCAGAATTTAGATTACAGTTTCTTAGCCTGTTGAATCACTCCAATACTTATATGTTGATATCTATCTCTAGGTTTAGCATTTCCGTACATACCTTAACCATAAGTCTGTCTTGAATGTTCCGTTCTTTTTTTTCCTATCTTACTTCTTTAGGAAACTCAGGGTATGTTTCTTTTGATAAGTTTGGGAAAATTTTAGTTTGAGTTTGGTATTAAAATAATGTATGATGGGATGTTTTGTGAGAGAAAAAATTGTAATTTTTTCGTGAAACGCAGAGTCCAAATAGTAGAAATGTGGGGTTTAGTGACTAAAGAAACAAACCCTCAATTATGTAAAATAGGGAGTTAATCTGGCTACTTTGTCAGTAACTTATAAGTTTATGTTATCTCTAGTAGTAAATAGGCAATTGAGAAAATTCTTTGCAGATCAGTGGATGGGTGGGATACAGGAATCATGAATTCTTAGAGCAGCTATCTTCTCATTGCTGGCTGATATTAATTTTCAAAACTTTTAGTATATGGCAGTTACTCCTCTTCTTTTTAGATGATATTGAATGTTAGCTACGGAAGTGGGATTTTGAAAGATGCTTATATATTTGGAACTCATAAAGGCAAATATACTTAGTTGAAAAAATCAATTCAAGAATCTTGTGTGATGCATATCATTTATATTGATGCTTTTTCAGTGGTTCCCGTTTTTTCTTTTGCAGTAATAGGTTGTGTTAGCTGAACCTTCACTACATGTTTGTGTGTATAGAAGACACTATTTGTTCCTTGCCCATGTATACACTTACCAAACATGTTGAAGTGAAGATCCTTAAGTTTGGTTATTAGGACACATAAACAAGTTGTTTCACACTTTCAACATC
The DNA here is from genome assembly GCF_009805555.1 of Andrographis paniculata. Lineage (NCBI taxonomy): Eukaryota > Viridiplantae > Streptophyta > Magnoliopsida > Lamiales > Acanthaceae > Andrographis > Andrographis paniculata. Next base: position 3,139,677 of record NW_026137502.1, on the reverse strand, counting down.
TTGATTGTTCAACTTTTACCTGTAGTGATAATTGTGCAATATTATAGTAAATCCTATCCCAAGAATGTGCATTTGTAAATTAAAACCTACATTGTTGCCTTCTCTTGTGAGAATTATTGGTTTGATTATTTACTTGTTACTTCCTCTTTTTTTATTTTTGTCTCTTTCTGTTGTTGAAGTGGTTTTGCTGTTGATAATATTCTCAAAGTTCTAAATGGTAAGCGCATTGGTACACTTTTTCACCGTGATGCTAATGAGTGGATCCCGAAAGGAGAGATTGGTGCCCGTGACATGGCAGTGGCAGCCAGAGAAAGTTCAAGACGACTGCAGGTGATCATTATTGAACCAGAGATCTTTCGCAATTGTTACTGAGGATAAGTCAAAATATTAGTAAAAAATTTGTCAATATTTTTTCTTGAAGGCTTTGTCTTCGCAAGAGAGAAATAAGATCTTGCTTGATATAGCTGATGCTTTGGAAGCAAATGAGAAGCAGATCATTGCTGAAAATGCAGCTGATGTTGCTGACGCTGAGCAGGCTGGATACGAAAAATCATTGGTGTCTAGGCTGGCATTGAAGCCCGGTAAGGTAAGATGGTCCTGCCAAAGCATATTTGCTTTTGCAAAATAATTTTAACATAATAGTTGTAGCCACGGCGCATCTGCTGTGGTGGTGCTAATTTAGTTGCATTCTTATACTATTGATTTGGCTTCACGAAAGTACACTTAGGTTGAACTTGCTCGCTAGCTATTACTTTCTTTTTATTTTTCTGGCATTTGTCTTTTTCAATCTATATAGTTATTTAAATTTGTTATTTATTATGTAAAACTTGTTTCTATTTTTATAAATTGTAAATGATTAATAGTATAAATATACTATATTATCTTGTGTTGACTTATTGTGCTGGCAGTCCATGGTCACAAGATGACCTTTGTACTATTGCATGCCACGCTCCGTTGGCTTCTATGGTGCCATATGCAGCTGTATATTTGATTCTCCACACTGTGCAACACTTATCTCTTTATATTTATATATCTTTATTCTGCATGTAGATTTCAAGTCTTGCAAATGCAATACGTGTGCTTGCAAACATGGAGGAACCTGTTGGTCAAGTTTTGAAAAGAACAGAGGTAATAGGAGATGGTGTAATACTCTTTTTTAGATACGACGAATATCTGACTTAAATTTACGATTATGTGAGTGGGGCGGGCTGTGAAGCTATGTAAACAGCTACCGGACTTGTGTTCCCTTTTGCTAATACTGTTTCTGAAAACCAGTTAAAATCCAAAATTTTTATTTTCTTAGTCGATCATCAGTATGGCGCTTGTTTTAAGCCCTACTCATTCTAAGATAAAAGGAGATTTGAGGTGCATGCCTTGATTTTCTTTGATTCATTTTTGATGTAATGCAAATATATATATATTGGAAGCTTGGGACAAATATTATTCGGATATATCTTGTTTTGATTTTCTAAAAATTATAAATGCAGCTTTCAGAAGGTCTGATATTGGAGAAAACATCATCTCCCCTGGGGGTTCTTTTGATCATTTTTGAGTCTCGACCTGATGCTCTGGTTCAGGTAAACTATACACAGCTTTGTCGTGGTTCTTTCTAGTTACTTTGATAACTGTACGAGGCACTTGAAAATTAAGCACTTCTTTTCAGCTTGGGACAAAAGCACGTGGAATTATTTATCATTCATTTGATTTTCCAAAGTCGCTTGTTTAACAGATAGCTTCATTAGCAATACGGAGTGGAAATGGACTCCTTCTAAAAGGAGGAAAAGAAGCTAGACGATCAAATGCTATCCTACACAAGGTTTTATTAGTGATAGTAATTTTATCTAGTCACTACTCTCTTAGAAGATTGTATTTTACTGTTGCCTAATATGCTGATTGTTTCCTCGTAATAAGGTAATTACTTCGGCCATTCCAGAAACCGTTGGAGAAAGGCTTATTGGACTGGTGACAACCAGGGAAGAGATCCCTGAATTGCTCAAGGTTTGTTGAATTAAATTTTAATTTCAACCAAACTAAAGATAAGTTTCTTAGCAATACGTGATGAAAATTTGGAACTGAATTTCTATGTTTGTGGCAAAGTTGGATGATGTAATCGATCTTGTAATTCCAAGAGGCAGCAACAAACTCGTTACACAAATTAAGAGTTCAACGAAAATTCCTGTTCTTGGCCACGCCGGTAAGAAATATTCTTCTAATACCCGTTTGCAAATACATTATATCTTCGATGATTAAAAAGATTCGGTTTTCCTTTCCAGACGGAATCTGTCATGTTTACATAGACAAGGCGGCTAGCAAGGATATGGCGAAACAGATTGTTGTGGATGCGAAAACAGATTACCCCGCTGCCTGCAATGCTATGGTACATTCGCTCCTACTACGATTCGTTCAAACATTCATGTTCAAATGCATATGATGGAGCTCTAACTAAGTTGCAATATTTTTAAATAAGGAAACACTGCTTGTACACAAGGATTTGGTGAAGAACGGCACCCTACATGAACTCATTGTGGAACTTCAAATCAAAGGTCGTCATCTTTTGGAGGCTTGTCTCCTTTTCCTTAAATATTTTCTATATCGCCTTAAGGAATATTAGTTCGATTTTTTTTATTTTTTTTTGGTTGATGGAAATCTTGGCGAATGATATTAAGTCGGTCCGAGGAAATAATTTTGCAATAATAGTGGTACTGGTGAGAATATGTTTCAGGTGTGAAAGTATATGGTGGACCTCGGGCAAGCTCTCAATTGAACATTCCCGAGGCACCTTCGTTGCATCATGAATATAGTTCTCTTGCATGCACTGTCGAGATCGTGGATGATGTAAACGCTGCCATCGATCATATACACAGTCATGGAAGGCACATTTTTTTGAAAATTCTGTTTGTATATTCGTTCTCACCTAAATGCATTTGTAAGAACGTTGGCTTCATTTTGTGTTTGGTCTTTAATGGCAGCGCACATACGGACAGCATCATAACTGAAGATCAAGAAGCCGCGGAAGTCTTTTTACGCCGAGTGGACAGGTGAGTTTTGTAATTATATTACTCCCTATGTCCAATTTGAAAGTATACATTTACTTTTGACGCAAAGTTTAAGAAATAATATTATTCCCACCGAAAGGGTGGCGCTTGTTTCTTGTACGTAGATTTTTTAATATTAGTATTATATTGGATTGTAGTAAAAAAAAAAAAGACAAAAATGCCTCTATTAGTATGGTGTAATATAAAAGGATATTTGTGTAATATATTGTAAATCGAAATGATATTTATTATGTTAGGTAGGTAGTACAAATTACTAAATTAGAAAATAATAATTTTGTTTTGGAACGGACGTAGATAGAACCTGACAACTTTTCAAGAGGACAGAGAGAATATTTTAATTGTAGTGGACAATTAAAAGTAACGTAAAGACAATTTTGATTTTTTTTAGTGTGTAAAATGAGATATTTTTTAAATGATTACTTTGTAATTGTATAATCTAAAACGAAAATATGTATATTAATGTTTTATCTTGTATTATGAGACTTTGTAATAAAGTGGTTTTGTGTTATCAGTGCTGCTGTTTTCCACAACGCGAGCACGAGGTTTAGCGATGGCTTCCGATTTGGATTAGGCGCAGAGGTATGCCATAACGGATTTCTTTTGGGTCGTTTGATTCTTGTCGATCCAATGTAGTTTCAATTTGTTAACCTATTTTCAAATAGGTCGGAATTAGCACAAGCCGGATCCATGCGCGTGGCCCTGTTGGTGTCGAAGGGTTGCTTACAACTCGATGGTACGCCTCTACACCATTTTTTCACTCCTTACTCATCGAGTAATTTACTGTTAAGTAAACGCATAGGGTGTGTTTGGCTTGTACTTTAGTTTTGAGTTATGGTTTAATATCGTTACATTAGGCTGGCAAGAGGAGGCGGGCATGTTGTAAATGGCGACAAAGACATCGTCTACACTCACAGGGTGTTGAATCCGTAGAGACAGGCAAGAATGTCTACCTTCGAAATTTCTATGAATTATAATGTTGTTTTTCTGTATCCTAATTTATTGGGATTCATATGTATTGTGTCATTTCTAATGTACTACTGCTTTACTGATCCCACAGCAGATTATGTATCTATCATGTAAGAGTCATGCAAGTTTCAAGATTTCTATGATATGAAATAAGTTGGACTGTCAAAAGACCAATTCTTGAAAACATCAATTCTTGAAATTTCATTCATGGATACTTGTTTGTACCTATAACAATGGTGGGCTTTCATGATCCATCAAAATTGCTGCAATTCGATCTATGCCTCGACGAACTTGTGCAAGTTCTTAAGCCAAGTTATGTATTCTCTGTCGTCTTTCTCGAGCATGTACCCGTGCAAGAAATTGGTCGTGCTGGGCTTGATTCCCCGAACCTCCAAGAACTTGTGGAAAGCCTTCTGCAAGTTCTCATCCAAGTCCCTAAAAGTGAAATAGAATGGTAAGTGAACAGCTGAATAATCAAGAATAATGACCGGTGTTCGAGCATTATGTTGTATTGAAAGAAAGAAACTTACGCAAAATCAGGTCCTTCATATGCCATTTGATCCTCGGAACCAGTGGGATCCTTGATGGACAATGTATCAATGATAATCTCGTCGGGGTATGCAGTACAACCAAACTCGAGAAATGGTTCATCCTTCACAGAGACTCTAACAACCAGAGGTATACTCGGTTGACTTCCCGATTCTTTCATCTCTTCCTCACCTTTGTCATCATCCTCATTTTCCTCGGCAGCAGTGAGGTCAGGCATGTGAACTTCCACAGTAATATCTTCGACTTTGTTATTTGCACGGGTGTATTTTCGAGTTAACGTTATAGTCTGCTCACCTGGATGATCTTCAATTTTGTATGGGAAATCCTGTGGAGCTTCCTCGACCTAGAGAGCAATGGAGAAGGTAAAAGACACTACCAATCATGCTGTGAATTGCAGAGAATAACATCAACAGAATCTCAAAAAAGATGCTCAATAAATGCAACTGTATCTTCAATTCGATGCAAATCATTTCGTTTTAAGAACTTAATTCTAAACAACTGGAAGAAGATCATTCTTGGTTGAGGGTTATGTGAAAATCCGTGGATCATGGAGTTAATAGTTTCAAGTGAATTTGATCAAATTTATCACAAAGGTCTCACTAATTATATCAAATTTAGTTCAGTATTGTTAAATCTGTCAATTTTTAAGTGTCGAAGCTCAAAAAAAAAAAAAAAAAAAAACAATAAACCAGAGGCAGATATAGCATATAGCACATCGAATATCCCAAATCATATAATCAGATCTCAAGGAATTACAGGCAATCGACTTTTAAGCCATCCTGTTGAATGAGTTATAACATATGAGATAAATCACAGGAAATTCCTCAGTGATTTGCAGAAACACAGTTAACCATCCAAAACTTTCGAAATACAAGAGCTCTCTAACTGAATCGACCCGAGTTTTGGAAGGAAACCAGGAAATGTAAAACACTTTCACCAAAAGAACAAGACATTGATTATCTGCAGGAACTAGAGAACCGTAAGTGAAGCAAAACCTGATCCGGATCCTGCGACTCCTCAGCACATTGGATTTCAGACTCGATTACTCGGAGAAGTGACTCATCAGAGCTTGGTTTGCTGGAGTACCGACGGATAAGCGACGGAGATGTCCTCTGAAAAAGGTCCAGCAGATTGTTGACTCCGGCGACGGCGAAAACAGCAGAGGTTTGGTGGTGGTGCAGGTATCTATGGACTCCGGCAGAGGCGGTGGCCGCCAAAGGTACAAATCTCGAAGCGGAGGGTACGAATTTGGCAGCAACAGTTCGAAGAGCGTAGTTAAGCGCCATTAGGGTTTTGGCAAGAGAGAAAGGAACGATGAGTTTTAGGGTTTTAGCTTTGTCTACAGTGTACCCTTAACTGTAATTTTCATTTTTATAAGAGATTTTCCTGTCTTCAAAATACAATCGCTTCTAGAAGTTACCCTTTCTAAAATACACTAACAATTTTATTTTTATTTTAAAATGATTATTAAAATAACAAATAAAAATATTACTTTCCCATTGGAAAATTTTAGTATCATTCTTTATAAAGAAAATAGAAATAAATAGGATTAGATTTATCCATATATTACCGAATAAAATAAAATGCTTATATTTTTTATTTTGGTTCATCATTGTTAATATATAAATTAAAATTTAAGTAAAATATAATTAATAAATAATTAAAAAATTATATTAGTAAAAATAATAATTAAATAATTTAATTAAAATTTAAAAAATTATAAATGATGAAATTTAAAATATAATTAAAATTTATAATAATATTTTTTTTAAAAAATAACATTTTATAAAAAAATAAAATAAAGTAAATATTACTCCCTTCGTCCCAGTTATCATGTCCACGATGCTGTTTCTGTCCGTCCCACGTACCATGTCACTTTCATATTTTGAAAAATAATTACACACTTTAATTTTATTTTAAATTTTATAATTTTATTTTTTTTTAAATTTTAATTAAACTAATTAGTTATTTTAATTTTAATTTATAATTATAATTATTTTACTAATAAATTTTTAATTATCTATTAATCTTGGGGACGGAGAGAGTATTTATATAATTTTTTACAGCGAAAAGTATATATTCAAATGACTTCACTGGACAAACCCTGACAAAGAAACACGTCCTTTTAAAACATACAACACGTCAAAGTATTTTAATTGAAATGAATAATGACGTCTTGACTTTGTAAGAAATTGCATCATTTTATTATTATTATTATTATTATTATTATTATTATTTATAAAAGCATAATTATTGATTATTAATTTATTAAAAGCTTCATCAGCATGCCCTGTTCTCAGACCCAACCATTACCGAACCGCTTTTCTCTTCCTCTCCAAATCAAATTGGTTACAGAGCAGCCCTCACTTTCTTTATTTTTACCCAAAAGCAGTTTCGTGATTTGTGGAAAGATCTTCTCTCCTCCGACGGTAGCCGCTTTTGTTTTCTTTGTCAGCCATATTCACAATTACTTTCGCAAAGCAACGCCCGATGTTGCCATAAATCTGACTATTCTTCAACAGTGACCAAAAGAGGGAATTTGGGCGTAGTGTAATGCTCGGCCCCATCTTTCTTGGGAGAAAGAACCCACCCAACATAATTCAATCTTGACCACAATTCTGTATCTATCTATATATATATATAGAGAGAGAGAGAGAGGGGGGGGGGGAGAGATGAAGGAAATGTTTGGGAGTCCAGGGAAGAAGAGTGGGCTGATGTTGAGGATGGGGCAGTGTTTATTTGCGGCGGCCTCAATTGGAGTTATGGCCTCTGCTTCTGGCTTTTCTACCACTACTGCCTTCTGGTATCAGATTTATTTATCACTTTTTTCTGATTAATTAATTAGTTAATTGATCTGATTCTTTGATGAATTTTGTGTGAAATGAAATACCATTAGGCAAGAGCAAGGCAATTGTGGCTATGGATTCTTGCCCCCTTTATCACATTTGATTCTTCTTACAATGACAAGAAAATTTCTGAATTGTCAGCCCATTTGCTTGCCTGCTCTCAGAATGGCTTCTTAGTGATATGCCCAAACATTACCTACACACGCAACACATACTATAATGTTAGTAATGTTTGGTGGCCTTCTTGAACTCTTCCTTTTATGTAAATTGCAATGGTTGATATGCCTTCAATATAGTTTGTCACTTGAGTTTTTACGGCTGTCTCGTGGATAGCGAGTCGGTGGTCAAGGGGTGAAGTCCCAGGACCCTTGCCTGGTCCGGGGGCGCGGAGTGGCCTCAGTCCGATGGTATGGAGTATTGGGCTTTTGAGTTCGCATTGGGTTGAGCCTGTATAATATATTCTCTTGGTGTATTTGAATAAACTTATAGATTTACGATATGGGTTAATTTGTATAAGAAATCAGTATCTGTAATCTATAACCTACCTAGCCGCTTCAATAAATCTGTTCTCCATTTCCGTCGTGGACATAGCCAATACGTTGTTGGTGAACCACGTAAATCTGTGTCTTCTATATGTTTCTGTTTGCTAATCGATCATTAATTCTAATCTGTCACACACCTATTGTCACAACTTTTGTTTGCTGTTTATGCTTTCTGCTTCCCTAAGGTAAGCTGGTTTGTTTAATTAATGGCTCCTACCTTTGTCTTTCTTGGCAGAAATACATAAGTATAGTTTTGTATTTTGTTATTTCCACCTAAGAGTGGAATTATTGTCGGCTTTGATGTTGTCCTAGCCCTTTCCTTGTCCAATTTTGTCATGTCCGTTTGGGTTCATCTTTGAACTTTTCTGTGCTGCTATATATGATCTTTGTTAAGTGTCATTGGCTGTTTTCGGATACTAATGGTTTATTGGTGTTGGATGAATTTTTTTTTTGCTAGCTACTTAATTGCATCGATGGGGCTTCAGCTTTTGTGGAGCTTCGGACTTGCTTGCTTCGACATTCATGCCCTCAGGTTCAACAAGGATTTATACAACCATATTGTAATAAGCTTGTTTGTCGTTGGCGATTGGGTAAAGCCTCTTTCGATCTTGAATCCTCCAATCTCATATATTTTTTGAATGAAATTTGTTATAGTGTTGATTAGTTCCGGTCAGCACATTGTAATTAATGATAAACACAATGCGTGTTTATCATTATCATGTGTTGTTTGTGTTGTACTAACATGTGATGTGCTGAGATCAATGATGACATATGATGTGTAGACTATTTTCATGTGTTGTTAGTCAATATAGTGTAATTATATTATATTAACATAAATTGTGTTGTTTGTTCATTTGGTTATGTCTGGCTTAACCATGCTGAATATATTGATTCGACATACTAACATTGAATATATAGTTAAAGAAAGTGTGATTTATGTATTTGGTTGCGGGTTTGGATTTTGAGTTTGTGTTTTGATATTAAAAAATTTGACTTGAAATAATTGTATGATATGATATAAATATATATTGAAATAGTAAAAAAGGTGAATCTAGACGTCTTACAAAGTTCTCCAACCAAACACACATTCGGGTAGAACACACTAATTTATCGATCTTATCTTACACTACAAAAACATTCGGGCTGTCCTAACTCAATCTTGTGCGCGTTTTTTGTGTGGTGTTGAGAAATCTTGTTCATTAATTCTCGGTGCAGGTGACTGCAGCTCTGTCATTGGCCGCAGCATGCTCATCTGCGGGCGTGATTGCTCTTTTCACTCGGGACACGACCATCTGCGCCGTGGAGACCAGATTTTCTTGCAACATGTTTCAGATATCCGTAGCTTTTGCTTTCGCCGCATGGTTCCTTCTTGCAATATCTTCGTGCGTCATGTTTTGGCTTGTGGCATCGCTTTAAGTAATATTCGGAATGTCTAATTGATTTGAAATGCATCCGAGCACACGCGCTCACAGCAATGAGGTTTGTGCGCCGCGATGGCAAACTTTTCGACGACTCGGTTTGGCTGAAAAGAACTAGTTTTTTTGGATTTCTTGGATGTACTGTTGAGGCATTAACTTGTGGTTAGGTGTTTTCCATTTGACAGTGTAAATATATTACTCTACTGTCCTAGTTTTTGCATCATAGTGTTTGTTTGTATGTATGTATGTGTATGTATGGATATGATGTTGGGAGTGAGTCAGTTCTTGGACATTTTCATGGCCAAAATAGAAGTTTTTTTCCAGCAGGTGTGATCAGAGGAGAGGAGAGGGCATAGAATATAATGAAAAGGCTGGCCGTTTTTGTGTTCGAAGATGGAATTGTTGACTAATAATCCGAAGCTTTGTAGTATTCTTTAGCAGCTCAAAATGCTGACTAATTTGATCAGCAAATTTATTGCATTCACAGCACAGTCAGTCAGACAGGAAATGGTTCTTGACAAACATGCATTCACATCCATTCCTGGGTGAATCAGTGATAGCTAAAGCCTATTGTGTCTTTTTTTTTTTTTAATTTTTATACGTAAAAATTCTCAGTCGGTACCCGAAAGTGTGGTAAACCTCCGGACAAACTTAATACCCTACAAATTAGGCTTGACAGACAAGTTACACTAAGCGAACCATGTGTGGCGCATGATCCGAATCTATTGTGTGTTTTTACATTCATTAGTAGGTGAATCAGTGATAGCTAAAACCTATTGTGTGTTTTTACATTGGCTGTAGCTACTAGATGTAAAATTTAGCATTGTGCTAAATAGTATCCAATAAATTCACAAAAAGTACATTATTCACATTAATATAATACAAATACAACACATGAACGAACAACACATAATATAGATTGAGATAACACACACAACTATTGATTTTAGTCCATGTTATACACATTATAATTATGAACAAATCACATATTTTTATTACAAACAACACATGTGAAATAAAAAATATATTATTTTTATATTTTATGCTGCGTTGTTGCTAAATTTCTCAAATCAGTATTGTAATCTTCCTACTTTATATGAGTTTTGAATTTGAAATAATAAAATTTTGAATTCTAACAAGAGTGTTATACATAATTAAAAATAGATGATGTAATATTATTAATATAGCATTAACTTATGAGATTCTATTTTCTGTTTAATAATAGGTATTCAGCTAGCCATATAATTGAGTTTCTTTTAAGGGTCTGTTCGGTTGGTGGAGTCGACTTAATGTCTACTGTACAATTACTGTACAAATTTAAAAATTAAAATCCAAACCTTACTAACCTACAGGGTAGATTGAAGATAGCCTGTTGAGATTCTCTGCAATCCGTCAAGTTCATTCGACAACAACGACTTATGTGATTGAAGATACAGGCTGGTAGGTGTTACGTGAGACAATATATACACAACTTTAATAATATAAAATATTTATATTTTTTTAAACATCACATCAAACTTTCATTTCAACTATTTCAAAATTAATTTTCAATTATATTTAAATACCATTTAATTCAAACTATCACATCAACCTATCATATCTCTCAATATAATAATAATTTTATATCTCAATATAATAATAATTTTTTCCAACATAATCAATACAAAATTTAATCCCCAAACAAACAACTTACAAATCCATACTTTAAAATCCTCAAAAATCCAACTCTAAAATTCAATCCCCCGTACAAACACACCTACTTCTATCTAATTCTTTTATTAACTTCTAGATTGAAAGAGAAAACAATAATAATAAAAAATAATAATAATAATAATAAAATATACCTGTATGAAATCAACACTAAGGATGTGTTCATTTGTAGGATTTTGTCAAAATTTTACTATTCATCCAAAAATTTTCTCCGAACATCAAATCAAACACCTATTTTTTATTTTTTATATTATACTAAAAATTAATTTTACATTAAAAACATCACATCAACAGTTTATATCACATCATATAACTATTCAAATTCAAAATTTTTACTATTCAAATCTCAATCCAAAATCTAAACCCCGAAACAAACACACCCTAAAAAGAACATGACAACTAAACTACTCATTTCAAAATCCAAACAACAAAAAGGCCCTATATATCCATAGTATATATCACATTCCACAATTAATATAATACGATCAAACTCCAACCAAACACAAACACACACCAGCAGATAATACAAAACATCAACCTCATGAAATGCAAGATCACATTATAATCTTTATTCTCAGCAAAAAAAAACTAAAAATCTACTCACGATGATCCATCTGCCGGCGGCGGCGGCGGAGCGGTGGCAATGCTGATGATATACTGAATCTCCTCCGCGACCTCCTTCATCGACGGCCTATTCTGGCGGCGCTCCTCCAGACAACCCACTGCCAGGAACCCCAAGGCTTTCATGGTCTCCATCTCCAGCGCGCTCGCCCCCTCCTTCAGCACCGGATCCACCGCCTCCATCACCCTCTCCTCCCCGACCAGCCGCTGCACGTAAACCGCAAGGTTCACATCATCTGCCGCCCGGTTGAAGTCGATCGCCTTCTGCCCTGTCAGTAGCTCGAGAAGAACCACCCCGAAGCTGTACACGTCGCTCTTGTCCGTCAGCTGATAGTTCCGGTAGTACTCGGGGTCCAAGTACCTACAGTAAAGAATAAATCACGTTAAACGATCATTTTACTTAAAAATTTAAAATTTGAAAGGATAAATATGATTAAAGATATGCTGATTTGACTCAATCAGTAAATATAATATAATAAAGGGGGAGAATGCATGCTTTTATATAGCACAACGGACCCAAATACCTACCAACGAAAAAATAATCATATTAAATGATTATTTCTTTTAAAAGTTTAAGCTTATAGGGGTAAATATGACTAAAGATCTGCTCATTTGACCTAATCAGCACATATAATATAATTGGGGCGGATAGTGCATGTTTTTATATAGCACAACATAACGATGTGCAATATCAAAATATGTGTTGTGTAGTTTATTATACTAAAATTCATAATATATTGTGCTAGATGAAATTATATCATGTGTTCGGGCATGAATCAGCTGCTGATCAAATCAGCGTCATACTGACTTAATCTTATTAACATAGGATCTCCAGCCCATGTGTTCTATATTATATTATTAATCAGCTAAATAGGCTCCCTCATGTGAAATGTGAATTTATACGTACCCGAGCGTGCCTTGAGCGCACGTTGAAATGTGGCTCATGTCGGTGTGAGCCAACCGGGAGAGGCCGAAATCCGAGACCTTCCCGTGCAACTTCTCATCCAACAAAATGTTACTCGATTTCACGTCGCGGTGGTAGATAGGTGGCACCGCCGAGAAATGCAGGTACGCCAACCCCTCGGCCGTCTCGTGCGCGATCTCGAGGCGGCGCTTCCATGGCAGCGACGCGCGGTTCGCGCCCTGCAGGCGGTCGAGAAGCGTGCCGTTGGGAACGTACTCGTAGACGAGCAACGGCTGCGCCAAGTCGACGCAGCAGCCGAGGAGGCCGACGAGGCTGCGGTGGTTCACCTGGCAGAGGATCCGGACCTCGTTCAGGACCTGATCGGTGCCTTTCGTGTTGCCGACCTTCGCGCATTTGACGGCCACCGGAGTGCCGTCGTCGAGGATGCCTTTGTAGACTTCTCCGTAGCCGCCGGAGCCGAGGAGGCGGTCCTTGGCGAAGTTGTTGGTGGCCTTCTTGATTTCCTTTCCGGTGAAGTTCTTGGCGGACTTGCCGCCGCCGGCGTTGAGGATTTCTTCGCGCTCCCGGGTCAGGCGGTCCTGCTCCTCTTTCATGCGCCGGTGCCGCTTGTACACCAATACTGCTATTAAGGATGCTAACACGGCTACACCAAGCCCTGCGGTTAAACCTGCAAGTAGAATTATTTTATTATTACTGCTCTCAGTCTCATATCTATTTTTTTTCACATAATTTTAAAAATATCAATATTATATAAAAATATAACGAAAAAAAAAAAAAAAAAAAATTTAATCTTAAAAATGTACATGGCAAAAAGTTATTGGTAGATGTAAGAACACAATTTGAACATAATAATGTTAATAGCTGTAATATATTATAAATTAAAAAAATATTTTTAATATTAAATATATTAGTAAATAAATAAATAGATATTTTGTTATAAGCAAGATCAAATTCAAAAGAAAAAAATAAAGAATTTGTTAAGTTATATATTGATTTTTTGAATATATTAATAAATTGTCTAACTAACTCTTTATTACTCCTACTATATTTAATTACAATTATTAGCTGTACACGTCCGGTTTTGTTGACTTATTTTTCAATGTCACTAAAAGTCAAACGTTGCGGATAAATCGAAAATTTAAAGTCAACATCATAGGCACTGAAAAATATTTGTCCTCGCCATTGACCAGCCAATCTTTTCCCTGTGTTCTCTCGTGGATTTTTCATAAAAATGGTTTATTTTATTTTATTTTTTTAAATAAAAATATTTTTTTTATTATTAAAAAATTTAAATAAAATCTTTTGCGAATTTTCTCCATACTATACAATTTCACTCGGCCACTTTTAAAAAAATAGATATATTGTTTTTCTTTATGCATAAAACATTCAATTAAATATTATTTTAATATAAAATTTAAAGTAATTTTGCCATAGTCAGAAATTCACAAACAAATTAAGGATAGTAAATCACAAAATTTACCTGCAATGAGCGGAGTTCGATCTTTGCCACACCCATCTGGATCTTGACACTCTGGAAATTTGTAAATTTTATTTAATATGTTGCGAGAAAAAATAATATATTTATATAATATTTTTTAAAAAATAAATATAATCAAATAAAGATACCTATGATTCTCGTGTACATATTTAGGAGTAAACCATTAAAAATTAATGCAAAAAATAAAAAATAAAGCAGTAGCATTTCTGACCTTTCGCACAGACCCCTCTGATGGGATCCCATTTCAATCCGGAGCTACAGAAGCACCGGCTGACGCCGCGGTTCGAATTCGGTTCGGGTTTGCAGGAGGATCCGGACCCGCAATCCGCCTGAGCGGCGCAAATGGGCTCCGCCGGCGGGATCCATAGCAGCTCGACGCCGGGCTGCGGCCAGGCGGAGACGGGCAGAGAGGGGTCAAGGTTGACGAAGCTCCGGTAGGCGCGGCAGCCGTCCTGGCGGACACGTATGCGGTAAGAGGTGGTGGAGCCGCCGGCGCGGAAGGCGCAGCAGGGGAGGTCGGCGCAGGCGGTGGCGGCGGAGGCGGAGGCGTTGGAGTAGACGTGGCAGGGGCTGGTGGCGGTGCAGTCGAGAGGGGAGTTGAGGATGGAGGCGGAGCAGTTGAGGTAGAAGATGGTGTTGCTGCTGGTGATGTTGAAGGGGGCGGAGGGGTCGAGCTGGAGGCCGTTGGTGGGGAGGTCGCCGGCGAGGCAGGTGCCGGGGAGGAGAGACGACGGCGCCACCACCAGGCGCTGGGAGGAGGGGGAGATGGAGGTGATCGGGTAGGTGTTGTTGGAGGAGTCGAAGAAGAGGGCGCCGCCGGAGCAGCGGATCTTGTAAGAAGGGTCGCCGCAGGTGGAGGCGGTGCTGAGGGGGTAGGGGACGGCCGCGCCGCCGCAGGGTGGGCAGGGAGGGAGGGAGAGTGCGGAGATGGCGTACGTTAGCAGGAGGATGAGGAGGAGGGGGTTAGCGTGCGCCATGCAGGTGGGTGGTAGATGGATGGATGGATGGAGGCTTGCTTTGCTGGTGTATTTATTTGAAATTAAATTATTTCTTTAATAGTAGTTTTATTTATTTTTTGTAATAGGCTGTTTTGGTCAAATGTTTGAACATATTATGCGTCTCAGACATACTGCACTATCATTGTTGTGGTGGTGCGTTGACTCTTGAGATTATTGCACACTTATATACCATTACACTTATTTATCCATTCTTTCTATTTATATATATCTTATATAATTTTTTTTCTATTTTAAAAAATATAATTATATTTTAAAATTTATAATTTTTTTTATTTTAAATATAATATCTTGTTAAAGTTAAATGAGACAAATTAGCTGAGATAAAATATTATTTGTTTTGGATAATTAATTTACTTATTTATTCTTGATTAATTTCTTTAATTCTCTTGTCTATTTCAATAAAAATTTGGATTCTTTTTATGAAAATTAGAGAATTCATTTAAATTCCGCACTTCGACAGCTGATAAGCTGTCGATCAAAATTTTGAACGACAACAATTATTTAAACTAAATCTTTAAAAATTTACTTTAAAAATAATTACTATATAATTTGTATCCATTAATCATATTTAACTATTTATTACATGCATGATTTGAATAAATAAAGTCAAAGATTTTATTTCGAATCTTATGATGAAGAATTTTTAAGGGTGTGTTTGTTTGGAGGATTAGATTTAATTTCCACTATTCATCCCATTTTTTCTCCCAAAAACATCAAATCAAACATCTATTTTTCATTTTTTATATTATACTAAAAATCAATTTTACATTCAAAACATCACATCAACACCTATTTATATCACATCATACAACTATTTAAATTCAAAATTTTTACTATTCAAATCCCAACTCAAAATCCAAACCCCGAACAAACAGTTTATCTTATGTATATACACACGTTGATAATGATAATGATCGTGAGTTGACCATATTATCCATTGACTTTAAATGGGCTTCTAGAAAAGAAAAAAATAAAAATAAAATATTTTTTTCTTAATTAATATTTTTTCTAGAATTATTTTAGTACAATACAAAATATTTCTTTCCAATCAAAATTGTATTCTCTTATCTGACATTTGATTTTTTTTAATTTTTTTTAATTTTAGTTTGTCTGATAATAATTTCAATTTTTTTTTTTAAATTTTAAATGAATCGATCAATTTTAAATATACTTTATAAATAAAAATCAATTCAATTAAAATTTTAATATCTTATAAATAAGATCTATTCAAAATTATTTTTATTTTTACATTTCTCCCCTATATATATTTTAAACAGAAGAAATGGTTGTGCATCCGAACATAATTTAAGTTGAAGTTCAAATTGAAATCAGGAAAGTACCGTAATTTAGTTTATTGTCATTTATTCGTACCAAATTCTTTGTGTTTTTGTATATTTTGCATTAACTGTTGTGCACTTTAATGTTTTTGAAAAAGTTTTTCACAATATCTATTTATTTTTATTATGACGTGAAAATCTGCAACTAGCTTCTATTGGAATATTTATATTTAATTGAAATTTAATATTTAAAAAGTTGATTTTATAAATTAATATGTGATAGAATAGAAAATAATTACACCCTCCGTCCAAAAAAATACGAGATTATTATTGTATATACGAAAATTTAGGTAAAGTATAATTAGTAAGTAATTAAAAAGTGTATTAGTAAAAATAATTATAGATTAAGATTAAGATTAAGATAAGTAAATAGTTTAGTTAAAATTATAAAATTCAAAATGCGATTAAAGTGTATAATTATATTTCTAAAAATAGAAACAACAAATTACGTGGGACGGACGAAAATAAAAAATAGAGACAAATTATGTGCGACGGAAAGAGTATTTCTAAAATAATTTATTTATTTAGAATTTTATTCTACCAAAAGAATTTATACAATAAGATTTTCAATGAATAGTTTCAAATTATAGGAAAACCGTAATTTTGGTGTATTTGTTTTGTATTTTTTAATTAGCTTGAATTTTTCTATGTTAAATTAATTAAACATATTATAATATAAAAAATAATATTTTATTTTAAATTATTAACTTTATCAACTAACTTTCATGTTACATTAATTTATTGACTTTATATATATATAGATAGAGTATATATCGTATATTTTGTGTGAATATATTAATATAGTGTATTTTTTTATAATATTAATTTGGAAGAATGTCATTTTTTTTTTTTTTAATATTGAAAATACACACTTTTTAATATAAAGAACAAGTATAAAGAGAAAGAACGACGAAAACCAAACAACGCAACTTTAGTTTATTTATTATATATCCGACTAAATTTAGATAGAAATGCATTGCGCTTTGAGTACAAGTAATGTGAAGCAAGCAATGTCATTGTCACATATTATTAAACTAGCGATAAAATTATTCAAAGTCATGATCGAGAATATAACCATCCTGACATACTATATAGTAATGTTTCCATTTTGTCGACTCGAGCATAATGTACGATCTATCCTCCCCTTCTTATGCCCCTCACGAAAATCCTCACGACGTGTTTTACCAATTTTTCCCCTCGAAGCTTTCTTCCCGGCATGTTGCTCGATAATTGAGGTTCTTTCATATCATTAAAATCTTCAACATTAACGCTAGAGTCGTCCTTTACTGCCACACCTGACGGCATATTCTCCGCGCCATTCTGGCCGTATATTTCCTTCGAAACAATCAAACTAATGAATAAAAATATCACCATTGTGCTCTTAATGAACCCTTTCAAAGCTCCCATTTTAATTTGTAGGAATTGAAGGGGGAAAGGATTATTGTTTCTTTTCTTGTTGCTATGGAAATGTTTATGGAGATGTGTTACATTACCTTGTTTATATAGAGAATCATAAATGAATTTTTTTATTACTATTATTATTGAATAAATTATTGTTATTGATATTATATCCTACATTTAATTTTGTCACCTATAATTTATGTAATTGTGGTACCTATTTTTTTGGGTAGGTGATTATAGAGTATGTACATAGTTTGGTCCCAATATTTTTTCAAGTGTTATTGTGTTAATGATGCATTGATTTTGCTTAAATTATTTGTACTAAGTAATTATACGTGGAATGACATATTTGTAATTTAAATAAAAAATTAAGAATATTTTGGTATTAATGTATAATTATTTTATTAAAATAAAAAATTGATAACTTGAAGTGGAACGAACGAAAAAAAAATGAAACTTTAAATTGAAACAAAAGAAATATATTGCGTCAATATATATAAAAATATATATTATATATTTTTTAATACTTAAAGAAATCGTGCCACTCAAAAAATTTGGTGAGCAAATCCGTACAATCAATTTTTATCAACTATGCGTAATCATTTTATTGATTATATTATAATAAAATTATAGTAATTATTATTTAAGATTTTAGAAATGGGTAAAATACAATATGTTTTTTTTTTTTTAAATGTAAATATATTATACTCTCTCCGTTCCATAACTATTGTCTGAGTTGAATTTGGCACATGATTTAAAGAATATTAATATTATATTGATAGTGGGTAAAAAGTACGGATAAAAGACTTTTTTGTCCTTGTGAGTGTATTAATGTAAAAAGTAGTAACAATTGTATAATAATAATGAAAAAGTAAAATTTAGTTTTAATTTCGAGCAATAGTTGATGTGATATTTGGTTCTTCTGTCTTTGATAGAATCGGCTATTGAATAGGCCGACACTTATCAGTAGTTAGTGATATTGGGCCATTATATGAGCCAAATCTATTTAATCAAATCACGACTTTTGATTCTTATTTAGGGCTGAATTTCTAGTGTAACAATTAAAAAAAAAAAAAAAGTGTACTCGATTGATCTCTTCTCGTTTAACATCTATAGATACCAACTGTAACATAAGGGACTCAACTTCGAGACTTAAGACTATAATATCACGTTAGATGATGTAAATGATTGTCTCGCCTAAAAATTTAAGCTATTAGGAATACATATCATTTATTTATTTATCTGCAAATAACAATCCATCAACCTGGTCAAAACAATTTGATAGTTTATGCAACAAACTAATTATTTGTCACCGATGTCTTGCAAATATTGAACATATATCAATAGTAAATGTGTATTAAAAAATTGGAAAAAAATTAATTTTGGTCCCAATATAACTAAAATTTATCAATTTTGGTCATAATATAAAAAATTCATCAATTTTAGTCCCATTATAAACAATTTCAATTAATTTTGATCTCATTATAAACGATTTCAATCAATTTTGGTCTTATCGTTAAAAAACTAACAGAAATTGCTGACGTAGACATAAAGGAGGTGATGTGGCAGCTGACTTGGAAACTATACGGCCATGTACAATTATACACGGTCGTGTTGTTATATGGTCACATATATTTCAATGTATAATTATAAATGACCATGTTGTTAAACGATCATGTTATTACATGACCATTTATATTTCAGTGGATAATTATATATGTTCATGTTGTTACACGGTCATGTATAATTCTACATGGCCGTGTACATTTCTGTTTTGGTCTAATTTATTTTATTTTTTTTGAATTTAGAATAGTTGATATAGTTAAAATGGAAAAAAAATCAATAATAATCATAATATAATTAAAATGTATCAATTTTAGTTCAAATATAAATATTTATGGAGTATGTTCTTTTTGGAAGATTTTGTCTAAAATTCTACTATTTACCCAAAAAATTTCTCTTACAAACATCTGTATTGAAATAATAAATTAATTTTTAATACTATTATAATATGAAAAATAAAAAATAGTTGTATAATTGGATGTTTGTAAGAGGAATTTTTTTTATGAATAATAGAATTTTAGATAAAACCTTTCAAAAAATTATATTTTATAAATTTTTATATTTGAATTAAAATTGATAAAGTTTAATTATATTATGATTACTATTATTTTGTTCATTTTAACTATATCAACTATTTTTAAATTCAAAATATTTTTTTTTTAAATATAAAAAACAAATAAAACTTTAGACTAAAACAGAAATGTACACGACCATGTAAAATTATACACTGAAATATACATGGCCGTGTAACAACATGATCGTGTATAATTGTACATGGCCGTGTAGATTTCAGGTCAGTTGCCACGTCACCTCCGTTATATCCATGTCACCAATTTCTGTTACTTTTTTTCAACGGTAGGACCAAAATTGATTGAAATTATTTATAATTGAACTAAAATTGATGAGTTTTTTATATTATAACTAAAATTAATTTTTTCTCAAATTAATATTTGTATCAATATAATAAAAAAATATATATATATCAATTTTGGTCTTTAAAGTAAAATATTTATAAATTTTAGCCCAATTATAAATAAATTTAATAAATTATAATGTCACTATTATAAAACTAAAGAAAAATGCTAACATAAACATATAATCAGAGCGGATCTAAACTACACAGGGCTGAATGATGAACAAACACGCCATGTTCAATTTCATACGAATAGGAAGGAAGCATGGTCTGAAGAAATTGGGGGATTCATTTTGTAATAGAGAAGGCCTGACATGGCATAATTCCTGTTAATAATACTCCCCGCTTCCCATTTTAAAGGAGTATATTGAAGTTTTGCCATCTTTTAAAAAATAATAATATTTTATCGATTAATAAAAATATATAAAAATATTTTTATTTTTGAATAATTTGAAAATAATTTGTAAATTATATCCGAAAAACAAGTAAAATTAAGAGGCAAAATACATTCTTGATGTTTGTTTAATTGTATGTTTTAATTTAAATAAAAATTTAAAATATTTTTAAATTAATACATAATTACTTTTATTATAAAAAAAATATTTTAAATGTAATGTACTGTCAAGTCTATTAGTCCGAAAGCGCCATTCGGACCTATAGATAATAATGTTGACACTAGTTGATACTTTTTCCGTCTCAGATACCGTGTCTGCTATACAGTAGACACGGTATTTTAAGAGGAATATAATTAGTAGATAATTAATAATGTATTAGTGAAATTAATTATTCTATAATATAAATAATTATAAATTAAGATTAAGATAATTAATTAGTTTAATTAAAATTAAAAAAAATTAAAAAATTAAAAATGAGATTAAAGTGTGTAATCATTTAAAAAAAAAAAAAAGTGACATAGGTACGTGGGACAGACAGAAACGGCAACGTGGACACAACAATTTAAAAAGATATAATTGGAAAATAATGAAGAATGTATTATTAAAAATAAATATTTTATAATAAAAACAATTATAAATTAAAATTAATATAATTTTAAATTAAATTTTTAAAAATTATAAATTAAAAAATATAAAATAAAATTAGACGGAAATAAAAAGATATACATGATGAGTGGGAAGAAAAAGAGCAGGATAATTTATATACTAAAATTGGGCTAATCAGTTAAAAGACCAGTCTTTCAGCCGAGTACCCGTAGGCATTCAGGTTTCTTCCTGCCGCAAAACCCGCCGGAAAATGCAGCGCCGTTCGCATCACTTCGCTTTCGCTTCTGATTCACTCTTCTTCTACTACTCCTTTACCCCTTCTTCCCCTTCCGCCTCACATTGAACTAAGATTCATCAAATTCGATTCATGATTTGTTCTTCATAATTCGTTTGTAATTAATTGATCGATATATAGGTACTGGCACTGTCAGTGCTTCCACGGTCAAGATCTGTGGGCTTTTTCGCAATGAAAGCCCTCGGCACAGGTGGCGGTGCTTTGGATCTCTGCAAATCCGCCACACTCGTCAGAATCTCGGGGTTTATATTGATTTCTGTGATCTTCTTCTACTTAGGAAAGCATTTCAGCGATGGCTCCTCCCAGCAGCTCATATTCTTTTCATTTGGCCAAAGCTCTGCGCCACGCCAGGTGGACTCACACTCTGGTACTGTTTCACTGTCTCCGAATTTTAACAAGACATACGATGTTTCTGCGTTGATAAATGGCACTACAACCTCGCCCGCGTCGCAGCAGAGTGAACCACGGAAAGCCCCTGCACCTCCTCCTCCGCCAGCGTTGCAGAGGATGGGAGTGGTGGACGAGAATGGAAGGATGTCGGATAATTTTGAGGTGGGGGAGTATGATCCTGAATTGGTCGATAATTGGGGGAAAACAAATGAGAGCGAGGGAGCGGGGAGTGATGGAAATGGGGATAATGTTAGGGTTAGGGTTAAGAAGTTCCCATTGTGCCCGGAGAGTATGAGGGAGTATATACCTTGTTTGGACAACGAAGAAGCAATTAAGAAGTTGACTTCTACGGAAAAGGGGGAAAAATTTGAGCGTCATTGTCCTGAACCAGGAAAGGGCTTAGATTGTTTGGTCCCTGCTCCTAAAGGATACAGAACTCCGATTCCTTGGCCCAGAAGTCGTGATGAGGTAAGAATTGAACCACTTCTTGGTTCATTAGCTCTCATACAATTTGAATTGGATAGGAAGGAGTACCATATCTTAGGAATCTGAATTACAATGTGTACTTTTGGAGCTAGAAATAACCAATTTTCATATCTGGATACCTCTTCAAGTAGTTTACAGAAGATTGTTGATCTTTTTATGGTGTACAGGTTTGGTTTAGCAATGTGCCGCATGCTCGGTTGGCAGAGGATAAGGGTGGTCAAAACTGGATCACCATTGACAAGGACAAGTTCAAGTTTCCTGGAGGTGGGACACAATTCATTCATGGGGCAGATCAGTATTTGAATCAGATTGAGAAGGTGTGTGTGTGTATTAAAATTATATTTAACAACCAATGTCACATATGAATTATGTTTGGTCTAACAGGAATGTATGATTGTTTTTAAAATGCCCTTTATAATATGTAGATGCTACCGGAAATTGCATTTGGCCGACATACTCGAGTTGCTTTAGATGTTGGTTGTGGAGTTGCAAGCTTTGGCGCTTATTTATTGTCAAGGAACGTCACAACCCTCTCTATTGCCCCAAAGGATGTTCATGAGAACCAGATTCAATTTGCCCTTGAGCGTGGAGTTCCTGCAATGGTGGCAGCATTCACAACACGACGCTTACCTTATGCAAGTCAAGCATTTGATTTAATTCACTGTTCAAGGTGTAGAATCAACTGGACTCGAGATGGTAAGAATTTTAACATAATATTATGTTGGTCTTGATGATATATTATTAGGGTTTATTTACTCATGATGATTTAATCATTCTGCTATAAGTATAACATGATTAGTAAATAATTGTGCATAGTAAATAGACCCTTAGAAGACTCTTTTAATCATGCCTATGCTTAGCAAGTTAATGTGATTGAGGGAGGGGGAAAGATTGTGAGAATAGTCGAATACCGAGCTGATAATTCTCATTGATGCACAAGTTATAAATCGAATACAAGGGTAGGCAGTTTATTATTAGTGAAGAGGGTAATGAAGGAGTTAACTAGGAAGCTATTCTAGGAGATAACCAGGGAAAATTTCCAAAAGCCACCACAGTGTCAATTAGGAGAGGAGCCGATGTTTAGATTGGACTGAAATCACTGAAGATGGCAGAATCCATTTAAGGAGTGAATCAGTGATCAAGTCAATTGGTGGTTGTCATATCTGGGGATGTCCTGGAGAAATTTCAATGATCTTAAAAACGATCTTCAGATTGCATTCAGATTTTCTCCTGGATTATGGTAACTATATATTTTCATGTACTTGTTACTCCCTCCGCCCACTCCAAAAGGGTCCTTTGGAGTTTTGTAGTAAATTAAGAAATAATAGTATTTTATTGGTTATTGGAAGTGGGTAAGAGGTTTTGTCATTTTTGCCATTTGATTTTAAGTATAAAGTAATTGTATGGGTAATGATATGTTTGTAATTTAGGTAAAAGTTAAAAAGTATTTTGTTATTAGTATATGATTATTTTTACTAAAATAGGAAAGAAATACTTTGAAATGGGACGGGCGTAAAAAGGGGGGGAGTATTTATTTGTGCTGTGCAAGTTCGTAATCTTTCGGGGTTTTTTTGTCATTATTTAATTTTGGCGCCCGAGTTTTTACTGTTAGTTGCTGTATTCTACACTGGATATGACCATTACATAGTGATACTAAATTTCTCCTGTGCTATTTGTTTGGTCAGTCAAGATAGCTTTCCTTCGGAACTATCACTCATTTCCATGCTTGTTTCTTATGTACTATTGTGTAGATGGGATTTTGCTACTTGAGGTTAATCGGATGCTCAGGGCAGGAGGTTATTTTGTTTGGGCAGCACAACCTGTTTATAAGCATGAGCCTGCCCTTGAAGAACAATGGGAAGGTAAACTATTTTATAGATTTGTCTACACCACTAACCTGCTATGAAAATGTTTGAACTTGTCGTATATGCATGTTGATATGTCACCAATAAGTATAACTTACTGTCTTCATTTCTAATTGCATTGGTCTTATGCGTTTTATGAAGGCATCTTTGGCTATTCAGGCAGGAACTGAATTAATTTTTGTTAACCCATTTATAATGATATTGCTTTCAGAAATGTCTAACCTCACCAGTCGGATTTGTTGGACATTAGTAAAGAAAGAGGGTTACATTGCTATATGGAAGAAGCCCCTTAATAACAGCTGTTATTTGAGCCGTCAGGAAGGAGCCCAACCTCCATTATGTAAACCTGAGGATGATCCAGACAATGTGTGGTGGGTTTTTGTGTTCATATTTTTATTCATTCTGAAAAATGGCCTATTCTAGATTTTTTTTTCTTCTTTATTGAGAGAGAAGACATCTGCATGTGGAATGCAATATCTCAGGCTTATATCGAAGTAACCTGCAGATGATAGGTTAAATTCTGGTGCTACTAAGCCTTCGGTACTAATATGCAAAAGGGAAATAAATTTGTGTGGCTGATTGACTTGTTCAATGTGTTTTGCATAAATAATATCATGAGTGTATTAATAATAACATGCCTAAGATGTGTTAATATTAGTGATATGAGTAATGAAAGAGATGGGGGCAAGGTTTTCTTGTTTGATGATTGCTTCATGGATAACTCGGCAACTACTGCCAAGAAACTTTAGTCATTCTTCCATTTTATGTACTCCTAGTAACTAAGTTCTTGAATAATTTCGAGTTCGAGATGAACAAAGAACCTAGCTTGAATTCTAACATTTTACGTTTCGAAAATATCATAGGTATGTAGATTTGAAGCCATGCATTGCACGCTTACCCAACGAAGGTTACGGTTCGAATATTACTATGTGGCCAGAGCGCTTACAGAATCCCCCGGATAGGCTTCAGAGCATACAACTTGATGCCTACATATCAAGGAGAGAGCTTTTCCGGGCAGAATCAAGATACTGGTTTGAAATAATTGAAAGCTATGTCCGTGGTTTGCATTGGGGTACGATGAAATTCAGAAATGTACTGGACATGAGAGCAGGATTTGGAGGGTAAACACGTCTGATCATAAATGATCTTATTAATATTATTATTATTATTATGGAGATCGAACTTACATTGCTAAATCCTTGGGGTCCCATATAGTTGTTTGGATCAACTAATTAGTTCCTTATCCTTGCAGTTTCGCAGCAGCTCTAATTGAAAACAAACTGGATTGCTGGGTGCTCAATGTTGTTCCTGTCAGCGGCCGCAATACATTGCCTGTTATATATGATCGTGGTCTTATAGGAGTTATGCATGACTGGTATGGATTTGTTGATGAAATTCTTAAATAGTAATTAAGCATAATCAAAGGGGAAAAATGCGGGGAAAATGCAGGAAAACTGCAATAAATATTTTGTATCTTTGGCCAATTATCTCTCTTATCCTTTAATTGTCACTGTCACTTTTTTGCGATTTTCGTCCTTTAGCTGCGCGTCAAGTTCACTACGGATGCTATCTCACGCGCAAGGATAAAAATCGCAAAAAACCGACACCCGTGGGATATATTTTAACTTTCATCATGGCAAATATATACATGTGTCACTTTTTCGCCATTTTTGTCTTCTAACCGCAGTCAAGTTCATAACGGTGTTGGTGCGAGTGGGATAGTACGCCGAGGATGAAAGTCGCAAAAAAAATGACACATATAGGATATATTTTGTCATGTTGACAATTAAAGAACAAAAGTGATAATGGACATGGGTACATGATATTTATTGCAATTTTCTCGAAAATATGCTTATGTCTTTATTCAAGACTAGGAGAAAGGGGGTGGGGTTTAAGTATAAACATAATGTGTTAGAAATGTAGAAAGTTGGTTACATGAGGTATATAAGCAGCAGAAATCTGAATATACGAAAACCTCTTCAAATCTCATGTTAAAACATTGATTCAATTTGTTTTATCACCCTCATTTGTTTGATAGATGAGCTTCTGCACTGTAAAATTTAGTACAAGTGTTTAAGGGATGAATCCATGGCATTTTCAGGTGCG
Organism: Andrographis paniculata; assembly: GCF_009805555.1. Classification (NCBI taxonomy): domain Eukaryota; kingdom Viridiplantae; phylum Streptophyta; class Magnoliopsida; order Lamiales; family Acanthaceae; genus Andrographis; species Andrographis paniculata. Next base: position 3,113,170 of record NW_026137502.1, on the reverse strand, counting down.
AGCCGTTTGATACTTATCCAAGAACCTACGACTTGATTCATGCTGCCGGACTTTTCTCTATAGAACGAAAAAGGTACCAATCTCTTTCATCCTTCAATTCTGACACGATGCTGTGTTAGTATTTCATCAATGAACTTGTACTATTCGTTCTAATTACAAGAACTAATGGTGTTTTCTGGAAATATTAATGCTGTAATGATATGTTACATCTAGGTGCAATATCTCTACCATCATGCTTGAGATGGATCGAATCTTGAGGCCTGGAGGACGTGTATACATCCGCGATTCTCTGGCAATAATGGATGAACTTGAAGAAATTGGAAACGCCCTCGGTTGGCACGTAGCATTGAGGGATACTTCTGAAGGTCCCCACGCGAGTTACAGGATCTTGACGGCCGACAAGCGCCTCATACGCGCATGACACACCATCAAATAAAAAAAAAAAAAAAACTAGCTCCAAATTCAGGTCTGCCTCTATCGATATCGAAATCTACATATTAGATAGCATGGAATTGAAATGAAATGTTATTTTCTACCATAATAGATGAAAGAAACAGGAAAAGCATAATTGTTGAAATCCCTTTCTGTGCTGCTGCATTTGACTCGTGTGGAATATTATTTGATTTTTACCACTTTTTTTAGAGGAAGAAGGAAGGATCATTATCATCACTCGATTCTAATATCAATTCATGTATTTGAATAATTAATTTTTATTTATTTTTTTATTTTTTTATGGATGTCTGTCTCGTAGACATTATTGGTTTTGCTTTGCTTTGGATTGCAAGTATCTGATGCAGCTGTAGGTTGACATGGACCTCCATTTGCACGCCTTTTGCTCAGAGTCAAATGTTTATTTACCTATCTTATAAATATATATATATATATATATATATACATTTATATGTGACAAAGCTTTCGGATTAGTATAGATTAGTTGATGATTGGATCAAGTCAGAATTGTGTTAATTTAATTGGATCAACATATGTAATAGAAATAATCAATATATATTAGCATATTTATAATATAATATATTTTATATTATAATTCAGTCTATGTTGTACCAGAGGATACGTGTATTTTCATATTGTCTAAAATTTTCAAAATTCATTTAGTAAATCTATATATATATATTCTAAAAGTTATATTATAATAAATATTTATTTATTTTTGTTTGTTATTCCTTATTCTTGAATGCTTGCTTAAGCCCTGTCCAGATAATTGTGCATATAAATTAGTATAATTTGACCATTGCATAAAGTCAGCCTAGCTCAATTACGAGATGCTGTGTGTCATCGAATATTGATATATATATATATATTTCTGTATTAATTATTATGTATAGAGTTAATTAATAATGAAAGAACGTGGCAGTTTTGTGGAAAGGTACCTAACAAGAAAGCGCCGGCACCAATTACTATCGGATACAGCTAATGTGCACCCACCCTGCATTACCAACGATCATTACGTGTGCATGGCCCCACAATTTTTAATTATTATTTTTTTCTTTTTACTGCTTATTATTATTTTTTTTATTTTCCCATAATGGCCCAATATTTGAAAGATAACATGTAAAGAGTCAATCGTGTAATTAATTATTAAGGAAGTGTTTGGACAGTGTTGATTGAACATGGAAAAGGAGAATACTTAACTATTTATATTAGGAAATTTTTTTCTAACATTTCTTTTAAATTGTCTAATCGTTGTTTGCCCGTGATAGTCTTACTAGACTTTAGGGGATTTTACCTAAAAATTTACTATTAATCAAAAAAATATTAAATTAAATATCTATTTTTTATTTTTTATATTACACTAAAATTTAAATTTATATTCAAAACATCACATAAAAAAAAAAAAAAAGGATTGGACTATCGTCCCTGTCATGATTAGTTCCATTAACAAATACTACTTTCGTCCGGCTCTAAAAATTTCATTTACTTTTTACATATTTATTTTTGAATATCAATAAATATGAAAATATAGTACAAATCAAGAGAAAATGATAAAAATACTTATATTAGTGACTTATAATACTTATTATAGTGATATTTGTGCAAAAAAATTATACAAATATAAAAAAAAAATTAATGTTAAAGACAATGACGTAAAATGTGAATGATATAGTGTGTTGTTTTCAACTTATTATATTTTGTCTTTTACACTTTTGTTCAAATAACTTTTTAATATGAAATTATATAAGAAAAATAATACTCCATTAGTCTCAAAGCAACATTTTTTTTTTCCAAACTAACTGCAATATTTTTCAAATTTAGAAATAATTAATAATATATATACATATATTAATATACACTTCACTTTATCTTATCACATCACTTAATATTTAAATTATCTCAAATTATCGTACTTAATACTCTCACCTAAATTCTCGTACCAAACACAATGTTTTACAATATTTGCGACGAAAATAGTATAATTTTATTAAAATTAAAATTAAAATTAGTAAAATAAAACTATATAAAAAAAAGCCGAAATATATATACATATTAAAATGATTGCTACTCCATAATACTCCATCTGTTTCATGTAATATGGGTGTATTACCGTAGACACGAGAATTTAGATAAATTATAATTAGTAAGTAATTAAGAAGTGTATTAATAAAAATAATTATAGATTAAGATGAAGATAAATAAATAGTTTAATTAAAATTAAAAAAAATTATAAAATTTAAAATATAAAATGCGATTAAAGTGCATAATTATATTTTAAAAAATAAAAAGAACAAATTATATGGGACGGACGAAAATAAAAAATATGGAAAAATTATGTCGAACGGAAGGAGTATTAATTGGTGCGACAGACGTCAAATTGTTAGGGTTTCACGAAGTCGCAGTTCGCCTAATTCGTAAATCAGTAGTAATTATAAAGGGGATGGCGTTGGCGAATGGCAATTGGCACACCGCTACCTATACAAACTATAAATATATAAATAAATAATTAAAATTATATTATTTATTATTTTGGACTTCTTTTTATTTTATTTAAAATTAAAATTAAAATTATTTTATTTTGTATTATTTTAATTAAAGGTAAATTATTTTTTGTTATAAATGATCAAATTAAAATATTCTCTCCTTTCCACTAAGAAGGAATACAGTGTTTTAAGTAATGTAAATTAATAATTATTATTAATATATTATGATATTATTTTATTATTTTTTAAATGAGTAATATTATTCGTATTTTAAATATTTTCATAATTATATTTTAATATAATATATATAATATAGATATCATTTTATAGATATATAATAAAATTTTATACTTCTTTCGTTCCATAAATATAGTTTTAATTGGGTTGGACACGCGATTTAAGAAATATTGATATTATATTGGTAGTTAGGTAAAAAATATGGATAAAAGATTTTTTTTTTGCCCTTATGAGTATATTAGTGTAAAAAGTAGTGACAATTATATAATAATAATGAAAAAATAAAAATGTTTTATGGTAATATTGTTATTTATGGAAATAAGACTATTGTTTTGAGACGAACAAAAATGATAAACAAGACTATTGTATTGGGACGGAAGAGTATAATATAAATAAAAAAAAAATTATATATTAACTTAAAACTAAATTTATAAAATAAATTGAGAAATTTAAAATATAAATAAAAATATTTATTTATTGTGGAGATATATAAAATAAAGGGTTTCAAATAATTTTGAATGTATAAAAAATTTAAAAATTTAATTAATATTTATTAAATATGTTTAAAATAAATAAATTTACTAAAAATAAAAAAAAAATATCAGTATTTTACATGAATGACAATAAAGAAAAAAAAAGTTATGAAAACGAACGGAGTATTATTTAAATAAAATTTAAAATTAATAGTATTTTATTTATTTTTCTTCTCACTCATAATTATGGTTTGGTTAAACACGGAAAACCATGATTACTTTAATTAATACTCTCTCTGGCCATGTAATATAGGTGTATTACCGTAGATACGAGAATTTAGGTAAAGTATAATTAAAATTAAGATAACTAAATAGTTTAATTAAGATTAAAAAAAATTAAATTTTAAAATTTAAAATATGATTAAAGTGTATAATTAATTTTTCAAAAAATGAAAGGACAAATTACGCGAGACGAACGAAAATAAAAAATATAGACAAATTAAATAAGACGGAGGGAGGAAGTCCTAAAAAAAACATGGCCTACTCGTACTTGCTTTGTTCTGTACGTGACACGTGCCAAAGCTAGCTAATCCTCCAAATTGATGTTCTAACTTCACACGAATTACTCCCACCTATCATTTTTAATCATTCAAAAATATTTATTTAATTTTTTTTAAAAAAAATATATAAATTTTATAACAATAGATCACGCATACGTGCTATATATATATTTTTTAAAAAAATTATATTTATTTGTTGAAATAAAAATAAGCACGGGAACATGTGTTCAATTTTTTTAAATATATATATATATTACATTAATAATATTATATCAAATTAAAATAAATATAATACTCTCGCATAAAAAAGACCTTTAAGTTACTGTCACAATATATAATCCCTACATTTTTGTCTAAATTATATTCTCTCTTCCGTCACATATCTATATATTCATTTACTTTTTAAACGAAGTTTAAAAATATTAGTATTATATTAGGATAAAGTATAAATAAATGTAAAAATATTAAATTAATTCTATTAGTATTTTATGATATAAAAAGGTAATAACATTTGTGTAATATATTGTAAATTAGAAGGGTATTTGTAATGTTAGGTAGATAGTACAATTACTAAAAAAAAAAATGAATACTTTGTTATGGAACGGACCAAAATGAGTATATGAGAATTTAGGTAAAATATAATTAATAAGTGTATTAGTAAAATTAATTAGTTAAGATTAAAGTTACTAAATAATTTAATTAAAATTAAAAAATTATAAATTATAAATTTTAAAATATACTTAAAGTATTTAATTATATTTCTATTATTATTGTTATTATGTTTTGTTTTTATGTAAATCAGACCAAAATGTAAAATATAAATATTTATTAAATTTCATATAAAAAATAAATGAAACATATCGAACATAAGAAGGGAATGATAGTTTTACTTTTTAAATAATTTTTTTCTACTTACTTTGAATTATTGTTTTTAAAAAAATTATATCTTTATAAAATATATTATTTTCATTCATTTTAGTAACAAATATTTATATTTAACATGTAATTTAAGACATATTGTATATTAGTAATAGTGAATGATAATTTTAATATTAAAAAACAATATACACTTATAATTGAAAAATGAGTGTAAAGATAAATAAAATCAAATATACTAAGTACTAAAATAACATAATTTAAAATATTTTTAAAAAATATATTCCTTGGCCCCCATTTTAATTGATAGTTTTATTTTTTACTTTTTGGGTTTGTCCAATAATTGGTGGTAAAATTTACTGAATCAAAATATAATTAACAAATAAAAACTAAAAAATATATAATACTCCCTCCGTCCACTTACAATGTTGGCATATTTCTATTTTGGGATGTCCAATTACAAAGTTAACATTTCATTATATATCCTACTTTTTTTCACAAATACCCTTACTTTACATCACATCATTACTTTTACACAAAAAAGTAAGGGCAAAAATATCATTACACTACTTTTAACAACTCACTGTTAAAATATTATTATTTTTTAAACACTGCGTCAAAAGTAAACGTAAACCTTGTAAATGGACGGAGGGAGTATAAAACATCATATATATATATCATCTATTTTTATCACTTTCTTAAAAAATTAAATATTTTTATAGACTATTTTATAAATTATAAATAAATAAACATATTTTTTATTTATTTGTATTATAAAAAATTTTAATTTTTACAAAATACTAATATTTATCTTACTTATTTTTTATTTTTTATTGTCATATAATTTTTAAAATATTTAAATAAATAAATATTTTAAAACTTTTAATAATATATATTAAATTTATTTTAAAATTATTAATATTATTTATTAAATAATATAATATTTTAAATTATTATTTTGAATTAATTTAATATCATTATTTTAAATATAATATCATTAATAAAAATGCTCTTTAGCCTAAAATTCTCAATTTAGACTTTATGTTCCTTAATAAAAATATAATTTTTTTTCTCACAGATATTTTATCAAATTTTATTGTAATATTAAATTTAAATCAAACAAACAAATCCATATATTCCCAATCTTATTTTAATACTAAATTTAAATCAAACAAACAAATCAATATATTCCTCCGCCCGACAAAAAAATTGTCATTTTTTGCATGATTATACTTAATATTAAAAATATACTTCCTCCATTCTATTAGAAGAATGACGTTTATTTTTTACACATAAATTTTTTAATATTAGTATTATATTGAATTATAGTAAAAAATATGGTATAATATAAAAGTAATAACATTTGTGTAATATATTGTAAGTTGAAAGGATTTTTATTATGCTAAGTAGGGAGTACAATTACTAAATTAGAAAATAATAACCTTATTTTGGGACAAAAAAATAAAAAATTATAATATTTTAATAGAACAAATAAAATATTATATTTATATAATATATTCGATAAATATTACTGTATATATATTATAAAAAATTAATAAATATATATTTATTTTTTATATATATAATATGTATTAATATAATAATTAATATTTAAATATTTAAAGCTCGACTCTCAAATGACGTGAAAGTGCAGTGAAGAAGTAAGAATATATACATGATCTTTACTTTCGAATTCATTCACTACAGAAACAAACACCTGTCAACACTTCGAATAGGGACTTCACAGCTGTAACTCTACAACTCCTTTAAATTATTGTAAGGCACCACCTTTCCGCCTAATTCCAATTTCCAATTACATTTCAACATTTATATAACTGCACCTTTCCACAATTTTCAAAATTTACACACTCATCTCCAACAATTACAATTATAACTTTTACCCCCAAAATTAGGATTAATATCAATCAATTACCTAAATTATTTACTTAATAATCCATTATTGAAATCCCTCAACGAGCAGAAGAGTATTCATAATTCATACTCACAGGCCTTTCCTCAAATCAACGACGACGACGCTGACGTTATCCGTACTGCGACGCGCCAACGCCAGTTTCGTCAGCAGAATCGACGCGTCGGAGCAGGCCTTGCCGGAGCTCTCCTCCGGTTGAGGTTTCCGAGACTGGAGGCACATCCGAGCTACTCCGCACGCCGTCTCGTTTGACACCACGTCCCAGAGGCCGTCGCTCGCCAGGATCAGGCACTCGTCGTCCGCCGTACGCGCCGTCACCGTCACCTCCGGCTCCGATATCACGTACGGCTTCAGATAATTGTCGCCTGAAGTTCATCGGAAATGTTATTTTACGAATGACTGAATTTTTGGGGGAATTGAAAATTCGAATTTGGAATTGATTTGGGGATTACCGATTGCTCTAGACATGGCTAAAACTCCGAGAACCCTTGGACCGTCCCAGTATATGACTCGGCCGCCAGCTTCCCGTATCCGGTTCAGCTCGTCCGGCCGGTCCGGCTGGCAACAAAAAAATAACCGCCACAATGTTAGTTTCTTAGCTAGTTAGTTACAAACACAAAATAATAATAAATCCTCTCGCTTACTTTGTGATCCACCGAGAGGGGGAATGCGACGCCGTTTCGACAGAGTACGGCACGCGAATCGCCGCAGTTGGAGACGACGATCTCGCCGGGAGTTACGACGGCGACGACGGCGGTCGATCCGACGGCGTCGCATTGAGGAGTCCGGAGCTCGCAGCGGCAGCCGGAGGCGGAGGTGGATTTGTGGCCGGCGCCGCACTGAGTGACTTCTCTATCCATCTTTAAGAAGGTTTCCTTCATTCTCCGCTCCCATGACTGTTCTCCGATTTGGAGCTCCTCCTTCAGTATTTCGTGCATCCTCTCCTTGCACCTAGTCGCTACCTGCAATTATTCAGACGAATCAAATCAAACTCCATCCATATATATATATATATATACACACAGTAAGTACATAAGAGGTTGTGATTTGTGAAGCTCACGTGAGAGCATCCATGGCCGTCGTAGACTCCAAAAAAATGCAAATCGCTAGGGCAAAAAGAGGAGTGAATCGACACAGCGTCTTCCATGTCTCGCCTCCTTCCGCAAACAGAGGTCACACCAAATTTCAGATCCATTGAGGAGAACGATTTGCCAATCGCCGCCTCCGCTCCGCCGTTCAAAAGGTTCACCTCCTTATTTTCCTTTTCCTCATGAAAATCAGACTTCGGAGCCACAACCGGAGCCACGGCGGCGATCTTCTGCCTTTTCCTCCTTCCTCCGGCGGCCGAATCGGTAGGCGCAAAATTGAATTGATGAATCTCCATCCTCCTCCTCCTCCTCGGCGAAGCAGCCTCCGTTTCTCCAATACTAACTCCACAGCACATCCCCGCCATAGCTCGTCAAATCCAAAGCAACAAATATAGCTCCACAACCGCAGAAATTGAGCAAACAGCGAGAAAAGAAGACGAAGTTGTGAAAATCACGAAAAAGGAAAGTCCGTAAGAGAAGAGCTGAAAGAGAATGAGAGGTCCATTTATTATAACCGTACTTGATTGATCGGGCAGCTGCCCGCCACCTTCTCGGGCAGGAAAGCGACATGTATCCGACACGCACCGTTGGTGCGACGCAGAAACCGCTGATTGCCGGAAAGCCGATCTGAGCCGTCCGATCAACGGCCATCTCGATCGAGGAGTCAACACGTGTCAACAATTTTGCTACGTGGACCAATAGAAAGACGACACGAGTTGTTTCAAACCGGGGGCCTTCCACGGCTGACACGCATATGGTCAACTTGTCTTTGCGGGACCCACTGATACTATTTTATGGTATCTATTTTATAATTTTCTGTGGCCTACACAAATAACATGTTTGTTTTTAAAATGTTTTTCATTTTTTTGGTTGAAAATAGGAAAGTTTTAGACGTAAAGAAATTTGCTTGATATTATATATTTGAGAAAAAATAAATTGAGGAAGAGTTTGTTTAAATTTGGCCTTTAATTAAAACTAAAATTATTCAAATAGTATATAATTTTTAAAAAAATTATACTTTCAGTCTCAATACAATAATATTATTTATTATTTTTATTTATTTTAAAATAATAGACTAATTTTCATAAATCTTCATATTACAATAATTTTTTTATTATTATTATACAAATATTCCTATTTTTTAAATTAATACATTAATAAAATATTATTATTTTTAAAATCTAGTGTCTAATATAAATAGCACTCTAATTCTGAAATAAACCAAATATTATTTTTTCTTATAAATAATTACATTAGAATAATAATAATATATAAAATAAAATCAAAAAAAAAAAAAAAATATATATATATATATATATAAAATCAACCAAACAAACCCTAGTTAAATCTCTTTGATAAATAAATTATTTGTATTCAATTCATTTCCAGATTTTGTTGGATTGCATGAGTGTTCTTTAGATATTTTTATTTTTGGCAAAATTATTCATTATTCTCTTGTGTCGTCTTGAAATTTATCGTAAATCTTTATATACTTTAAAAAATTGCATACCAATCTTTTTTTTATGCTAAGTTTCAAATTCATAGGAAAATTATGAAGAATTTTGCCTTTTATTTTTGTAGCATATTACTCTCATTTCATATTTTTACACCTTACATCCGATTAGACAAACGCAACAATTAATTATTTATTCGTATAAATATGGACGGTGAGATTCGAACTCAAGAACTAGCCCAAGCTTTGATAAGTGGAGTAACATTTTACCTTTATAAACAAAGAAAAATCTCACATTTTTTTTTTCCCAATGTGAGATATATTTAACTTTGGGATAGAGAAATATATCGAACATACCGAAATACAGACGCATCGTACCGTATTGTATCGTGTCGAAAATACCAAAAATTTCGGTATGGTATCGATATGAATTTACAGAAAATTTGGTATTTCGGTATGATACTGTATCGATATTATTTTTATTAAATAATTTAAATATTAATATAAATAATAATTATTAATTTTTTTTTTAAAATCATAACAAAAAATATGTAAACTATTAAAAATTTATTGATTTTTTCGTAATATTTTTGTGGTGGAGAATTGTGATATTTATTAATTTTTTAATTATTTGAAATTTAAAATTATATTTTCGGTATAATCGGTATATACCAATCTCTACCGAAATCAAAATTTTCGGTATAAACGGTACAATACCGGTATGTATTTTCGTCATACCAAAAAGTTTGGTACGATATCAGTATCGACCGATATTTTCGGTACGGTACGGTATGTCATCCCTAGTTCAACTGATTCAAATAAATTTGGACCACTCACTCAGTATCGTTATCGTCAGTGCCCCTAATTCGATTGCAAACTAAGCCTCACATGACAAGTCATATCAAAGGAACTATGTATATGAAATAAGATTAAAAAACATCAGAATTTGAATCTATGATCTTCAGTTACGAGTTTATCCCTACATCAATAGACTATCCTTTACTAAACATGACCATATCAGTATAAATAAATTAGTACAGGATAATTTATAAAATATCATTTATTTTATTTTAAATATCAATGTTTAATATGTAAAATAATTTGTATATATGCATATATAATTATTAATATGTAAAATTCATTAATTTGTCTTATAGTTTCTCCAATGTGAATAAATTGCCAAAAACAATTTGAGCACATATAAGTTATACCCATCCATACAACAAATAAAATTATCTTCTTATGATTCAAGAGTGTACCTACATTTTATTTTTTATTTTTTCTCCATTTATTTTGATAGAAATAGATAATCGTTTATATATATATATATATTTTTAATATTTTACAGTGAAGAAATACATATAAAAATTCAATAAAGATTGGATATTATTTTTTTAAACTAAAAATAAAAATAAAAATACTTCTAAATGAGCCAAAATAAGAAAACACATTACTTTTGGACCAAGAAGGAAATAAAGAATTTATTTGATTTTGATTTGAAATTGATTTTTTTTTTTTTTTTTTTTTTTAATGAGTTTGGACAAAAATAATTATTTAAATCAATGTTCTCACATTTTTTTTTTAAAAATATATAATTGACTTTGTAACTATCAAGCCTAAATTGCATTGTTAATTGCCTGATTGGGCCCAAATCACAAATATTGGGCTTATTGTTGGTTAAGTGTTGGTTTGATTGTGATTTTAATAAATTATTAGATTTTTAGTAAAAGTGCATTTATTTTTTATCTTACAAAATGTAATACTCGCTCCGTCTACAAACTAATATCCTATTTTTCTATTTTGGACGTCCAATAGTTGTTCTATTTCATTTTTTAAATACAAATTTTATATTTTTACCTTTTATTCATTTATTATTTTTCATCTCTACCATACAATTAAGGACAAATTTGTCAATTCATAACAAAAGACAATCACGGAGGGAGTATTAAAATAATATCTAATAAAAAATTCAAACAATATATTTCAAATCAATTTTAAAAGCACAAAAATTGTGGTTTATATCTGTTAAATTTTATAGAATTTATTATGATTAGTTTTTTACAATTATTTTTAAAATATATTATTATATTTAACTATAATAATTTTATTTTGTAAATATTTTTTTTCAAATGTATCTATTTTATCATTTATGTTTAACTAAAGAGTATTTTTTTTTAATAAAATATTTTCTAATTAAATATCAAACTAATCCTATTTTATTTCTTTTTTAATCTCACTAATATAAGGGGTAAAATCAACTCTATATTTCTTTATTATCTTATACATTTACAAAATATTAATATACCTAAATTTGCATGTAAAAGTCAAATTGATATTTTTCACTCGGACCCGTATAATTTTTAATAAAACATCAATCAAAATGCTATTTAAATAAATATCAAATCAATATTTCTTTTCAAATTAATTTCAAATTTCGCGAAATTCAAAACCCATATTAGTAAAAGTTAATATTGCTAACTGATCCATCAGATTATTTTGGAAAAAAACAATTAAATATAATGAATTTTCATTCCACGTCGGGTAATAGGTTTATATATTTCCATTTTATCTATGATTCTTACCCAATATTTTTGCCAATATCTACATAGATATTTATTTACATGCTAATCTGTTGAAAGAGTATTTGAAGTATATTACATGATAATTAATTTATTCCCAACTAATAATAATAATAATAATAACTAATAATAATAATAATAAATATAATAATAATAATAATATATTTATATTAAATGATGATAATAACAATATCGTGTTCTCGTCGTGCAGTCGGTTAATTCTTCAGTTCCAAACCACTCATAAATTCTCGTCCCTTTCCTCATAAATCATCGAAGAATTGTTCATCTCTTCCACCCAATAAATTCACGAAACTGAAATTCCCACAGATTCAAATGCAACCATAAAAGCAACCTGAGAATTTTCAGAAATCGAGGAGATGAGCCCGACCCGGCCGCAATCCCCACCCGACCCGTTTAAGGCATCCAAGGAGAAATCCGGCGACGCCCTAACCACATCCTTGAAGGCCGCGATTGCGATCATCTTATCCTTCTCTGTCTCCTTCGCTCTCTACACCCTTGTCCACGTCACCTCCGCCCGACCCGCTTTCTTCCGGTCGCCCGACCCGATACACCGCCAACAGAGACTCGGCTCCTCCGCCGCCGACGAACCGGCCACGAATATTTCCCACATAGCCTTCGGGATCGGCGGCTCGGCTCGGACGTGGCAGAGCCGGGGGCGCTATTCGGATCTCTGGTGGAAACCCGGCGCCACCCGGGGCTTCGTTTTCCTTGACGAAGAACCGGGCCGGGAGACCGGCCGGTTCAAAATCCAGCACCGGGTCTCGTCCGACTGGAGGCGGTTTAGGCACACGGCCGGGTCGGATTCGGCCGTTCGGATCGCCCGGATTGTGGCGGATTTGTTCCGTACTGAGTTGCCGGAGGTGCGGTGGCTGGTGATGGGGGATGACGACACCATCTTCTTCCCGGAGAACGTGGCGGCGGCGCTGGCGAGGTACGATCACCGGAAAATGGTGTACGTCGGCGGAAGCTCGGAGAGCGTGGAACAAGACGTGATGCATGCGTACGGCATGGCGTTTGGCGGCGGCGGTTTCGCAGTTAGTTATCCACTCGCGGCCGGTTTGGTGAGCGAGATCGACGGCTGTCTTGACAGGTACCATTATTTCTACGGCTCAGATCAGCGCGTGTGGGCGTGTGTGGCGGAGTTCGGTGTGGGATTGAGTAGAGAACCCGGTTTTCACCAGGTAACTTCGGTTCATGCATTTTGTTAAATTTGAATGATCCACGCCGTTCATCTCGCTAGCGAAAATGAACGGTGTAGATTCATCGTATGTTGTGTAGGAGTTTCACGCCGGTAGTCAAGTTGGCTGATTCCTACTACGGCCGGCTACCGGCTTTTTATGATGGACTGACACGTGTCATGTTGTGGAAATCTAAATGAGCACAGCTCACGCACACTACTCATTTGGGTTTCTGCCACGTGGCGGCTATATGTTCTAAGACCATGTATAAATAGGGGATGGGGTTTATAAGTATTCTTTTTAGAGTTAATCAATATTGAATAGGTAAATAAATAATTAAAAAAAAAATTGTTCATGTGTTATTGTATTATTTGATTTAAATTATTATATGTCATATTAAAAAAAAAAACCTGGAAATAAATAAATACAGTATATATTTTTGCACATATATATTCCACACACACAAGTCCACACGCAACTTAATTTCATTTAAAATTATACTAATCTTAAAATTCAATGCTCCGTAACGGCATATTTGTCTATTTTAATTAATTTAATGCTATATATAATAATTAATTACTGGACGTGTACGAAAAGGACAATCTTGTAGGTCTTTTCCAGAACTGACTAGGAATTAACCAATGACCTCATTCTTATGTTGAAATGCGATTCATGTGGATATTATTATTTATTAGAGAACTAAGACGACTTAGGATGCGTTTACCTATATTTTTCAAAAATAAAAATAACAATAATAATGATATAAAACAAGTGGTACTCATGTAAGGATATATATATATATATATTTTCTTTAAAGTAACGGTATTTTCTACTAATACCAGTATATTTTATAAATATTATTACTTTTATACTATACAATACTAGTAAAATTATTTTAATTTTTTTTACTCTGTACAAAAAGTAAACAAACCCCGTTTGGATTGGCTTTTGACGGGAGTTTTTGGCTTCTAATTATAAAAAAAGCAGTTTGCACCTGTTTATATTGGCTTCTGTCCAAAAGCATTTAGAAACACATTGAGAAAGTAGAAGTATTTTTCTGTTAAAATTACTGTTTTATCCTCGATGATAATAATGATAATGATAATAATAATAATAATAATATAATATTAAATTAAATAACTTATATATATTATATTTTAATACAATTTAAAAAATATAATTAATTTATGTATTATATTTGGATTAAAATTTAAAATTTAAATACTGAATGTAAATATGAGTATATAAATTTTTTAATTATACTTAAATTACTAAATATAATTAATAAAATTTAAAATAAATTATAAAATACAAATTATATAATATTATACTGTAATTTTATGTTTAATTGATATATTATTCTTAAATTAAAATTTTAAAATCTAAATAATCAAAATTTAAAATACATTTTTTATACTTTAATTTAAAATCTTTAAATATAATTTATAAAATTTAAATTAAATTATAAAAATGTTGTAGAAAAATACTAGTATTATATTAACCGCATGTCTTTTTAAATAATTTTAACAGTTTAAAAGCATAACGTCCAAATAATTTAAAAAATTGATTTTATAATAATTTATTCAAACATAAAATCGAAATCCAAACTAAACCTAAATAAATAAGAGACGGATAAAATATTATACTAGAAATTATTTTTACAACGAAAATATACTGTCAATCATTTCAAATCTCAAAATTCTAAATCCCAAACCAACGCATCCAATGTTTTTATTAAAGTTGCTGAGACTTATTTTGAAGATAATAAAAAACTTGTGTTTGAATTGTCCAGACCGACATTCGCGGCGATCCGTTCGGTCTCCTGTCGGCGCATCCGGTGGCTCCGCTGGCGTCGCTCCACCACCTGGACAACGTTAATCCGCTCTTCCCAGGCAAGACGCAGCTAGAATCACTGACACGTCTGTTCCAGGCGTACGAGTTCGATCCTTCTAGAACCCTCCAGCAGTGCTTCTGCTACCACGCCGACCGCCGGTGGTCGGTCTCCGTCGCCTGGGGCTACGCCGTCCAAATTTACCCTCTCTTCTTAACTCCGGCCGACCTGACCACGCCGGTCCTCACTTTTCAGACATGGCGGACCCGAAGCAACGGTCCTTTCACCTTCAACACTCGCCGTCTCGATCCCGACCCTTGCCGGCGACCGTTTGTCTTTTATATGGACTCTGTTAAGGATTCCGATTCCGGCGAGACATTGACGAGGTATCTTAAACTTGCAGAAAACCCTAACCCTCCACAGAACTGTGATCAAAGTTATGCACTTGCTATGGCTATTGAGGACATCCTCGTCTTCGCGCCAAAAATGGATCCTGGAGATTGGAAACAGGTTCAGGTTTGTTTTTATTTAGGTTTTGTTTTGGTTTTTATTTATTTGTTTGTTTATTTTGCATTTGTTGACTATATATCTTTGATGTTTTTAGTTGGTTTAATAATCATTAAAAAATTGCACAGAAAAGAGGAACTTATTTAAGGGGATAAAATTGAAAATATAAGTGTTTCATTTCAAGCATTATACATGTTTCGCTTCGATTGATTTTTATGTTGATTACGTCAAATCAATACTATCTAGCATATGCAATAAAAACAAACAACATATGTTCGATAGCAATGCTATAATTTTATGTAGTACACATGACATAATTTTATATAATACAATATATTATTGATTTTATCATGATATATATGTTCTTATACAGTATAATATATTATTGATTTCGTCACAATAAACATTTTTATACAGCACAAGACTAATATAAAATTTCATAGTACATACTTTCATATGACACATCATATTGTACTGTGTTGTAGTACATATAATCGAAACTACTGTCATATATATGGAGATGGTTAGGGTGCTGATATGAAAAAATTATCAGCACCATGATGATTTTTCAACTCAGCACACATTATATGTACAAACAACACAATATTATTATATACAACACATATTGTGTATAATAAATGTATGTGTTGTTTTTTTTTATAATAACAAGTGTGCTGTATAAAAATATGTCATGTTGCTAAAATAAACTGTTGTGTGTATTGTATGAGATTATAACATATGCTGTTAGTTTATATGCTGTTAGTTTATGTGTTGTGTTTGTATTATATTAACATATACAATGTGTTGTTTGTAATGATATTGTGTGTGCTGTTAGACAACACACGATGTGCTGTTGAGGTTATAGCATGTGTTCTTTGTTCATGTGATATATTTGTATTATATTAACACAACACACCATGTGCGGTTCAACAGCTGAATTTTTGCGCGTGTATATATATATATATATATATGTTGAGATGGTTGCAGTGATTAAACCCTAATTTTTGTGTGTCCTCCATTAATGATGATTGAAAGCTGTTTGTGTGACCGACCCACCCCTCCCAATAAGTCAATGTAATTACATGACTTAATCGACTTGTAATTTATGGATGAATTAATGTGCAGAGGCCAAGAAGGCATTGCTGTGAGATCATTCCAACAGGAAATAATACCACACAGACTGCTGGAACGTTGAGGATTCGAGTGAGAAAGTGTAAACCTGCAGAAAGGATATCCATTTGATCATCCTTCTGTAAGGCTTTTGTCTTTTTTCTTACACTGCACCAATATATATATATATATATTGATTGATTAACTGTTTGTAAATAATTAATTATTCAAATATTGTGATAGCACTGATCGGATTTTTTTGGCATTTTTATTTATTTTGTGACAACCCAATATCATATTATTATTATTATATTAAAAGATCTTGACTTTGTTAAAAAAAAAAAAAAAAAAAAAAACTGGGAAGATGTTGGTGCAGAGTGGGCATTGACATTGAGGAATAAGTCGAAGAGAATTTATGTTGCTTGACGACAAATTAAAATGTTTATATTATGGCGGTGTTATATCTTGTTGATTATGTAGAGAATAATTCAGCAATATTTTAATTTTTCTATGTAGTTGGATCAATTTATATTTACTCAGTTTGTACTAGTTTTCCAGTCGCAGTCGAATCCAAATTGTAATAAGTTTAGACAAGAAAGAACCAATTTATTGATAATGAATCCAAATTGTAATAGGCAAGACAAGAAAGAACCAAAGATTGATAATGAAACCCAATGGGATGTGAACTACCTTCACCTAATTCTCCTGTGTGGCGCAGTCCCATACACCACCGGAGTTTTATGAAATTGCGCCAAATCTTTCGTATTTTTAAAACTGCCTCAAACTTTCTCGTGGTTTCATAAACTATGCCTCTAATCCTCTTCCCGGTTCTTATTTATAGATATTTGACATAAATGCGTCCAAACTGCGAATAATTTTTAGAATCTCAATTTTTAAACCCCTAAAATTAAAAATATATTTATTTTTCTTATATTTAGCCTAAAAATACAGTAAAAATAAAATCTTAAAATCCGATAAAATAACTATTTTTGAGTATATTTACTATTTTTTCAAACTAAACATAAAAAACAAATATATTTGTAATTTTTTTAGGAGTTTATAAATTGATATTTTAAAATTTATTTGCAATTTGGGCGCATTTAGGTCAAATACCATTAAATAAGAACAACCGAGAGATTAGACGAGAGTTTGGTTTTGTGCAATTTAGCCTTTATTTATTTTTACCTTAACAGCAAATAAATAAATATATTGAAGGCCATAAGGTTCACATAATATAATACTTATATATATATATATATTTTAAATGTGGAATCCGCAGTTATTACTCGACGAGTGCGTTTTTGGTAAATCTCTGATTCACTACAAATTAGGTCCGATAAGACAAGTTACACTACACAAACATGTGACAGAGATTTGGAGACGTCGGAATTTGAACCCATAACCTATTCATCTCTACACCACGAGACCATCTTATGGGAGCTATATGCAATATATATATATATTATAATAAAATTTGTTTTTAAATAAACTGATAGCATAGAAAATTACAAGAGTTTATAAGGCACTATAATTACAAGCAATACCTACCCATAAGGTGTGAATCTTCATTCCAATATAGATCAAAAGGCAAAGCCCAATCCAAAATACTTGAGTTAGGTCAAATTTAAAACCCAAACCAAATATAAACTCACAAAAGAGAAAAAAAAAAAAAAAAAAAATCCAAATAGCCCTAAACACCAACCAAAACAATCTCAAGTCAAACAAACCAAATTAACATGTTTGGTAAGAAATGACGTAGGATCATAAAGTTTTATTAAATTCGATCTGAGGTTTACTCGATTCGGCGAATAAAATTGTAACACCCTCAGTTGGCTCATACTGGAAATGCTACCGCCACACTGCATCATGAGGTCGTCACCTCCTACTTCGGGCCTCACAACACAGTGTTAAGGCTAAAATTAATTATATAAGCATTTTATTATTTCCAAAAAAAACAAGTTTATAAATATTTACAAAAACATACTCCCAAAACGGGAGGTTTTTCTAGTTAGAATTTACATATAATACATCAGATACAGTTCACTCATTCAGCCCGTCTTTCTATCTCCCGAGACGTCCCCTGTCCCGGAGGTGCCATGCGTACCTGAATCAAATATTTTTCTTAAAAGCAGTCTAGAATTAAATCCATTTTAAGAACTAACATAAAATATGCCATGCCCATACTGAAATAATGTAACAATAATGTCAAAATCGACAACTCATGCACATATACCCATATACATATGTCAAAGTGAGCAGCCGGAATAACCTCGGCTCCATAATAACGGCTCACTAGACTATCATCAATAAATAGCCGGAAAATCCTCGGCTCAAGGAAGGACCTGGTAAACCCATAATAATATAACGGTCACCGGTCACTTCCATATACCCACCATACAACTCCCGCAATCAATACATGGATAGCCGAGCGTTGTCGCCATTAACCACAAGACACCCCATAGTCTGTGATAGCGAAGATAGGACCCTCCTGTCTAGCCCTACCCCGTGTAACGTAGTAGAATCCGTGCAACCTGGAATCACCCGAAGGAAACCCGGAAACTCTACTCCTCCTCGCACGCCCTAACGGGATCGTGTTTGGAGTTTGGCATATGATCCTAAACTACCGGTAGACCTCACTAGTAGCTACTCCAATGAGTGGAACAACACCGAACACGAATGATTAGACCAAATACGTCTCAACTGCAATGGGTCTAATCCCTGAATGACCGTGCGACTAAGTCACCCAGTTGTCCGACTACTATCGTCCACTATCGCCAAAGTGTTACGGTACATCGGGGTCGAATATCCTAACCCCAGATGATGCCCTCGCCTAGCACTACCGCACACGGCGACTAAACGATAGATCCATAAAACATATCCGATAAATCGTGCGATGTGTGCAGCATGTCAATAAGTGAATTTAATGAAAAGGGCTGGTGAGACGGCCCACCTATCCTCCATTTCATAAATTCACCAACACGATCAAATACGTATATCAAATATCGTAAAGCGAAGTTTCACACATGCATATATACACACATATATACATATATAGATGCACTGACCAAATGATTCCACATAATATCATATCAATATCAGAATCAGAATCACATGCAACATAAATACCTAATTTCTTAAAATTAGATTTAATTCCCTACTGCTTACCTCCTACCGATACTTTCTGGATTTTTATAACTTCACCCAAATCTCCTCCAACGTACACCTGTCCCATTATTTACTCAAATCAGATGAGCTTTATGCTTATTCTCAGGAGCTACCTGCTTATTCAAAAGCTAATTTCTATAATTAACTCGTCGGGCTCCAAACTTTTATATTTAGTAGAATATGATATTCTAGCTATAAAATCCTTCTACCTCATAATATTTATATTGCCCGATTATTAAATAAAAATACGCAAAGGTATGAACAAGCAGGCAGGTGCGATATACTGCCTTTTTTATTCGACTTGGATTGGTACGAAATTCTCAAAATATAACGTCGGCGCTACGAATAGGCTATTAGCTAAAGAAATTCATCGATTAAATAGCTAAATAGCCAATTTTGAATTTTTGAAGAATTTCTAATTTAATACTCCAATATCAAAATTCGTATTAAAATTTATAATCGGACTCTACGAATAGCAAGGAATACCATACCCAAGTCGGAATTGGAATCGGATGGCTAAATCTTTTTCTTTCTTTTTTTTTTTTCTCCTTTCTTCTCCTTCACGTTTCTTCCTCTGCCTTCCTTCGCTTCGCAGGTAAGTTTGCTTGTTTTTCTTTACTTAATAAATATATTTATATTATATTATATTATTATTATTATATATTATATTATATTATATTATACTATTATTAATGTTATTATTATTATTATTATTAACATCTTTATCCTCTTTATTTATTTATTATATTATATTATTAAATTATATATTATATTTTTATATTTATCCTTATCGATATTTATCCATTTAACAGTCTTTTCAATCATAATCAACATATAAAATATGAATAAGATTTATCCCAAAATATTTAATTTCTTGATTCCAAAATATTATAAAATATTTATTTGCTATAATAATATTATTTTATAAACTCCAAAATCGGAGTATTACAATTCACTCCCCCTTAAAAGATTTCGTCCTCGAAATCTAAACTCAAACGCATAATAACACTACTCAATTAAACAAATGTGGGTATGCTTTGAACATCTCTTGTTCTACTTCCCACGTGACCTCTTCTGCTCCATGCCGGGACCACATTACTTTCACCATACGGATATCTCGATTCCTCATGGTTCGGACCTTTGTGTCCATGATCCACAGAGGCTTTTCTTCATACGAAAGATCTTCATTCAGCTCTATCTCATCTGGAGATAAAATATGAGAAGGATCTGCGACATACCTACGAAGCTGAGATATATGAAACACATTATGGATACGCTCCATAGAATTCGGAAGTGCCAACCGATAAGCCCAATCACCAACTCGATCGACAATTTCATAAGGTCCAACATAACGCGGACTCAATTTTCCTTTAATCCCAAACCTTCTAATACCTTTCATTGGGGATACTTTCAATAAGACAAAATCTCCACTTTGAAATTGACCCTCACGTCGGGCTCTATCGGCATAACTCTTTTGACGATCTTGAGCTGCCTTCATCTTTTCTCTGATAATTCGAATCTTATTTTTCGATTCCTCAATCATTTCCGGACCCAGTATCAGTCGATCACTCATATCGTCCCAACTCAAAGGAGTTCTGCATTTTCGACCATAAAGAGCTTCAAAAGGAGCCATTCCGATACTTGCTTGATGGCTATTATTATATGAAAATTCCACTAAATCCAAGTGGTCTTCCCAACTCCCTTGAAATTCCATAGCACAAGCTCTTAGCATATCTTCCAGAATACGGATAGTTCTTTCTGACTGACCATCAGTCATAGGATGGAATGCAGTACTCATATGCAACTGAGTACCAAAGGCTTCCTGCAATTTTTGCCAAAATCGAGATTGAAAACGTGGATCACGATCTGATATGATCACCTCAGGAATACCGTGTCGTTTAACCACATAATGAACATATAATTTGGCTAATTTCTGCATACTCCAAGTCATACGTACTGGAATGAACACTGCTGACTTGGTCAATCTGTCTATAATCACCCAAATTGCATCTGTTCCCGACTTTGACCTTGGAAATCCTGTTACAAAATCCATTGCGATAGAATCCCATTTCCAGAGTGGAACTTCTAAAGGTTGTAGCAACCCCCTTGGTCTATGATGTTCTGCTTTTACCTTTTGACAATTTAAACATCGTGCAACAATTTGGCTACATCCTTCTTCATGCCCTTCCACCAAAAATGTTGACGTAGGTCATGATACATTTTATTTCCCCCCGGATGCACTGAGTATGGTGTATTATGAGCCTCACTCATAATCTGCTCTTTCAAATCATTTCGATCCTTTGGGATACACCACCTCCCGTGAAATCGAGGACTCCCATCTGGAGCAATATTAAAATTTTGAGTCTGACCGTACTGAACTTTCACTGCAAGCTCAACCATTTTATTATCTTCCATTTGAGCCGCTCTAATGCGATCATAAATTTCAGGCTCAACTTGTATCATTTGCAAATATCCCCGAGTCATACCCCGTCCAAGTACCTCAATTTCCATCCGCGCTAAATCTTGGCACAGTTCATCAGCAACCGACATGAAGCCCAAGTTATGCCTTGGTTTTCGACTTAAGGCATCGGCTACAACATTTGCTTTGCCTTCATGATACACAATTTCAAGATCATAATCCTTCACCAATTCTAACCATCTTCTTTGTCTTAAATTCAATTCTTTTTGGGTGAAGATATATTTCAAACTTTGATGGTCAGTAAATATTCTGCAATGGGCTCCATAAAGATAGTGTCTCCAAATCTTCAAAGCAAACACAACTGCTGCCATTTCCAAGTCGTGTGTCGGATAATTCTCTTCGTGAGGTTTTAGTTGTCGTGATGCATAAGCAATAACTCTTTGATTCTGCATTAAGACACATCCCAATCCCTGCTTCGAAGCATCACTATACACTTCAAAATCCTCACCTTCCACTGGTAAAGCCAAAATTGGCGCTGAAGTTAATCGATATTTCAATTCTAAAAAGGATGACTCACACTCGTGATCCCAGTTAATCTTTGCATCCTTTTTCAGCAAATTAGTTAATGGTTTTGCAACCTTCAAAAAATCAAGAACGAATCGCCGATAATATCCTGCCAAACCCAAAAAGCTTCTTACTTCTGATTGATTGGTAGGTCTTGGCCAATCCAAGATTGCCGCCACTTTAGAAGGATCTACTGAGATACCCTTTCCAGAAACAACATGCCCCAAGAAAGCAACCTCCTTCAACCAAAACTCGCATTTGGATAACTTGGCATATAACCTTCTTGCACGCAATATGTTTAATATTACATGCAAATGTTTTGCATGCGTCTTTTTATCTGGGGAATAGACCAAGATATCGTCAATAAATACCACCACAAACTGATCGAGGTATGGTTGAAAAATTCTATTCATCAACTCCATAAACGCAGCCGGGGCGTTAGTCAACCCAAAGGACATAACCGTGAATTCATAATGCCCGTATCTAGTCCGAAAAGCTGTCTTCGGAATGTCATGCTCTGCAATCCTTAGCTGATGATATCCAGATCTCAAGTCAATCTTTGAGAATATAGTTGCACCTCTCAGTTGATCAAATAGATCATCAATCCTCGGAAGAGGATATTTGTTCTTCACCGTGACTTTGTTCAGTCCACGGTAGTCAATACACAACCTCAAACTTCCATCTTTCTTTTTCACAAATAAAACTGGAGCTTACATCCAAAGTGACATACTTGGATAAATATATTCATTGTCCAACGATTCATGAAATGACAACTTAACCATGGGGAGCTCAAGGGTACTATCTGATGTGGGATTCTTATCACTCCGCCACACTTAAAACATGTCAATGGAACTTTATCACAACGGGTACCTGAATGACTTGTTCCACAATGTCGACAAACAACCCCCGATTGTTGAAACCTCTCTTGACTCGGTTCATTAATCGAAATCCCCTTATACGATGGCCCAGACCTAAACATTTGCCACCATTTCTTTTTACCCTTGGGTTCATCCTCCACTTTAGCTTTTCCCTTATCTCGAACCTGATGTTGATAACCTATTTCCTTCTCACTCTCCTTTTGTCTGACTTCCTGCTTCTGATAAAATCGGGCAGCACGCTCGTAAGCCTCATACAATGAACTGATATCCAACACCGCTAAAGCTTCTTGAATTCTGTGTTGCAACCCGTCTACAAAATGGTCAATTCTGTCTCGCTCACAGGAAAAGTAGTCAGGAACATACATCTCCAACTCATTAAACTTCACAAAATAATCCTCAACTGACATCGAGCCCTGCTTTAAGTCCAGCAATTCTTGCTTCTTCGCTTTTCGAATATGCGACGGTATAAACCTAGCCTTTAACTTTGCTTTAAATTCATCCCAAGTCATATCCACTTGGTCTACACCTGCAGCTTCTTCACCTAACCACCACCGATTTGCTCGGCCTTCCAAGAAATAGGCTCCAATATTAACTCGTTGATCTGGCGGAACCTGAACAACACGAAATATCTTTTCCATCTTTTCAACCCAAAACTCAAGGACTCCTGGCTCCACTGAACCAGAATATGTTGGTGGGTTATGCCGCATCACAGCATCAATGAAACTACTCTGTTGAGGCATCATCGCGGCCATAAACTGCCGAAAGAAATCCTGACTAGGTGCCTCTGTTGGTACATGCGCTGGCACAGGATACTGTGACTCATCAGACGAAGGGTCAAACTCTGGGCCTTGAATAGCCCTACGTACACCACCACCTCGAGAATTCGACATACTGCCCCCAATTTTTCCTGATTCAATATCAATTCAGCACACAGCTAAACCAAGCATAACAATAAAAGATAGATCACATTAACATGAATGCACCCGCAAAACCCAAACCTCACCAAACCAATTCAATATCATTATTATTTTCAAAACCTTTTTAATTCAAAGAGCCAAAATCTATCAAACCTAGGCTCTGATACCAACTTGTAACACCCCCAGTTGGCTCATACTGGAAATGCTACCGCCACACTGCATCATGAGGTCGTCACCTCCTACTTCGGGCCTCACAACACAGTGTTAAGGCTAAAATTAATTATATAAGCATTTTATTATTTCCAAAAAAAACAAGTTTATAAATATTTACAAAAACATACTCCCAAAACGGGAGGTTTTTCTAGTTAGAATTTACATATAATACATCAGATACAGTTCACTCATTCAGCCCGTCTTTCTATCTCCCGAGACGTCCCCTGTCCCGGAGGTGCCATGCGTACCTGAATCAAATATTTTTCTTAAAAGCAGTCTAGAATTAAATCCATTTTAAGAACTAACATAAAATATGCCATGCCCATACTGAAATAATGTAACAATAATGTCAAAATCGACAACTCATGCACATATACCCATATACATATGTCAAAGTGAGCAGCCGGAATAACCTCGGCTCCATAATAACGGCTCACTAGACTATCATCAATAAATAGCCGGAAAATCCTCGGCTCAAGGAAGGACCTGGTAAACCCATAATAATATAACGGTCACCGGTCACTTCCATATACCCACCATACGACTCCCGCAATCAATACATGGATAGCCGAGCGTTGTCGCCATTAACCACAAGACACCCCATAGTCTGTGATAGCGAAGATAGGACCCTCCTGTCTAGCCCTACCCCGTGTAACGTAGTAGAATCCGTGCAACCTGGAATCACCCGAAGGAAACCCGGAAACTCTACTCCTCCTCGCACGCCCTAACGGGATCGTGTTTGGAGTTTGGCATATGATCCTAAACTACCGGTAGACCTCACTAGTAGCTACTCCAATGAGTGGAACAACACCGAACACGAATGATTAGACCAAATACGTCTCAACTGCAATGGGTCTAATCCCTGAATGACCGTGCGACTAAGTCACCCAGTTGTCCGACTACTATCGTCCACTATCGCCAAAGTGTTACGGTACATCGGGGTCGAATATCCTAACCCCAGATGATGCCCTCGCCTAGCACTACCGCACACGGCGACTAAACGATAGATCCATAAAACATATCCGATAAATCGTGCGATGTGTGCAGCATGTCAATAAGTGAATTTAATGAAAAGGGCTGGTGAGACGGCCCACCTATCCTCCATTTCATAAATTCACCAACACGATCAAATACGTATATCAAATATCGTAAAGCGAAGTTTCACACATGCATATACACACACATATATACATATATAGATGCACTGACCAAATGATTCCACATAATATCATATCAATATCAGAATCAGAATCACATGCAACATAAATACCTAATTTCTTAAAATTAGATTTAATTCCCTACTGCTTACCTCCTACCGATACTTTCTGGATTTTTATAACTTCACCCAAATCTCCTCCAACGTACACCTGTCCCATTATTTACTCAAATCAGATGAGCTTTATGCTTATTCTCAGGAGCTACCTGCTTATTCAAAAGCTAATTTCTATAATTAACTCGTCGGGCTCCAAACTTTTATATTTAGTAGAATATGATATTCTAGCTATAAAATCCTTCTACCTCATAATATTTATATTGCCCGATTATTAAATAAAAATACGCAAAGGTATGAACAAGCAGGCATGTGCGATATACTGCCTTTTTTATTCGACTTGGATTGGTACGAAATTCTCAAAATATAACGTCGGCGCTACGAATAGGCTATTAGCTAAAGAAATTCATCGATTAAATAGCTAAATAGCCAATTTTGAATTTTTGAAGAATTTCTAATTTAATACTCCAATATCAAAATTCGTATTAAAATTTATAATCGGACTCTACGAATAGCAAGGAATACCATACCCAAGTCGGAATTGGAATCGGACGGCTAAATCTTTTTCTTTCTTTTTTTCTTTTTCTCCTTTCTTCTCCTTCACGTTTCTTCCTCTGCCTTCCTTCGCTTCGCAGGTAAGTTTGCTTGTTTTTCTTTACTTAATAAATATATTTATATTATATTATATTATTATTATTATATATTATATTATATTATATTATACTATTATTAATGTTATTATTATTATTATTATTAACATCTTTATCCTCTTTATTTATTTATTATATTATATTATTAAATTATATATTATATTTTTATATTTATCCTTATCGATATTTATCCATTTAACAGTCTTTTCAATCATAATCAACATATAAAATATGAATAAGATTTATCCCAAAATATTTAATTTCTTGATTCCAAAATATTATAAAATATTTATTTGCTATAATAATATTATTTTATAAACTCCAAAATCGGAGTATTACAAAAATAAAGAAATTAAAAGTTGGATCAAGTGCAACACTTATGCTGAAGGCTTAGAAATTAATTATTTTTATTTTGTATAATTAAATGTTATTATTAATATAAATATTAATTAATTTTAATGAATTTCAGCACAGATGCTGATCTTCTCCATAAAAATTAATGTGGAAAGCTCAGTTATTCTCATATAAAAATTTGTACTTCAATGTAATGAAATTTATAGAGGAACTGATTCTAAATGATACACAAGAGACAAGAGGTATTTAAATCCAAATGTCACGAATAATTCTAGAATCTAGATTGTTTTAAATTATGTTGTATTAATATAAATTAATATCTATTATAGATACGAGAATTTAGGATTGTATAACCATCAAATAATTAAGAATATATTAGTTAAAATAATAATCGTATAATAAAAATAATTTTAGATTAAAATAATTAATTAGTCTAACTAAAATTAAAAAATTATAAATTTAGAAAATTAAAATGAAATTAATATGTATAATTATTATTATTATTTTTTAAAAAAGTGACATAATAAGTGAGATAAAGGTGGACATAGGACAGAGAAAATATATTTTTGTATTATATAAATTTATAATATTTTTAAAATACAAAATACATATCTATTATATTTGTATTAATACATTTATAAAATCAAATTTAATTTTTTTTTATCAAATATATTAAATTTATACGGAAAAATTACTTATAATTTACTTCTAGTTTGAAAATTTTGCACTATATTATTTTGTAATGTAAAAATTGTAAGAAAGCCCTCATATTTTAAAAGTTATTGTACAATTTTTTCTAAAAATTACATAAAACCTCCTTTTTTTTTTTTTTTTTTTTTTTTTTTTTTTCTTGAATCCTTCAAAACTCAGAAATTGTTTCTGACCCGAAAGAATATACAAAATTTGAATGCTTTTTTTCTTTCTTTTTTTTTTTTTTTTTTTTTTTCATAACATAATAGTATTTTGTAAAAGTATTTTACTTCGTATTCACAATATTAGAAAAAAAAAAATAGATTAAGAAGATATTACAGAAAATATATATATAGTGCGAATGTGTGATGGCCATCGTCATCTCACGTCGCCCTTTTTAAACCTCACGTCGCCTAACAAACTACCCCCACCCCACCCCACCCCCAGAACCCATTATTGTAGTTTGCTAGATCCATTCTGGTTTCACCCAAACCCTAGCTAGCAAGCTTACCTCAAAACCATCTGTAAGTTCAACCCTTGGAATATTGTTTGAAATTATCATTTCATTTCGAAACTAAATCAATCTTTAGGTTTTGTTAGATCCAGGGTCAGAATTGTTTGCCCCTGTTGTTCTTTATTGCTGAAGAATGAAGGTACTGTAAATGTTAAAAGACTAGGAATCGTTCGTAAATCGTAAACACTCTACGATTTTTTAGTTACCTTTCTTAAGTGAAAATGCTTAACTGTTAGGGTTTTACTGTAATTTTTTATTTGAAGAGAGAAACTATGGCGGCGGAAGAAGAATTGGTGGCGAGCAAATGGTGGATTGTGGCAGGGAACAATTCCGCAGCAAATGTAGCAATCGAGGAAGACAATAACTTCTCCAGAGATCTAGCGATGCCGGCGCCGGCGTCAGGCTCCGGCGGGCGGCGCCGCCGTGGCCGTCCGCCGGGTTCCAAAAACAAACCTAAACCGCCGATCGTCGTCACTAAAGAAATCCCCAATTCTCTTCGGAGTCATATTTTCGAAATACGCAGCGGCGGCGACGTCTGGAAAAGCATCGCCGCCTACGCGCGGCGGCGCCACTACGGGGTGTCGATTCTGAGCGGCAACGGGACAGTCTCCGACGTGACGCTGCGGAGGCCGGCGGCGCCGGGAGGAGCGATTTATCTCCAAGGAAGATTCGAGATCCTATCCTTATCGGGGACGTACTTGCCTCGCCCGTCGCCGGCCGGCGCCGGCGGGTTGACAATTTTCTTGTCCGGGGAGCAAGGGCATGTCGCCGGCGGCGAAGTGATCGGCGCATTGACGGCGGCAGGACCGGTTGTGGTTGTTGCAGCCACTTTCGAGACCGCGGCATACGAAAGGTTGCCTTTGGAGAATGAATATGAACACGTCGCCGGAGAAGAAAACCGATTGCTGCCGGCGCCGCCGCCGTCAAGTCCTCCGTACAATTCAGGGTCTGATCGGAAGTGGGAAATGCGTCGTTTGGAATCCTGAGTGTGTGATTACCAATGAATATTAATTATTACTGTTTGTCATTTATTACTCTTTAAGTAGCATCATATCATCGTATTGATTCGAAACCCTAATTTGCAATCAATTTTGAAATTAATGAGTATGTTATATTGAAATTCTAAATATTACTCTTTGACAGAATTTTGAACTTTTGATCTTTTCTTCGACTTAATATACGACCAAAAATATTAAATTCATCCATTCTTCAACCAACATTGAATCATTTGTTCAAATCTGCGACTTTTCGACGAAAAATGCTTTGAAGTACATAAAGAACAATGCAAAATATAGAAAGATTTACCTTTACTTCAATCTAACCAAAACTCCTATTTGTAAAGGAGTGGTAGTATCGGCTTCCTTTTGGAATGGTGTCACGTGGCACGTTCCGATTGGCCCATGAAAAAATTTTGTAATCTTTCATTTCTCGTCGGATTCTATTTTTATTTGATTGCACATTTTTCGTCAAGATCATTTCATTTTCGGAAGATATTATTTATAATACTTCATTTATTGATAAAATTTACTTCCTCCGTCCAATTTAATTTGTCAACTGTTTATATTTCCGCATTTCCCACATAATGTCATTTTTTTTAAAAAAAATATAATTATACACTTTAATTACATTTTAAATTTTATAATTTATAAATTTGTTTTATTTTAATTAAATTATTTAGTCATTTTAATATCTATAATTATTTTTATTAAATTGTAATTATTTTTACTAATACACTTTTTAATTAATTACTAAAGTGGACAGAGGGAGTATTTAATTTATTGCCAAATCTATTTAATATTTGTACTATAATTTCTATTTTAAGCATATTTACATTAGTCGTTGATATTTATAATACAAAAATTAATATATATATGCATAATTAAAAATCATAGTATTTTATTTTATTAGAATTTTATTTTATATTTAATTGAATTTAGACATTTATTTTTAATAAATAAAAATTTAAGAAGTTTTACATAATAAATAAAACATCAAATATTTTAACATTTATATTAAAACACAGAATATTATCCATTAAAAAAAAAAAAAAGAAAGAAAAAAAGAGTTCTTTTTTTTTTTGGGCTGGACTCTATTTTTTTTTTTTAATCTAACTTCCAACCTTCATCCATCTTTACATTGGGCCTCCTCAATCTTAGGTAGTTATGTATAATATATATATATATCTTTACATTTTTATTATATTATTATTATTTTTATTTTTTTGAGTGGATAACAGAACCTACACAAAATCTAAAAAATATATAAAATGATAACAATAATAAAAATTGTTAACGTTTGTTTTTTGTGTGATTCTTTCAGTTTTAAATTAAAGAATTAAGAAAGTTTGTAGATATGGAGGAACAACGACGGGCTCAACTCAAGATTTGTTTGTATATTAATTAATCAAGTGCAACTATTCAAATTGAATTGAACCCACAAAATTATGTATGTGTCATATTCATGGAAACTTTCCAGAAATAAATAAAAAAAAAAAGATACTACAATTCACCAAAGGCCAAAATAAAATTAATTAAGCAAAGCCCAATTGAAAAAACAAAAAGAATAGTCTAGTAAGTCACCAAAAGCCAAGAGGTGTAGGACAAAACTAAACCCCATAATTGAAGAGTGACTGACTGGTAAGAAAGCACAGTGTACAAGAGAAGGTGTGGAGAAGATGAGAAGTGAATTTGTAGCCTCAGGACAGGACAGCAGTGGATAATGTCAAACCACAAGGCGCCACGTGGCAAGAAGGAAATCTTGTTTGTGTGGCCATGGCTTCCCATCTGCGTTCTGCTCTCTCTCTCTATATATAAAACCTTCACTGCACCAACCAAAGAGAAATCAATAATAATATATCCATACTATACATCTTCTAATTTGCAGTTGCAGTTGCAGTTGCAGTTGCTTCCAGTGACGACATCCATGGCGGCTGCCTTCTCCACCGTCGGTGCTGTCAACCGTGTCCCTGTACGTATATCTATCTGTCTTCATGGAATTATCTTATTGTTTTACATGATGTGAGATAGCTTTAGCTTAGCTTAGCTTCCAATTGTTGATGTTGTGTGTTTTAAGAACTTGATCATCAAGTAAGATTAATTAATTCTATCTAGATTGATTAATTGTTGAAATAATATTTGATAAATAATTTATTATATTGATAAATATTTTAAGGAAGATACAAATATTTTTCAAATTAATCAACAATTAATACCGACTTTACTATGTAGCTATATTTCGATCTTGCCAACGAAGGTGAAGCTGATACAATAAATATATAAGCGCGATCTATAAAAGTCTCAATAAACTTTTGTATTAACGACAGTGCCATTTTCTTTTCATATATTTAAAAGAATTATTAGTATAATAAAATAATTAACAATAAAGTAATACTCCATCTCCATCTATGGGAATTCAAAATACCATTTTTATTTCACATTTCAAAATAATCATACACTAATCAAAATATTTTTAATTTTTATTTAAATCACAGATATACTATTACACGTATAATTATTTTATACATAGAGTGCAAAAATATTAAAATTTCTTACATATTTCTACTAATATATAATTGTACTATTATTTTTTAATTATTACAAAATTCCAAAAGATTCATTTGAAATAAAATGATTAACATCAAAAGATGAACTCAGATTATTTATGTGTCAATTCTAAATTTATATGCATGCAGCTGAACTTGAACGGAAGCGGAGGCGGAGTAGTCTCAACATCATCGTTCCTCGGAATCACCTCTCTAAAGAAGACAAACTCAAACCTTCCCGGCGGGAAGGTGGTGTCCTCCTCCGGCAATGGCAACTTGAGGATAGCGGCGATGGCGGACGACGTGGATGAGAAAAAGCAGACGAGCACGGACAGGTGGCGGGGGCTGGTGACGGACGTGTCTGACGACCAGCAGGACATCGCCCGAGGGAAGGGGGTCGTGGACTCGCTGTTCCAGGCCCCCACGGGGATGGGTACCCACGACGCTGTCCTAAGCTCCTACGAGTACCTCAGCCAGGGCCTTCGCCAATACGATTTTGACAATACAATGAGCGGATTCTACATCGCCCCGGCTTTCATGGACAAGCTCGTCGTCCACATCACCAAGAACTTCATGACCTTGCCCAACATCAAGGTTTGCTCACCTCCTGTAATTGATTAATTGCTATGTGATCCATCAATTTGAAGTAATTAATGTACAGGTCCCTCTGATTCTGGGCATCTGGGGAGGTAAAGGTCAGGGCAAGTCCTTCCAATGTGAGCTTGTTTTCGCCAAGATGGGCATCAAGTAAGTCTCTTTGATTCAATGATTGTCCATAGACATCACATTATGTAATTACAGAAAATATATAGTTTGAAGTAAGGTAACATGGGGGCGCAAATTTGACCCAATCAAATAAGCATTGTATTAACATATGTTATAACATTAATATGTTACGATAATATATAATATATGTTCACTTCTTTTCTTACACGATCAAATTAGCAGTCAAAAACATGTATTGTCCGTACATTTTCAATAATCAGAATTGATCGAGTCAAATCAACATTAATAATCGAGCCGTAATTAATTAACAAACTATCAAATGCCAACGCAGCCCGATCATGATGAGCGCCGGAGAGCTAGAGAGCGGGAACGCCGGCGAGCCGGCGAAACTAATCCGGCAGCGGTACAGGGAGGCAGCGGACCGTATCAAGAAGGGAAAAATGTGCTGCCTCTTCATCAACGACCTCGACGCCGGCGCCGGCCGGATGGGCGGCACGACCCAGTACACGGTCAACAACCAGATGGTCAACGCCACCCTGATGAACATCGCCGACAACCCCACCAACGTCCAGCTCCCCGGAATGTACAACAAGGAGGAAAACCCCCGCGTCCCCATCGTCGTCACCGGCAACGACTTCTCCACCCTCTACGCCCCCCTCATCCGCGACGGCCGGATGGAGAAGTTCTACTGGGCCCCGACCCGGGAGGACCGGATCGGGGTCTGTAAGGGGATCTTCCGTACCGACAACATTCCCGACGAGGCTGTCGTCAAGCTCGTCGACACCTTCCCCGGACAGTCGATTGATTTCTTCGGCGCCGTCAGGTCGCGAGTTTACGACGACGAGGTCCGGAAGTGGATCTCCGAGGTCGGAGTCGACGCCATTGGGAAGAAGCTTGTGAACTCCCGGGAGGGCCCGCCCACGTTCGAGCAGCCGCGGATGACTCTTGAGAAGCTCCTGGAGTACGGCCACCTGCTGGTCCAGGAGCAGGAGAATGTTAAGAGGGTCCAGCTCTCTGATAAGTACCTCAAGGACGCTGCACTTGGAGATGCCAACAAGGATGCCATGGAAAGGGGAAGCTACTACGGTCCGTCTCTCTCTCTCTCTCTATACTCTTTCTCTCTCTATTTATATGTATATACATATATATGTATGTATAGAATCCGCCATGAATGTAGCTTGATGTGCAGGGAAGGCAGCGCAGCAGGTGGGAATACCAGTGCCTGAAGGGTGCACGGACCCCAACGCCAAGAACTTTGATCCGACGGCCAGGAGTGACGATGGAAGCTGCGTCTACAATCTCTGAACGTACGATCATCATCATTATTACATACATAGATAGAGCAGCAGCAGCAGCCTGGATCGGTCTGTTTGGGTATTAATTTTGTGAGTGGGTACCTGATCCATCGTCTGAATTTGGATTATTCATTGCTGATGTGTCTTGTTCGTGTATGGTCTGGTCTGTCTCCTACCTCTGTCAATTGGACTACTACTACTCCCCAACTGGTTTGGTTTTCTTAAGATTGTAAGATGCCAAATTATAAACATATTTCTTTTAATTCCAATACATGGATGACTACAAGCCTTGCCCGCCTGCCTTTTATTACATAATTTGCTCTCTTTATAGTATTCATTAATTGTGTTGGGATAATCAAAGATCAAAGATTTAAGAGACACATATTGAGGAATGTGTAGGAGTTTAACAATTACTTCATCTTTCAATTTTCTTACTTTCATAATACATGGGATTGTTTGATCTATCTACCAACTGTCAGCGTGCAATTGAATTTATTTAGAAATATTCTGGTGTTGTTTTGTTGTTCGTTATTCCTACAGTTTGGTTTTGAAAGAATTTGGAACTAACAAAAAAACTTTATCCCGAATAATCAACATTGGTGAAAAAAGCAAATCTTGATGCAAACACGTAAACATTTACAGGCAATCCTTTTGGGAAAAATCACAATAACAAAAGAACACATTCAATATCACGTAATAAAGTAAAACAAAATGCAAACATACTTCTTTTAAGACTTGGTCCAAATGAAAATCACCATAACTTAACAATAAGCAAGCTGAGTTGCAGTTGGACCACCTACCCTGTGTTGAAAACAAGCAAGGTAGTTGGCTAGAATTGATTTCGCTCGTGGGATTCACACGATAATATACATGTAATTGACCAAATTAGACAAGGGTAGTCGCACATATAGAACAAAGAGCAAACCAGAACCGGAAAAAAAGACAATGCATTAACAGTGTGTTAAGAACATACCTGTGAGAATGAATGCTTTATCAGGGATGAAGTCGAGCTTCAGCTGAAAAGGTCCAACTAATGGCTTCCACTGCTTTAAGATTATGCTTTCAATTTTCGAACATATATAGACAGACGATTAATAGTTTTTCTTTTTCAACTGCAGTACCAACTTAGATAACAGCTGATAGTCAGGACAGCAACACAAGTAAACTCAAAAAATGTAAACTACACAAACAGCGATAATGCATAACTTCACAAACCAGCAAGAATCAATATTTCACCGGGCAATTAATTGTACAGTCATGCGTCAACAAACACAGATTCAATAACTAAGCTTCACTCCATGTAGAAACAGAAATATTCTCAAATGATTGAATTAGGTAAAGATTTCAAGCAGCATGGGAATTGTAAGAAAATGAGATTTAATCATCTGAATGTTTACTAGAATTCAACCTTCTGATTCCTGGACACAAAATGGGGTGCAATTTTGAGACCCTTATTCTACATGTAAACATCCCCAGAAAATCGTAATGTTCATTACGGACAAAGAGCCTCAATGCCACACAGACGTTATGCATATGACCTACATAATCTGTACAAAATGTCCAAACTCACTCAGAGAGCAAGTTCCATGTAAACTATGAGCACAGGGTGTAATGCCCATAACTTGGTCAATAAATTAATCTCGAATTTGCAATGCACACTCTACCTCTGCCTGTGAGAAAAACCAGATTGGTATTGGCAAGAACCTAATTTTGGCCTACGTTCTCATCTCCATTT
The DNA here is from genome assembly GCF_009805555.1 of Andrographis paniculata. Lineage (NCBI taxonomy): Eukaryota > Viridiplantae > Streptophyta > Magnoliopsida > Lamiales > Acanthaceae > Andrographis > Andrographis paniculata. The sequence goes on along the minus strand of NW_026137502.1, from coordinate 3,077,463 downwards.
TCGTCCTCAGTTTCTTTCACCACCTCAAAAATTTCAAAATCATCAAATCCTGCAAATTGAAAGCAAGTGAAATGACTTCAGAGATGCATTGATTTCATAGTCTATGCCTCTAAGCAAAATAGCAAGTTACCTGAACCCAGTGCATCGTAGTCATCGGCCTGTTCTCCTAAGAGTGTGACATTACCTAAAGGTGGATCAACAGTCATCCACTCCCCAGAGCCCTCCGAGCCTAACTCTTTTTCCAGGACCCAATCTTCAGCAATATCCATGTGCTCATAAGAAATTGGGTCTGATGTTTCCTGATGCTTGTTGCTCAGACCCCTTCAATGAAAAACAAAGATTATATATGAAACTTTGCTTCTGAATTTTCTTAGTTTGTCATATACAACAAAGCTTATCTTATACTCACATTTGCTTCATCATCATGCTATATTGAACGAAAACAAGGTCACTGAGTCGTTGATGCTCCAAGGAATTTTTCCTCTCATGCATTAAGTCAAGAGGAATTTTACTTGGCTTACTCCGGACCAAGCAACAAGTTTGACTGAGAATGCGGGTGGCCAGGCGAGCCAAATTGGGGCAACTTCCAGCATATGCTAGCCACCACTCAGCTATATTCACACAATTGATGATTGTTAGTTGCAGAACAAAACCATATTAAGTATTGACAATGTCAAGAAAGCTTCTAACAGAAGAACAATATCAACTTTTTTTCAGCAGTCCATCATCAGCATATTAGATCTCTTAATATTGGGGCCAGTCAGCTTCTAATTTGCATATAAAACTACGGAATATGACATTACCAACCATCTTTAATTCACACAGTAATCGGTAAAGGCATGAAATTTTGAATAATCAAGGATAACAATATGTTCAGATTAATAAATAACAACCACATGAACAATAAAAAGTTGGGTAACTAAAAAGCGGATTGAATCGCTTGATATTGATTTATCATAGATTGTTTCTTATAAATTGAATCAAACATAAGTTTAGCCTTAATAATATAAATTACAAACTATACAGGGCCAGAGTAGATCCAGAAGTTTGGGGGAGGAAAAGTTCGAAGAGGTGATCTCATTCAAATTATTTCCAATTTTATACAATTAATTAATGCACAACATTGAGTTTACAAAATATGAAATCAAAAGAGGACTTACTGGGAAGTAAAGTGTCCCTAGCTCTGATAGCCATCTTCCGACCAAAATCTCCTGTACTGCCATGGTAAGAAGCAGTTTCCTTCATTATTTTATCTTGAATCTTAGCATCAGGAACCAGTTTCTCTATGCAATCATATACTAGCGACCGAATGTGGAGATGTGCATCTCCTTCAAGACTAAAAAAGAATTTTGGGTTCAAATAGAAACCTGCTGCAAGAAGTGGATGTCGCTGAAGTTCCCATCGACGATCTATGATATTCCAATAAACTGAATACTCTTCCTTTCTAACAAGTTCCTTTTTAATGGCTTCCTTGGCTCGATATAGTCCAGCATAGACATATCCCATAGAAGGCCTCTTTTCACTAGTAACTATTCTCAATAGTCGCAAGAGTGGATCCGATATATGTGCGAGCAAAGTACAAGAAGTCCAGAAGGACGGGCTACTAATCGAGTCTAACACTGCAAAGCCTTCTGGTTTCTTTGAGAAAGAGCTTTCCATCCACTCCTCAGAAGTAACCATCGACTGCAGATTATGCTTGATACTCACCATTCTTTTCAATGTCAAAAAATCAGTAGTAGCACGTGTATCTCCCAGATCAACTAAATCCAGTCCAAATGTGTATCGCCTCATCATGTTCAAGACATTACTGTTAGAGTAAATATATCTTGAGATGGATTTTGCTTGGTCCAGAGTCATCTTCACCGTTGGAAGTTCTCCTATATCCTCAAGTATAGAATCAATACAACGACCAGCACAAGGGGTCCAAAATACAGTAGGAAAAGTGTCAGTAAGTCTTTTACCGGCTATAACATATCGCTCTTCATTGCTGGTTACCACTTGCACCACGTTTCTTAGCCCAACCTCTTCCACGGTTTCTTTTAGCAATTCATAAAGGGTATCAGCAGAGTCTATTGCTTGTGATATATCAGCTGACCTCAGAAATATGGTTCCTTCAGGGCTATAGACCGTAAAGTTGACAAAGGTTTTACCCCTTCCGGAATTCCACTCATCCACCAAAATTGAGCATCCAGTTTTTCCCCAAGACCCAGTGCACTGATCAGTATCATATCTTGCTTCATGAACCAAATTCTTCAAAACCCACCCCCTTAGATCATGGTAGGAGGGACCAACAACTCCAGCACCCTGTGATGCAATTGCATCGATCATTGGCTGAAAGTAAGGAGATTTAGTGGCCTCCATGGGCAATCCAACATCACAAAAGAACCTACCAACTGCCATATTAACTGTATTACTATTTTTCTTTGGGGTTGCAGGTGGAGGAAAACTAGCCAAAACAAGAGCATTAGAATTAATCACATCAGGTGCTTTCCTAATCCTCCCTTTCTTCTTTCTTCCTATGGGTTTACCACTTTCACCTTCTTCTCTATTCACATACACATCGGCATCGTTCTCAATCATTTCAGGAACAGGAAGCAAAGCAATATCAGCAGTCAAGCTACACGAATTGTTCGCTACCTCAACACCACTGGGCCCAGGATTATCAAATCCTGTCACCTCCTCAGAAAGTTTCTGTTTCTTCCTCTTCTTCACTGCAACCCCATTCAGGCTCTCGATCATCTGGAGCCTCACATCATGTTGAACTCTCAAACAAGTGGCGGCATTTCCTTTCTGCCCCGCCAGATGTTCTTTAATACGATGAATCCCCCCACCCTTAAATATCTTCCCACAGTATATGCATTTTAGCTGAACCTTGTCCCCATTCTTAAACATCTGGCAGTGCTTCCATGCTGGATCATGCTTTTGCGAGGTCACGGCTACTGGTTCCATATCAGAATCCATTCCGTAAACCTATCTCCAAACAGGAACAACATCATCATCAAATCTTGGGGAGTAGTTAAAAATCTCCTCCAAAACATATTATCCAAAAATAACGTAATACAACAAAAAGCCACAAAGCCCATAAGCCAAACGAAACAAAACAATTCGCAACATGTAAACATGCTACGGTATTAGTGTCAATGCAGCAAAGCACGTACGAACACACACCCCACACATCAAAAGATAAAAATAACAAGTCATGAAATAGAAGACTCTCGTCGCACAGTAACACACACACAATGTCGAGCTGTACGAGAAATCAAATGGGTGTAAAGTAAAATCGAGAAAGAATGCAGGAATCGGCGAAAGAGAGAAAATTCGGTCGAGGGAGAGAGCTTACTTGAATTGGATCGCCCCAAATCTGTGGTCGAGTCGAAATCGATTCGAGTTAGGAACTAGGGTTTTTTGGGGAGAGTATATATAGAATGGTCAAGAGTCGAATGGACAACCGGATAGACCGGTCAGGCTAACGGCCTTTCACCTCTCTCCCCACCCCACCCCTTAATAATAATTTATTTATTTATTTATTTAAAGCATGGTAATTAGGAAAATTGAGTAAGTATGTGAAATTGTATAATTAAATAACTCATTAATCAAGATGAAGAATTTCTTCTTATTTTTTTTTAAGGCATGGTAATAGGGAAAAAAAATGAGTAAAATTATTTATTTTTATTTTTATTTTTATTTTTTATATATAGGAGTATTTATTTGTTAATATATTTATTATTTATTTTAAAATATATATAGGGTTGGTTCTCTTACTAAATTTACTTATATTTTTATCAATTTTTTTTTTCTAAAAAATATTAAATTACACACTATTTTTTATTTTTTATATTATATCAAAATTAATTTTATATTCAAAATATAATATTAAACTTTTTTTTATGTCGCATTATATAATTATTTAAATTCAAAATTTTTATTATTTAAATTAAAATCCACCCTTCCAAATAAATATGCCCTTAATTTATTGAATCGGGTGAAAAGCACGGCTCAATCTTAAAGCCCAGAGCCAATTCGGTTCATGGTCATGAACTGGCCTGAAAAGATTTTGAATCATTTATATCGTGTTGTCGTGTATTAGTTTTAATTGATTTAAATATAAATTATGTTAAATTATTTAAAATTAAATTAAATTTAAATTAATTTACGAACAAATTATTAAATTATAATTATTTTACATATATATATATAATAAATATAATAATTAATATTAATATATTATAATCTCGAATTGATAATCTAAACTCTAATATGACATGTTTATTATTATATCATATTAATATCAATTTGTATATATAATTGAATTAAAATATTTTATCAAAATTCAAATATTTCGTATGAGTCAGTCTTTTTGCCAATTCTAGAATCCACTATTGCACTTTGAACCCGACTTACCCGAATATTTGGACTCCACGGGTTAAAACTTAAAATCGGGTCGGATCGGATCGGATCGGATCTCGGCTCTACCTCCATTCCTAGAAGGGTGCCGAAACCCTATTCCGTGAATGATCGAATCCATCTCATTGGGGGGGATCGAATTCAAGTAAGTTCTTCCGATCCATTAAATGCCGATTCTTCTATCCTATTCTATTCTTCCTCGATTCTACTCTCGTTTCTCTGTATGTAACTCTGTGAATTCACATGAATACGCGACGCGACAACAGACACAGACAGAGTCTCGTATTTCATGACCTTCTTTTTTTTGTGTGTGTGTGTTCTTAAGTGCTTCGCTGCTTTGACAATGAGATTGTACGCGTTTTCTCCAATTTGAGGATATTTCTTTACCAGTAGTATTCATTTTTGTTTATGCTTCTAGTGTTCCTCGCAGCCGCAGGCAGACAGATCTACAAATCCAATCCGTCGATTGATTCTCCTCGCCCACACAACGCTCCAATGGCTCAGTACACGCAGCAGTTCCTCAACAGCGTCCTCTCCCAGCGTGGGCCGTCGGCGCTGCCGTACGCGGAGGACATGAAGTGGCACATCCGGCAGCACTTGTTGTACCTCACCGAGGCCTACCCTTCCCTGCAACCCAAGACCGCCGTCTTCACGCACAACGATGGCCGCACCGTCAACCTCCTACAGGCAGACGGCACCGTCCCTATGACTTTCCAAGGCGTCACGTACAACATCCCTGTCATCATCTGGCTCATGGAGTCCTACCCTCGCCACGCGCCGCTCGTCTTCGTCAATCCTACCCGCGACATGATCATCAAGCGCCCCCACCCCTTCGTCTCCCCCAACGGCGTCGTCTCCGTTCCTTACCTTCACTCTTGGGTCTTCCCGGCCTCCAATTTGGTCGAATTGGCTAGAAACTTGAGCCATTTCTTCGCCCGCGATCCGCCGCTGTACTCGCAGCGTAAGGCGTCAAACCCTAATTTGAATCAAAGCTACGGGAGCGCCAATTCTTCTGCTGGATCCACTCCGGCGCGGCCGGCGATCCCTCCGAGAGACTACCCCCCTTCCCCGACCCCACCCGCTCCGTATGGAAGCGGTAGGGTAATGGACGATCCGGCTGAGGTATTTAAGAAAAACGCCATAAATAAGCTCGTGGAGAGTCTGAATGGTGATATTAAGAACATGAGGAAGAGTAGGGAAGGGGAAATGGAAGGACTCTTTGCAACGCAGGCAGTGTTGCGAAAACGTGAGGAGGACTTAACCAAAGGCTTGAAGGAAATGCAGGATGAAAAGGAAGCACTCGAGCAGCAGCTACAAATGGTTTTGATGAACAGCGATGTTTTGGAGGGATGGATAAGGGAGAACGAATCGAAATTGAGGGGCAACGATGTCGGCAATATTGACATTGATGAATGCTTTGAGCCCTGTGATGCTCTGTCCAAACAAATGATGGATTGCACAGCATTGGATTTGGCGGTTGAGGATACTATATATGCTTTGGACAAGGCTGTGCAGGAAGGAGCAGTGCCATTTGATCAGTACTTGAGGAATGTGAGGCTTTTGGCACGAGAGCAGTTTTTCCACCGTGCCACCTCTTCGAAAGTTAGGGCCATCCAAATGCAGGCTCAGGTTGCTAGCATGGCTGCCAGGGCACCCCCCTCCCAGTATGCATTCTGATCAGGTTGTATATATCTTCTTCATTGTGATATTGTTTTTGTTTTCGTATGGTTTGGTGATATATGAATATTGCATGTGATTAATGACAGCTTCTTACTACAGATATATTCTGTTTCTGTAGAATAGGGAATGTTCTTTGTTCATTTTGTGTTTTGAGAAAGGGTCGTGGGTCTGAAGCTTACTTTTAACCTGCTATTGGGAGCACTGAAATTTGATTAACTTTTGTAGTTGTTTTGCTATTCGTCGCTACTTTAGAGGATATACAGAGATGGCTTTGTTATACAGAGGTTTTGATGTTAGATACTTTTACGAATTCTTGGTGTGTTATTGTTAGTCCGATGCTTCAAACTGTGACTTGATGCTCACCCTGTCTCTTTTTGGCTTATTTTATCGGCATACATAATCATTTGAAGTTCCAAGTTTTGCGAGATGGGATTACACTCAGTTTAGGATTTTGCTTGTTTTTTTATGTTGAAACAAGAAGCAGACTTGTGCGAACTGGAGAAGGAAGTATAACAGTTGAAAGAATGAATCACCATGGGGCAGGTGAAGTGAGAACTGTACATGTGTTTTTCTTGTGTGTTTGTATTTTGGTTTTGGGCGAAATAGTTGTTAGATTGATGTTTTCTATAAAAAAAATTGAAATTTCAAAAATCAAAAGTCACAGATTAGAGCCTTCTCAATCCGGTGAGCTTAGTGATGTTTCCGAAACTTTAATATGCTTGTCAAGTTATAAAGTCTGTCTCTTCTGATTGTTGTTTTGCTCTTATAGGAAAACTATTCAGGCACATTGTTATTGTAGGCGATGCAAAGTACAGTTTATTTAGTGGTTATATAAGTTATTTTCACTATGGATAAATACTCAACACTTATTCATGCTCTACTTATTCAGTTTATGCATGTAAAGCTTTACTCCAGTTCAGAGCATGCGTTGTTCGATTGGTTTTGTTTGTTGGTAAACATATGTTTAGGTACATCTCTCTCTCTCTGTTTCTTGGAATCCCATTGTTACTCTAATTTCTAAGTGAAAATTTTTGGCTTTAAAACCAGTTTCGGGTCTGGGAAAAAGCGAAGAAGCTACATTTTTCAAGAAAATTTCTTTTGTTTGCTCAGTTGTTGAAACAGCATAGCAAATGCAGTGTGAAATGTGAATGAAGGTGCAATTTTACTCTAGGTAGATAATATTCATATATGATGATATAGGACTGCGTTAGAAATGGTGAAATTTTGCTTTTGTTATATTGCTATTTGACTGAGACAGACTTGCTGAGTTTTAATTGTTTTAACTTGTAGCATTGCATATTATAGCCCGGAGGGGAGGACGTAGGGTTTGTTTGCCAGGTGATTTTGATTTTTCATTCTTTTGGTTTAAATTGAGAGTTACATATAATGCTTTATGTAAGGAAATAATAGATATATATATATATATATACATGTTTTTGTTTTTATAGATAATAGAGATAATTACATGATAAAATAATTAAAAAAAAAAGTTACTAAACAATCCCATGGTACAAGCTTCGAAACTTGCACTTGGACTAACAAACGACGAAGGTGATACTCGAACTCAAGATTTAAGGCTCTGATATCATATTAGATGAAATAAATGATGTCTCATCAAAAAATTTGAGGGTCCATACTCTGGTATGAGTTTTAGTTTGCATTTATTTATTTATTTTGATTTAGATGTTTTGGATCAAAAAATCACTGTAATAAAAATTTCAACGTCAAAGTGGCTTTAACCAATAATTCCTAGTATTTGCCCGAAAAATGTATGAATATAGCTGCCTCAAAGTGGGGGTTCTAATGGTGGCACTTTTCAACAATAATCTTCGATGAAGCCATAAAAGTAAGGATGACAATAAGTTGGATATGGATCGAGTTTTGATAGACACGATCGACCCATGAAAATTTTTATGATTTTTGAATTTTTAATTTAAAATTGAATTTAGACCCGGACTTTACATATATTAAGATTTATGTATTTTATTTCAAATATTATAATAAAATAATAAATAAATAAAAAAGGAAGTATTTTTTAATATAATTAGTATTGTTAAAAATTATATATATATAATTGATATATTATTAATATATTAATAAATAAATTAAATTTTTTATTGTCTTTTGGCTGATTGGCTTCCCGTTTGACTATATATAAATCACTAATATTTATTGTTAAATCACATTTATTAGTGTTAAAATAATTTAATTAGTGTGACACAAGGGAAGATAATCCGTTGGACGCGCGCGTGGCCCCCACGTTCAGAAACAAAGGCGTAGTCGATTGGTACAATAAGTAGTTGAAGTTCAGTCACCTGCGCGCATACATTCTTCCATACGTAATAATAATCATAACTAACGTGTCGTGTAATAACTAATTATCAATCCAACCCTAACTATAACATGAATATACAATAACATGGATCAAATATATGCTATATATTTACTCAATATATATTTATATATCTCAATATATTTATAATATAACATATGTTATGATCTCTTTCTCTCTTTTTTTTTCTTTTTATACGGAGTTTAAAATATATTAGTATTATATATAAATGTAATGATATTTGTGAAATATATTGTAAGTTATAAGATATTTGTAATGTTATGTAGATAGTACAGTTACTAGAAAAAATAAAACAAATATTTTGTTATGTGACGAACCAAAATGAAAAAATTGGATAGTTTATTAAGAGACAGAGAAAATATTATAATTCCACATATATTATTGTTAAGCACAAAAAATAATAATAATAGTAAGTGGCAGTAGGATTCTGGGTAGGGTCTGAATGAAAGCCAAAAGGTCTGGAGGTCGGACAGAATAAAGGTCGGGAAAAGGAAGAAAGGTCGGGCGGAGTCTAAAAAAAAAGGGTGTACCCAAGTCGGGTAAACCGTAGTCGGATGGAAGGCGAAGTCGGGCAGACGCGGAGGTTTGTCAAGAGGAAGGTCGGGCAAGGAAGAGGTACGGACAGACGCGGAGGTCTTCGGTCAAAGACGGAGGGCGGCTGATGCGGAGGTCGGCCCAAGTGAGGTCGGGCGAAGAAGCAGGTCGGGTGAAGGACGAAGTCGGGCAAAAGAAATTTGGCAGTGGACAGGCAGGTCGGGTAAGAGGCAGGTCTGAGTTCTGTGACTGGTGGGAACGGTTGAAGGAAGTTGTAATACGTGTCAATAGAGGAGAAATTGGTGGTCGGTTGACAGCGGTTGCTGTAACCGACCAGACGGCGGTTCAAACCGTTTTCTCTGAAAGGCTATTTAAATGATTCAAATCCGTCAGAAAAGGCATCTTCAATCAACTTCAACAAAGCAAAGTCAGATTTGGGGATCACCACTTTAAATTTCAGTCTTTTATTTTCCAGTTTATTTTCTGTACCATACAGTGTTTAGAGATTCCTAATCTCAGGCACTAATTAATCAAGTTTAAGGATATTTTCTATATCTTTGAATTTTACTTTATTTTTGTTGAAAAAATACATCAACAAATTGGCGACCACAGTGGGAGCAAGACAAAATTGCTCATTCCAATTCCGGCGATAATTTCATACGTCTTAGATCCGGCCGAATCATCGGAAGGGTTATGGCAGGTTCACAACCGCAATCATCTTCGACACCGGTGGGAGAATCCGTTCCACCACCCATTGTGCCAAATGCCGGGGAAATCCCACAACCACCAACTGATTGGTGGTCTTATGTTCAACAAATGAACAACCAGCATACCTTGGTTATGCAGAATATGTTGCGTGAGCAACAAACGAACTTGTTGCGTGAACAACAAAATCTAATGCAAAACATGTTGGATCAGGCATTCTCCAGATTCACCCTGTATCCAAACATGCTTCCAGCCGTGTCACCTTCTCGTTTTCAGGCGACTTTCTCAGGATCAACGTTTGCAGAACCATCATACGTTGACAGTACGTTTCCAAGCGTTACAACTTTCAACCGAACAGATATGGGGAAGATTCCTCTAACTTTCCCAGATAATGTTCCTTTGGGACCGAGGGTTGATAATACCCAGCCGAATGAGAGATTAGAGGGACAGACTCATAATCCCATCCCAGCCGAACCAGCCTTCTCCAGAGAAGAAAGATTGGGAGGTCAGACTCACGATCACATTCCAGTGTTCGACCATATTCCACCCAGAGTAGATCCGGAGGATATTGCTCAAGTTCTGCGGGTGCATTTCGGAATGAATCCGCAAACGGTGAACAGGCCGGTTTACCAGAGGCCATTTCCAGAAAGGATCATTAACGATCATCCTCTCCCGAGAAATTATAGGCCACCAGACTTCAATTCTTTTTCGGGAGAAGACGGAGCCTCTACCATTGAACATGTGGGTCGCTTCACGGCTCAATTGGGAGAAGTAGGCAACAATCCGTTTCACAAGTTACAATTGTTTGGGTTGTCGCTCACAAGAACAGCTTTTTCTTGGTATGCCAGTCTGCCGCCTGGACAGTTGCAAACTTGGGAAGATTTAGAGGCAGATTTTCATGCAAGGTTCTTTACTCCTCTGCCGACAGTCTCACTGATAGACCTTCTGGAGATCACGCAGATGCCGGAAGAGACCGGCTACCAATTCATAGAGAGGATGCGATTGATGAAGGGACGATGTCCTACGATGATCAATGAAAGCGAAATGACCAATCTGGTGGTCAGGAACATGCATACCAGACTTCGCGAGGCCCTGACAGCCCACGACTTTCAAGATCTGGCCAGTTTAGCATCCACGGCAAGAAGGTTAGAATCCTTTTTTACAGAAAATAATCATGACTTCCGTCAGGGGGGAGATGCTGAAGCAATGTTAGTGCAAGATCGACCAACGTCCAGGCCAGCACCATTCCGCGATAAATGGAGGTCGGGTCCAACGTAGCCTCGAAGGATGGAGGTCGGATCTGAGGCTGACGTAGCCTCGGATGCCGGCCTGCAAACTCCTAAAACATCACTGGAAGTGATGTTTAGGAGTCTTGAGGAGGAGGTTTATTGTTAAGCACAAAAAATAATAATAATAGTAAGTGGCAGTAGGATTCTGGGTAGGGTCTGAATGAAAGCCAAAAGGTCTGGAGGTCGGGCAGAATAAAGGTCGGGAAAAGGAAGAAAGGTCGGGCGGAGTCTAAAAAAAAAGGGTGTACCCAAGTCGGGTAAACCGTAGTCGGATGGAAGGCGAAGTCGGGCAGACGCGGAGGTTTGTCAAGAGGAAGGTCGGGCAAGGAAGAGGTACGGACAGACGCGGAGGTCTTCGGTCAAAGACGGAGGGCGGCTGATGCGGAGGTCGGCCCAAGTGAGGTCGGGCGAAGAAGCAGGTCGGGTGAAGGACGAAGTCGGGCAAAAGAAATTTGGCAGTGGACAGGCAGGTCGGGTAAGAGGCAGGTCTGAGTTCTGTGACTGGTGGGAACGGTTGAAGGAAGTTGTAATACGTGTCAATAGAGGAGAAATTGGTGGTCGGTTGACAGCGGTTGCTGTAACCGACCAGACGGCGGTTCAAACCGTTTTCTCTGAAAGGCTATTTAAATGATTCAAATCCGTCAGAAAAGGCATCTTCAATCAACTTCAACAAAGCAAAGTCAGATTTGGGGATCACCACTTTAAATTTCAGTCTTTTATTTTCCAGTTTATTTTCTGTACCATACAGTGTTTAGAGATTCCTAATCTCAGGCACTAATTAATCAAGTTTAAGGATATTTTCTATATCTTTGAATTTTACTTTATTTTTGTTGAAAAAATACATCAACAATTATATTATAACTCAATATATATTGTACTATATGTGAATATATATTGATTATATGTATAATTTATATTGATCTGATCAAATTAACATCATATTGATTTAACTGAATCAGCACATGATCTACAGCCTATCGAATAATATATTATTTATGGTTGCTAATTAATTACAACATCGGAAGTGCAGTGCAGGCAAGCTTGGTTGGTACTGTTCTGATCAACTGAATTCTGTTTCCAATTCCTCACAGTCGCATCCACTTTCATCTAATCAAACTTAATTAATCACATATCCTTTCTTCTTCTTCTTCTTCCTCTTCAAAAAAAACCCTAATTTTAATTTGCGATCTTCCATGCCATGCAATAATATTAGCCAGAGATCGAATCAGCTAGCTATCTGCAGTACCATTAATTAATGGAGGAGGAATTGAGTTGGGTTGTGTCGGAGCTGGAAGGTACGCTGTTGAAAGACCCCAGCGTCTTCGCCTACTTGATGCTTATTGCATTCGAAGCCTCCGGTCTGATCCGGTTCGCGCTCCTCCTCTCATCCTGGCCGTTCATTCGACTCCTCCACGCGATCGGCAGATCCGACGGTGGCCTGAGGCTCGCCGTTTTCGTCGCGACGGCTGGGATTCGTTTCTCCGAAATCGAAGCCGTGGCCAGAGCTGTCCTCCCCAAATTCTACCTCGACGATCTCGACATGGCAGCGTGGGGACTGTTTTCCGGCGGACAACGCCGCCGTGTCGTCGTGACCAGACTGCCGACGGTTATGGTGGAGAGGTTTGCCAAGGAGCATTTGATGGCCGACGAGGTTGTCGGAACTGAGCTGCGTGTCAACAGATTCGGATTCGTAACGGGCAAATTTGATGATGGTGATGATCGGAGGTTTCATCGGAGGGTTTCTCGACAGCCATGTTTGGGGATGGGAAGAAATCTCTGTGGCTCATCGTTTTTGCCCTTCTGCAAGGTGATTTGATAATTTGAATTTGTTGATATATTTTTAAGGCTAAATGACATCAAATTCACCCCTAATTTCACGAAATTGCGTAAAATTCCTTATACTGTGTCAAATATCTTCGTGATTTCACTCCTTTGCCATCTTTATTTAGACAGTATTTGACTTGCACACACTTAAAATACGAATAAATTTTAAAATATTTATTTTTAAACCCTTAAAATTACAAATTACAAATATACTTGTTATTCTTATTACTCAAGCTTCAAAAAACAATAAATATACTCAAATAGTTAATTTTTTTTTCAGATTTTAAAAGTTTTTTTTAATGTTATTTGGGGCTAAATATAAGAGAAATGAATATATTTATAATTTTAAAAGTTTCAAAATTAGTATTTTGAAATTCATTCGCAATTTGAGTGCGTGTAGATCAAACACCATTAAATAATAACGGACCAAGGATTAGACGCAAAGTTTATGAAAATCACCAGAGAGTATTACACAATTTTAATAGTAGGAAAGATTTTAGACAATTTTGTGAAACTATAGATGAATTTGGTACAATTTAGTCTATTTTTAAATTGAATTTAGTATTAAGTTGGAAACAAATTGTTTTTCAATTTCTAATAGGAAAAATGCTCTCCGCCGTTCATTGGAAACGAGAATCCCGATCACCGGCCGGCGCCGGTGATCTTCCACGACGGCCGTCTGGCGAAGCGTCCGACGCCGGCGGCGGCTCTCCTAATCCTCCTATGGATTCCGATCGGCGTCGTACTCGCCGTCGTCCGGATGACACTAGGATTAACGCTTCCTCTATGGACCTTCCGCCGCATCCGGCCGCTGCTCGGCGGCGAATTGGTGGTGAAAGGCACTCCTCCGCCACCACCGTCCGGCACTCACTCCGGCGTCCTCTTCGTCTGCACACACAGAACCCTACTGGACCCTGTAGTCCTCTCGTTCGTTCTCAGCCGTCGGATCCCGGCGGTTACCTACTCGATCTCCCGAATCTCGGAGATCCTCTCGCCAATCCCGACCGTCCGATTGACGCGGATCAGATCCGTCGACGCAGAGAGAATCCGGCGAGAGCTGGAGAAGGGTGACGTGGCGGTCTGCCCGGAGGGCACCACTTGCCGGGAGCCATTTCTGCTGCGATTCAGCGCTCTCTTCGCAGAACTGACCGATCAGATTGTGCCGGTCGCCATGAATTACAGAGTCGGATTCTTCCACGCGACGACGGCGAGGGGGTGGAAAGCCATGGATCCGATCTTCTTCTTCATGAACCCTCGTCCTGTTTATGAGGTGACGTTTCTGAACCAGTTGCCGGCCGACGCCACCTGCGCGGCGGGGAGAACGCCGCACGACGTCGCTAATTACGTGCAGAGGATCTTGGCGGCGGCGTTAGGGTTTGAGTGCACAAATTTTACGAGGAAGGATAAGTATAGCGTTCTTGCTGGGAACGACGGAAGCGTGTCTCTTAATTCCAGCTCCGCCATGGATCATCTGCTTCGAGCTTTGAGGAATTTCTGGCCACCAGTTTTATTCTACACTGCTAAAGGTAGTTGTACTCTCTGATTATAATGTTGTACTTGAGGGTTTTTTTAAAAAAATTATTTTGCCTTTTGAATGATACATAAACGTACGTTTTGTATTTTAAATCAAAATTTTACTATTTAATTTGTATGATATTTAATAAAAAATATTATTTTTTAATAATATCACAACCAAATACTATTTAAATCTAAATAACATAGGGATCAAATCATATCAAATAAAAAAAAAAACAAAAATGCTAAAATATTATAGGACCATAATATCTCCATAGTAGATTTGCACTTTTGTAAGTTTCTAACTTCACACACCAACATTATATTATTTAAAGAAAATGAAAAAATTATTTTACTGAAGAAATTAAAAAAATAATAAAATTATAAGATATATAATATTCCAAATATCTATAAATGATTGAATTAGATTGTATTTAATTGTATAATTTTATTATAGAAAACTTGTGATATTTGCTATTTTTATTTAGTTAATGGAGTGTAATGTCAATTAATGTATCTAATATATAATTAATATTTTCTCCGTCCATCAAATTTATTTTTATTTTTCTTTTTAATATAATATGTCTTCTAAATTTACCTTATTACTAATTTTAGAAAAGTTAACAAATTAATATTTAATTATTATCTTTCATTCAACATTTTTTATAATAAATACCATTGCATTTATTACATTGTCTTTTTTCATTTACTTTAATTTATAACTAAATTTTCAAAAATACATTTAACTACTTTATTATTTTTTTCATAAAATATTCATTTTTCTTAATTTTTGTATCTAACCCAAATGAACGAATTTTAATTTTTAATGGACGGGGAGAGTAGTTGTTATATTGTGAAGTCAATTATGTGGTTGTTTGGGGGATTCTCCCAAAAATACACTATTCATCCCTTTTTTGTTCCCCCAAAAATATCAAATCAAATACCTATTTTTCATTTTTTATATTATACTAAAAATCAATTTTACATTCAAAACATCACATCATCACCTATTTATATCACATCATACAACTATTCAAATTCAAAATTTTTACTATTCAAATTCCAACTCAAAATCCAAAACCCCCAAACAAATACAACTAGGGTTTCGTTAGCATGTATTAATATATAAGTCTAAAGTTTTTCAATCTTATTTATATATATATATTATTTCTATTACTTTTGATGTAATCCCATAATATTAGACTAGTGAAATATTTTGCTTGTTAGGGCTCCAAATGTAAATCAATTTGGACAGAGTTTATTAACCAAATTCTTTTCAATTTCACATTGTTTTCTTTTGATGTTGTAATATTTTCGTAATGGTGAAATTTTGAATAACCCCCACATTGATGATTTGAATTAGAGTTGGGTTAACCAATTGTATGTTTTTTTGTTGTTATTTGTTTCATGATCGGTATGTATTCAAAATCATTTTAAAAAATAATACTTGAAATAAATTGTTAAAAATTATCAATGCGGAATTCTTCACATAAAAAAAATAAAAAACAAAAAATAAAACAAAACAAAAAATTATACTAGTTGTTTAGTGCACTTTTGTTTGGAAAGGGGATGTACCATTTTTTATTATTAATGTTACAATAACAATATTTAAATTTACCATAATCATGGCTTTATTCTTTCACAATTTCCCATAAATATATTATTTTTGAAAAAAAATGATATATTACACACTTAATATTTTTATATTATTTATACAATTTTCTATACTTTTACATAAAAAAAAAATATTTTTTTCAAACAAACACACTCTACATCTTTGGTCTTTTTCATATTTACGATTTTTTTCTTGGTTATTATTGTAGTTTGTATAAATAGATTAGATCATATTCCGTTGGAATAATAAACTCATATTGAATTGGACTATATTAATAAATTTAAAAAATATTTTAATAATTTTCTTTGTTGGTAAAAGGCAACCATGATCAATTCTTCGTATTTCTAAAATGCATTTATTTATATATGATATTACGTAAATAAATTGGCAACATGAAATTTGGATAAGATCTTCTCAGTTACGTTACTAGTAATCATATATTTACCACATAAACTCAATTATGTTGTAATCTCAATAACAAATCTTAGAAATATAAACAGTGTTATTCATCAATTTTTTTTAAGCAATTGTATACAATGAAATCTATTTCTTTAGAACTGTACACACTGTTATTGTAATGCATGTTTTAGTAATTTTCCTCATAGTTTTATTATTTATTTTCATTAAAAATATCAAATAAAAAACATAATTTTTATATTTATATATTACACTAGAATTACATTATAAATATCACATCAATACATATTTATATTACATCAAATATATAACTATTTCAATTCAAAATTTTTCTATTTAAAACTAAAACTCAAAACTAAAATCCAAATAAACACACAATTCGTCAAATAATTATTATACGTGATATTTTATATGGAAAATATATATGTTTATATCAATGGTGTGTTTTTTTGGGTTTGGATTTTAAGTTGGAATTTGAATAGTAAAAATTTTGAATTAGAATAGTTATATGATGTAATACAAATAGGTGTTGATGTGATATTTTGGATGTATAATTAATTTTTAGTATAATATAAAAAATAAAAATAAGTGTTAGATTTGATGTTTTTTTTATATAAAAAAAATGATGACTAGTAAATTTTGGGGAAAATCCCTCAAACAAACACACCTTACGAATAATAGTGTGAATGTTGTGTTTTTGCTTATGAATTTTTTAAGGTGATAATAGTGATTTAATATAATATTTTGTATAATAATTAAGTTTCGAATGTCATATTTTGATTAAGAAATTATAAAAATTGAATATTAAAAAAAAAACATAGAATACAAGATAACAAAAGTGGAATGATATAAAAAAAAAATGTATCTATATTTTATATTTAATTATTAATTGAATATTAATTTTTATGATTAAAAATAATGTATTTTCAAAGACAATCCTAAGAGCTCCATAAAAATTACACATAGAAAGAATAAAATAAAGTGATATGTTATATATGTTGTATTTATTTATAAATCAAGTAACTTATTGACCATGAGATATTACAATTGATCAATAAGTGTTAGATGAATATTTTATTTGTACTCAATTTTGGCTTGTTATATATTTTGTTTGGTAAAGACATTAATAGTTTAACTTACCCATTAATTTAAGATGCATTTGGTAATATTTGTTCAAAATTTTTTTTTTCTACAATAATTAATCATTTTTTTCATTCATCAATTTGCTAAGTAGTCCATTTCGAAGAAGATATTTAACTTTGTGGCAATTAAATATCTCAAACTTCTAATCAAATTTTTATAAACCATATTTCTATATTTAGACAACTTTTATCTTTTCAGATATAGAGTTAAAATCAGTTTCAAATCTTCAATACTAAACCAAAAAATTATTTGTATTTTGTAGGAAGGAGGGGAGAGGATAGTCAATCCCACAAGTGAAGGGAAGAGAGGGGACATCTCAATTTTTTCGCATTTTTTAAATCCTAAAAGGAAGTGAAGTTATCCAATTTCTGATAGCTAGATCGCACCCTTCTACTATTGAATTATAATAATAACTCGTTGTCTCACCAGGAAACAACTCTCATGGGAAAGACAAGTTCGGTGGAACAAAGTGCTTTCTCGGAATCCAAGCACGATGAAGCTACAAGAACGGAAATCATTGGCAATATTTTTCCGTTGTTACTCTGTTCACTAACAATCCTGAGGTGTTTTGTAAATGCTTCACAACACGAAATAAACCAACTGATTGTACAATTCTTATATAGTTACCTTGATCCCTACTATGATGGTTGTACATTGTCTACAACCCCCATAGTATGACTCCTCAAGTGATGGCGGCAATTTTTTGCCATATCTCATTACCCGTTGATATTTCAAATGATAGTCCTATATAGGTCAATGTAAAGCAAAATTATGAAATTTTTCCAAGAAGACAAACTTTCTTTAAGTTTGAGGCTCAAAACAATTCTATCAAAAATCGAGAACCATATATGCACGAGTCTCACCACCAGCATGCTCTGATACCAAATAAAATGATATAATATAAGACGAAAGGTGGAAAACAAATATTGAAACTTTTTATTGCACTTTTGTAATTTCTTCTTTAACTTCACACACCAACACATACTACTAATCATGTAAAGAAAATGATATAACAAATTACTCCTAAAAATATGCAACATATATCAGGAAGAGACGCTATTAACAGACTTTGACTTGGTTTATAACAATAACCACAATTACCAATATTTCGACGTGTATGGTCATACGAACTCAATCAGTTGCTTATACTTTTGATATATATATCTTCAAATATTTGGTGTTCATACGTTATAACGAGAGTATTTTCAATCATCCTAATAAACATTGCATTCTATAGTTGATAGGCTTGATCTGCAGATTTTAGTACATGTTTTTTGGTTATGTGTGACTAAAGCATTAGTTTCACACATGTAATGTTGGAACCATAGATAGGTTTGTAGTATCTTAAGGACATATGTCAACTCTTTTGAAGATTTCAATTGAGCATATTTGGAGGGTTTCAAATGTACGAGCTTCTCGTTAGGTGATTCTCGAATGATTATGCATAAAATTACACATGATCGGATAGCGATGTTGTTCTAACTATTATGATTATCTTACAATGAAGATACAATATTTATATTTTTGTTCTAAATTCACGAGTCTATTATGATGCAATATATATATATATACTTTGTTATATTGACGAGTTTTATGTATAATTTTCTCTGTGTAATAAAATTGACTTACTATAATGAAGAAATTTAAAAAAATCATACGATGTATAATATTCCAAATATTTATATATGATTGAACTGGGTGTATCTAATAATTTTATCATACCTATTAGGAAGCTTGTTGATATTTGCTACTTTTATTTAGTTAATGGATTGATAAGACCTCATTTTAGAGATGTAAATACAATTGAGAAAGATAGCACAATATTAATATATTATATTTTAAACAGAGCAATCAACTTTATCATATTGACATGTGTTCGTATGTAATATATTTTTTTGTTTAATAGTAAATAAATTTATTGTGCAATTTATATATATTTATATTTTTTATGTTAAATATGAATAAATATGTCAATAATATAAAAAATAATATTTTATATTGTATATTATATTTAGGAATAAACACTAAAAATCATAAATTAAGTAGTTAGAGTGTAATGTCAAATAATGCATGTAATATATAATTAATAGTTGTATAGTGAAATTTTTGAATTGTCAATGCCCAAAATATAAATCAGTTTGGATACAACTAAGTAATCAAATTCTTTTGAATTATATATATATATATATTATTTTGTAATATCTTTGTAACAATAGTGAATATGTACTTAATATTTATTTTCCAAAATAATATTTGAAAGAAATTGTGAAAGAACATTTATAAAAGCAAAATCTTTCATATGAAAAATAATAAAAAAAAATTTAAAAAACTTCTACCAACTGTTTTGTCAATATTTTATTTGATTTACATTTGTAGTTTGTATTAGTAGATTGGATCATATTTACAATCAATGAACTCCCAAATATTGGATATTGCCAAAGTCCTGTTCTAGTGGCAGTGCTAATGTTATGAGTTTGGATTTGAATTTTAATATCTGAGGTAAGTAGTAGATTTTAAAAATTTAAATTCGATACAGGTCACAGGTTTAATTAAAAACTCGTCCCGAACTCAACTCTAGCCCGAATCTATTAAATTAGTAACTTTAAAAATTAATATTATACATATCTATAATTATTCATAAATTTATAATAGTATACCTTTCTCATTTTCATTATTTTTTATTTTCCAATTTATTTTCAATATGTTTATCTTCTCACTCTATAATCTATCACTTCTCGGACTTTCCATGGCTATATATCAAAAAAAAAATCAAATACTTGTTACATAAAATCAAAAAATCAAATATTCAACTTAAAAATAGTACTCCCTCCGTCTCTTAACAAACTATTTATTTTTTTATTTTGGTCCGTTCCATAACAAAGTATCAAATTTTTTTTTTGCAACTGTACTATACACATAACATTACAAATACCTTTACGATTTACAATATATTACACAAATATAACAACCTTATATCACACGTTAGTCATTCTTACTTCATGCCTATTATATATCAATATAATACTAATATATCAAAAAAAAACAAACAGATACCTACTTAAGGAACAAAAGGAGTATATTTTATACTTTTGATATAATTCTCCTACCACATACCAAAAATCAATATATCTATAAAAAAAAAAAAAAAAAAAAAAAAACACTAATTTAAGACGGGCAGATTTAAGATTGAATTCAGACAGGACATAGTTGGTCCTAGGACGTAAAATTTTAGTTATTTTTACTTTATGTCTACTACATATCAATATAATACTAATATACTTTAAACTCTGAACAAAAAGCAAACGGATACCTACTTAAGGGACGAGCGGAGTATATTTTATACTTTTGACATAATTCTCTTACCACACACCAAAAAACAATCTATCTAAAAACACTAATTTAAAACGGGGCAGATTTAAGACTGAAATTCAGACAGGACGGGGCCGGTCCTAGGGCGTAAGATTTTCTAGCTGGGCAGGATCTCGAGCCAGCAAAACCTGTCCCGAACCCGGCCCATTCTATCCCTAAACTCAAGAAATAAGAGGAGAAAACACAAATTCATCATTTCAAAACACTAAAATTTAATTTACATCCCATCCACCAAAGCAAACATTGGTCTTGAGCAAGTACATATATAATTAATAACAACATCTCGTTCACACAACATCCGAATCTTCAAACCGCTAACTATAAACACGACCATAAACTTAATGCGCAAGCGACAAATCTACATACATGTCCCAACTCCCAACGATTTGTTCTGCACTACAATCCCCAGAACATGCGACAGCAACAAATACATGTGTTAGTTAGGACTTACATAAATGCCTGCATTTCATATCCTTTGTCTGCCTCAATTCATGAAACAGCCCTTTGTTCCTCGCTCGTATAACCTTTACGCGAGAGCTTTCCATGCCGATTCTGGAACAAGATACCAAGAACCAAAACATTACAATTACAAGACCCTCTAATCAAAATCAGCATAGTAATTGTCTTCCGGGAGCAATGCCATAGACTCAATAGCATAAAGGAAAGTTTTTTAAAATAGAAAAATTCGTCATCCTTAAATTATCTCACCAAATTATATGCTCATCACTCGACCGGTCAGAAGATATTGGTCGGGCATACAAGAATCATCACATTGGGCAGTATTACCCATCTCCATGAATCAAGAACATATCAATTTCAGGCTTTCACCAACTATATATGAATAATATCGGCCCATCTATTAGAATACATCCGATTCTAGCATGCTCATTTCATTAAGCTAAGAGGCGATAATCGAACCCTTTTCATTTGAGTTCGTCAATTTTTATTAGAGATCATAATAGAAGTTCCATGAATCAAGAATATATCTATTTCAGGCTTTCACCAGCAATATATGAATAATATCGGCCCATCTATTAGAATACATCCGATTCTACCATGCTCATTTCATTAAGTTAAAGAGGCGATAATCAAACCCTTTTCATTTGAGTTCGTCAATTTTTTATTAGAGCTCATAATAGAAGTTCCATGAATCAAGAACATATCTATTTCAGGCTTTCACCAACAATATATTAATAATATCGGCAAATCTTTTAGAATATATCCGATTCTAGCATGCTCAATTCATTAAGTTAAGCGGCGATAATCGAACCCTTTTCATTTGAGTTCGTCAATTTTTTGTTAGAGCTCATAATAGAATCAAGAACATATCTATTTCAGGCTTTCACCAGCAATATATGAATAATATCGGCCCATCTATTAGATTACATCCGATTCTAGCATGCGCATTTCATTAAGTTAAGAGGCGATAATCAAACCCTTTTCATTTGAGTTCGTCAATTTTTTATTAGAGCTCATAATAGAAGTTCCATGAATCAAGAACATATCTATTTCAGGCTTTCACCAGCAATATATTAATAATATCGGCAAATCTTTTAGAATATATCCGATTTTAGCATGCTCAATTCATTAAGTTAAGAGGCGATAATCGAACCCTTTTCATTTGAGTTCGTCAATTTTTTGTTAGAGCTCATAATAGAATCAAGAACATATCTATTTCAGGCTTTCACCAGCAATATATGAATAATATCGGCCCATCTATTAGATTACATCCGATTCTAGCATGCGCATTTCATTAAGTTAAGAGGCGATAATCAAACCCTTTTCATTTGAGTTCGTCAATTTTTTATTAGAGCTGATAATAGAAGTTGCATGAATCAAGAACATATCTATTTCAGGCTTTCACCAGCAATATATGAATAATATCGGCCCATCTTTTAGAATATATCAGATTCTAGCATGCTCATTTCATTAAGTTAAGAGGCGATAATCGAACCCTTTTCATTTGAGTTCGTCAATTTTTTAATAGAGCTCATAATAGAAGTTCCATGAATCAAGAACATATCTATTTCAGGCTTTCACCAACAATATATAAATAATATCGGCCCATCTATTAGATTACATCCGATTCTAGCATGCGCATTTCATTAAGTTAACAGGCGATAATCAAACCCTTTTCATTTGAGTTCGTCAATTTTTTATTAGAGCTCATAATAGAAGTTCCATGAATCAAGAACATATCTATTTCAGGCTTTCACCAGCAATATATGAATAATATCAGCCCATCTTTTAGAATATATCCGATTCTAGCATGCTCAATTCATTAAGTTAAGAGGCGATAATCGAACCCTTTTCATTTGAGTTCGTCAATTTTTTATTAGAGCTCATAATAGAAGTTCCATGAATCAAGAACATATCCATTTCAGGCTTACACCAGCAATATATGAATAATATCGGCCCATCTATTAGATTACATCCGATTCAGCATGCGCATTTCATTAAGTTAAGAGGCAATAATCAAACCCTTTTCATTTGAGTTCGTCAATTTTTCATTAGAGCTCATAATAGAAGTTCCATGAATCAAGAACATATCTATTTCAGGCTTTCACCAGCAATATATTAATAATATCGGCAAATCTTTTAGAATATATCCGATTCTAGCATGCTCAATTCATTAAGTTAAGAGGCGATAATCGAACCCTTTTCATTTGAGTTCGTCAATTTTTTGTTAAAGCTCATAATAGAATCAAGAACATATCTATTTCAGGCTTACACCAGCAATATATGAATAATATCGGCCCATCTATTAGATTACATCCGATTCTAGCATGCGCATTTCATTAAGTTAACAGGCGATAATCAAACTCTTTTCATTTGAGTTCGTCAATATTTTATTAGAGCTCATAATAGAAGTTCCATGAATCAAGAACATATCTATTTCAGGTTTTCACCAGCAATATATGAATAATATCGGCCCATCTTTTAGAATATATCCGACTCTAGCATGCTCATTTCATTAAGTTAAGAGGCGACAATCGAACCCTTTTCATTTGAGTTCGTCATTTTTTTATTAGAGCTCATAATAGAAGTTTCATTCAAATGAATTTCAAAACGCAATTAAAGCAACACAGAATATGCCAGAATTCAACACCAATAAATACATGTAAACAAGAGCTGGAATGATCAAACATTTAATTTCGGCTTGTCAGAGATCATATCAAACATTTTTAGATAATTTATAGGGAAGATCAATAATTCCTGGGAATGAACATCACAGAATCGTTCAAGAACAATAATTAAAGAGATTCAACTATACGCATACATAAATTACTAACCTGTTCAGCACTTCGCAGGCGATCATTCCTCAGCAGAAAGACATCATTTCCTCCTGCAACGTCGCCTGCCTCCAAGGCGTTGCAATCCTTCGGGGTCTCGAAAAACGACAAGGAAAACTGCTTGGAAACCAACTCCACGTCGAAGTAAATGAGCCCGGAGCTCGGAATATCCACCCGGATACCCTTCACAGGCAGCCATAGAAACAGCTCTTCGGCCGCAACTCCAGTCAAATTTGCGATCCTTCCGTAATTCAGTTCGCCCGAAATCTCGCGTTGGTACCTCACCCGAGTCTCGAATTTGGCGTCGCACGGAGAAGGAGGCATCAAACGCAGAAAGAAACGTCCGGAGACAGGGTCGATGCTAAATTCCGAAATCCCCTTGGGGAAAATGCCGATTGGCAAACCGTTGGACGTGAGGATGTCGTAGAATTCTGCCGTCGGCGAAGATTTGTATCGGCCGAATAGGGCATTGTCCTCCGCCGAAGTTAAGATTGATCCGACTATGAGAAACAACGCAATTAATGGGCGGCTGCTAGAATCCATATTTTCGATTGAAGATGAAAAAAGATGGGAATCTGTTGGCGATGGAATTAGGGTTTATAGAAAGGGGATTTTCACATTTCCAGGGCGGAAGAAATAAGGAATGAATTGTTGAAAACAATTTTTTTAGTTTTTTTAGACGGTCGAATAAACAACAAATTTAACGAAATATTTTTTTACGCAAAATTGACTATAAAGAGTGGAAACTTTGCCTAATTTTTTCATTTGTTTAAGAATTGACGCTTAACAAAATTGCCATTTTTTTTTTTTTAATTACGTGGGAATTCACACCTGCTGTTCGAAAATACGTCACTGGGTAAATTCATGCTAAAATTGGCATATAATATTATTGCGTACAATGTACATTGTGTTAAGTGTAAACTATGAAAATTTTGATATTAATATATTAAAAAAATAAAAAATATCATGCAATTTTTAAATTATAAAATAGAATTGTACAAAGTTTTCAAATCATAAGTGAATTTTTTATT
The DNA here is from genome assembly GCF_009805555.1 of Andrographis paniculata. Taxonomy (NCBI): domain Eukaryota; kingdom Viridiplantae; phylum Streptophyta; class Magnoliopsida; order Lamiales; family Acanthaceae; genus Andrographis; species Andrographis paniculata. Next base: position 3,052,291 of record NW_026137502.1, on the reverse strand, counting down.
GTTCCGTCTATTTTATAACATAGATCTATCTATTCTCTTTCCGTGCTAAGAGTGTGTTTGATAGGAGCACTTGTCGTAGTTATCTTCCTTTTATTTTTATTATTATTTTTATTAGTTTATTTGTAATTCAATTTTATGTTTATTTTTTTTATTATTATAAAAGGAAATATTCATATTTTCTTATTTACTATAAAATATATATATATATTTTTACTTACTTTTTTAACGGATTAAATGAAAATAAATTTAAATAAAAGGAGGAATTATTATTTTCTCAGGTTTTAATATTTATTATTTTTATTAAAAAATATTATTAGATTATTACACATATATTTTTTTTTTCTCTTAATTCAAATAAATTTAGAAATAATACATGATGATTTTGTATTTTTCGTCTTTTATGTATAAATTAATGCTACTAATCTTGATATATAAAAAAAAAAATTAAAAAATATTTTAGTATTGGGATATAATTGAATATTTTCAATAGAACGTGAGGAAGTATTACATTTTTAACAATTGATTACCTCCAATAACAATAATAAAAAATTTGAATTAATTAATTAGTACCCAAATTTTAAAACCTGAAATTTATCAATAATTTATTCATATAAATACAAATCAATTTTTATTTTTTATTTTTTATTTTTTTAAGTCTTATGCTTATCTGGTTAAGTATTTTTCAATATCTATATTAGGAGTACGGATGATGCTATTTTCGTTTTCATTATATACAGAGTATTTTTTTTCAATGGTCTATTTTTTGTTATTACTTTGGTTATTTATCAATTTATTTTTATTGAAATAAATATTCGATTTATATGAATAATAATGTATGTTTCATTTGTATTTTTTCTTTTTACTTTTCATTCGTTTCTTTTAGTGAAAGTGTTTTAAGATAGTATCTACATTTTTTACTTTATAAGTATAAATGAAAATAATAATAATAATAATAAAATAAAATAATTTTTTTTTTTTTTGTAAAAATTAGAAATGTTTTAATATTTATATATAAATTACTTTCAGTATAATAAATAAAATTAATAAATAAACAAAAATAATAATAAAATAGATACATTAAATAGTTGGGATTGTATTTTGAGCTGGGATTTGAATAGTTGTATGACGTGACATAAACAGGTGTTGATGTGATGTTTTGAATGTAAAATTAATTTTTAGTATAATATAAAAAATAAAAAATAAGTGTTTGATTTGATATTTTTGAAGAAAAAAAATTGGGATGAATAGTGTATTTTTGGGAGAATCTCCCAAACAAACACACCCTAAATTGAAACTTAGCAAGAGGAATAATTAGTTACTATAAATTTTGAAGCCGCAAATCACAGTATAAACATTTAGCAGGCGTAATTAATGCGATGAACCCAGAGTATGCCTGCATGGTAGCGAGGCATGCAATGCAAAATAAGAGAAAAGACGATGATAAGAGACGAAGAAAAAAAAGTGTTTGCTTTTTGTAAAAAGAAAATTATTATTTTCAATATTGATTTTATAATTAGTTTGTTTAAAGACGAAAAAAAAATAATTACAAGTACAAATTTATTATTATTATATTTTACAATTACTTTAATATTAAGGGCGTGTTAGTTTGTGGTTTTTTAGTTTTTGGGTTTCGATTTTTGAATTGTAAAAATTTGAATTTAAATAATTATTTGATATGATATAAATAGAGGTTGACGTAATGTTTTGAACGTAAAATAAATGTGTAATATTCCCTCCTCCGTCTTCTAATAATATTAACATGTATTTATTTTCATACTTTCAATTCAAAGATCTATATATATATATATATATTTATCATCTTACTTTTACATGTTACCGCCACCACTAGCCATAATTTTCGCTATGTGCTTAAAAATATATACACCAACTTATTTTTAATAAAACTCATTTATTCTGTAATTTTATTTCAATAATAACTCCATTTTTCACTGACTGTTATTATTTGAATATTCAATTTTTTTCTATTATTTTAAACAACTTCTTATTTTTATAATTTAAAATAATTTTTTTAAATATTTAGAAAAATAAATTTTAAAATTAAAATAAAAAATTTTAAAATTGAAAAAAAAAAAAAAAAAAAAAGAGCAAAGTTGCACCGTAGCAAACGCCAAAAAAATGAAGCACACTTGATGGCATTGGGTTGGGAATGGCCTAAATGATCGTTGAAACACTGTAATGGAGACACTATTTAAAACATGCAATCAAGTTAGAAAGATCCCAGCAGCTGCAAAATCACTCTCAAAGTTTAATTGAGCCAAAAAAATCAGTACACAACTAAAACAGAATGAGGGTGATAGAACAAACAAGCAACTTGACCTAAGAGAATAGTCATCAGTTCAGTTATATATATATATATATATATAGAGAGAGAGAGAGAGAGAAGATACAGAGCTCAATGACTGTTGCATTGCTTCATTGTTAGTCCAGTCGACCAGCTCCCGTCGGCTAGTATCGCTCGTGACGCCTGCTGTCGGAAAACATTAAGAGCCAGTAAATGCAGGATTAGAAATTTGAACAATTCTATGTAGTACTAAATAAAGAGGGAGAAATAAAATTAATTAATTAGAATGATGGAGCAACATATCTTGTTTAAAACAAAAAGACTTAAAACCTGTAAAGATCACGATCTCGTGAGTGTTCTCTTGACCGGGATCGAGATCTCCGGTGACTCCTTGAGTCGTAGCTACGAGAACGATCACGCTCCCGATCATAGTCGCGGACATAATGCCTATCACGGTCTCTGCTCCTGCCACTGTAATCCCTTCCACGTTCGTAGCTACCACCCCTATCACGATCCTTGCTAGATTCCCTTTCACGGTCGCGGCTTCTTCGATCCCTTGACCTGACCCAAAAAGAATCGGAATTTGAAAGTGATCCAACTATGGAGGAAGGGCAAGCAAATGCTGCTGTCATAACAAAAATAAATAAATTATCACTCAAAGTCCTAACCTTCTTCCGTCTTCATAGGTTTTTCGTTTCTTGTTTTTCTCTTCCTGGCAATCACCCAACAATAATGAATTTGATACGGAAAATTTAAATTCCTCGATAAAGAAAATACCACAAAGAAAATACACTATTTTTTGTCTTTAGATACAAACACCAACAAAGTAAATTCATCAGAGCAAAGTGCCAACTATCTAAGTAACCAGTTTTCAATGCATACTTTATGGCCCAATTTGAGTCGAAGGCAATCAGAAAGAAGATACATGGTTGCGAGGACTATTAAATAATCCAAAAACGACAAGATCTTCAGAAGAAAGGTGCAACCACATTATATAGCACAACAGGAAGACAATTGATTTCTTTTATTTGGTGGTGGTAACACGTCAATTCAGATAATAGTTATTAGTTATTTTTTACACTGTTGATTTAGCATCAAAACACAAAATACACCTTGGACAGCACATTCTACAAATAACAAGCATAAGAGGATACCTAAGTGATTTAAAGTACCCACAATGTCATTTGAGATTTGGGGCCTATTGCTTGGTTGTAATTCACAAAATAAGTACATAAATAACATGGAGAAGTACAGCTAGAAATGGGGAAAGCTGAAGATTAAACAGGAATGCTAACTAACATTAATTTAGTTCCAACACAATAGCTTACTGAGGTCTGAAACATAACTTAAACTTTACTAGAAAGGATCACTGTTATTACAAAAAAAGACCCACCAGCAGCACAGCTGTCAAATTGTAGAGCAACAAATGGGAAACAACTTCGACCCACGAAAAAAAAAAGAATGACGCAGGAGAAATGTATGAAGCAACTGATTCTAATTATTATAGAGAATTCAGATCACTTTAGTACATTTAAGCAAGTAGTCCTCTGTATTTAGGTTTTTAAGAATTTTCTATTCTTATTTTCAAGTCCAGTTCAATTTATTCAACCAACTCCTTTCAAACTTAAAATTGCACTCCAGATCTTTCAAACGTAACACCACTTGCAGAGTTGCAGGTAACCCACATATTCATTCCACAAGGATGAAGACGGTTTATTCATGAGAAAGCCAATATGTTAGCCAATAAGGAATATGCATTCAATAAGAGTCAGAAAAATACTCATATTACAAGTAAACTTTGAAGCTCTACGAAATTGAAATAATATAGCAGAACATAAGCCAAAACATTGCCAGCTTAAATACTAAAGAATGTATGATCTTTCATATGCACAAGACAGAATGAACTAATCAATACAATTGCATATATAATACCAATAAAGATTTGTATCTCCCCGAATCGACGACTACACCTACCAACACAAGATCAACCATGGGTGTTTGGTTTGGAGATTTTACCCTGGATTTTACCGGTTACTAATTTCCCCCCAAAAAACATCAATCAAACACTTAATTTTTATTTTTTATATTATACTAAATATCAATTTTACATTTAAAACATAAAATAAACACATTTATATCATGTCATACAACTATTCAAATTCAAATATTTTACTATTCAAAACCCATATTCAAAATCCATACACTCAACCAAACACACCCCATATGAAAACTTAAAAAGTCAAGAGTCAAAACTGTAGAGACAGTAAAATGAGTTCATACCTGAAGCTCTGCTAATTTCTCACGAATTTGCATATAGCCCAAGTGGAGCTTTCCACCAAAATGATCAGCTAAACGGCGATCACTGAAAGCCACATATGCAATATATCTCTTGTCATAACAATCTAAACAACCTACTTCATAAGTGAAGTGAATAAAAGAACCAAGTAAATGTTTTAGCTACAGTATCATGATCAACAAACATAAACAGAAAAAAACGCACATTCTTTAGCAGCAAAAGTTATCCTCGTAAAACTGGGCCAAAAGCCTGCTGGTGACAAGGAGGTATCGCCATGTCAAACAAAGAAGTACCCAAAAGTCTGACAACTACTTTCTCACCCTTACTGGAAGCAACTAAATTCATTAAGCTAAGAAGCTAAGAAGCAATTACCTGTCATAAACACTCAAGAATGCTCCACAAATGTCGCACACACGAAGCTTTTGATCAGTCTGTAATAAAGCAAACATTGAATCAGAATCAAAGATTTCACAATTCCAACTACACTTGTCAGGTCCAATAATTAGGCTACATAGGCAAGAAGAAAATAGTGGATGCCTTAAACAAATTACATAGAAGTTTTAGACTGTCAGTAGATTAGGGAATTAATTAGGAGATATTTATCTAAACTAGGATCCCAAGAAGCTTTATTCTAAGTATATATACATTTATGTGTATTAAAGATTTGTGAATAACATGCATTTCTCTCTATAAATATGGTATCTGAGAAGTAGGTATCTGAGAAGTAGGTTAGGTTTTCATTCCTCCCCTCACTACTACCAACATCGAAGCTTCCACCCCATGTTCTCCGGAAGAAGACAGTGAACTCCACCAACTCCAGCCCATTTTCAGTGCATGTTGCTCCCCCGCACAGTCGTGTGACCACTCCGGTAACTGGCGACATCTCTGGCTAGTGTGTCCAAGCTCACCAAGTGGTCCCTTTCTCACTTCCAGTACATATTTCTAGTTTCTGTCCTTTAGGTGCTTCTCAAAACCATCTGTGATGACCTCCAGTGCTAAGAATAAACCACCCACTGTTGTTACCTAACTACCTACCCATAAAACTAAATAATAGAAACTATCTGTTGCAGCACGAGCCTTGAACTCTCAGAATAAATTAAAACATATTCTGGATGATCCTCCTGACTCCAAAGATAAAGATACCTCATCTCACAAGTAGCTGATAATTAACTAAACCTTAGTTTTAATGGCTGCTGCTGCCATTCGCCCCTGTCTTCTCCTTTCTCTCATTTCATTTCCATCCTGCAGGTACGCAACTCTTCTTCACTTCTCTTTTTCTTTTTCTTCCATACAACGTTACATAAAATTCTCCCACTTTTGTTTCTTTCACTCATCTTCCAACATGAATCTCTTTGACTTGCTGTCTTACTAACACTATGCTAAATCTTTTACATGACTATCAATGTTAGTAGTTTTCATTTAATGTGATTGTTGGATATAGTATATAATTTGTGTAATATTTAAATAGCAGTCAACCTCTAAAACACTATAGCACTATTGAGTATTAACAACTATGATTAGGTTATGAATTATACAAGTTCATTATGTTAAAAAATCAAATTGGAGAATAAGGACATTCAAAGAGGCCACTCCTAGGTATTGTCACTTCATTCATGAGGCACTTATGAACACAAAGATTTGTACTCCATCACACTCTTGTTAAAACAGGAAACCAATGTGCTCCCAAAAGCATAGGGGGTACAGCATTTTGTATTACAAATTGAACAAGACTAATATGTCTGCTCCAGCTAGAAAGTAAGTGTGGTGTGCATAGATTAGGGAATTAATTAGGAAATATTCAACATAGGATGCGATAGGTTCTATATCCATGTGTATCATCTTTGTATGTATATACACATATACATGTATGTATTCATGTAGAGATATGTGAATAATAAGAAGAATATTTTACTTTCCTCGATAGAGGACAAAGAGACCACAAAAAATGCATCATGTATCTAATTGACAACAAGAATGCACTAGATTCTCTAAAGGTCAAAAACAAAATATAAAATTAATATAACTGTTTGACATGGATCAACAGGAAATGGTAGCAACAAGTAATAAAAAGAGAAATAGAGATGGTAGACTTACAATGCGCACATCAACGGATGTGTACTTATTGGAATCCATCAGTGGTTCGTGTCGAGCAGGGAGCTGAATCAAATCAAACTATAGTGAATCAGTACACCCGGTTTCAACTTTGAATATGCCAAGTATATCAAATTGTGAATATCAATGTAAGCAAAACTGATTAGATATTTATTGGATTTATAATTTGCATGCATATGCATAAGATGAAAAAGGTACTGATTGTACATTTGTATTTACTATCAAAGTTCTTTGATAGAGTGAAAAATAGCAAAAAACCAAAAAATAAATATAATTCAGACAGTCTTTATTGGTTGGAATAGAGAAGTGTTAAGAGCAATAACAGTTGCGTCCACAGAAGTACAATCAATTTGCAGAAATGATGATAGAAATTCCTCAACACATGAAAAGCGTGCGGAATGGCATATAATTAAGTCATTAAGAACCTTTTTCAGTGCCTCAGCCTCTTCTAAAGCCTTTTGTGCTTCATCTACCATTCCTTGTTCACCTAAATAGCAAGTATATATATACATATATAACAAAAGCGCCCATGGTCAGACTGTCTAAGTACTATAAAGAAAAACACAAAATATAAAACATGACCAGAGCAAAAAAGTGGCACTAATTGACATGCTAGATACCGGGTATCGTGCAGCAACATAGAGTCCCTAATCTAACTTTAAATCTGGCTTAGTGGCTTATATTTTAATCCTAAGCCCTAGTCACAGTATATTTTTTTAATCTACAGGATAAATAATCAGGAACAATTTCTTTAAGTCTTAACATACATGCTCGCAATTTCATTCAGTTATATAATACTTTCATGTACAAGCTACAGATAGCACATCTCACCAAGATCTTCAGCTTTCTTTAGCTTCTCGTTTATCATTTCTTGTATGCGAGGATCCGGGACGGCTGTTTGCATGGGTTGTGAAGCATTTGTCAATGGCTGAGTGAGATGTGCACGATCCCTGTTGAAAGCATCCAAAAGAAGCATTGCCTAACATTTACAGAAAAATAATTAGAAGACACTCTCCCTGAAAACCAGTGATCATTCTCATTGGTAAAAGTAGCATAATTAAGTAGATATCTTATAGGCTTTGAAACCTGCTTGTCTGCTCTTTGAGTTCTTAGTTCTTCAACCTCTTCCAAAGCTCGAATCTTCACATCTGTTTGGCCTTCTAGATCTATCAAATCAGATTAAATACAGTAATATCAAGCAAATGTTAAGTATAGTTGGCAAATTTTCTGGAACAACTTAACACAATGAATCAGTGCACACAGATTTATGCAGAAGAGAGAATCATTAAATTATTGCTCATAGCATGAAGATCCTCATGTATAATTTTACATTACATTATTGTATTAACATAGCAATGATCTTTCACAGTTGAATAGCAATGATATCATTTGTATCAAAATAAACTCAACTGCATCTGTGCATAACATGAAGAATGTCCATCCACATATAACAATGTACAAAAGAGAAACCATTACCAGAATGAAAGACCTACCAGCTTTATCAGCTTCCTTTAGTTTTTCTTTAATTTGTTTTGATAGCTCAATAATCTCGGGTGTCTGCAGTTCCACATGGCTCACCAACTAAACTACAGACCATGTATAGTATGGGAGGCCTTAGGATGTGAATCTTATAAAAATTTACCTGGGTAACTTCTGATACTGAAATTGCAATAGCTGCTTTAGCATCCTCGTCATCAAGTCTCTTCAAAGCCCTGGCAATTTTACGATCACACTCAACAATAAGTCGGTCAATGTTATCCTCCAAGTCCCTGTCATAGTTATCTGTACCATTTGCTTTTGCCTCTTCATATCTAAATAAGAGTTAATAAATTCAAGAAACCATTCTTGTTTCAAAGTCACAGGATCACATACCCTAATATAACACTCAGTAGCCGCACAGGCATTTGGCTGTCAAAATGTATAACTTCTACATAAATCACATAAAACACACTTGCAAATTTACTTCTTCCATTTACCAACAGCACCTGAGAAATCAGAGAATCTTGTTTCTAGAAAAGGGAATATTCCCCAATTCTTTCTTCCACCAATAGGGAGAAAAATAAAATAAAAATAAGGGAAATTCTGAAAGGATCCTGTCTTAAAACGGAAATACAGGAAGGGAAATAAGAGCCTCATATTCTTCCTCTTGCTAGCCTTTAATAAAACAGAAATGTCTGCAACTCTAAAATATTGTCTTCCTAGTAGACATAATTACCCAGGAAATGTAGAAGCAATAATCATCAGACAATATCAACATCTAAGGAGCCAAAGGATACTCTTTCCTCAGCTGTAACGAGTGCAACTTGGGGCACGGTCCCTTGTCCATTTTCTGCAATCATTTAAAAAAAATAAAAATAAAAAATGTTCACCGGACAACCATGAATTGTATCTTATAAATTCCACAGCGAAATGAATACATCAATTTCATCCAACAATACGTGAAAATCTGCACGCATGAACGCTCTGAACGCACCGTAAGTTGGAAAAGCTCGTGAGGGCAGAGGCCGGAGAGGAAAAGGCGGCAGACGTCGCGATCGTAGTACTTACGCGTTACCTCCTGAGCATCGCCGTTGCGATTGGCTCCCATAAGAACATCCAGCTGCTTCCTCAGTGCATCCATGGCTTTTCCGATGCAATTCTCTCTTCAAATCAGTATAATCAGTATACCCTCACCCGGACTGTTAGGGTTTTGTTTGGTCCTGTTTATACCTGCTTCTTTGCAAGAAAAGCTCTCTGCGCGGAAATCGTTATTTTTGTTTAGATTCTTTAACTTCGTAGAAATATCGAATTAGCCACATCTAAAGTTTTTTCTTATGATCAATTTAGGGTGTGTTTGTTCGGGGTTTTGGATTTGAACAGTGGATTGGTACGATAAGTTAGGTGTTAACGTGATATTTTGAATATAAAATTAATTTATAGTATAATATAAAAAATAAAAAATAAATATTTAATTTGATATTTTTTTAAAAAAAAAATAGATAAATAATATATTTAAAATAAATCATCAAACACAATCTTTGAGGAATTTTCTTCAAAACATACTATTTCTTAAATTCTTTTTTTTTAAAATATTAAATCAAATAAAAAAAATTTAATTTTATATCAATCCATTTATATATTTCAATCCTACAATTATTCTAATTAAAAAAATTTTACTATTCAAATTTCAAATTCAACGAACCAAAATGGGTCTGAGTTAGGGTCATTCAATGTTGCTTGGCGGCAAGCAAACTAATTTCTATGCATGCTTTGAATTTGAATGTATTAATATTTTATTGAATATAAAATTTAATATTTTTATCTTGTAAAAAGTAATTATATATATAATTTTTTTAAAAAATAAAAAATAAAAACTTTAAAATATGATATTTTAAATTTGGACTAAGAAAATATAAATTCATAACATTAATATATATAATTCTAAAAATATTTAAAATACAATCATTTCATTCATATAAAAAAATAATAAAATAATATTATAATTTATTAATCTAAGTATTTCGACCAAATGCTCCTCTAAAGATTATTTATTTATTTTGGCGTTGCTAATTGAGTTAATTGACTTAGGAAACACTCGAGATCATTCCAAGACGAGCCTCCTTCTCCAACAGCCTTTCTCGCCATCTCCTTGTACCACTCAGCCCTCCGCCTGATCTCCACCTCCGACACGGCAGCGTCCACCGCCGCCGCCACCGCCTCCGCCGCGACGCCGCCGTCGTTCCCGAGCTGCTTCCATTTCTTATTCCCAACAGAAACCCCAATTCTGAGAACCCTAGTGACCAATTTCTCATTGTAAAACTGGTCTGCAAAGAGGGGCCACGTCACCATAGGCACCCCACTACAGATCCCTTCCACCACCGAATTCCATCCACAGTGCGTCACAAAAGCCCCCACTGAAGGATGATCAAGAATTGCCACTTGGGGGGCCCACCCCCTTATAATCACCCCCCTGTTTTTGGTCCTTTCTACAAAACCCTCTTCAGGCACCCAATTCTTATTATTATTATTATTGTGTTTATGTAATTTTCTTACAACCCAAATGAAATTGTGCCCTGAAATTTCAAGCCCTTTTGCAAGTTCTCGCAGCTGAGTTTGTGCAAACCTTCCAAGGCTCCCGAAACAGACGTATACGACTGATTTGGGATTCTTGGACTCCAGCCATGCCCAGTACCACTCACGTGATGCACGTGCACGTGCTTCTTCTTCTTCTTCTCTGGCTAACAAAAGGGGTCCTATGTTCCATGATTTTCTTCCCAAGACCTGTGTTGGGGAAAAATAACGAACTCAAATTCCACATCCAATAATATATATATATATATGGGCATGGATCAACGCCTAATTCTGTCAGGTGCTGATTTGACATGGTGGATATATTTATACATATTTATGTATATTTACGGTGTTCGTTTGAGCTTTGGATTTTTACTTGGAATATGAATAAAAAAAAAAAATTGAAATAGTTGTATGATAGGATATAAATAGGCGTTTGACGTGACGTGTAAAATTAATTTATAATATAATATAATTAAAAAAATAGGTATTTGATTTATATTTTTTGAGAAACAAAAGTTGATGAACAGTAAAAATTGTGGAAAAACTTTAAAACGGACACACCATTATAATACAATATACATTATTCTATTTTCTTCGTCCAATGATAATTTTCTCATTTCACTTTTGCATGCGAATTAAAAAAAAAAAAAAAAAATAGTATTTTATAGCTATGTAGGGTTAAAAGTAGTCTAATGTTTACCCTTAAAAAGTAATGTAAAAAAAGTAAAAAATAAAAATATTTTAGTATTTATTTGAGAGTTACTTTTTCAATAAAAAAAAATATGGAAAGTTTTGATTTGGACAAATTAAAATAGAAAATAAAAAATTTAGCAGTGGACGGAGAGTGTATAATTTAGCTTATTATATCATAACTAATCATATGCTGCTGATTTGGCCGATTCAGCACATGATTCGCAGTCATATATATATATGTATGAATTTAGTTCAAAGCTGATATTATTATACTAGTATGGATCGAATTGGACCAGTAACAACAACCTGTCTATAATGATCGACGTAATCGGGCTCCAACTCGTAGAAGCTATTCACCAAAACTCCGAAGCTTCGAGCATCGGTATCCATTACCAAAGGCGTCAGCTCGGCGAAGATGCTACCACGGTGATTTATTTCCTCCTCGACGACATATTCGGGGACTTGTGTCCGAACAAATTCTATGTCATGAGGGAGATCGGGGACAATAAATGGCTCGTCATCGGATGACACATTGTTGAAAGGCTTGCGGCGCCTCATGGCCATGGAAGCGCATAGGAAGAAGTTGGATGTCCCGTGGAAGACAACTCGGGGAATCCCGAATTTTGCAGCCGAATCGGTGGTCCATGGAAAGAACATGTCGGAAACAAGACAATCCGGACGGAGATTTTCGAGGATATCTTCGACGGGTTTTTCGAGTAAAGAGAGGGACTTGAAAGTGTGGTTGATTAGGTCGTCGGAGGCGAGCTGATCAAGGCTCGATATGTGATTGGGCAAGCCGGATTCCGGGGGAGGGAATTTTATTACAATTGAGGCGACGTAATCATCGTCGCGGGCAACATTTTCGACTGCAGTGGAAAATGCAGAGGTGGTAATGATGGTGGATTTGAGACCCTTGGAGGAGAAAAGCTTGGCCATGTGTATTGTTGGGAGAGTATGTCCGTGAGCCATTAGAGGAAGAAGTAAAATGTGAAGTTGTTTCATGGTCGTTGAATTAGGACACTAATGATTTTGGGAAGAAGAAGTTAACAGTGACCTATTACTTGCTACAGGGACATATAAATAGTAATGTATATGCCGAGCCCGAGCCCGAGCTTCGTTATTAACACTAATAAGTGGCAAAAATATATACGGTTCGAAAATTTGATCTGAACTCAGCACGAAAAAATCGTACTTGAACTTTAAAAAATAAGTTTGAAATTTTTTGGATAATAATGCTCAGCACGGTCCGATTTTTAAAAATTATATTTAGATATATTAACTATTGAAATAGTAAAAAAAAAATTAGACATGGCTTAATATTAAAATCTTTAAATTATTTACATTTGATTGTAAGTTCAATTCCCATTTAAATTATAAGCCGGTCAGGTCGGGTCGGCCAAGCACGAAAAAAAAATCGAACCGGTCTGAATTGTTATCCATCATTAATACGTGCCCCTAGTTTTAGGGATCCATTAATATATATGTTAACAATAAGTTAGTCATTTTTATTATTCTTACATTTACTTTTTAATATTGAAATTGTATTATTTGCAAAATATGTTATAACTTTTAATAAAATATTACATTTATGATTTTAAATAAAATGTTTTATCAAAAATATATTTTAATTTTATAGGGCTTATGGTATTAGACGTTAGTTGTGGTGGTAAAAAACTTTCGCCCTCGTGATTAGAATCTGCAGTGTGGCTAAGGCTGTTCAAAGTGAATCTGCAGTGTAGCTAAGGCTGCCAAAGTGTACAAATCAATAAAATATCATTGTAGATGAATCGATGAGAGAATTGTTGTGGTGCAAACCTAAATTCTATATTAGAAATTGTGGAAAAAAATTGTATACCTTTTAAGTCCCACATAAACTCCGTTTTTTTAAAAAAATTAAAAAACAAATCCGTGCAAACTCAGCCCAAATATAATATGTAAACATATGATGTGTATAAATATGCAATTATATGCATAATATATATTGTATATCTTTCAAATCATCGCCATGCTCATTTGACCCAATCTAACATAGAATCTACCGTTTCCTTCAAATTGTTGTATCTACATGCGACCTAATTGCGAAGGTAATTTAGAAAGTCCATAACCACCAACTAATAATGAAAGAAAGGTTAGACACAAATTTCAGAAACTATAAGGAAGCTGGACGCAGCTTATAAACAATTGGGATTTCGCCGCAATTTCCATAATAGGTGAATTTTATGCTATTTTTCCATATTAATTAGCAGTTTTTGGAAACACAGACAACATTAAGGGAATGATGGAACTTCAACTCCAGAGGGCATATTTTAGGCAGCAGGATTGAGTACAAGTAAGATACATATACAGTTTCAGCATAATTCTAAAATACCAACATGTCTTGATGTTACAAGTTCTTATTATAGTACATTTCTTTCACTCTTCAGCAGTATTTCACCTAATCAAAAAATGTACTCAAACAAACAAAATTCAAGTCTCACAAGATAACATAGTGCTGTTACCATTTCAGAAATCAAAAGTTCAAATCCTAATTCTGGATTGTAGCTTAAAGTAAGTATAAGAAAAAGCAGCAGCATAACTTACCACCAAACACAACTAACATTCCCTAGGACATTAAGCTTCAACCGACCACAAGCAACAAAGATTTTACTTGAGAACTTCAGCCAACAAAAATTTCCTTTTTTGTTTTTGTATTTGTGCTTTTCAAGAACACCAAACTTAGCCAGCATACGCTCTTTCTCAAGTCAGACGGGCCAAATCAATAGCAACTTGGCATGGCATAGGATCAAATAACAATATCAGACACCTTACTAAAGTTGATTATAGAAGAAGAATAAGAAAAACAATGAATAAAATCAATTAATAACATTTAAGTTCGATAAGAAACCAGAATCTTAAATTCTCTATTAGGTTATGCATTCAAGGAATTCTACCGCCACATGTTCTTATAACACATAACTACCTAAAAAAATTTTCTTGGTGTATATCAAATATCATGCATAAAATCAACAGTGAAAGCATAAAATTACTTACCTCTGTCGTGCACAGTGTCAATATGATAGGCATTTGCTTGGTTTTTCCATCTCATGGCTCCGGATTCCTCCATCAACTCATTTCAATCAAAATATAGCTTTCCCAAGAATTACAATATAAATTAGAAACCAAGACAAAAATAAACTAGAAACACTTAGCATTTAATCTACAAAGATATATAAGCACAACAACGTTCTTAACTTCTTATAAATAATCAGAACCACAGATACATTCATTTACTGGAAATATCAGTTATCGTTAGGACCACAAAAAAACACAAATTACTGTAGCAGAGCAACCCCCGCTGATCTCCCATTTAAGTAGAATACTATATATCAACCATTGTAATGTAAATAACACTTTTATATAAATACGAAATTTAATACAGCTTATAATCTCATTCATAAGCTTAAAATCAACATAGGTGTTATCATATAAATTTCATGTGCATATAAGCTCTTCCAAATAGTTCATAAGTCATATGAACAGCCTTTTACGACAAGCCTTCGCTCTTACACATTAGCCAACAAATCAGTGAGACAGTCTGGCTAACAAGATCCCACTATGTTGCTCGCATTTTTCAGTCATAAGATAGTTGCAGGAGCCAATGGCAAGTGCAAAGTCACACACACACACACACACAAAGTGTTGAAAAGTAGGGTGAGGAAACTATTGAGATGAAGGCAGCTAAATCGATGCATTAGATCTCCATTAACTGTGAATCTTTCAATTTATTCTTCACCTTCTTTGTCTTTTTTCCAGCTTTACCATTCTTTCTCGTAGTCTTTACATCTACAAAAGGCTGTGTGTTCTGCAAATGTTGATGAATGGCAGCAAGTGGATCAGATTGAAAAACCGGATGTGTAACTACTGTCTTGAACTGATTACTCTCTTTCAGCCTGAGAAAATTCATAACATCGTTAACAAACATAGCGAATAAATCCAACATAAAAGGTTGCAAAATAATGTCCGGTCCTTACACTAGAATATTTCTACTTTTGCAGTTGAGTTTGAATTCAGCATCTTTCGATTCCTTGGGTGCCTTTACGTCAGGAAGATATTCAGAGAGGGAAGACAAATCATATGCCTTTAATTTCTTCTGCCTTCGACGTTTTCTTTTCTGAGTCTCCTGGTAGTGAAAAACGCTTAGCACTTCAGATGCTAGCATGTCCAACTTAATTATTCAATTACAAGAATAAAAATATTCTATCCAGAACTAACTGCATATTTATGAAAACTTTCAAAACTGTAATAACAAATTTTTGGCAGATTGATTTTAAGATTACACTACACTATAATGTAAATGCAATTGATTTGATATTTATTTTATGAGTCATCGGAGATCTTTTGTTGAACCCTTCTATATACCCGTAATGCCCAATCCAAATAAGGTCCAACAGAAACCAATTAAAACATATTTTATCCTACTGCATTGGTCATGCATTTTGTTTATATTCTTCTATAGGTGTTGCATGTCTGTATATCATAATGACCACAAGTATGAATGATTCTCACAACGGAGTGCAGTTATCTTGAAAAAATTGATTGCTATAGCACAAGAAGCAGTCATTTTTTATCATATCCGAAGCACCATGACATGCAATTTAAAAAATTCACAAGACAACCGAAACACAAAATTCATAATGAAACCATGACTTCACAAATCAAATGTACAATGGAAAACTTTTATGGAAACTGGCTGAAAAAGTGAATGCAGCAGGAATTTTACTTATATTTCAATCTGATTATGATTTTACTATTAAAAATCATGTAATGTAGATTGAGCTTGAAGAATCTTGTAATGTAGATTGAGCTTGAAGAATCTTACCTTGCTAATAGCTTTTGTAGCAACTGAACTCCTCACAGCTGTAATACCAAAACCAAATCAAGACCCTTTTTTTTCAGTTTTTATTTCTTCACAATGATGCATCAAATCATAGTTGGCACTTGCAATTGTTTCAAAGGAGTTCAAAAATAATAATTACTTAATTAATTAAAAACTCGGCAGAATCAGGTTTAGCAGATGAATGAACATTGAAATCACAAACTCACATTCATAAAACTGAAGCTTCTTCTCGAACTTGTGCTCCGAACGAGTTTTTCCATTCAATCTAAACATCAAACGACCAAAAGAACAATACAAAAGGCGAAATAAAAAATAAATGAAATCATACCGACTGAATCCAAACAAAATTAGGCGAAGAATGAAGAGGGTATAGGATATGAATTAGCTTTTTGTTTTTACCGCGGATTGGTTTTACCCATTGGAAGCTAATCCAATTGGGCGCTTTCTCCTCTTTTCTCTGTATCTTGAACAACTCGACGAGGGTTTAGGGAGAAGTATGAGCTGCAGATACCCAAAAATAATTGAATTTAAATGACCCGATTCGACCCTAATCCGACCAACAAATAGAAAACTTACAATAAATAAAAGAAAGTATATATACTCCGTTACCAGGACTATAGTTTGAAGTTGAACTTGACATAGGATTTAAAGAATAGTGGATAAAAAATACGGATAAAATATGATAAAATAGAATAAAATAATGATGGACTATTATATTGAGATTGAAGGAGTATATAATTACAATTAAATTAAATTGCACAAAACTCACCTGTGATTTCACAAAATTGCATGAAATCACTGGTACTTCTAAAATTGCGTCAAACTCCCACGAAAAAATTTGATACAATTTTAAAAGTACGAGGGTGCAATTTTGTGAAACAACCGGTGAGTTTTATGCCATTTACCCTTACAATTATAAAATAAATATATTTTGATTTATTATTATTATTATTATTTATTTATTATTTTGCAATCAAATTTTAAACTATTAAAATTTGATAATTTTTCTTTTTTTTTTTTTACATAGTTATAAAAATATTTTTTAATTATATTATATAGTGTAAACAAAACTATGAACATAATCGTATTAGAAAATTGTGGATGAATATGAGATATAATATGTCTATGTTAGAATAATGAACAATGATTATATTATATTTGAACACTATCGTATTAGACGTGTTCAATCGAATCCGCCTCCATTCAAATATGATCATATTGGACTAAACACAATGTTATTGATTGTCTCTTAATTTTAATAAGCTTTCTCAGTCGGCTATAATTATTTTTTATTTCAATGAGACTAAAAATAATTAAGAAAACAAACCAAAAATAATTATTACTCTCTCCGTCCCAGATACCATACCCACGTTCTCGTTTCTATCCGTCTCACATACATGTCACTTTCTTTTTTTTTTTTAAATGATTACACATTTTAATCTCATTTTAATTTTTTTAATTTTATTTTTTTAATTTTAGTTAAACTAATTAGTTATCTTAATCTTAATTTATAATTATTTATATTACAAGATAATTATTTTCACTAATACATTCTTAATTACATCCTCCTAAAATACCGTGTCTACGGTGTAGCAGACACTGTCTGAGACGGAGGGAGTATAATTTACAATGTGATAAAAAATTTATTTTTGTTTTTTCTTAAAATTTTAAACGTATGTGTTTAATTCAAATGGAAAGTAAGAAAAGAGAAAGTAATTGTTTGTTTTTTTTAAATATATTTTTTTAATGTAAAATACAGTGAATTATGTCAGTGATATAAAATATATCGAATATTGATTTTTGTAAAATGATAAAAATATATAATATATTGAAGATCGTATTAAAAATATATCTTTTATTTGTATTTTTAGATAAATATGTTTCTTTATATTAAATATAAAAAATTTATATCTGTAACAAAGGTCAAAGAGTTAAAAGCCTTACCCATTAAACTACATCTTTATTCTTTTTTTATGTGTTGATAAAATATATTATATTATATATTATGTATAATTATATATATTTTTATTTTTAATGATATTTATAGAGAATATGTTAGTGCAAAATTATTGAATGAAACCTTTTATATTTCTATTCCTTTTATTCTTTAATATTGATATTTCTCCATATAAATAAATATTTATAATATAAAATAATTTTAGGGTATGTTTTTTTAGTCGAATTTTCTCAAATTTTATTATTTGGACGCGACATTTTTTTCTCTTACAAAATATCTCATTAAATATTATTTTCATACCAAATTTAAACTAATTTTTTTCCAAATTCATCGAAAAAAACACACCCTTAATTTATTTCCAAGTAATATTTGTATTTATTTAAAAAAATTATTTTCAATCTAACAAATATCGTATCTGTCTGCCTCATTTATGTTTGAAGCAAATTTGAAGTATTTATTTATTTTTTACTCATTTATGTTTGAAGCGAATTTTAAGTATTTATTTATTTCTTTAAGCAAGTGATACTTTTAGGTTGAATAGAGATGATAGAGTTTAGGCGATAATTAGACTATTTATATCAATAATATAATTTTTTTTTCGGTAGTTTACTTGAAATTTTTTTAGAGTTAGACAGTTCAAGAGCTTACTTGAAATCATTTTAGAGTTAGATAGTTCTCAGTCTAACGTAATTTCAAGAGTGTGTGTGAATAAAACACGCTAAAAAGATTTATATTTGTTGCATGTAGGCCAATTTATGGCATGCGACTATGGAACCATATTTGTAGTATAAGAAAAAATTATACAAATATAAGAATATATTTAGTATTAAATACAATTATGCGTAAATGTAAAATGTAACCCTTAGAGGCGGATTGAAAATATAACACATGCATGAACTAACAATACATTAATAATCTACGCGATGAAGAGAGAAATATATATTTTATTTTTTTTATTTGGGTGATGTGATAGAATAAAATGTAGAATAAATATTAAGTATAATTAATTATTTTTTATTTTGTAAATGTTGCAGATTGTTTGGGACATACCAAAAAAATAATGTTGCAAAGTGTTTGGAACTGAGGGAGTATTATTAATAGAACACAAATATATTGTATGAACCGAAAACACATAGGCGCAAGAAAGTAAATGTTCATGTGCTCAACACCCTACCCATCCTCGAGAGTATAGAGACTAAATTTATAATATAATAGTTATAATAACACAAAGATGGTGGGAAGGAAGCTTATCACAAACACAAAATTGACCTCATTCTCCAAAGTTCTCCATAATCAGGCAAGGGGAGTGTTTTATGCAGCATAAATAGGAATCATTGAAACATCAAAATAATCAAAAGAGGGAAGGGAAGGAAAGGAAATCAAACCCACAAAAGCACGAAATGCTTCTCTACCTATCTCTCTATTTTGCCTGAGGGTGAGATGCGATGAAGTCAACAGCCATTTTGATGGAGTTGATTTTGTCGGCCTCATCGTCTGGAATCTCAAATCCAAACTCCTCTTCAAGAGCCATCACAATTTCAACTGCATCCAAGCTATCCAGCCCAAGATCGTTCTGGAAATGGGCATTTGGTGTAACCTACCAAATGTGTTGAAATGTTGATTGGCCAAGGTTAGGAACAAAATGATGCATATAACTAGAAATTGTTATGATGCCTTTGAAAAAGATAAATAAGATAAAGAAACAATTCAAATCCTCCGTAGGATGAAATCTGTCACGGTTTAATCCACCGACATACTAGTAAATTTTCACATTAAATTTGAGGCTAAGTCAATGACATAGTCCTTTGGCTCACAAAATCATCTTTCATAAGATTATCATGAGGAATTTACATACATTTCTCAACCAACATGATGGTGGCACTTGAATGGCAGGGATCGTCCCATCATACTTATTTCATAAAAACATAAGCAAGCAGATGGAGTACGTTCATATAGATATGAACTGGTTCAAGAAATGCATTATGTGGCATCAATGTTTAATTGCTTCTACAATATTCACTGGTAAAATATGTTGTCATTCTTCCTCATATAAAAAAACTTCAAACTAGTTTCCATTTTGTTTTTCCTCACAGTTTATAAATCATATACATACTAAGTGCTAACAGAATACTAAAAGTTTATTTTTAAACTATTCTTTACCAAGCACAATCATGAATCCATAGTTTTCTTCAATACAATCTATCTCCCACTTGATTAAACACTACAGATAGAATGTATCATTCTTTAATAGGAAAGTAGATCCGCGCGGAATTAATAGGTATTTGCATGTTAAATTATTCAACACGCACCCCACAGTCTTATTTTCAGAACTGATGAAATACTTCTGTTTATACATGCAATGATGGAATTTGAGCATTAGGTCTACTGCTCTGATATATATATGTGCGTTTGTATATGTATCTTAAGAATGAAAAATAGATCCATCACCTCATAATTACTTATATAATATTCCAATGCAGCCATCATGTGCATACAAATTATTTATGCTTTTTCTACAGATGGCCGATGCCAATGTTGGTGAGGATTTGAACTTGAGACATGCTCTATTGAACAATCGTTTTAGCTAAAAAATTTAAAATAATAGTAAAGTGTAATGCTTCACAGACACGAGCACACACAAATATCCACATGATTCCTACGACATTTCAAATAGAAGCACATAGAAATAAATCATCATTGTTTTTACTTTTCAACTTAATTGTCTTCTCACTTTTGCTTCTGTAATAAAATTTAAAGAAACTACTCAACCAAGCTCTTCTGTTATTATCTCTTTTATACGAGTGATATTAAAGCAGATGCAACTTTTGTGCCACCCCTACAATCCCAGGATGTTCTTTGTAAGACTAAGAGTAAGTAGAGTATCTAAAGCAGTATATGTAAGAAAATACAAAACTGAGATGCTACACCTCAGGATGAGGTGTAGGATGGGATACATTCCTATTTGTTTTATACCCAGACAACATGGAGTTAACTAACATAAAGTAAATAAACATACAACGGCAAAATTGTAATATATATAAACTCCCATAAAGTAAATGTTTCTCATATGATAAATTCTGAATTCAATCAAGACGCTAGAGATATGAAAAGTTATTAGGTCGAGTGATTTCCTTATTCAAGCAAAACATTTTAGACAGCTCACATGTGAAAATCCATGATTCAAGTTCTGCCGTTTTGTCAAAATACAAGATTTTGGCTGCAAGCAAGAAACTTTATCTTCTACCAAATGTCCATGGCCATGTAGACGACCCAGTTTATATGCATTCATAGTTCATTTTAGCCTTTGTTGTTGTTTCTGTCAAAGTAACTACTAGCCACTGATTACAGAAAAAGAACTAAACCAAAATACACATAGTGTTGCTTCAATCCAACACAACCAACATCTCAACACATTCATATTGCTATATTACGAACAATGCAATGAACCCGTAAATAAACACAACAATCAATTAATGCCTATGAACTGCAACACTGATACAATTTACCCCCAAATATTCATAAAACAGTGGTGCTAACCCATCATTTCCTAGGTCATGAACAGGCAATGGTATAAAAGTGGATCAAACCTAACCATAGAGAAAATGGCTAAGGGGCCTTCAACACCAGAAAGGAGCCTGCTCCACTAATAACCTACTAAGCCCTTATAAGAGAATTCACATATACTTCCTTAGAAGACTAGAATAGGCTAAACACAAGCAGATTTGGTACTTCTGATTGATAGGGCTTGAACTACAGTGAAGAAAACCATAGCTTGAGAAGCAAGCAGAAGCCCAAAGCCAAATCAGCTCATAAAAGTAAGGTAAGAGGAATATCATGAAGGAATTCCTTCGCATTTTCCTAGGTTTTTGAGCCTTCATAGCCTTTTGATAGCCACTTTTGGATGTATAATTAAAGCTAGAATCTCCCTACAAAACAAATCAAAATCGAACTTGATTTTTCGAGCGGCTGAATTATGTTCAATGCATTTCCTCGTACATTTTCTAGCTTTTCAATCTTTCATTTCACTATTGAGGTGAATTTCCAAACAGAATCAATTATGTTTACGCCTTCTAACGACATACACAAATGCCTATTCTTCTATTTTTAACGTTTTGTGTTCAACACCAGGCTATCGAACACTCTTGATTACACAAACTTAATGAACAACCAAAAAGATCAAAGAAATGGCGAGAGTTATTACCTTCGAAGGTTCGACTTTCTGAAACTTCTTAACAACCCCGATAACACGGTCGGCGACCTCCGATTTGTCGAGGAACGTGCCTCTAGCTTCTTCAGAGTAGCATCGCTTTATGAGCTGTGACAATCCGCCGCCGGTTGTTCGAATCGCTAGCGCCGGGTTCACGTCGACTCTCAGGTACTTGAGCAGAGCATTCCTCACCGCCATTTTGAGCCGTCCTAAAAGAGACAGAGAGGAGCAGACGGCAGAGAAACCCACAAAACGTCTTTACAGTCCAAACCTACATTACACACATATATATATGTATACGTATTAAAATCGTTACTAAGTGAATAGCAACTTTACCGCACTCAGCGATTCTCTTCTTCTCAAAATCGTTAGTTATTCTCAACTGAGGTCGGGTGGGTCCTAGTTTACAACGAGCTACCTTGTATAGAGATTCACGCTTCGGTTCAGAAGAAACTGAATTCTAACAAGGAAAGGAAAACGAAGACGAAATGCTGATCTTCATCATCTCTTCATTTTTCGTAGCGTTTTTTATCGCAATGCTGTTCAAATTCCTCAAAGCAGAAGGTATTTCTTGTGAATCATGTTTTTCAGGATCGATGCAAGTGATTTCTTAAGAGTCCTTCTGTCAGCTAACAGTTGTGTTCTCTTGCAGGAGATTTGACTTTACTGTCCAAAAAGCACGTAAAGCGTGAAGAAATTGAGGATAAGGTTTGAAAAATTTTTTGTTAGCTCAATTTGACGTTGGGCATATGAAAGTTGAAGAAACTCACGTTTTTTTTTTTTTTTTTTTTGTCTCAATTAGGTTGTTTGGATTACTGGAGCTAGCCGTGGAATTGGTATGTTGTTCTGAAGAATCACTTTCTTCCGATTGTAGCCATTTATCAGAAATTTTCGATTATTGAGCAGTGGTATAGCAAATTTTGTTATGATTGCACAGCAAAGTGACTATGAGAAATTACCTGTATTTGATCTTTCTGTGCACAATTATATATCTGTTCTTTGACTGCAAGGATTTCATTACGTGTAATTTACGATTATACAATATGGAACCAGCAGATAGTTTTTTTTGCCATTGACATGTTAGTTTCTGATAGCACATGTTATTTTGCTACTTCTGTTCATCGAATTATGAAGCACTGACTGTGTTGATCTTAATATATTCAAACTATAAGGAGAAATACTTGCTAAACAACTTGCAAGTTTGGGGGCAAAGCTGATTATCTCTGCACGTAATGAAGCAGAACTGCACCGTGTTAAGAGTCAGCTATCTGGTTTGTAGTTTTTCAAGCCATCTTGTTTTTTTCATGTCAACATATGCAGATTTTGTGGTTTTTTTTCTTATTTTGATGATAATCCAGGAAAACATGCACCCGAGGAGGTGATGATTTTGCCCTTGGACTTGAGCCAGGGAGAAGAATATCTGGCAGTTGCCGTGCAGAAAGCAGAATCATTGTTTGAGGGGGCTGGTGTAGATTACATGATTCACAATGCAGCATATGAACGTCCTGTAAGTAAATCTCATGCTGCAATAAACCAAAAAACCGAACACTAAATTCTATAAATTGCATGCAATGAGCTATATTAGATTCTGAGAGCTGTTACACAAGTTAGAAATTGGGGAACTACATGTAGTTGACAAAAAAATGGTTGACTGCTACATGTTCTAGTTGACTGCTACATGTTCTAGCCTCAAAATATATTTAAATAGCCTCAAGTTATTCTTGCACTTTTGGCTAGGTGGCTATATCAGAATAGTATGAATTAGTCTAAGATGAAAAGAAAATAATAAGAATAATAAAAATAATAAAAAAATTGACGTAGTTCTAATAGAAGCATATGTAAGGGTAGGATGGAAATGCATGAAGCAGCGTTCTTTGTTCCTTCAGTTTACTTTATCTAAAAATGAAATATAAACTGTTTGAAAAAAGTTCCAATCGTCATATGACTGAATATTTAATTATAAGATGGTTGATTGACATCATTCATTTTGCAGAAATCAATGGCATTAGATGTGACAGAAGAAAGCCTTAAGGTATTGTACACAGTTACTAGTGATTAATATCTGCTGTGCCTTGAATGTCTATTAATTTCAATTCATTGCTCAAGTTGATGACTGAGTTTATGCTTCAATTGATGACTTAGAGCTTGTAAAATGGGAATTGTAGATAATACTTGTACTTTGTGTAGTTTGATGCAGAACCCAGGGCATATTTTTTTCCCCTATATTGAAATCATGTATTTTCAGAGAATGCCTCTCCTTCTCCCCCCATTAGGTTATATCATCCATTTGGTATAAAGGAAAATATCAGTTTTGTTAGCCAAAATCTCTTAAGGCTTCAATAATATAACCCGAATCAAATGATTTCACTGAGAAGTGGATATGATCTTTTGACTATAGGTTCTTGGGATGCTTACAAAAAGCTCCCAACACTGGATACTAGATTTAGAAGGTATGGAATTGAATTAATTTAAGGCATAAATATAATGGTTGAAATGTAAATGAAAATGCTGTATATAATTTGAAATTGCATTGAAAGAAGACTGAAATGTGCAGGGAAATTAATGAACAGCTGAAACAGGAAACTTAAACTACCTAAGTAACGAAACTAAAAATAAAGGGAAAAAAAATTGCAGAGAGTTAACGCATTTTTTTGGATGGGTTTGTGCATATGCTCTTCCTCTAATTGCTGCATCTTTTTATACTGCGGATTTGCCTCCAAATGCCCACTTCCGAAAGATTCTTCATGTTGCTAACCACCTCGATGTGAGGTGGCGCCATTTTACCATGTTTTAGTTGTTGAGTCTGGCTTCCTTCTAAAGGGCTCCTGTCTTTTCCATGGGGTCTTAGGGCTTATTTTGTGGGTTTCTTTAACAAGTTTTTAAAGAAGACATTAATATTTTATATGTTGTATGCTGAAAGTTGAAATAAGGTGCTTCGGCATTGCATTGTTTATCTGTTTAGAAAATGGATGAGTTGCAGTGAGCTGGCAAACAAAGTCTCTTGAATTTTGCATATGTCACCGGTTGTAAGACTACATAGTTTTCTCTAAACATATCATGTTGAATGCTGCATGCAACTCATCAATAGGTACTGACCCAAAGAGAAACCCTTCTATGATAACAATTTTCTGTTCTTTTTTAAGTAGAACTGGTGTTGGATAGCACATTGTCCGTATACGTTAATAAAAGTCGTTTGAGCAATCTATGTTCTTATTAGGCAACTTTTGATGTAAATGTGCTGGGCCCAATATCTCTTACACGGCTCTTGGCAACTCACATGCTGAAGAGGGGAAGGGGACGTTTCATTGTGGTATGTACTTCAAGATTGATTCATTAAAATGATGCAAGCTAATCCTTTTTTATTTGGGTGTAACTTTCTAATTATTCAATTCAGATGCAACTTCTGATACAGTCTTACTCTTAAGATCTTGTGCCCCAAAACTAGTATATATCCAGATCAATTATGTAGCCTAGAAAGATTATTTTATCAGTCAGGAAATATCAATATGAACGTCGTATCCTCATTTATTAAATTCTTCCGTGTAGATGAGCAGCGCAGCAGGAAAAACACCAGCTCCCGGTCAGGCTGTGTATTCTGCTTCCAAATTTGCCGTAAATGGGTATTTTCATACTCTTCGATCTGAGGTATGGTTTCATTATAACTGTGTATAGTTCCAATCCAATCAGTGGCTTTCTAGGCTCATGCACCATTTGCCATCCTTTCAGTGGTTTTTTAGGCTGATGCACCATTCGAAATACACAATTGTGTTGAAATTTTAGAGCACGACTTTCATTTTCATCTTCAGATTTGATCAATAAAAATGGGTCTGTTTGAGTTAATTTGGTTTGAAGAGTCCAAATAGAATTCCTGATTCAAAACAATTTTGAGTGTCAAAAGTAGATTACACCAATATAAAACCACCAGAACTAGGTGATGTAATCTGGTGTGGGGATTTCGGAAATTACTGAAAAATAATCATTCGAAAATTGTACATAGCAACTTTCTGAATGCTATTCTTTAGCTCTTCTTGACTTATTTTAACTTGATTTCAGCTATGTCAGAAAGGGATCAAGGTAACTATTGTTTGTCCAGGGCCTGTGAATACTTCAACTTCTGAGAATAAAGGGGTAAAAATCTTAAGAGTTATTTATGTAATAAAACTTTTATTGTGAGCATCATTTTAGATTCATGCAGTTTTTAAAACAAATGACATTCTTTTAGCTTTGTTATTTTATCGGCAGCATCGCCTGTCGGCAGAGAGATGTGCTGAGCTCACAATAATTGCTGCAAGCCACGGTCTAAAAGAAGCATGGATATCGGATCAGGTCCCCCAGTTTATTAATAACTTCTTGTTTCATTCTTAATATAATTTGAAAGATTTTTGCATACACTTATTTCCATTATTTAGTAGAATGTGTCTGATTTTGAACTGGTTTTTCTTTCTCTACAGCCGGTACTTGCAGTCATGTACCTGGTGCAGTATATGCCGACAATTGGATACTGGCTTATGGATAAGGTATACATATATATGTTAGATATTTTATATATTCAGTTTTAAATTTAGTAGATTTATATTTAGATTACTTATATTTGAGACTAAGGAACTATTTTGTATTGCTTATATATAAACCCTTTTATTTTGATGATCAATAATACAATCTC
Organism: Andrographis paniculata; assembly: GCF_009805555.1. Lineage (NCBI taxonomy): Eukaryota > Viridiplantae > Streptophyta > Magnoliopsida > Lamiales > Acanthaceae > Andrographis > Andrographis paniculata. The sequence goes on along the minus strand of NW_026137502.1, from coordinate 3,025,132 downwards.
AGTTATTTTTCCTTCAAAATTTCTAACATGTTATCAAAGTCTACTTTTCTTCTGTCATAAATATAGCCTACCAACCTGCATTTTTCCGGGTATATTCAATGTACCCGGAGGTCTCCCAATTCTGAAATTTTTTCTATATTTTCTAGCTCCTTTTTCTAATTTTGATTTTGTCTTGAGTCTTGATTTTGTCGACGATTGAACTCATGTCTTCTGCGATCTGCTATATATCTGCGTCCTGTTGACAAGTACCATTAGGCATATCTACATGTTTAGTTATCATGCCTTAAGCACCAGCAATTGTGTAACTATGTCATTACTAACTACCAATCACTTGATCAATGATGTATAACCTGCTGATAAAACTTGACCAAAGTCGACCCTTTCTCGCTTAGATGACAATGACAGAATGACATAGAACATTATGAAACTAATTCATTACCCACGCTATGTCTTCTGCCTTAATGACTTGTTACGGATTGCTTCAGATTGGCGAGAAGAGAGTTGCAGTTGCTGCCCAGAAAGGGAACACTTACTCGCTGAGCTTGCTTTGGGGAAAGAAAGCAAAATGATTGACACGTGATGAAAATAGACAAGGTAGCAGGAATAAGAACATGTTCCTATCCTATTATGCAGGGATGAAATTTCTAAGTACAATCGACTGTTAAGCAAATGCTTTTTATGAATTGTACGTCTGGTAGATACGCAGATAACCTCTAGCAACTTAAATTTTCATGAATTGTTTCTACTTGTCTATTTTAAAGTCGACTAGTAAGAATGCGACTATGGTGATTAAATTTTCTTTAATGTAAAAGTTGCTAATGCAACATTTACACAGTTTGCTAGCAATCAGATATATATATATATATATAAAATGAAATTGCCTTAGCATAGTAGAGTTAAGAAGTAGTGTACTTGTGTTTGAGGTAAGACTTAATGAAGGGATCCAAGTCGCCATCCATGACGGAAGCAATGTCGGATGTCTCATGACCTGTTCGGACATCTTTCACTAACTTGTACGGATGGAAGACGTAGTTGCGTATCTGTTGACCCCATTCTGCTTTCACAGCATCTCCCTTAATCTGTTTGATCTCAGACGCCCGTTGCTCCTCAGCTATGACTAGAAGCTTCGCTTTCAGTCGGGTCATAGCTTTGACTTTGTTTGCCAGCTGGGTCCTCGCTTCTGAAACATCGGAAACATTAATTTCATCAAACTACTTGTTAGATGAATGCAGGGACAGCAACTTGGATCTTACCTGTGCAGCGTACTGTCACGCCTGTCGGTATGTGAGTTATACGTACTGCAGTTTCAACTTTGTTAACATTCTGTCCGCCTTTTCCTCCGGCTCTGGAGAAGCTAATCTCCAAGTCTTCTTCAGGTATTTCGACATCCAAACCTTCATCGGGAAGAAGAGGCATGATTTCCACCCCGGAGAAACTGGTCTGTATTAGTAAAACTAAAGATTCAGATGAACAGCAAGCATTTGCTAACTCGAATTTTCAAGTTGGATGGGCAAGAAACTGTTGGGGTACCTGACGAAGACCTTTGGCGTTGAAAGGGGATTGCCGGACGATTCGGTGGGTCCCTTTTTCACCAGACAAATATCCGTAGGCATTCCGGCCATCTATTTCAATAGTAGCTGACTTGATCCCAGCTTCTTCTCCCATGGACTTCTCAACGACTTTTGTCTTGTATCCTTGCTTCTCTCCCCACCTTACATACATCCGGAGGAGCATGTCAGCCCAATCCTGCACTGGAATTCATTAAAACAGTTTAAAGAAAGCATTCATTACTTGTATTCACATAATTCTTAATCTTCCTTCTCATACAGATCCCTCGACGAGTCACGGAGGCTACATCTAATATCTTTTGATCGAAGCAGAAATCAGCGAAGAAATGGATGTTTGGTATGTCAAGTAATTACTTTTAGCACCACAGAAGCACAGAATCATGCTTACAATCTAAGTTTAATGCATCGAGACCTAATTTACATCTTTTAGTAGAACTATTAAATGTAGGAAACGTGTTCTCAATTTACTTATGATGGTTTGGCGTTCGTAGCCAGATAGTTGAATTAAGGTATCTATTACCTGGGCATCGGTACCCCCTGCACCAGCTGTGATGCTGATAACAGCACCTTCTTTATCATAAGGACCAGAAAGAAGTTGAGTCAACTCAAATCTATCCAACGCCTTCGTCAATTGTTTGATGATCGCAGCAGCTTCTTTGAGGAGCCCAGTATCAATCGACTCCATCTCCTCTGTAAGATTGATTATAGTTTCTGCCTCTTCAACCTGTACTAACATGTGATGCTATTTTTCAGAATATCAGAAAAGGAAAATGCACACCTTTTTGTTTTCTATTTCTGCAATCTGCATGAAGCTGTAATGGATTTAAATTAATGATGAGGTTCAGAATGTTGAAATGGTGTGGTACCTGAGCTTTGAAGTCATTTAAAAGTTTTATTTTCTCTTTGACATCGGTTAAAGCTTGCAATGTCTGCTGAGCTGTGACACGATCATCCCATAAAGAGGCATCAGCTGCAGCTTTCTCCAACTCTGCAAGATTGTCTTCAAGCATTTGAAGTCCAGCAGCAGTCCTAATCTCTTCGACACGCTCTGAAGAAGTCTCTACTTCTTTTCTTAAGGTATAGAAATCTGCTAATAACGTTACGATTATACCAGCAATATACTTTTAATGATTCATATGCACATATGTAAGTAATCATCTAGTGTACATTGGGTTCTCAAGATTGCTTAAATGTGCTCTTTACCCTAAACAACGTAAGATTTCCCAAAGCTCTAGGAAAGAATAACCACCTTATTCTAGAAAGCATGATTTGGCAAATTGGCATTTCATCAGAGTTGAAGTTTTCTACGGGACACTACTCTGTAACTTTAATCGTTAATCTGCCCATGAATTCAATCACACTTTTTATTACTCTAATTAGACTGTTTCATCAGTTCTACCTAGTGTCGTGGACCAGATGAGGGATTTATTTATCGTTGAGTGTTCTTGCCTTCCCGAATTTCTACCCAAGAACCAACTTTTAGACGTGAAAAGGGACTTCCGGAAGATTTTAGAAAAGTGTTCCTATAACTGTATAGAGTCACATATGTGTCAAGCAAGAAAATATATTCTCTCATTAGCTAAGTAACAAAACACATTCTCCCCGATCTAATCTACAAAACCTCTAAATTTTCTTGTATTCTTAAAGCTGTAGTAAGCATAATCTTGCTAGAGTCGAACGTATGTGCCTAGCAAGAACAATCAAAGCCGTGACACTAGAGACCTTCCTAAGATAATGCAGTATATTAAGATGCACTAGCACATATTGTCCTCCAATTGCTTCCTGAGTTGTATGTAGTCTCTAATTGCATACAAACTCAAAGAAATGAATAAAAGTAACATATATAATAAAGCTCTTGAGCCAAGGAAAGAAATTCTGAACATTACCTTGCATTACCCACTCGCTTGTTTCTGTGCTTACTTCTACCTCAGGTGTAGCAAACAGAACCCTGCTGCAGCCGCCTTCAGTCAACAATTTATAATCACAAACATCAGAAAATATGGATTTCAATAAGAACCTATGCGTGGAAGGCAGAACCAGTCTATGAAAAGGAACTAGAAGAGTTCTCCCAAAGTTAGAAGACAAAGCTACAATGTTAACAGCGTAGCTTGAGCCTGTGCTTAGGTTATTTCATCAAATTTGGGCAATATTTCACATAACACGAGTAAGTTATCATCCACTGACAAACATTCTGATTCTCAGGTGCGAAAATCGAAGGTGATATGGATTTCAATACGAACTAATGCGTGGAAAAGCAGAAACAGTCTATGAAAAGGAACTAGAAGAGTTCTCCCAAAGTTAGAAGACAAAGCCAGGTAGCTTGAGCCTGTGCTTAGGTTATTTCATCAAATTTGGGCAATATTTCATATAAGAAAAGTAAATTATTATCCACCGAGAAACATTCTGATTCTCAGGTGCGAAAATCGAAGATGATATCCTCTCCCGAGGAGATTGCTAGTTTGCTACAGAATCAACAGATGTACTCGGTAGACGAAATTATAACTTACCGTTTGTAGATGAAAGCTGCAAAGCCGACGGTGTCTGAGGAGAAAATTTACAGAAGAGGCAGCTCAGAGACGAGTGGTTCGATGCTTGAAAACACCTCAAGGTTGCGCGCGGAAACGGTGGTGAGACTGCAGAGTTCACAGTTTGGGCGAAACAAATTGGGCGTTGCGGAGGCTTGGCAGAGCTTAGGACAACAGCAATAGCGACGCCCTCCATTGCTGCAACTCCAAGTCCAAGTCCGAGCTTCTTTGAAGAAAGAAACGGAGATAAAAAGCAAGTTTATCAACTAAAAAACAACGTTACGTTTCGAACCGGCATATCCGGTTTAAACCGGAACCGTCGTTAAACTGTCGGTTCCAGTTTTTTTGGAACTTCGAACCGCCAGTCGGTTCGAATCCGCGGTTCCGTTTTTTTTTTTTTTTTTTTTACCCTGGTCTGGTGTAGAGTCGTGAACGGTGCTGCGAAGAAGAGGAAGATGGGACGGGCAGCGTGTAGGTAGGTTATGTTTAGGCCTTAGGGTGTGTAAATATGTTTTTAATTAATATATTATTATTTATATAAAAGAAAAAAAAAAAATCAAAAGTACTTTCATCCAAAGAAAAAATAATCAATTTGATCTTAATATAAAAAGTTCAACAATTAAGGGTGCGGTTGTTTGGAGATTGGATTTTATTTTCACTATTCATCCTATTTTTTTCTAAAAAAACATCTATTTTTTATTTTTTATATTATACTAAAAATAAATATCACGATCAACACATATTTATATCACATCATACATATATTCAAACTCAAAATTTTTACTATTTAAATCTCAACTCAAAATCCAAACCCCCAAACAAACACACCCTATAAAAGCTAATGTAAATAAAAAAAGAATCAAATGTGACATTTGATTGAAAAATCGGCAGTAATTTTTCTTATAGGTATTCAAAAATATTCTCATCGAAACCAAACACGCACGGGCCTAGTTTTATACTGTGTTGGATTGGATGGAATCCCTTCTTTATCTTTATTTTCTTCAGTCTTGCCTAGGTTGAGATTTTTTAATTAATCTACTCTATCTATTGCGACCAAAGCTTTTCCGCCGCAGTTATTGCCGGTCACACCAACAACTACACCGCCGGCACTGAAGTTACTCTTAATAACCACCTTCATTAACCCGACTGCCATAATCACTTATCATCCTCCATGATTTGCTGCTGCTGCCGCAAGTAGAAAAACGGCCATCATGGATACGAAGTTCCACGGCATCGATTATTATTTTAGTAAAATTATCAATCTATAACATACTTAACTTATTTTTCGGAGAAATAGAAACAAAAGAATTTTGAACTGATTCTATGTATCAGAGAATTTAATTAAGTTATTTTATATTTCAGATGAAAAATACATTAAAAATAAAAAGATATCAATTGCTACTGAACAATGTGTCAGCCGTTATGAAATAGAAAAATATTAATAATTTTTTTATATATACAATATAAAATTTTATTCTCAACGAGATAATATTATACCCTACCGCATTTTAACATTCTATTGGGAATGAGGGGAAGGCCTCACCCTCTTGACTTTTTACTGATCTGAATATTTGTTTGGGGGATTGGATTTTTTTTTCACTATTCATCCAATTTTTTTTCCCTCAAAATATCAAATCAAAACACCTATTTTTTATCTTTTTGTTATGAATGGACAAATTTGCCCTTAAATGTACGGTAGAGATTAAAAATAATATATAAATTAAGGGTAAAAATATAAATTTTGTGTTTAAAAAAAAAATAAGACCATAGTTGTTAGACGTCCCAAATAAGAAAGTAGGATTCGTGGACAGAGGGATTATTATACTAAAAATCAATTTTACATTCAAAACATCACATCAAACATATATTTATATCACATCATACAACTATTCAAATTCAAAATTTTTAATATTCAAATCCCAACTCAAAATCCAAACTCCCGAACAAACACACACTTAGGGTAAAGACTGGATTCACACATTATACAAGCTAAACTAACAAAAAAAAAAACAACCATAACTTGTAAAATTTAACAGATTATTTTTGTTATTGCTCTTTTTCTCTTAATATAATTTTAAAAAAATAATAATAATATACAGTTTTTATATATCTTTTTTACCATCCACACAAATACCTGTAAAAAAATACACCATTTTTTTTTATCACAAAATATTACATCCAACCGACAGTTTAAACCAAAATTCAAAATTAATTTATTTAAAAAGGCAGTATTGTTATGATTATTACTATGACAGGAATACGAAGTGGAGTATTTCAGTCATACCAATTAAAAGCTGAGGCAGGCTCAGGAACACAAAGCCTTCTCCAGTATTTCCTGCAATTCTCCGCTTTTATATGCATCTGTTTCAAAACCCAAATAATGTCCTTAGTCTTGTAGCTGATCTCTCAATTGCTCATATAACCAAACACACAACTATTTAAAGACTTTGGCACCATTCAATTTTTCTTCAAAAAATAATATCGCATCAAAGACATTTTCTATCTCTATTTCCAAAACTCTTGTCTGAAGGGATGCTTTTCCTCAAATTTTCAAATTGTTTTCCAACGGTAGGCAAGGCATATCTCCAAGCAAACAATCACAATAATTTGCCATATCTACCAAAAAAAAATATCCATTTCTCCATGCTTAATCTTGATAGACAAATAGTACTCCTCAGTCCCACAGAAAGTGTCCACTTTTTCTATTTTCGTCCGTCCGTCCCACATAATTTGTTTTTTCTTTTTTTAAAATATGATTATACACTTTAATCACATTTTAAATTTTATAATTTATGAATTTCTTAATCTTAAATAAACTATTTCGATATTTTAATCTCAATTTATAATTATTTTTATTACATAATAATTATTTTTACTAAAATATTTTTTAATTACTTATTAATTATACATTACCTAAATTATCGTGTCTACGGTAACATGAAAACTTTAACTGGGATGGAGGGAGTAATAGTTTCCAAACAACTGTAGAATGTGGGCAGCAAACTCCTCATATTCAATCCAAAAAGGAGAAAGGATGGTGAGCATGGAGGTTGTAAGAAAGTCTATATAAAAAACCTAATCAAACATAATACTCCACTACATTAATATGAGAGCAGGTTAGGTTTAGAGCAGAAATTGCTAGCTAGCTAGCTAAGCATCATAATGTAATGTAAGAAACAATGATAACAATCATAATGTAGAATTTGCTAGCATATATATCATAATTTATTGTAATGTAATGAAAGAAACAATGAACAATGATAACAAAAACTTACCCACAATAATGTCACAGCCACCAAAAAACTCGCCATCAAGGTACACTTGTGGAAAAGTGGGCCAGTTTGAATACTCCTTCAATCCCTGACGCAACAATTCATTTTCCAGAACATTTATGGTTTCAAAGGGCACATTTAAGGATTTTAGAATCTGTACAACAGTGTTTGAAAATCCACATTGGGGGAAATCCTTGGTTCCTTTGATGAACACAACAACCTTGTTTGAGCCAACAACTTTATCCAGTGTAGTCTTCAATGCGGGAGTTAAAGCTGCAGCACCATCATGTTCATATATCAAAGCATAGGCCATGGAAATGCTGAGCAAATACTAGAAATACATCGAATAAAATTATGATAATTGCTTTTAAGCTCCGGTTGAATTCAAGTATGCATAATCTGTACAAAACAAAATTCAAAAACAACAAAATAGTACTACTAATTGAAATTGTTCCAATTCCGTTTGCAAACCCTATCTCTCCGAAACCAATCGTTCATGCAAACGAATTACGAACGCAGAAATCCAATGGAATTGAAGGGGATGGAGAGAACATATCATATCGAACCGAAGCAAAATTAGAGGGCAGTACCTGAGAAACATCTGATGGAGGCCATCCTTGGGGCAGTAGAAGCAGGTGGTCTGAAAGAAAGAGCAGCGGCGGAGCATATGTTGAGCTTTGTGGTATTGCCGCTGGGATAGCGATCTAAGTGTCGGCGGCAAACAGAGCTGGCCAACAAAGGCAAAGGCCTCAGCGCCGCCCGGGAGCAATAACTCACGGATTGCAAGTAGGAAGCAGCCATATCTAACAACAAACGGCGACACGCCGGCGGCTGGCTGGATCTGAGATTTGACCACAGAAATGAAGTGGGAATGGTTTATTTGGAGAAGGGAATTGGGAATTGGATATCGTATTGGAAAAATCGGACCGTAAGCGTACGGTGTCTGTAAATTTAGGGATTCTTTTGTTTGCTTTTAAATTAATTTGAACCTGTATTTAGTATTTTATAATAAAAAATGATATACTTTTAAGGAAAAAAATTCATTTTTGTGCTCATATAATTAAAATTAATTAATTTTGATCAAATATAAAAAATTTTATTAATTTTAATTTTGATATAACGGCAAGATGATTAAAATTATTTATATAGAAATTGATAAATATTTTATATTTAAACCAAAATTCATTTTTTTCCTTTGTTTTTAATGTTATTCAACTTGAAAACATAATATATATAACTTATTTTTATTATTAATTATTTTTTTTAAATATCAATATATATTATATTATAAATTAACTAAACGAATTGAACATAAATAAATTTCAGCTGGTTAAATTAATGAACTTAAATTAATTTTTATACTTAATAAATATATATATGTCTTCGTAGTAATATTAGTGTATAATTCTAATTTTTAAACAAACCTATAAATAAATAATAATTAGTATTACTAATTGAATTTAAAATTAAATAAAATAAACAAAACAAAACAAATAAAAAAATTTCTTAACAAACCAAACTGAGCATGAACAAAAAAATACTTCTTATCGAGTCAAATTCAAACAAAATTTCAGTTCTTATTTCTTAACGAATAAACACAAACTAAACTCGAGCCGAACTCAAGCACAAAAAAATCCAACTCAGTTCCAAACTTCCAAAAATTCATCACCCTATGACAGGGAATCAAGTTTATACCTCAAAATCCAAGGAAAATCGATGTGTGCTCATCGTTACAGTATGAGGTTGGGTGTCTGAGACTAAGTCCTTTTTATTCCTTTTCAATAAAACGACGTCCTGACCTCATCGTCTACTGTCTGTAATGTCTACCCACAGGACATCGTCGATAACATGCTTTCTTTTAGGGACTTTAGCACAGCTTTGCAGGCTAGTTTTTTGGCTGTTTTCTTGTCTGCTTCACAGCATGTCTCTCTATGCAATACCCCGTTCGCGTCAACCTCCACCGTAGCGTGCGCCACGCCGTTTTTATACGAAACTACCGGCTTCATCAGAACATAATGCTCTCGTTGACATACTTCGCTCAATTCCCTCACTGGATGGAGCTTCACTGTCTCCGGAGACACCAGCGGCTCAAGAAGAGGCCGCATACATTCGAAAACCACTTCCTTATTGTACCCCGAGTCGACATATATGGCCCCGGCTAGAGATTCTATTACGTCGCCCAGCACCTGTATGAATTAGTGCAGCAAAGAAAGATCGATACAGTTACTTTTACTAAATGCAGAAAGATGGCACCAGTAGCAAGTTTACAGGGGTGTGTTTGGTTGGGGGGATTTTTCCGAAAATCTACTATTCTATCAAATTTCTTTCCTTAAAAAACATCAAATTAAACACCTATTTTTTATTTTTTTATATTATACTTTCTTCGTTCCAAAACAATATTGACATTTGGGATGAGCATCGGAATTAAGAATAATAGTATTACATTAATAGGTGTAAAAATGTTTCTACAAGACCAAAATACCCCTACTTTATCAAAAAAAAAAGAGGATAGTTTTGTAAAAAAGTAGAGCTAGTTACCAAAAATAAAAATAGGACTATTGTTTTGGGAAGACAAAACGAGACTATTATTTTGGGACAGATGGAGGACTAACAATAAATTTACATTCAAAACATCACGTCTAACACCTATTTATATCATATCATATGACTATTCCAATTTTAAATATTTATTATTCAAATCTCAATTCAAAATTCAAACATTTGTAAGTGTGGGTACCTTTGGGAAAGTTGTCTCCGATTCCCACCCGAAAGTTGAGGCCATGCCGGATTCCTTGAACTTTCTTACAGAGTGGACTATTTGCTTGTGAAGCACCTGGGAAGTGTGGAGTACATGCTTGTACAGCCCGGCCTTGATTGCCGATAGAGCGTAACACTCATTATTCACTGATGCAGATCTTAGATCGGTCAGTAATCCGGGAGAGAGGTTGGGGTACTTGTAGTAGAGATGCTTAGTGATCAGATAATCTAGCACCGCATCCCCGAGAAATTCCAGGCGCTGAACAACAGAAAACTCTCATGAAGCACGACAAAATAAAATTCAAACTCTCTGATGAAGCTTCAAGTTAAACACTGTAATTCAATATATTCCCTTTTACATCGATACAGATGCATATACACAATAATTCAATTTAGGAGTGGGCACGTTGTAGTTATTTACAAATATGCAGGTATTTGATATCCCAATCAAATCGAACAAATACGTAAAACCGCGAACCATATTCGAACCGAAAATTTGATTAATCAAAAATATTTGCGATATTTGCAAATAATTCAAACCGAACAAAAATTACGAAAAATTACATTAAAAAATAATTAAAATTCTAATTAAATAAAAAATATATTAGCAAATATCCGAACCAAATATAATTATTAAAAAATCGAAACCGAACCAAACTGCACAAGTATTAAATATGCAGTATTTGTATTCAAATCGAAACTGAAAATTCAATTCGATTCAGTTCCGTTCAGCGGTTCGGTTCGGTTCAATTTTTTGGTCCACCCCTATAATTCATCATACTAAATGGATATTAATAAAAACTATTTTGCTAAATCAGTTACCTGGTAACATCCTGGAATTTCGGGTAGCATATAGGAGCCATGTGTTAAGGCCTCAACCAGGAGAGAAGCATCTCGAAAAGTGTAGTTTAAGAGAGACTGAAAATATCCGATATTGACATGCACCTCTGGCTTCACTGCAAAGTTCCTTGTATAAGGTATACCAACAGAGTCGATTTCAATGCCAAGCCATACCATAAATGATAAAGCTGCAGCTTCACCCCCTGTGCTGAGGTAAGCACCAATTAGTGCTTCAACTACGTCTGCTATAATCTTGCTTTTAAGTTTCCTGATTCTCCCAACTCCAAATCTTGTAGATGAAATAACCTCTTCACCTAGAATATGATCGGCACAATTAGAGCCAGGTATTATCCATGCTTTTGGATCAAATGGTTCATTGCGTACAAAGCCCTAAGATTAAGAAGAAACACGCATCACATTAACAATTTTTTGGAAGGTGAAGAAAACTACAGAGTATTCATTAGTCAAACGTCGGTTTGCATAGAAAAAGCCAATGAAGGTTCTTCATTACCGTGATTTTGCGGTCACATCCCAACTTGCACAATGTGGCATTGCAGATTATTCTCTCTCGTTTTGCACTAAGAAGTCCCTCATGCCTATTTTGAAACACTTGAAATAATTGTTTTGTAGCAACGTATTTCAGAAAAGAGTCACCAAGTGTCTCCAAAGATTCCAAATGTATTTTTTCTTGACATTTCTTCGTAGTGATTGCCTCCAAAACCTAACAACACAAATGCATTAGCATGAAAACTACAAAAAAAAAAGCATCAATATGCTTGCATAACTTACTTCAGAATACCTTTTTAACAATATGGCATTTGAGTGGTCATGCAACTAGAATCTACCGAGAGAGAGGAAGAGAGAGAGAGGGGGGGGGGGAGAAGAAGAAGATTTGTGTTCTGAAAAGTATCTCATGTCATTTGTAGCCAAAAAGGGTACCTTGACAGTAGGAACGACAACATTTTGACCACACGGATCCAAATGCATAGTTTTCAAGTTGTAAGCCATAAGCAGTGACTGAATACGATGCATAACGGATGGAAGGAATGAGAAAGTATAGAACGTAGAAACAGATACAGGCGCCATGATGATCGAACAAAGTTCAGGTGGTAATTCATAGGAATTGGTGCTCGATTCTACACAGAAAAAGGAAAGGACATTAGCAAAATGATTGAAGCATAGACTAGAGATATATGGTGCAAATAGTAAGACCTGGATGGGTGGTAATAATCACCTAAATCAGTTGTGTTATATACGATTACATACGAATTAACAGAAATAATAAACATAGAATTACTAGGTAAATATTCACACGTAATTAAGGAGACCATAAATAAAAACATTATAGCCTATCGCATAACTTGGAACCTTAAAAAGAAGATTGTATAACACATGGAAAAGAACACAAGCTCACAAATGTTAGTTAAGTGATGATATGGATCAAGTTTCATTTCGAACAACTCATATCCATCCACAAGGTAAGAAACAGAAAAACGATGGATACACAGGATCCCATGAGCACATAATTCCCTTTGACAGTCATGGTGTATGATTGTGATTTTATGTTAAAACATACTCAAAAGATAGATATCTACTATCAAACCTTTCTTGGTTGGAGTTCTACATCTGTGAAGGTAGTTTTGCACATTAAAAATGCGCTTCGCATGAAGAAGGAACTCTCCCTCAAATTGCAAGCTGATACCATGTCTGCAAGAAATATATTAAGCATCAGTATGTAAAGATAGGGCAGCAGAGCTGTGTAAACATATAGACACAGACCTTTGCTCATAATATCTTTTATATGTAAGTCTAGTTCCGTCTTCAAGTGTAAAATTTGTGTTACCATCAATGCCATCCAAAGTTCCAGTAACACAATACAGATAATCATTATGAGGTGTACGGACTAACGACTTCTCTAAATGGCAGCAACACACCAAACTATCCTTAGTGTGTACGTAATGGCCATGACCTCTAGTTGAAAAACAATGAGTATGTTCATCCCAGAAAGTATTTTCTGGGTATAACACAGCATTGATGGATTTCCAGTCCATATTTACAGTTCCATTTAAGTGTAGAGCTGGAAGAAGAAGATAATCAAATATTGCAGAGCCATCTCTCTTTGAGAACTTATCCATTTCTTCACTAAGCTTATTTAGGTTATGATCAAGAAGAATTTTGAAAATAGTCAGCTGGAAGCGTTGACACCGAGAAACCTGCAATTAAATTTTAAGAAAACAACTAAATTTTGCAAATTATATACTACATCAGCTATTGGAAAGCAAATATGCTATAGTATAGAAATTTTGGTGTACCAGCACGGAACTCAGCATCACATATCCAATATATTTTATGTGCACTGTAAGACTCCCCCTATCGATATCAAAATCAAGGCTCAAACCCTCGAGATCAGTGGGTAGCTTTGTGCGGACAACCAACAAGATGTCTTGAAGATTGACATCATATTGGCAGTTGGACTTTAGCTCAAGTAAATAGCAGTGATACAGTGTTTCAGACTTGTTGTCACAAGAACCAAGCAGTTCTGGAGGGAAGTATTTTGAATGTTCGTCATGATAGTCTATTGCTGCAAAAACAATCATTATTACAAAGTAGAAACGAAAAAGCCCATTTGGTGTTATGTATTTCACTTTCAAGAATCACATGGAATAATTAAAGAAATTAGAACATGAAGGGTCAAAAGTACCACAATACTGAGCATCCCTTTCTTCCTCCACAATATCTGGTACAAGATAATCTGTCAGGGCACCAACTTTGTGAAGTTCCTTGCAAGCTTCCAGGCATACAAGTGGCTTTAGAAATTTGGTGCTTCCTTGGACAGCAACAGTTTGGATAGGGCAGTTATTTGGAAGGTGTAATGTGCAGCTTTCCAGCTCCTTATTATAGGAAAACCGTGGATGAGGTTTGAAATATCTGATGCTCAATGTAAAATAATCGGAGGAAAAAGGAATCAGTAAATATTAAATATACGCCTAAATACAACTATGAAACAGTGAAAATTGCAAGTCCAGAGAACAAACCCGTCTGAAGGCAGCCGTGAGCAATAATAGTACAGCAGCGACACACTAGAACTCAGTGTAACAATTGCTTTGGTGCTTTCAACTTCGTACCATGGCTCACCATGCATTTCATCACCAAGTGGTTCACAAGGAACATCATAATGTTCCACACACTCTCTCCGCATGATATCTACACCACTCAAATAGCTCTCCACACGAGCCCGAGCCGGACCATCACCACTATGATATGCAGCAAAACAATGGGAAATAAAATTGTATGGTCATTTGAAAATTCACTTATCTTCGTTGGCTTGTAAAATGTAAAAAGAAAAAAATAATTATAATAATAGCAATCCCATTCATATTCTACATGTAGGTAAATGAATGTTGAACAATTATGTAACAGCTATAAAATCCTCCGGAAGTACATTTCAAATGCAAATTGAAAAGCAAAACTGCCCAGAAAACATGAATAAGAGGTTTTCTCAGCTTTTACATCTAATAGGATTGCAGCTCACCTTTTCACCATTAATACAAAATCTGAGTTCTGCATTCGAGCACGACCACGGGACTGAATAAAGCTACATAGATTTGCAGAAGCATCGAATCGAATAACAAGATTGCAACTTTGCACATCTAAACCTTCTTCCAACAAGGAGGTTGAAACGATGATGTTTACCTGTTGAAAAATGCACATTAGATATAAGTCATAAAAGGAAGTTTCAAAGAATAGTCATGAACCAAAGGTACAAATCACCTTCCCATTTCGAAATTTATCAATAATTGCATTTTGTTCCTTTCTACTTTGAGAACGCAGCTTACTTGTGTTTCCTGCTGTGTACTCTGTGGTCCAACCACATATATTTGGGAGTAACTCGTTTAGAAAACATTTAAGTACAATTGAAGTCACTATCCTCTGAACAAATATTATGCACCTCAAATCAGATGCTTCCCTGTAAGAGCATCATAAGTGTATATTTTACTCAAACAAACTAACATAAGATAAGATGATGAAAGTAAACTTGAACATGACATGTAAACCATAAGAGGAAGAAGATATATATATATTTTTTATTTTTTTTTTGAAAAATAAAGAAGGTTTGCATTTTGATTAAGTCTGAATTTCAAAGTCAATGAAAACCAAAAATACTTGCGTCCCCATTATAAATGAAGAAACTATACAGATGAAACAGGAAAAAATGGCATTTTGCCTAAAGAGCAAGAGAATTCAAAGTTCCAATTAAGAACAGTAACTGGGACAAATACATAATGCAAGAAGATGCAAACAAATTTCTAAAACCTTCTGTTTTGAAGAAATATTCACCATATTAGTACTTCAACAGTCATACACTGTTGCAGTAAACAAGCACATAATCAGCCCATTATATAGCACAATAACTGTGTGATATACACAGTAAATACTTGTACTTCTCCCACTCCAAATAGCAATTATTATATATTAATTCCATTATGAAATCTCACATCTTTTTCCCTCCCACATTGAAAGCAGACAACAAAACAAAACAGAAGGTTTTTGAAATTTTTTTGCATCTTCTTACATTAATAAAGAGAATTTATTCAAGGATTTATGATAGTTTCCATGTGTCTGACGGTTTTCCCAAATTTAATATGCATCTATACCAATCTGCAGACCTGTACTCAAGAAGAATCTCAATGAGACACATCACTTTGGATGTAAGATACCCTGCACTCATGTTATGCATTAAATCCTGACAGCTTGACCAGTGTGAACCTACAGGTAGAGAGCAAAGCCAAAGGGGCCTTCAAACCATGGATAATGCATAAAAGTATCCCCATTTACAAAATAGACAAAAAGTACCTGATGCAATACATTGAGAAAAGGCCTTGACTGCATCTGAACTGAAAGCTCTAAGAACTCTCTCAACAGATATGTCCATCTTATCCCATAAAAACACATCTTCTTGACGAGAGTAGACCTCCGCCGCCTGTTATAACAAAAGAAAACATATTACCCATTTACACACATGTGTATGTAACATGTATTACATACATATTGGATTTCATACTTTCATGGCTAACCAAATGCCTAGCTCTGTTGAACAATACATTAAAGTAGACCAAAGCTGGTGTAATTTTTTTCGTGCTGCTTCAGCATCAGATTCTGAAATATCCAGTGCACTGATAGAAAGGCGATGCTGAAAAACAGTATCAACACATTAAGAACTTGGAATTGGTAAACATCTTCCAGGAAAATGGAAGCTTAAACGAAATTTTGAAAACGAAATAATATCTCCAGCATCATCAAATTTGAAGTGGGTAATAAAATTGATCATTATCTTCAAGAATGATTGTCCATATATGTACAGCCATCATAAAGCTCCCATTACATATGTTAGGGAGAGTAATTAATGAAAAGAAAAACTTTTAAAATATAACATCAAATTTACTATATTCACACAACAGAAAAAGGAAAATCAACTTCAGAGATGAGTGCTGACATTTAAACAAGGGCATTATATCAGAGTAAAGTTCTGGAAAATAATACGTTACATGTACCTTAGATAGCAAATTATTCAACTCATATAGACATGCATGAGTCATCTGAGAAATATCTACATGATTGTATTCCTTCAATTTTGCGGTTGAATTTGGAACATGCTGAGCTATGACCTCATTAGACTCACATGTGTAGACCTTCATTTGAAAGAAAAAATGTAGATTAGTTACAAATGGATCAATTCAGCATGCAACGGAAGGCATTAGGGTCAAGCAAAGAGAAAGTAACAGGGCATAATCCAAGGATGCATATAATAACATAGAAAATTAAATGGCTGGTTAAAAAAGCCATAAGTCAACTTCTGTTTCTATTCAACTTCAATCATTGAAGTTATTCCAGCAGAACTACAACAAAGAGTAAGATTTTTAAAAAATAAAATAAATAAACTAAATGTTTTTAAAACACCACAATCGAGTTTTTTCTTAAAAAACAAAATTAGTATAATATTGTACAAAGAAATCATCCAGAATTCCTGTAAGAGGATATTACAATATGGTGTACATTCGAAAACAAAATCTCATCATATGCAAGACTACTTTTGCATTCCAAAAAGCCCAACAAACAAGGAATTAGACTTCCCATTGAAAATCTACAAAAATATAATAACCTTTGAATTCATAAGATTTTCAAGTTCACTAATTTGCTTCCAGTAGGCTGCCGATGAATTTGAGGCTGCACAGAGAAGCAGTTCTCTGGTAAAATCAGTAATAAGAAAGGGGGCAACTAACTTATTAAAATGAAATTACTCAATAAGTATAATCATAAACACCTTTAGCCTTTATTGGGGAAGCAGTCATCCCAAATATTCTAGGAAGCTGTGGAGTACTTGATGCCAACTCCCGATGATAAAATTCCTGCAAGATTTTGTTCCTTTTAATTAGAACATATCCCTTGAATATTTGAAATGTATAACTCTGATATCTTAGATATAAATAGCCAAGTCAACAACTTTACAAAAACAATAAAATTAAAATAGGAAAATTGACAGACAGATGAAAATAAATTTCTCCCACCTATTGAGCCATCCAAATGTTACCAATAAACAGATTAATATTAAATACAAATTAGGCAAGTTGGGACTAAAAACCCATTTGGGATTGAGGGATGACCATGCAAATGCAAATATAATGTGTATATGCAAATTACAAGCAGTGAGAAAAGTTGAGTCTTTTTTTTCACATATAAAGTAAAAATATTTTACCGTCATTATGCAAGCATACGGGTGCTTGCCTCTCGCATTGTGACACTCATCGAATATCAAAACCTTTATCTGCTCGAGTCCCAAGAACTTGTGCCTCAAAGCATTGAGCAATATTTGAGGAGTCATGACAAGCACCTACAACATGCACACTTCATCAAGGCAATGAATGCACACAGGCACTTTTTCAGAGGCTTATAAAGTACTCGACGCCAGAATAATATAGTATTATGACACATATTTAGGACAGCAGAATGGAAATCTGATAACAGCATACGTATTGAAGAGGAAAGAACATTGTAAAAATCCACCTGTACTAGAATATAGGAAATAATTCTTGTGTTACGTCTAAAGCATCCATTTTAAACGTGTTCAGTAATACAAATCATGCAAAAATGTTGTAATTCATGCTGAAGTTTAATTCTTTGGCAATGGAAACTTAATTCCATCGTAGGCTTATGTATAGAGATTAGAGAAATTATCAGAACAAAAAAAAAAAAAAAAAAAGAGAAAAGGCAGTTTTATTAGTATTGCTGTCGTGTATCCAGAGTCGAACAAATTAAGAAATTACATTGGAATACTTATATAACACAAGATATTGCAAATATATCTTTAAATGCAAAAGACCTAAGTTGAGAACACCATTATATTTTTTTCATTATTCATATTATGAAATGTGTACTTGGTTGTTAACTTCACAACAAGGTATAATGCCATTAACAACTCAAAATCCCCCTGTCAAATAACAAAAACTATCAACTTCTATTTGAGAAATACATAATATAGCTAATGAAGCACATACAGTGTTGAATAACCACAGAAGATAAACAAACACACCTCGTGTTGGTCCACCTCATGCTTCCACATGGCTGCATTCCAAAAGTCGACACCCAACTCACCATAATAGTGGCCCACTCTCAAATCAGTATGGACAGACACTGCTTCACCTTGCTACAGTCATGTAAACACAGCATGGTACAATGATATTACTATCAAACTTAAACTACTTTACAACACATTCCAGAGCTATCAGTCAGAAAATTACCATTATTACATATAAGAAGATTGCCAAAAAGGATTGCAATGTCAAAATTGAAGTAAATTACAAATAAACAAGAACTATAAACACAATGAAAAGTAGTAAGTTAAGCTGCTCTGTACATCCGAATTGAAAAAATAAATGCAAACTAAAATTCAACATACTTGGGTTACCAGAACAACAGTAGGGACCAAAAAAACAGCAATGTGGGGTGAAGGCTTTCGGAGAAGATGAGCATAACTTCGAAGAAGCATGATTGCTATTAGAGTCTTCCCAGTTCCGGTCTCAAAGAAAACAACCGTATTCTGTTCCAGTGCTTTCTCTAGAGCTTCCAATTGATAACTACAATCAGGATAAAAAAGAGCATGAGCTCATTAGTATGCTTAGGATATGAGTGTGTGGATTGCTTCAGCAAGCTTCAAAGTTGTTGGATCAATTTATTACTTATTAGAAATGCAAGACCATAAATGTATAACAGAAATTATAACTTTCAAAAAAGTCAGACAATGAGACCTCTAGTTCTTCATTGTATATCAATCAATTATTAAGCATCAGAATTTTTTATCTGATGTTTAGAATAAAGCTGGATAAATTATCACCTTCTGGCAAAGGAGACTGGATTTGCAGCAAGTTTATGGCTATCTCCATTCATTGTCACAACAATGGTCTCCCCTGATGATATCTGCTTCCTTTCTTCTCAAACCAAAAATAAAATAAAATAAAATACATCAAGTTTTCCAAAGAATCTACTTCTCAGCGTTAAAACCAATCGTTGTAAATGTACAATAGAAGACAGAGGAAAAAGAGATATTAGTAATAAGCACACAACCATGACTGAAACATGCAATGGGCTAGAAATTCTCAGTAAAACTAAATATACAATTTTCAATTATTTCTGCCTGACTAATAAAGCAACTCAATCGACATGATGATAAAACAAACAAACAGAATGAAAAACAGCTGAAGAACTAAGGCGGGAAACGCATGAACAACATCTACATTCAACCATAACATCGCATAAACAACACATGACACATATTAAGCGACCACCTCAACGAGAACAGTGCAAAACCTAGATAACAAAGCCGATATCCCTTGAGCATAATGCGATTAAACAAACTCAGAGACTCTGCGGAACTTTCGTTGTCACCTGATAGATCAAAAAGCGGACGAAGACGGACTGACTAAACCCACTGCGGCGAATTTATCAGTGTAAGAGAGCGCACGAGTAAGAAAAATATCTGCAGAGCAAAGCAGCAAGCAGTTAGTCATTTGAAAACCAAATTTTACAGGAAAAATGAAAAGAGCGTTGCGACATACCGTCAGTAGCGTCCTTGAAAAGTTTCCAGATGCTATAAGTTGGTTCAGAGTGGCGATGGAAGCGTAGATTGAGTGAGAGGATCTTCCGTGGCGTATACATTTTGAATTTCGATCGCCATTTTCACGGTTGTCCTTTGCTCCGGTGGTCAGTGGTGTCGTCTTCGCTCTCTCTCTCTCTCTGCTACGCTCGGCGGTGGGCGGGGTGGGGCGGGGCGGGCGAAATGAATTTAGACTGAATTATATGTATGTGAAGAATATTTGACTGTCAGGCGGTGTTTGTATGTGTAACTGTGTATATATTTATTTGTTTATTTATTTCTGAATTTGTATTTATTACGATGGAAAGGATTTCCATATGCCTTTTTAGGATGAAAATTTTAAATAGTATTATATAAATAAATATTAATATTATATATTAAATATAAAATTAATTATTATAAATAATAAAAAAATAAATATTTGATTTGATGTATATTTAGGGTGTGTTTGTTTGGAGGTTTGGATTTTGGATTGAGATTTGAATAGTAAAAATTTTGAATTTAAATAGTTCTATGATGCTATATAAATAGGTGTTGATGTGATGTTTTGAATGTAAAATTGATTTTTAGTATAATATAAAAAATAAAAAAATAGGTGTTTGATTTGATGTTTTTGGAAGAAAAAAATAAAATAAATAGTGAAAATCCAAATAAATCCCTCAAACAAACACACCCTTAGTATTTTTTCCTTTCTATTATATGGTATATCTAGTTTGATGCATACATTGTATCAGTTTGATTAGTTAATAATAATTAATTATAATATTATTTTTTATTATATTTTTATGAATTTATTTGTTTAACATTTTGATTTGAATAAATTTTTTATTGGAGTACATAAAATTGTAATGACAATATAAAAAATGATATTCGTCTTGGATGTCCTAGTTACTGTAAATAAGAAAATGTATTAGTGAAAATAATTGATTTATAATATTAATCATTATAAATTAAAATAATTAATTAATTTAATTAAAATTTAAAAAATATCAAATTATAAAATTTAAAATAATGTTAAAATGGGTAATCATTTTAAAAAAAAAAAAAAAAAACTTAGACAAACAAACCCTATATTAAATATACATTAAAATAACAATTAATATACTATGATTAAAATAAATTAAAATGTGTATTTAAATATTTTATATATATAAAATATAAAAGAATAAATGGTGTGTTTATTTGTGAATTTTTGGTTTTAGTTTTAGTTTTGAATAATAAAATTTTGAATTGAAATAATTATTTGATATAATATAAATATGTATTAATGTGATATTTTGAATGTAAAATTAAATTTTAATGTAATTTAATAAATAAAAAACAAATGTTTGATTTGATATTTTTTTATAAAAAAAAATAAGTTAAAATAGTAAAATCAAAATGAAAATTGTACAAGTAAACACACCCAAAATTTTAAATAATACAAATAAATAAATAAAAAAATTTTAATAATTAAGATAAACTAATTTTATGAAAATAGATAAAAATTAAAAATAGATAAAAATATTTTTTTATTAAAAAAAGTTAGAAAATGATTTTTAATGAGTTATATATAATGCTAAAAAATTAATTAAATTGATTTATATCGATTAACTATATTTTGATCAAATATAATACACTAAAAATATAAACATATTAATTAAAATGATAAAAAAATGAATCAATTCAAATTAGGCAAGGGAGTATCATAGTAAAAATAATCAATATCAAAATATCAAAATACTTTTCATTTTAACAAAAATAATTTTTTTTAATCATATTATATATTTTTATTAATTAATAAAATATTATAATTGTTTTTATCTAAAAATTAAATAGATACTTTCTACCGAGGGAGTAAAAAGTACAAAATATAAAATAATTTTTTAAAAAATATTTCTAGAAAACAAAATTACTCCATCCGTCCTAGATATCGTGTCTGCTACATTCTAGATACGGTATTTTAGGAGGGGTATAATTAGTAGATAATTAATAATGTATTAGTGAAAATAATTATCTTATAATATACATAATTATAAATTAAAATTAAAATAACTAATTAATTTAATTAAAATTTTAAAAAAATAATAAAAATTTAAAATGAGATTAAAGTGCGTAATCATTTTCCAAAAAAGGAAAGTGATATGGTATATGGGACGAGCATAAACGGCAACGTGGACATGGCATCGGAGGGAGTAATAAATAGTAAAGTTTTAAAAGATGATCCAAACAAACACAACCTTTAATTCTACTGTATCATATGGTAGGAAATGAAAAGGCATTAATGCTGTCATCACATATTTTTATTCCTGACAAATAAATAATTGGATTAACAAGTGCAGGGATTTAAAATAAATATATAAATAAAGGATTTGTTTGTTTATAATTTAAAATAAATTATTTATTTAAATAATATTTTAATATAATATTTTTATAAAACAAATAGTACTTCATCTGTTTCATAATTATATATTCATTTGTTTTTTACAATAGTTTTAAAAATATTAGTATTATATTGAAATATAGTATGAATAAAATAGAAATGACTAAAATAACCTTATTAATATATATGATATAAAAGTAATGATATTTGTGTAATATATTGTAAATTGTAAGAGTATTTGTAAGATTAGGTAGATAGTACAGTTACTTTGTTTGTATTAAAATAAAAAAAATAATATTATTATGAGACAGAGAAAATATATATTTCGTTAAAAACCGTACAATAAATAATATTAATTTAAAATGAAAATAATAAACCTAAAAATACCTTCCATTAAATCCTCTTTGCCTGATTTTCCATTCTTAGTTCTCTTTAAAATGTTCTAAATTTTATATCTACAATTTTATTATAATTCTATTTAAAATTATTTTTTAAAAAAATATCTAAAAATACTTTCATTATTTTTATTAGAATTTTTTAAAAATAATTAAAAAATAAACAAACAAACATACACACTTATACAAAAGAATCAGTGATGTGTGAGGAGAATTCCAAAAGCACCATTAATATCTCCCTTTAATAGTATTAGACTTCATTGAATTTGTAATATCGATAATATTTTAGAATGTATAAAAATATAAAATATATTACTCTCTTCGTCTCATAATAAACTATTAATGGTATTTTTAATATTAAATATAATGAGATAAATGTAATTTTTAAGGACAAACTGATGAAGTAATATTCAATATAAAATATTAATTTTTATATTATTAAAATAATTTTCATATCTTTTATAAAATATCTTCAAACAAAAATATTAAAAAATATATTATTAATATAAAAATTAATATTTTGAATTAAATTATTATTTTTAATAAAAAAAAGATAAAAAGAGATAGAAGAACAAAATATATTTTAATAAAAATATATATTTTATTTATTAAATAACAGTTCAATACAAAATATTACTTTTTATATTTAATATAAAAAATATTTTAAATTAAAAACACAAAAAGAGGGGAAAGAATGAGGCTTATAAAAGAGTATTATGAACATGTTGAAGCCAAAAATTAAGATATTCCAACCTCATTTGTCAATACCGTGGATGCGGGTTCCGAAAGTACTTCAAAGAGTTTGTGCGTCGTTGGATTGGTAAGCGGCTCCGGTGGGGAATTTGCGCGACTTCGAACTTAAACAACCGATTTCGATATAATTAAACTAGAATCCGTTATAAATATAAATATCTGCTGAAATGATTAAAAAGACAAAGATAAATTATGACATAATTGATAAAACTCCTAAAATTTATAAATAAACTATTGAAATAAAATGATAAACTTTAAGGATAAGATGTGAGGTTTTTCTTCTCTTGTTGTGTTTTGTTTCGCCATATTTACCATAACACAAACAATCGCTCTTAGATTTTAGGGAGAGTGTCGTAGTTATTCTTTCAAACCCCTGAACTCATCACCCACTTTCTCCAATAGCCAAACATGGACTTGAATCATGTCTTCAATGCCTTCTCAGTTCTATTGCTGTTTATCGCTCCACGATTCATTTGTTGCTGACCAGCTTTATAGACGGGTTTTTGTAGAGCCTTTTGTTTTCAAATTTTCTTTATGTTCAGGTGTTTTTAATTATGTACAACATAATCTAACCAAATAACCGCTTAATCTTGCATATGTTATTTTCTTATTCAATGTGTTTTTATTTTTAAGTGAAAGTCATCTATTCATGTTCAGGTGTTTTTAACCATGTACAACATAATCTAATCAGAATAACCGCTTAATCTTGCATATGTTATTTCCTTATTCAATGTGTTTTTATTTTCAAGTGAAAGCCATATATTCATGTTCAGGTGTTTTTAACCATGTACAACATAATATAACCGCTTAATTTTGCATTGTTATTTCCTTATTTAGTGTGTTTTTATTTTCAAGTGAAAGTCATCTATTCATGTTCAGGTGTTTTTAACCATATACAACATAATCTAACCAGAATAACAACTTAATCTTGCATTTGCTATTTCCTTATTCAGTATGTTTTTATTTTTCAAGTAAAAGTCATTTATTCATGTTCAGCTGTTTTTAACCATGTACAACAGAACATAACCAGAATAACAACTTAATCTTGTATCTATTATTTCCTTATTCAGTGTGTTTTTTATTTTCAAATGAAAGCCATTTATTAATGCAGGTGTTTTCAACCATGTACGATAGAACCTAACCAAATAATCGCTTAATCTTGCATCTGTTATTTCTTTATTCAGTGTATTTTTATTTTTAAAGTGAAAACTATTTATTTATATTCAAGTGTTTTTAAACATATACAACATAATATAACCTGAATAACAGCTTAATATTGCATATGTTCTTTCATTGTTTAGTGTGTTCCTATTTTTAAGTGAAAGCCATCTATTTAATTTAATTAATTAATAATTTGCCATAATTACGACGAGTCCGTTGATAAATGTTTTGATTGCAATTAATACTAATTAAATCTCTATATTGTTAATTATAATAATAATTATTATTATTGTTATTGATGATTTCGTCTCGTGGGCTCTCCCTGGCTGTCTCTTTCTTTCTAACGCCGAACGACTACAGGCGCTGCCTTTCTGCTCGCTCGAGGGTTTGCAATCACTTCTCTCCCACATTCGCATCTTCGATCTCCGTTGGAATCCCGATTCGATTTTAGGGTTTCTTTCAATTCTAGTGCTTCTATTTGCTTGTATCTGGAATCTCCTACGTGCCTCCGGTTTGGACCCTGCAAAGAAAGATCCGGGACTGGATATATAATTCGGGCTTCTTCTGCTCGGGGTTGGCTGATTCTGGTTCTTCTTTTTGATGGTTCAAGAAGCCTTTCGAGATCTACGGATTGTCTGTGATATTGAAAATTGAGGATTTTTGATAGGGAAGATATGGATTTGGATTTCAATGTCGATGTCGCGTGTCTGGATGCCGAATTCTTGCAGCTCCCGGAGGTGTCCGCCTTCGCCATCAAGGCTAACCCTTATGTTGCCGAAAAGCTCTTCGATCAGTGGCTTTCGCTTCCTGAAACCAATTCTTTGGTAATTTTTTTTGTTAGCTCTTCTTTTCACCGTTGTTATCAATTTTATTTATTATTTTTGCATTGGAGCTTGTCTGTGAACCTTTCATGATCGGGTTGCCTTTTCTATTTGGAGGGTCGAGTAGTTTTAGGATAATAGGAAGCAGTGAGTCATTTCGTTTGGCAACAGCATTTATTTGAATTCAATGATGCATCATTGGGACAATATAAAAGCAACAGCTATACGTATTTTTTGGCTTTATATTGTTCTTGGTTATTGTCTGGACACACTTTTAACACATTTCAGTGTTGAAGTGGCACTATGTGACTGGAATGGGAATTTAATAATGCATTTCCCCACCTAGAATACAAGCATTGTAACCTAGCACTTTGAAAGTGGCATCATGGATAAGGTGAAAGGCTTTTCAAAGGCTCAGCTACTATGATTGGCTGAAAGTGAAGATAATGCAGCAGTATTCAATGTTTAGCATGTAAATGAATTGGCGAAGGGTTATATGTCTCTACTCCAATAGCCTGTTGTAAAAAATGTTACCCACAGATTACAGATACCTGGTTGTTGCAATTTATTTCACCTGTCTTATTTGTTGGACATATGTGGGCAGTCTTTTACATGTGGTTTGGTTTTTATATTGTCATGTTATGAAGGATAGAATTTCCTGGAAGTTCCATTATTGTCAGGTTGCAAGTTTACATACTTTGTTTAGAATGGTTGCTGATTTCGAAGTGTCTAGGCTGCAGGCAGCATTATGGGTGGATTTGGTTACTGCTAGAATATCAAATTTAGAAGGGCTAGAAGTATAAAAGACAATTCTTAAGGACAGTGATATTTGAGATATTGAAATATTAAGAGACATGAGAAATTTGAGGTTGTAATTCCATCTTCTGTACAAAGAAGGATGAAATAATACCTGGACAGGGATCTAGTTAGTTGAGATTACTTAGTGGCCTGGGAAATATATTCATTTTGTAAAGCTACCAACATGGCCTTATTGATAATGAAGAAGGAAGCTTGTTATTCTGGCATTACCACTAGATTAGATCTACAAAGTCAAATACTTAGTTACAGTTCTTCACTTTGCTGATTTGATGTAGTAGTGAAATCTCCCAAACTAGCAAATGCAAATATGATTCTTGTATGTGATGCTGATGAAATTTTCTTTCCTTGGTCTTGAATCTTGATTTTTTGTTTATTAATTATCTCTTATAAAGGACTCACTAGAAGATTTCATATAGGTTTTAATTTACTTGGTTCCATGGAGCATGATGACTTTCTGAAACACTGATTTTTTTAATTTTGTTCTTTTTCTATTTGAAGTAATATTCACTTTTAAAATTGAATAACACCATCTGAAATAATATCTATGGGTATATGTATGTCATGGAGTCTCCCAACTATATTGAATATTTGATTTAGCACTTCTTCCTGTGATATGTTATTGACATTAGTTTCCACTTTTCCAATTTCTTTCAAGAATTAATTTTCAGTTCTTACTTTGAGAACAGTGTGATTCTACCATTACTTAATGTCTCAAGTTAGGTTTTAACTCAATATATTTCAAAAATTCCCTATATTTTCTCCAATAACATATGTGTTTAACTTAGTTCAACTTCTAAGCATGAACTACCATGTTCCATATTTTCCTATGATATTCAAATATTACTCTAAAGGTATTATCTTTTGAAAGCATTTTAAACAAGCACTGAATCATTCAGATTTTGATATTATTTTGGTATTTCTACTAGAGGTCACTAATGGATAATAATTTATTATGCAATGTTCTAGTTTACTTATGGCTCTCGAGTTAAGTTCATGCATGCTAAAACCCTTGAAAGTGGATTAGGAGAGGTGGGTGTTCAGTGTTCACTTATTGATTGGGGACTTTGTAAAAAATGTAGTTTGGAAAATGATTTTGTCTATTTGATCTTAGAACTATTACTATACTTCAAATGTTATCACACATTCTCAGTGAATCACCTATAATTTACAGGTAAAATCCTTGGTTAATAATGCCAAGGGGGGCGGTGCACTAAATGCTGTTGGAACTTCATCTAACACAAATACTGCCACCAGCAATTCATTGCCTTCAATGTTTCCTGCTGGTAGTACGCCGCCACTTTCACCAAGAAGTTCATCAGGTTCTCCCCGGGTCATGAAACAGAGAGCAGGCCCATCCGCTTTAGGCTCTCCCCTGAAATTAGTTAATGAACCTGTAAAGGAACTTATACCTCAGGTTGAGTTATTTTATCATGATACTATTTTTTAGAAGATTTATTTGATTTGGTTCTTAGCTGCTTTATTTATAACTCGAAAACTAGTGCAGTTCTATTTCCAAGATGGCCGTCCACCAGCAAATGAATTGAAGGAACGGTGCTTGTTTAGAATCAATCAGTTCTTTTATGGTCACATGGATGGACTTCAAATGCATGGTGAGATTGGGTATATATATAACATTTTGGATTGTTGAGTACTGTATTATCTACTTAATACATTAATGTTTTTGGAACTTGAAGGCTACCTGGAATGATTTGTTAAACACTTTCATTTTGGTTCAGAATTTAAACCAGTAACAAAGGAAATTTGCAAGCTCCCATCATTCTTCTCCACAGCACTTTTTAGAAAGATTGACACTGACGGCACTGGCGTTGTTACCAGGTAGCAGTTGTGACTTTTAGTCCATCCCGTTTTGCAATGATATTTGAGTAAACCATTTGCCTTGAAGTTTGGTTTAACCATCGAGAAGTTTGTATTTGTTTAAGGTAGAACCTGACCTATTTATGTATTTTTTTTTTGGGCATAGGAAAATAAATTAGCTATAAATATAATGTTGGTGTACTTAGTTTCTGCCTCTTGGTGCCTTATGTTTTTTCGTTTTATGCATTGTGAACCTACCCTAAATTGATTAAGTCCGTGATGTGTTTGCTCATCATCGAAAGAGTAGATTGAGATTTATATTTCCTTTTTGTGTATGCGTTTACTTATTTGGATGAAGCAAGTATACTTGATGATGTGATAGTTTTTTTTTCCCATATGCATGAGTTGGAGCCAAACAAAGTGAGAGCTTGATTTTTGCTAGTTATTCATTTTGTGGATGAATATATAGTAACATTAATGGGTGAATCACCTTCTTCTTTACAGATTATTTACGGTTCACATTGGGTATAAATAATACAGCATTGATGTATTTCTTGTTCCTATGGTATGCTTGATGCTAGAGATTTTTATTTTTTTTCTTCACATTTTCTGTCAATTCATTCAGGGTTTGATTGCTTGCGTTGTCTCTAGGTTTTTGTACTTTTGAGATGAAACAATAGTAGTTAGATGTTATGTTTTGAATGGAAAATGGGTGTTGGATGTGATGTTTTTAAAGTATAATTGGTAGATTGAATACTGAAAAATAGAGATAAAAAACACAAGTAAACAAACTCTCAGTTTTTTATACATAACTGATGACTGGAATGTCAAAGAGCTGGATTTTCTCTAAATGACTTGCATAGCTATGCTTGTGGCACCCTGTAGTGTTGCAATCCACTCCTCTCCTACACAACTACTATTCCCTAATGTGACTATTTCAACCACCTCTGTGATTCCTTCTATTATTTGCTATCCAACTTATCTGCAACAATTACTGGATCCCCTCTGCTATTGGTCCATTTGTATTGTATCTTTGCAAGTTGCATCCTGCATCTGGTGTTATCTTAATTCTTAACATGGGTGATATTACAGCTAACAAGTTGTATTTTCATTATCTTAAAATATCTCGCCAAGCTTTGCGTGAGCATGATTGAAATGTAGCATTTCTGTTCTGCAACACCTCTTTTAATAAAACAAAGCAGGGAACTATTTCATGTAACATATCCTTAATTAGTTTAAACTTAAATGTACTTATTTTACATAGAAGGTTTTCACTTAATAAATTGATAAGAATTTTCTTTGACGTATGAGAACAACAGGTTAGAGAAGGAAAATCAATAAAATATTCTAGTGTTTATGGTCGGATAATAATCTAACTGCGTCCTGTTCTCAACTAATAAGGTTGGAGTGGTGTCCCATTTCAAAAAGGTAAATCTGTTGGATGGAATATGGACATTTATGATTTATGATGTTTTGTTTGGGAAGTTAGTGACACTTCACTTTCATTTTGCAAGATGAGTCCTGTAGATTTCACTCTGAACTTGTCTACCCCATGGATTATTTAATAATCATATGTGAATAGATGAATGGTTTCAAGTAGTGAACAAGCCCTCAATTGACACACCTCTACGTCATATCACATAATGTCTTTGTGCTTGATAGGGATTGATGTACTCTAGTATCCTTTCTCTGTTTTTGTTCATAATTGATTATTTACTGCATGTGTTACATTGTTTGCTAACATTCAGTAATTTATGAGTTCATTTGATTAGTTGTGTTGGTTGATTCCCGTAAAATATAAATAAATAAATAAATGATATGTATCCCTGTAAACTTAAGCTTTTAGGTTAGTCATTTAACATAATCTAATATGGTATTAGAGTTGGGATGTCCCGTGTTTGAGTCCCACCGCCCCCATTCGTCGTCGTCCACGTGTAAGATTCATATAATGGCGGATATTCCCCTTGCACATGAGGGGGCGTGTTGGTTGATTCTTGTAAAATATAAATGAATAAATGATGCGTATCCCTACAAGTTAAGCTTTTAGATGAGATAGTCATTTAACATCATCTAACAAGTTGGATAAGTTTCCAGTGTTAATTTATTCGTGTATTATTTTGTTCAGATCTGGAATATGTCTGGACAATTTCGTCAGTTTCCTTTCTCCAGTAACTGAGATTTAAGTTTTTATGTTTGTGAGAGATTGTAAAAGTTTCATTAAGAAGGGAAGACAAAAAGCATTATAATGGGTGAATATTATTTACAGACTGTCTCCAATACTTGGAGGTCAGGCATTATCGCAAACTCAGAATAAGAGGTGTTTTTTGAGCATGCCATGAACTATATAGCACTCTCAACTTTTGCATTCTATGATCATGGCTTAACTTTGTACTGTTATTGGACCATGTCACTAAATGTAGCAGCTGGCTACTTTAAATCTTGCAAGTATAAGCACCCATCTGATACTAATAGCTGTAAATATGTTTTATAACTGATAAACTATGTATTTGAGCTCTGCTCTATTTAAGTGTGTATGACTAATTGTGGTTGATTGAGCTAATAAAAATGCAGTCTAAATGGATTTTTAAGGGTTGATGCTCATCCTTACACTATAAATGATGATATGCAAACAGGGATGCTTTTGTAGATTATTGGATTAATAAGAACATGCTGACAAAAGATATCTCAACGCAAATGTACACAATTTTGAAGCAACCAGATCTCAAATGCTTGACCCAGGTAACATGACAAAGGCCATCCTTCATATCTTAAGATTCATGAAAATTTACTGATTGTTGCAAACACTGTTTCATTTGTTGGTCCATCATGACCTCGGTACAGGATGACTTTAAGCCTGTGCTTCGAGAACTTCTGGCAACTCATCCAGGGTTGGAGTTTTTACAAAGTACCCCAGAATTTCAAGAAAGATATGGTATGAATCTTCATATATGGTTTCTCTTATTAATTTTTTGTGTTTTTATCTTGATTTTATATTTTTGTTGCTCCATTGCTTCTTTCCCTGTTCTTGTCATGGAAGTAACGTATCATTTCCCACAAAGACATTATGTTGAGTTATATCACTATTTATATCACCTTTCCTGGCAGAATGATATCTGCAGTACAGTGTCATTGTTAGAGCTGTTAATTATGACTATACCTATTACCTGTATCACAATGCTGTCTAGTTTAGGGAGAAGGGAAGCGAAAAGGAAGGCTGGTTTATCCTAGGATATGCTTGTTTTCTTTCCTTTCTGGTCTCATGGCTGCTGTTTGTCTATCATAGTTAGAGGCCCTGTCCCTATCAAACAACTAACCGACATTGTTAAAAGTAAACAATTACATCATTTTAAATGGTGTAAACCTCCCTCAAACACACACGAATATCTAACTTCTATTGTTTCTGTGAATATTGCTACTGCCATTTTGCCATCTTGGTCACCATCCTTGTATTTCTTTCACTATCCTCTTCCATGTTTGTCAAACATAAAACCTCATGCAGTTTTAGTTAATATTTGTTTGTCATTGCATGGAGCCCGTTTGTACAATTTGTAACATATCTATGTATTGATTCCATATTATTTATTCATAATGATAATTGTTGGAAAACTATATTAATGTAATTAATGATGCATTGCCCTACTAGCTTAAGTTTCTAGGTGAGATGGTTATTTAACATGGTATCTGAGCCACATGTCCAGGATCGTAACTTGATTCTAATACCTTGTTAAGCCTTCATTTGTTTAGATGAAAGAAATTCATTAAGTGTGAGCTTAAGCATATAAACCAATGGATGAGTTACTTCGTTACGTATTGTTGCATGTCATTAGATGGTTCTTGTAATGCAAGTGTGAGAGATAATAAGATGTTGAGCAAATCAACATTTTCGTGGATGTAGGCTAAGTATGTAAGACATGGAACTTGTTTCTGCTCTTTAGTTACTTACACCTGTCCAATTTTGGGTATGTAACTCTTTCTCTGGTTGCTTGATGATGTGAAAGTTAAGCTTGTTTTACTATCCACTTGTTTAATAGTGCATTGTTTGATTGACATTTAAGTATTGTTCTGTCCAGCTGAAACTGTAATATATAGAATATTTTTCTACGTAAATAGAGCTGGGAATGGTCGTCTTACACTCAGAGAGCTTAAGCGCTCAGATTTAATTGCTGCTATGCAGCATGCGGATGAGGAAGAGGATATTAACAAAGTCTTGAGGTAATTGTAAAAATAATATTTATGGGTTTTGCATTCGAATTGCTTTTGTAGTTAATTATTTCTTAAGTGCAATTTAATTTTACCTTCATTAACTCCCTATACTGTAAATGAGGTATTGGGAAGAAATAAAAATGAAGCTCTCAGTTAATGGGTGTATTGGATTTATTTTGCTACATCAATTTTTTTTTTTCCCCCTCTAAGATTGTTATGCACATCTAATGTTTTGCATTTGACTTGTATTTTCTGTTTCTCCTGTATTAATTCCCAACACTTTACTGTCTAACTCATTTCTCTTTATGTTTTAGGTACTTCTCTTATGAACACTTTTATGTGATATATTGCAAGTTCTGGGAGTTGGATAGAGATCATGATTTTTTGATTGACAAAGAGAACCTCATCAAATATGGTAATCATGCACTTACCTACAGGATTGTTGATAGAATATTTTCTCAGGTTTGCTTATACTCCTTTCCTACATAAGAATTGAGTTCTTTGTTGAAGCTTGTTCAAGATGCTTCAACTGCCTTTCTAAGTAAATCATATTTGACATTAATGAAGGTTCCCAGAAAGTTTACCAGTAAGGTTGAAGGAAAGATGGGCTATGAAGATTTTGTTAATTTCATATTGTCAGAGGAGGATAAATCATCTGAACCCAGTCTCGAGTATTGGTATGTCTATTTTCTATCTGTCACATCAACAATGTGCATTCTGTTTGGAGTTCTCTAATGGATTATTCTTCCTAATAGTGGTGCACATGGGGTTTAAGTAATATCTGTTGAAAAGGAGGTCTTTAAATGTAGGAAATGGATGAATAATCAGAAACAAGTAGCCAGATTCATTGCTGGATTGTTTGTATGTGGGTAGCAGGGTTTGTGCTATTTGAGCAATCACTAGGCCCTTCATAGGTGTTTAAGAAAAGGAGTTTTTGTTAATCGTTGGACTAATCTATTTAGTGCATGAATAAGTTGATAGATAATGGCTCTGTTTTCCTGCAGGAAACATGAGCTATCTTAAATAATTCATTTGCTGTTTTTGCAGTTGACTTTTACCATAGTTAGTGATCCATAATGACTGTTAAGTAAATCAAGGACTTAAAACTGCCTAATAGTGTTTAATGACTTTTTGGATATATGTTGTAAAAAGGGCTTGTTAGCTGTAATTAGCGTCCCTTGTAATCAGAATAATTTGCATTTTATGATTTGGATTGCTATGTAATGATTGAACTATGAAGGTTGCTTTGCTTAGTTCTGTTATCTACTCTTCTCATACTTTTCTTTTTTTTGTAAGGTTCAAATGCATAGATATAGACGGTAATGGAGTAATTACAAGGAATGAAATGCAGTTCTTTTACGAGGAGCAGTTGCACAGAATGGAATGCATGGCACAGGAGCCTGTGCTTTTCGAAGATATTCTGTGTCAGATAGTTGACATGATCAATCCAGAGGTGAAATTCCTTTTAATTGATATTTATTTTATCAGTTTCTTTTCTTATATATGTTGGTGTTCTTTCTATATCCAAAGGTATTTATTTTATTTATTTTCTCACCTATATTTTGCCGCACAAACTTCCAGCTCTGCCAGTTGCGTACTATATTCTTCATGGTATTCCGTGGTTCATATTTCCCTAAGGCTTCCTTTGCTTTTTAGTTTACCATAGGCCATTGGGAACTATACAGGTTTACAGCACTTCTATTTGGAAGTCAGTAATCAGGCCAAAAGTTCCAATCGTTATTATGATATTATCTTTCCCCCCTATTCTTAGCATATGAAAAGTTTCTCCTGCAATTTCTTATATAGTTGAGTTTGGTGTCAGAAGAACTTTGTTTTGGTTGGTATATGAATTCATTAAATAGAACTAGAGCATTGACTTCTATGCAGCAGTATCCATATCTTTATTACTCGGTTATTTCTGCTTCTTTGCTGTGCTTTCATTGTTTGTGGTCCCAAATGTTTGGATTGATACGTGTTCATCTAGCATAATATATGTGATATGTAATCTATTTTGTCTGCAGAATGAGAGCTACTTTATGCTACGGGATTTCAAAGCAAGCAAACTTTCCAGCAGTGTTTTTAACATTCTTTTTAACCTTAACAAGTTTATGGCTTTTGAGACTCGTGATCCATTCCTAATTCGCCAGGTAAAATCGATAACTTTATTGATGGAGGTTTGAAAATGTTGCATTTAAAAAGACTTGATCTTCTTACACACCTTAATGCTTGGACAGGAGCGTGAGAACCCAAATTTAACCGAGTGGGATCGCTTTGCACACAGAGAATATATCAGGCTTTCAATGGAGGAAGATGCCGAAGATGCCTCTAATGGAAGTGCAGATGTTTGGGATGAATCACTGGAAGCTCCCTTCTGACTTAAGTTTGGTGAGATTACCTTTTATACACCATAATTTTTCTGAGGTTGTTTATCCCATCTTGATCCGTATTTGTTGCTGTTTTCTTTTCTTTTCTTTTTTTAATTTTATTTTTTATTTAATAAGGTAGATTTCATATATGGAGAGATTGGGAGAGAATTAGAGCTAAGACCAAATAGAGAACTCAACATTTCGCTTAGCATTGCACCTAGCAAAGACGTCTGCAACCCCTTTGATCACGGGGAATAGGTTGTAAAGTGATTAAGGGACACTTCTCAATGCAGAGGTGAAAGTTTCTTATTTCTGAGTTCAACTTCCACAAGGGTGAAGAGCTAAGGATCCAACCAAGAGCATTCGTTGTGTCATTTCCACCATGATTTTAGGGTTAATTCTTAAGAACTGCTTCAAGGGTGAAAACAATAGATTTCTATCGGATTTGTCTCTTTGATGCCAATGTGTTTGGAGAGGATAATGATAAAATGACCGTGATGATCTTGAATGAATCCCAACCAGTTTGTTAATTTACCACCGAGAGTGATCTGGAGATTTCCACGTGAATTTTTGTTTGAACTTGGGTGATTTAGGGTGCCCAAGAGAGATGTCTTGAAGATTATTAACCAGGAAAGAAATGGGGAGATCCAAATCCAGAAAGTGGGTCTTGTACTGTTCACCAGTTGTGAGATGAATTCACCCAGTTTGACAGGAATCATTGCAGGATTTTCTAGTTTTCAAAGAATAGCTT
This sequence comes from Andrographis paniculata, assembly GCF_009805555.1. NCBI lineage: Eukaryota > Viridiplantae > Streptophyta > Magnoliopsida > Lamiales > Acanthaceae > Andrographis > Andrographis paniculata. The sequence goes on along the minus strand of NW_026137502.1, from coordinate 2,989,576 downwards.
TGAGCACTCTTTCCTGGATTTGGAGACTAGTATGCAAAAAAAAATGATGACCACTGAGATGTAAGATTAAGTAACAATGATGGCCAAATCCATTAAAACTCCTAGAATACGAGGAAATAGGTCCATATTTCTGACAACAGGGGGCATAAAAGAAAAAGCTAATCCAAAGATTCTTGAAAAAGGTGGCTTAGAGGGCAAATATCATTTGAGATTAGGCAACCATGGATAACTAAGATTCCTCTTATTGGGAGGTCACCTTGGAGGAGTTTCTAGACAAATGTATTAACTTAATGTGGGCCATCATGAGAACAACCTGCCATGATTGCCAGTTTTGGTAAGAATTTAAGGCCAACACCCAATGAAAGGATAGACAAGAGTAAACTCCATTTGAATTAGGCACCCAAATAAGCTGATCTAAATACTAGTGAGAGAGATATGGGCTGAATTAATGGTCTCAAAGAAAGAAGTTCCAAGCCTCAATTTCCAGTCACAAAGCTTTCAGGGGAGTTCTAATTTCCCAAACCCAAACCCAAACCCCATAACCCAATGCTGAAATAGTATATAAATCCTGTTTTCAAGCAAGCAATGGCAACTATGCGGGGAATATCTTTATTAATGAGCACAATTTGTTTGTTGCTATTTTAAGATTTAGTTAACTTAACAGGTACCTACACATCTCCAACACCTTTGATATGCTGGGACATTGTTATATTCTGTGATATAAATTCAGTCTCTAAGTTATTTTCAGTAATGAATAATAAACAACAGCTTCCAAAAAGTTTAATTTAACGAGCTTAAGAATGAAGCAACTTCTGTAGAGGATTGTTGAATAGGTTACTGTATTAGCTTGTGCGAGTATTAGGACTGCTATAAAAATCCAACTTTTTATTAAAACTTCGTCTTACCAGCTTGAAATATATCATTTGTAATTTGTATAAAATATGAAAGTGAATTTGAAAATAGCAGTATGGGTGCTGCATATTATGTAGTTAGTATTTTCTACACATAACACATGTAATGTTTTCTTATTCTTGAAAAAAACTTTTTAATTCCATGTGTATGATTCAATAGCTGCTATTCATACCCTTAGTTCCAGCAACTTTGTAGTCCTGCAAGTATTATGGTATTCCTTCATGGGGAGATTAGCAATAGGGAGCTGTTCTTGCTGATGGAAATATTCTTACATCATTTGAATATTCTCCCATGTCTTCATAACATAATTGTCAATCTCTAATAGCTTTCTAATAGTGATACATAGTGGTCAACCTCAAATGCTATAGTGAGATAGTTGATTGTTAAAATGTTAAAATTATACTTATAAAAATGATTGTACATACAAAATTGCAATAAAAATGTATAAGTAAAATCTATAAATTAATATCATAGATATCATTCAAATTAGTAAAATGTCAAATATTATTCACAGATAAGTTATATAAACAAAAACAATTATAAATCACTACTATTTTGATAAATAGATAATCAAACTTAACCTGATTCAAAATCTAATAAATAATTTTCTTTCTCATTTTCACCCTCCTAACTAATACTCTAACCTATATTCTAGATGAGGTAGCTCTTTATCCTTATTCATTTCTTACATTGTATGTTCTTCACTTTGCACAATAATGTCATTTTTTTTAATAATATAAGAATCTGCAGCTGCTATTATTCAAGTGCGTTTTGGGTAAATCATAAGTCGAACCTAATAGCTTGCAAATTAATCCCGAGAAGGCAAGTCACATTAGGCAAACCATGTGTCTCAGACAAGATCTGAAAACAAAGCATTGGAAGTTTGAATCTATGACGTCACGGTTACGAGTTCACTTTTCACCGTCAGACTATCCTTTACGGGACAACGATGTCATTTTTCTTTCTAGAGATAGAAGTAGCTAAAACTTTATTTCTCATTAATGTTTGCTTCCTAATGTAGATAGAAGGCTCTTATTTCGATATTATATTATACAACATAAAATCAAATGGCCACAAAATGTTACCTTTTTTTATTAATAAACTAAATGGTTAGTTTATTGATTGTCGCTTAAATATTATGTCAATACATAGTCTTACATGTAAAAACAAACATAGAGCTTCCGCCACACTGCACCACTCCAATGCTAAACAGTGCTACTGCTGCTATTGCGCAAATGGCAGTGCAGAGCGGCGGTAGTGGCGGACTGCCTGCTCTGCCCCACAACACTGTTATTAGCATGCTATTGACAACTATATGTTTCTGAAGCTTCTATGTATGCTCATCTGCCCTGGAATCAGAATTTTCCATTAGCTTTATTGTGGAGAATGTATCAAAATAATGGTAGGAACTCAAAATAAGTGTATTATTGCCTTCAGGTTTAACTGTTCAGCATGGACAAATAGACCTTGGAACTTATTATCTGGACAAATGTGCAAGTCTTATTTGATATTTTCCTTCTACCCCATCTTTTAATTGCTGCCAGAAACACTATCCAAACTGAGTAACGTTTCTGTAATCTTCACTTCAATTAGAAAATCATCGATAATAGACCAAGTTAGATGGGAATCGCCGATGTTGTTTTCATTTTCGAGTTTTCAAGGCCGGCGAGTGCTTCTTACCGAAAGAATGTGCTTCCACGGCCATAACTGTAGTTCTGTTATCTTTTAAATGTTGCTGGCCATTCATATTGAGCTTAGTCTGCAGTTATCTGGAATACTGTTGTGTCAGTAGATAAATCTTAGTTATCGTTTAAAATATCTATATACCACTGGCTTCTCTAGTTGACAACTACATAAACTTTCATACGAAATCTGTGCCATCAGAAGATTCAGAAGGAAATAATTATTGTTCATTTTCATTGGTGAAAGTACTAATTTTTACATACTAGCATCTATTGTTCGTAATCCTGTGTCTGAAATCCCAAGCCATTGTGAATGATTAGTGAACTTATCTGAATATGGAGAAGGCATTTTAGCACTAGTGTAAACTAAGGGACAATTAGTAATTTTTTCTTTGCCATTTCAAAGCAAGATAGTTTTATCCAATATTTATCCAAAACATTTCTTAGTTGTATACTGAGTGATTGTGTACTGTTTATATATCACCAGTTCACCACACATTGATGCCAAATGTGGTCCATGGCACATTTATTGAAAGTGGTATGGTGATGTTTCTCAATCGTTAATTTACTGCCCTGTGTCTTAGCTGTTTTGATCGATTTTGCTTGTGCTGATTTTTTCCCCCTATCTCCAGATTCTATGTAATGAATTCTTTGTATGGATATGGAACCGCCGACTGATCTTTAAAGCAACATTTTGTGGTACAAACATATGATTTCCGGTCCGCTGCACTGATGGTATGTTTAAATACTATGAAGATGATTTTGAGCTTATCTGCATGTAGCATTCTTGCCAGACTAGAGGAACCTCAAATTTCTTGATGCCGGTGGGAGCATTTAGAAAATGGCACTGGGGGAGCTTGTCGACTGGAAGGCTAATCAGGAACAGATGTATTTCCGTTGTCTAGCTTGTAAGAAAACATTTTGTTAATTATTTCTTTTTTGGAGACACTTTTCTAGTGGCAGCAATGGTGCTTCCTAGTACATTTATTTTTTCATGGTGGGATTGGTTTAGTCTGGTGAAAACTACTACCTTCTATGCATCGCATACATTTTGTTTGAACACTCGAAAAGTTTCCTCTTGTAGTTGTCTGAGAATATATATATATATATATATATTATTTTGGTTTTACTCCTGTGAAAAAAATTATGTAAATTTGTAAAATAACTTAGGAGGAATGGTTGGTCCAAACAGAGACATGCACTTTATTTATGTATATGTCATCTGATATATAGCCAACTAAAGTATAGCCTCTTAAGAGTGTTTGTCTACCAAAATCTATCCTTGTTGACACTCAAGTATGCCGACATAACTTTTCCTCCGGTATTCCTCATTCCGTCTATGAGGAAGCACCATGTTGACCCTAATGCCCCGACAAAGAAGTCTGCTTCGGCAGCCATTAGAAAGTTCACTATAGGATAGTTGGTGCTAGTCTCCCTCCCAAGACTCGCTTCGTAAGTTGCCATTGTTATGTTCCCTGTCTGGCGCGTAACATTTGTGTAGTAGAATTTCCAGTGCTTGAAGGATTTGGATTTTGATTTGTCGATCACTTCCTGTATATGCATAGAAATCAATGAGTCTTATTTGATATGATATAAATAGATGAACTGAATTGAGCTGAGCTAACCTGCATTTCAGTGGAAAGCCAGATGTGATTAAGATGTGGGAACTGCTTCCTGATCTTTGTCGCCAAGCGCATGTATTGCTCGAATCCAACAACCTTCATTTCACATGCTTTGTCCCCCATCCGAACATGGATGCTCAACAATGGACGAGGAATCCATGGCTCGTGATTCGACCAAACAACTCTTTTTACATCCAATACCTTATCGTCCTGCAATGCAATTCATTTGGGATGAAAAGATATTTTCATCTTATTAGAAGTAATTCAGACTAATGTGACTTGTTTTGTCGGACCTAGTTTGCAGGTTGAGCGCACCCGAATGATAGTGGCTGCAGATTCTCGTGTTAAAGTAGTAAGTAATTCAGGTTATGTATGGTGTAATACCTCATTGTGTTCATCAGCTGATGACGACGATGATGACACCAGAACCATTTCTGCAGCTTCCCGTCCAAATGCAGAATGGCGAGCAATGTTCATCAAGTTGCAAGTGTACTCGGATTCGAACCTCATAAGGTACCGAATTGCCTACAACCAGCTTCTTCTCGTCAAACCATCTCTATATATCGATACTAATGGAGCTTAGGGTCGGATTTATCACTCTACCTGAGCTCGCCACCACCTACGATCCATTTTCCGATGATGAACAACCAATCTCCCGTTTATCTCTGTCGTCGGCTGTATAATCGACCAAGGGTTGCCCCACACCCTGATTGACGCAACAAAGAAAAAGCGTAAACTCATCTTGCCCTATCGCCGGGTTTACAATTCTCATTTTTACCTCGGTGTCCCTCCCGTCCATATTTCTTTCGTCGTGTAATTTTCCTTGAAGGTAATAACGCCTGTTTCCCAAGCCCGTTTATCTCCCATCAGCTCGAACGCTCTTCTCCGGCACTCCTCGGAGGTTTCGGGAAAGAAATAACATGACCAGCTCGATCGCGACGAACCTGCAGAGAGAATGATCAGAACACTTTCAAGTTTTGATCGTTACGGTAATAAACGAATCAAGACATCTTCACCTTTACACCCGTTGTGGTCGGCTCTATTATAGTAGTTTGTAATGAGGACCCTCTTCTCGTTCACTGCAATCGCAAACAGACCACACATTCCCGCAAGCTGTGCCCCGATGCCAAATCCGGGCAATCTTTCCCAGTCCGCGACTAGAAACTTTACGGTTGGATCACTGCAGTCATCGGGATGCTGATGAAGCCATAGGTCCCTTTGCACTTTCCTTGTCAACGGATAGTTCTCTTCATCCGAGCCTCTTACCTAATAAAATTTATCGACAGTCAGGCTTAACCAATGCGAGCTATGGTAGTTACTAGACATTGTCGAGTGCATACCCAAGGAGGATAACCTCCCTCGGATATTATATGATCCCGGTAATTTTTGAGCTGCTCATTGGTAGCTGACACTGTAACTTCGTCCAACGATCCTTTCCAGATCGTCCATGGAGGGAAGCTTTGGTTCCCAAGACGTGTATCAAGACGACAATTTATTGTAACGCTCGCCTTGCAGTTCTTCAAGTGAGGGGCTTTGGGTACATCAGATTTTCCGAGTTTGATTTTCTCATCTGCGGAAGAGTTGTTGAGTAAATTGCTCCATGCGTCGTATAGTGATGAGATCTTCTCGTCGGTTGCGCTTATGTTTTTCTCAGAATACATTATTCTTTCTCTAAGTAATAAGCTTTTGCAGTCTCCACCTGCATTAGCAGCAAAGAACATTACTTCTGCAAAGCCCTGAAAAAGATCAATACAAAATTCTCCGGGAAGAACTTCTGGTCCTAAAATTTCTCAGTTTTATATGTATTAGCAGGATGTGTTGTCGCCCCAAAAGTACGACAATACTAGTTTCTACGCGTTAACTTGCCTAACCAGTCCTGTCTTTCGACTTATGCCCGAATGCAGCATCAAATAGTGAGTGCATAGCCACTTACAAAACTTCAAGTTCTATTGATTGAGCAAACATGGGCTGGTTCACAGGCTCTGTTTACTTCGAACTTTTTGTTTTACTATACAATATTGCGATTTTCTATAAAAAAGATACTAGTATTTCTTTTCTGCAAAAGAAAAATACTGCGTCTAACAATTATTTCACAAAAACACCCTATACATGAACAAAGAGTAAGCACACGGACAATGATCCGTTTGTAGGTGACTTTGACATTTTTGTCAAATAAAAAAGAAATTGATATTTATATATGAATTATTTTTATTATAATGAAAAACAAATACTTTTGAATGGAATAGAGGAAAACAATAGAAAGATGGACGAATAAAGTATTAGACAACACATTAGATATAAATCTAATGCACACATATAAAATAGAAGTTACGGTACATACTAATATTTTATACAGTATATGCTATGTGTTATATATTCATTTGGTATCTATAGTATTTTTATGTATCGATTGAGACAAAGACATAGTCTCGACATAGCTAGATGAATCTCACATAAACTCTAAGCTTCTTGGCAAAGAATATTCAAAAAAGGCAAAGATTACTTTACTTGCAAGTGAATAAAGGGTGTGGGTGTGAAAGTTAAAAAAGTGGGAGCTATTTAAGCTGGTATTCTTTCCCTATTAAGATCATCTTCCTTAATTAATAATGGCAGGAAACAACCAATCATCTTCAACCTTAGCCTTTTGTACCTTTTTGCCTATTAAGAAGAACATCATCCTTAGAGACCTTAATTAACAATGGCATGAAACAAATCATCTTCAACCTCGACCTTTTGTAAAAAAGCAAGATTAGTATTACACATGTAAAAACATAATCAACCAAGCTAAGAATCAAATAGACAGATAGTATAGAGAGAGAGTGTGAGGAAGAAGATGAACATACCAGTGGAGATCCCAATTGATGATGAAGATGAAGATGAAGATGAAGGTGAGAATGAAGTGAGGGCAGAGGAGGCAGCACCAAAGGAAGTGAGGGCAGCCAGAAAGAGAGAGGTGAGACAAATCCCACACAAGAATCCCACCACACATATCTGGCACGGAAATGAATTGCTGAGCACTAAAGCTTTCTGGGACACCACTCTCTCCAGAGACTGCTGCTGCTGTTGTTGTTGATGATGATGATGATTCATGGCCTCCATGTTTCTTTCTGTCTTCTTCTTCTCAAATCAGAGTACATCACTCTCCTAATCTCCCTGAATTTGCAACAAATATCACCCTTAATTTACATCAGAAAGGGAAAGGGGAAAAGGGCATGACAAATTAAACTGGAATTCGACAGATAGACAATAAAGAGTTTGCTTGCTTGAAGGTTTATATGAAAAAGTGGAGAAAAAGTAAAGCGTCCATATGATATGATATGAGCAATTGAAGAAGAAGAAGATGGAAATTTGAGCAGAACCAACAAACCAAAACCAAGAAAATCCCCCATAGTATTATTGTTCTGTTGAATTGAATTATTGGCATGGAATCAAGAAAGCACTTACAGACATTGATGATCGCTGCAGAATTAGGGAAGAATGGAATCAAGAAATGGCATTGTGGCTGGCGTGCAAAGGCGATTGAGTGAGTGAGTGAATTGTATAATAATAATAATAAAAATACTTTCTTTCTAGTGATAATGATAGTGATTGAAGATATTCATTCCCAGATTGTTGGTTCGTACAGATAAAGCAGAAGAATAGCAATAGTAGCAAAAAAGAAAGATTAATCGACGAAACCCCATGGAAGGAAGAAAGGAATAGAGCAAAACAAGACACACCACCAAAACCCAAACACAAGACTGATACAAAACCATGCAAAGAGACAGAGAGACCGACCCACCCACCCACCCACCACTCGCTGCTAATCTTCACCCTTTTCTTTTATTTATTTCAAGACATTGAAGAAATAATTAATTAATTAATTATTTATTTATAACCACCATCACAAATCCAGATGGGATGGTCCCAAAGAGAAAGAGAAAGAGGAAGGGTGCTGCCGAAGGCTTATCTCATCTTTTGCCAAGATGAACAAGAATAAGCATTAAGCCATTGATGATGATGATGATGATGATGATGATGACAATGATGAAATTTCCAAGAAATGATTTCTTTATTTATTTATTTACTAGTTGGGCTTCTTTTATCCAAAAGAAAAAGGGGTCGAAAGAAAAGGAATTCAGCAAGGCACGGGTAAGCAGAAGCAGAAGCAGAATCACAAACAAACAAACAAACAATCAATCAAATGGAATCAGAAAGGCATTGGGAAATGAAACGCGAAACCCATGAATGATTCCTTTTTCTTACTTACTTTCTTTCTTTCTTTTTTACAGTAATAATAAAACAAAACAGACCCCATTGAAAAAGCAATCGTGTCCATTTCAGTCCAGTCTAGTCTATTCAGAAACAACAAACAAACAAACATACATTGCTGGATCGTGTGATCATGATCATTCATCATCATCATCATCATCATCTCTCCCGCGGTTCACAGTGGCTCTGCTGCTGCATTTTCAGGTCATTCTTACAGTCCAGGATGATGACGCATGAGCATGACTCGGTCCCTGGTCCCTGCAAATATCTGAGAGGCCAGGACCTCGACTCCTGGAAGTCACCGCTAAAATAACTGCTTCCGTTCCACTGTATATCTCCGGATTCTCTCCTTCTCCCACTCTAACAACCGCAGTTTGTTACTCCATAATTTAATGGAGTCAGGCAGGCAGGGATCCATTAATTTAGTGTTCAATTTAATTTTTGCTGACTCTACCATCTTAGCACGGCTGTCAAATCAGCCATAGGTTATGAACCGCCGGCAGCTCGCCAATTTCTGAACCGGTACCGGAATGGCTGCAGAGTGTTTGTTTGAACAGAAGTTATATTTTGAAAGTAAATTTAATTTTTAGTATAATATAGAAAATGAAAATTAAAAATTTGATTTAATATTTTTTAAAAAAATTTGGTGTGAATAGCGAAATTTTTTTAAAATTCTTGAAATAAAGTTTGAATTTTGATTGGAGATGATTCAAAATTAAAATTAATTTTTAATATAATATAAAAAATAAAAAATAAAAAATTAATTTGATATATATATATATTTAAAAATTTGGCATCAATAGTGAAAATCTTCTAAAATTCTTTAAACAAAGCACACACAGTTCAATATCAATCTTTGTTTTTACCGAACCGGAAATTGGCGGTTCACGGTTCAAACGGCCGATCTTATTATTAAATTTATTTATTTATTGAAATTCAATCCGCTCAAATAAGCTGTTCGAACCAAAAGCTAGAGTTATTGATTAAAATGAACGGTTTAGATTTAATCAGATCTATTCGGATGACTAAAAATTAAACAGCTTGGTGGTTTGAACCGAAACATCTAGTTCAGAACTGAAACTACGGTTTGATATAAACAGCAGGTTTGACTGAATTTTTTGTTATTAAAATTTTGAAATGGGTCAAGAATATAAATTTTAAATGTTGAAATATTAACTTAAAAATATTTTTTCAAAATTTAATTATATTTTGAACAATCTTTTTTTGCTAAACTAATTTATAATTGGCTAATTAAATAATTTAAAATTTAAATAAATTTTAAAATACTCTTGAACAAAATAATTTGTAATAGGAAATTGTAACTTATAAATTAAATTATTTTATACAGTTAATGATTAAATAATATATATATATATTAATCCATTCTAATTTTTTAAATAATAGACCTATAAATAAATATTTTATAAATTTTTAAATATTAGCTATATAATTTTTTCACAATAAAAATATTTATCAATCTATATTGCAATCAAAATTACTTGTAAAATTAAAATTAAGAAAATCAAAATTTTTCATTTTGAAAAATTAATATAAAATGGGGTTCAAATGTTTTTTAAACTAGAACTAGAGGTTCTAAATCTGCAATCAAAACCGTCGTTCGAAAATTTTAATTTCACTAAACATTTTGACAAATTAAAACTGACGATTTTGAACAGTTTGGAAAGTCTAAATCACCATGGTGCTAATTTGATCCAAATAGAAGCATGTGTTGTGCTGTTTGTATATATTGTAATGTGTTATATATATTTATTATGCTAAAATATTCATTTATTTTTTTGCACGTAATAACCTTATTGGTATGTATGATAATAAGGTAATGAAATTTGTGTAATATATTGTAAATTATAAGGGTATTTGTAATGTTAGGTAGATAGTACAGTTACTAAAAAAAAAATTTATTATGGGATGAATAAATAATATTATATTATCGTGTACTATTATATATGCGCTCACGGTAATTTGACTCATTCCACACATGAACCAAACCATCATCATAGTTATTAAATTTTATTTTATTTAACTAACACATTCTATTTGATTTTGTGCAACTATGGTTGTTTTGGAGGAAGAAAATATTATATTTTTATTTATAACTTTATATAAGAGTTTATATCGAAAATTATAAAAAAAATTCAAATCCAACATATTATTTTTAAATTTATTTAATTTAGTTATTTTAATTCATCCAAATATAATGCAATTAATTAATATTATTGACTTTCTTAACTAAATTATCATTGAATCAGCTATTTTGTTCAATTTCTAAACTACCTTTAATTAATTTAATGATCATTATTAATTCAGTATGATAAACAATGTATAAGTTCAACATTGTACATCACATATAACCTTGATGAAAATGATTGTAAATACCTTCATTTTAGTTTAGTTCAATTAAGCAACCCTCTTCATGACTTATTCATTCTTTAACTAATTTTTTATGAGAGATTGCTTCAATGTATGGCATTCTATAATATATATATATATATATATTAAAAATATTATATACTATGAAACACTTATTTTAATTCAAATTTGTATTATTTCAACTTTAAAGTCAACTTTCAAATATTTCATCCAAACACATACTTTTGTGTATATATATATATATATATGATTTATTCATTTTTCAACTAATCTTTTATAAGAGATTGCTTCAATGTATGCATTGTATAATATATATATATATATATTCAAAATATTATATACTATGAAACACTTATTTTAATTCAAATTTGTATTATTTCAATTTTAAAGTCAACTTTCAAATCTTTCATCCAAACACATACTTTTGTATATATATATATATATATATGACATTGTACCATAATTATTATTCAAAAAATTCAGTTTATTTTATTTTATTTATCCTAATATAATTTCAGAGTCTGACTAGGTTTCGAATTTGAGTCTCGCCGTCCTCATTTGCAGCATATACAAATGCAAGTTTTGCATAAAGCTTGTTGGAAACTACCGTTTATTGAGGTGGACGAATTATTACAAGCAATATGCGGCTCTGTCATCTACTCCCGTTTAAGGTTGCATATGGATGGATGAGCATTAAATAATTAATTAATAATTATCACGTTATATACGAAACCTTTTTTTTTTATTCACCTTTAATTAATTATTGCCTACATATATAACCTTGTATTCACGTTAATGATTTTCACATACAACAATGTTGATACACATATGACACTATGCACATGTACACATGCATGATAATTAATTGATTAATAAGTAATTAATACCTTAATTTATCTTAATAAATATTCTCCGTCTCATTTACTATGTCTATCATGTCCATCTTTTTATTTTATATGTTTCATTTAATTAATGACCCAGAAGTCGGGTGCAATCGGACAGATGCAAGGATCGGGAAGGAAGAAAGGTCGGGCGGAGTCTGAAAAAGGTGTACCCAAGTCAGGTAAACCGTAGATCGGGTGAAAGACGAAGTCGGGCAGACGCGAAGGTTTGTCAAGAGAAAGGTCGGGCAAGGAAGAGGTACGGACAGATACGGAGGTCTGTCCAGAGGACAGTCTGTCCTAAAGAGATAAGGCAAATAGAGCCGGTCGGTTGGTCCATGGTCGGGACCACATTTCGTTGGTCCATGGTCGGACCAATTAAAGTCGGTCAAAGACGGAGGGCGGCTGATGCGGAGGTCGGCCCAAATGATGTCGGGCGAAGAAGCAGGTCGGGCGAATGGCATTTCTGGGACGGTTTAAGGCGTGAAAGGTTTGGGGAGGTTGAAGGAAGTTGTAACACGTGTCAATTGAGGAGAATTTGATGGTCGGTTGACAGCGGTTGCTGTAACCGACCAAACGGCGGTTCAAACCGTTTTCTTCAAAGGCTATTTAAGGATTCAGATTTATTCTGAAAAGGCATCTTCAATCAACTTCAACAAAGCAAAGTCAGATTTGGGGATCACCACTTTAAATTTCAGTATTTTATTTTCCAGTTTATTTTCTGTACCATACAGTGTTTAGAGATTCCTAATCTCAGGCACTAATTAATCAAGTTTAAGGATATTTTCTATATCTTTGAATTTTACTTTATTTTTGTTGAAAAATTACATCAACAAATTGGCGACCACAGTGGGAGCAAGACAAAATTGCTCATTCCAATTCCGGCGATAATTTCATACGTCTAAGATCCGGCCGTATCATCGGAAGGGTCCATATGGCAGGTTCACAACCTCAATCATCTTCGGCACCGGTGGGAGAATCCGTTCCACCACCTATTGTGCCAAATGCCGGGGAAATCCCACAACCACCAACTGATTGGTGGTCTTATGTTCAACAAATGAACAACCAGCACACTTTGGTTATGCAGAACATGTTGCGTGAGCAACAAACGAACATGTTGCGTGAACAACAAAATCTAATGCAAAACATGTTGGATCAGGCATTCTCCAGATTCACCCTGTATCCAAACATGCTTCCAGCCGTGTCACCTTCTCGTTTTCAGGCGACTTTCTCAGGATCAACGTTTGCAGAACCATCATATGTTGATAGTACATTTCCAAGCGTCACAACTTTCAACCGAACAGATATGGGGAAGATTCCTCTAACTTTCCCAGATAATGTTCCTTTGGGACCGAGGGTTGATAATACCCAGCCGAACGAGAGATTAGGAGGACAGACTCATAATCCCATTCCAACCGAACCAGCCTTCTCTAGAGAAGAAAGGTTGGAGGGACAGACTCATAATCCCATCCCAGCCGAACCAGCCTTCTCCAGAGAAGAAAGATTGGGAGGTCAGACTCACGATCACATTCCAGTGTTCGACCATATTCCACCCAGAGTAGATCCGGAGGATATTGCTCAAGTTCTGCGGGTGCATTTCGGAATGAATCCGCAAACGGTGAACAGGCCGGTTTATCAGAGGCCATTTCCAGAAAGGATCATTAACGATCATCCTCTCCCGAGAAATTATAGGCCACCAGACTTCTATTCTTTTTCGGGAGAAGACGGAGCCTCTACCATTGAGCATGTGGGTCGCTTCACGGCTCAATTGGGAGAAGTAGGCAACAATCCGTTTCACAAGTTACAATTGTTTGGGTTGTCGCTCACAAGAACAGCTTTTTCTTGGTATGCCAGTCTGCCGCCTGGACAGTTGCAAACTTGGGAAGATTTAGAGGCAGATTTTCATGCAAGGTTCTTTAATCCTCTGCCGACAGTCTCACTGATAGACCTTCTGGAGATCACGCAGATGCCGGAAGAGACCGGCTACCAATTCATAGAGAGGATGCGATTGATGAAGGGACGATGTCCTACGATGATCAATGAAAGCGAAATGACCAATTTGGTGGTCAGGAACATGCATACCAGACTTCGCGAGGCCCTGACAGCCCACGACTTTCAAGATCTGGCCAGTTTAGCATCCACGGCAAGAAGGTTAGAATCCTTTTTTACAGAAAATAATCATGACTTCCGTCAGGGGGGAGATGCTGAAGAGATGGTAGTGCAAGATCGATCAATGTGCAGACCACCACCAGTCCGCAATAAATGGAGGTCGGGTCCAACGTAGCCTCAGAAGATGGAGGTCGGATCTGAGGCTGATGTAGCCTCAGATGCTGACCTGCAAACTCCTAAAACATCACTGAAAGTGATGTTTAGGAGTCTTGAGGAGGAGGCTTATTGTTAAGCACAAAAAATAATAATAATAAATAATGGCAGTGGGATTCTGGACGGGTCTGGATATAAGTTAAATGACCCAGAAGTCGGGTGCAATCGGACAGATGCAAGGATCGGGAAGGAAGAAAGGTCGGGCGGAGTCTGAAAAAGGTGTACCCAAGTCGGGTAAACCGTAGATCGGGTGAAAGACGAAGTCGGGCAGACGCGAAGGTTTGTCAAGAGAAAGGTCGGGCAAGGAAGAGGTACGGACAGATACGGAGGTCTGTCCAGAGGACAGTCTGTCCTAAAGAGATAAGGCAAATAGAGCCGGTCGGTTGGTCCATGGTCGGGACCACATTTCGTTGGTCCATGGTCGGACCAATTAAAGTCGGTCAAAGACGGAGGGCGGCTGATGCGGAGGTCGGCCCAAATGATGTCGGGCGAAGAAGCAGGTCGGGCGAATGGCATTTCTGGGACGGTTTAAGGCGTGAGAGGTTTGGGGAGGTTGAAGGAAGTTGTAACACGTGTCAATTGAGGAGAATTTGATGGTCGGTTGACAGCGGTTGCTGTAACCGACCAAACGGCGGTTCAAACCGTTTTCTTCAAAGGCTATTTAAGGATTCAGATTTATTCTGAAAAGGCATCTTCAATCAACTTCAACAAAGCAAAGTCAGATTTGGGGATCACCACTTTAAATTTCAGTATTTTATTTTCCAGTTTATTTTCTGTACCATACAGTGTTTAGAGATTCCTAATCTCAGGCACTAATTAATCAAGTTTAAGGATATTTTCTATATCTTTGAATTTTACTTTATTTTTGTTGAAAAATTACATCAACAATATTTTAATATTATTTTAAATTTTTTAATTTATACTATCTCTCCGTCCCACATTTGGTGTATTGGTCACTATAGACATGAGAATTTAAGATAAATATAATTAGTAGATAATTAAGAATATATTAGTAAAAATAATTATAATATAATATAAATCATTATAGATTAAAATTAAGATAAATAATCAGTTTAGTTAAAATTAAAAAAAAAAAAATTATAAAATTTAAAATAAGATTAAGATGTGTAATCATTTTCCAAAAAAAGAAAGTGACATGAGATGTGGTACGGACAGAAACGACAACATGGACATAGTAAGTGGGACGGAGGGAATAATTTTTTAAAATCTTAATTATACTAATTAGTTATTTTAATTTTAATCTAAAATTATTTTTATTATACGATAATTATTTTCACTAATATATTCTTAATTATTAATTAATTATACCTCTTTTAAATTCTCGTATCTAAAGTAAAAATGACACGATAGCCGAAATAGAGAGGGTAATATATAATAGACATACGGACAACGATGGGCGTAACGTAACATTCACACACTCCAACCAATTATACGATGACAATCCTTACGGTGGGTTTGTGGATTTGATTTTTTCAATTTTTTAATAACAAAAGTTTGAATTTGAATAGTTATTTAGAATAATATATATAAATATTAATATGATATTTTGAATGTAGAAATAATTTTTAATATAATATAAAATAAAATAAATATAAAAATTTTGAGGAAAAAAAAATACAACGTAATTTTATTTTAGAATAAGAATGTACTTTCTCCGTCTTGATCGAATGTATATTTATATATATTTCTATATACTCCGTCTTGATCGAATGTATATTTATATATATTTCTATATAATAAATGTGTAAGATAATTTTGCTCTTATAAATATAAAAAGTACAATTTTATAAAAACTAAGAATACTTTAATATTTATATATAATTACTTTTATTATAAGAAAATGCATACTTTTGAATGAATAAATAAAAAATGATAAAATTAATATATTGAATTAAATTGAATTGAGATTGAGAGAGTAGTATACAGTAAAAAAGACTTTTATGTGGTATCAAAACTAAAATAGACTTGACATATTTTTTTATTATACTACGAAACTATAAATATTAATATATTTATAGTCCGTATGTAAAATCAAATAGACATTTTTTACTTAGAAGGATGGAGTATATATTAATTGTAGCTTGTAGTATTTTTTATACTTCCTCCGTCCTATAACAAATTATCCATTTTTTTATTTTAGTCTGTCTTATCAATTTTCTCTTTTAATAACTGTATTATCTGCATAACATTACAAATACTCTTACAACTTACAATATATTACACAAATGTCATTACATTTATATCACATATACTAATAAAGTTATTTTAATCATTTTTACTTTATTCCTACTACATTTAAATATATAATACTAATATTTTTAAAATTATGTAAAAAAAACAAATAGATATTTAGTTATATATATATATATATATATATATAGAAATTTATTTATATTTGTGGACATTTATAAAACATATAAATGGATATAACTTATTTATGTACGATTGAAAATGACATAAGGAGAGCTTTTATCCATTTATCCTCCACATGTGTAAAAAGTAGGTCCAACTGAACTAAAGTTGAGTTAATAATGGTGCAAGCCCAATAATACTTGAATTATAAATGGTTAAGCATATTTGTTAAATCCTATGTCATATATGGCCTCTTTCCCTTTCCTTTGCAATTATTTTTTAATATCATAATTTTTTAAAATTAAAAATACAATTTAAATACTTTATAAAACAATTTTATCTTTATATTTTTGTTTGAAATACTTGTATAAATTGTGTTTTAAATACTACAATTGAAAAATTGGCTGTAATAATAATAATAATAATAAAAAGTTTAAAAAAAAAATTGAACGTCTCAGTTAAAAAAACAATAAACATTTTATACATACTTAATAGTAGTATACCTTTAATATAATAAATTTAGTTTATTATCTTTGAGGTTTTCTTTCATTTTTTTTTTTTTTACTTTACAATATTTGAACTTTTTTTTTTTTTTTTGTGTGTGAAATAGTTGTTAGATTTGATGTTTATATTAAAAATTGATATATATTTTATACAGAATCGTAAGGTTGTATGGGATATAAAAATTGAAAAAAAAAAAATATTTGATCTTCACAGAAGTATCATATCTAACATTCATGTTTCATACCAAAGAAGAAAAGGAAGAATTCCTCAATTATTTCACCCCCGAGATATTAAAATGTAAAATTACAATCGCTTATGTTTACTCAAAGCGATTTGCAAATTCTCACGTTATAAAAATAAAAATACAAATACAATTGCATATGTTCTAAATTGTAATTATTGTTGGTAATAAACAAATCAATTAATCAAACATAGTTGGCCAAATTGAACTCAAATCAAGCAACACCAACAAAATTAACCAGAAATTGATTAAAGGAAACTAAAACTTCAAATCCAATAGAATATATTATATGTCTTGATGAAGCCTGAACAATACGTAGTAATTGAACAATGGGCAGCCCCAATTAATTGATGAGTAAAAGCTGGTGGGAAGAGGGTATGTTAATCATAAATTACTATTAATTTTATCATACAATCAAAAGTATTTTAGATAAAATTAACAATTTTATACAATAATTATTTAAAATAAATATCAAATGATTTTATCATTTCATCATTATATAATCTATTAGATAATACACCACTCATATGACGCTCTTTCAAATAAAGCTTCAATTATTTCATCCTAGAAATTATAAGTGCGTTATTTGGATTTTTTAAAAAAATATTTCTTAGATAAAAATAATTATTGCATATAATATTTTTATTTGTAAAATCTAATATACTAATATATATATATTTCTTAAAAAATTAACTAAATAAGATTCTTAGAGTGGAAAACACACAGAGAAACACAAGTACATGGCCCAAATGGCAAAAAGCAACAATATATTGAAGTTGAAAAACAAAGGATAAAGCCCATTACGTCAATAAACAAGCGGTGCATCATAAAAAAATCACATAAATTCAAATAGGCATTTATTTGTTTGTTACTTTTGAAAGGTAATTTATTTTGGACCCCATACATTATATCAATGTTCATTTGGGCCCAATCTAGGGAAAAAAAATGCAAATTTAAATTAAATGCAAACAGAGAATAATAATAAATCATAATCGTAATCATGTGCAGAGGGGGGAGGGTCTCACCTCATCTAATAAATTGAATGGAGAGAGAGATAATCGTCCCCATCGCAACGGTCAGTATTTCAAATACACCTCCCCTCCCCTCCCAAAGAATCTCTCTCTCTCTCTCTCTCTCTCTCATCACCATATCACCATCTCCATATTCTCCTATCATCATCACCTATCTCCAAGAATTGTGTGTCAGTGAGTCTACTACTAACTAAGATGAGAAGATGCTTTCGTGCAACCTGTTTCGGGCATCGCAAGAAGATCAAGAACCACAAACACCAGGTCCACTTGCTTTTTATTCTTAATCACTACTACTACTTTCCCTAATTCCTTCTTTCTTTCGCTTTTTATCTTCACTCCCATTTACTTTTTCTTTCTTGTTTTATTTTATTTAGCCTCCTCAACAACCAGAATCAGTACCAGTGCCAATCGCTCTCAAAGAAGAAGAGATAGCTAGCCTTCTACAATTTGTTGCACAATCCCAATCCCACTAGTAAGATTATACATACCCCCTGCACACTTTCTACCTCACAACCTTCTCTCTCTCTCTCTCTCACACACACACACACATTCTAATCTACATTTCATTTAATCAGTAGCAGAGCAGAGAATGAAGAGGAATCAGATGATATTTTTCACAACTCTGTGGAGAATCGAAATGGGAATGCCAAAAACAAGAAAAAAGAGGAGGAAGCACTTGTACCGTATCCCAAAGATGATTCCCTCATTGTTGACAAAGAAAACGACAAGATGAAGATGACTCCAGATGATAATCCAAAGGAAGATGATCGTTGTTGTCCAGGACAGATACAGATGGAATCCTCCGACTCGCTGTTCTCTCTGTCTATAGATTCCAGAAAACATGATGCGTCTGCAGCAGAAACTGGAGAAAAAGAGGTTAGCAGCAGGCCACCATTAAAGCCTTTGGAGGAGAACTCACCGTATGAAGAAGACAAGGAGAATGCGAATTCGGAAGCTATTGTACCTTACAGCAAACAGGCTGTAGTGAAGCAATCGTTGGAAGACGAGGTTATAGCATTGGATACCAGTCATTCAAGCTGCTCACAATATGAAGAAGACAAGGAGAATGTGAATTCGAAAGCTATTGCTTACAGCAAACAGGCTGTAGTAAAGCAATCATTGGATGACGATTTTATAGCAGTGGATACCAGTCTTTCATGCTACTCATCATATGAAGAAGACAAGGAGAATGTGAATTCAGAAGCTATTGTACCTTACAGCAAACAGGCTGTAGTAAAGAAATCGATGGATGAGGTTATAGCAGTGGATACAAGTCTTTCAAGCTGGTTGGCCGGACCATTTCCTGACTGCACAAACTGTGGAAGCTCCCCGGAGAGTGAGAAGAACTATGGAGGAGACAGGCAGATTCTCGCCACAATAAGTCAGTCCTGCAGCAAAGTTGAAAAAGTCAAAAAGCTCCATCCCATACCGGCCAGGGTTGGGCACAGCGAGGAGATTACAGCGGTAGCCAGTGAATAAGTATATCATTAGTGGAAGTAAAAAGCATGGAACTTCATTTTGACAAAGCTACAGAAAGCTTAGATGTATTCCTTTTATTTATCTACTTCTCATGAGTAGCTATCTAGTACAAGATAATATATCAAAGGGAGTGCACAAATAAAATTTTCATGGAACGGCAGAACCATCAAGATCACGCCTTTACGGTGTATTCTACAGAAGCCTTGTTATGACACAAGACATTTTTGATCCAAAGGTGGTTGTAGCCAATAATCGTTTGGTTATGCCAGGAACTAGTTGTTGCAGAAGATCCCGACTAAGAGAGGTCTTTTATACATCATGAAATAGCCTCCTTATTTGGTCGACTGTTGCAGGCATCAGCGTCACCGGGCATCGTTTGTACTGTGGCAGGAAAGAAATAGAGTTATACTTCACCACACATTATTTTGAATCAAGCATTCATGCACAAAAAGAAAATTGAAGATAAGAAGTTAGAATTGGTACAAGAATGAGAAAAACTCATTTATAGATGTAAAAATTCCTTGTATAAAAAGATCACAAACAGCCGCATGAGGTTAAACTTGTGCTTTTTCTGCAGGTTACAACCCAACAGAAAACTCATGGGGCATTCTCAACTTGCTTAATATAAAGGCTTGTTAAGAGTATAAATTATTTATTTATGGACGATAATCCAACAGGTCAATCATTTGTAAAAATTTAAGAGAAACAATAGACTTCTCAACAAACAAATGGAAATTGGATGGCCAGAAAAATGAACGAGGCACCATAAAAAGAACCCTATTAAGAACTACATGAACAACACTTGGTACAAATACCCTACTAAGAAGGTAGTAACAAACGTATTGATTTGAGTATCCTTAAATATGATGGGAAAATTCACATACCAATACAAGTAAAACTTTAAAGTACAGTATTTGAAGCCCAACACGTGAAATTTCCTATCTTTATAGAATCACAAGAAGACAACTTATCCGAGTAGGGAATCTCACCTGGTTGGTATATTTAAATATGCACGTATAGCAGAAAACAAAGCCTGAAATAGCCATTACAGATGGATTTGCACGCTTCTGCAAACATAAAGGACATAGCGTCCTATCTGGAGGTAGTGGGATCCCATCTTTTGCAACCTGTTTGGAGTGAACGTCCATATGACATATATAACCGCAGCATATAAAAACCAACAAGACTCTTCATGTTTGAATTAGATCACAATAGAACTTTGAAATGTACAAGTATCTGACTACAGTAATTTATCTTTTTTTTACAACATTCACAGTAAACGAGAAGAGAAATTGCGCCATAGTTCAATGATTACACATTAGACTTGTACAATGAGATGAAAGTAAATGTGATGAATTACCACCACGCACCTTCTCTATACAAGTTCAATAAAAAACAAAAAAAAAATTCAGTCAGTGATGTATCAGGTTATACGGGTAAGTTAGAAGGCTGGTTATCACAAAGTCTGCAATGATGCAATGTACAAAGACCACACAAAACAACTCATGTAGAATATCAGGCACAGAAAAAAAAAAAAAAAAGGATGTCTAGAGTTTCTTTCAAATTTCAGGGAGAATTATACCAACCTTCGGCTTGGGAGGTGGTGGTGGAGGGGGATATATAGTTGGGGCTGACATTCGTTCTTCGGCAGACTGGTACCACCATTCCATCATCTGTGTGCTCAAATATTAGTATAATTCACAAAGATAAGCGAAACAATGTTCAAGATGCACAATGGGGAAGAGATCATGCTACACATGTAGACATTCTGTAGATTAATAATACTGAATGTTGCAGTGGAAGTACAAAGATTTTTTTGCAAGACCCAACTGACATCTCAAGCTTGTTAATTTTCTGCCAGAGACTTTTAAAATTAATCGAAGAGTATGCAACCTCCAAGTCAGCAACCTCATTCCCCCTCCCACAAAGCATCACATAGCCAGAATAAACCAACATGGCATTTTTAAGCATGAAAAGTTCAATGCAATACAACCTAGGTGAAAATGATTTTTCCCTAATTCAGTCGTATTTCCTGAAAATAACCACATCAAAGAAAGTGAGCAAACTAAGAATTTATATATAATCTCTGTTAATAGAGCCAACACAAATATGAAACATATGTCTGCTGAAGATTTTTAATATGTATTACCATATTGTAAATGGCACACGGTGCAAGGCATGTGTCAGTGCCATGGCGTAAGCGCCATGCATTATTAACGATTATATATTTTTAATACATAAAACACATAGAAACAATTAATACGACACATTTATAACAAGCAAAATGATAATTCAAGTATCGTTAAAAAATGCATAAAGCATAAATCAAACAAAACAGGAAAACAGCGACAAGGATGAGCAAAAGGCTAAAAAGATATGAAAACAGGAGGGCAGAGGGCATGCGCTGAGCCGGAAAAAACTTAGGAAGAAAGACAATAGAACTTCATATCCTTATTTAAATAAACAAAAAACAAAAACTCAATACTAGTTAACCCCAAATATATAGTATTAATATCATGATTTGCACTGTGCACGATGGCAATAGCACCTCTTGCATGCGCTTCACTATAGTAATTGGCACAGAGACAGCTATGGTGAGCCATTTATGATTGTGGGTATTAAGTATCCCACATAACATACAAGATTTAAAAAAATATACAGATATATATACTGTGCAATTTGTTGAATATGATACAATATGCAATTTATGAAGCATATGAACGATGTGAGTAGAGTACTTCTGGTCAACAACACTTCACAACTAAACACCAAGACATAGCTCAAGTCATCAAATGTACTGACATAGAATTATTGTTCAACAAAATTTCAAAGCAAATCCCAGTTAGATTCATATAAATTACCAACAGGAAACAACATGTATCAAACAAATGATTCCTGAAACTATGAAATAAATAAAATTGTGTGCAAATAATGGGATAGAGCAGAATATATTATGGTACTCACTTTAAAGAAAAACACAGCTGCAATCAAACCAGTCTGGGCATAGTCAAGAATAGCATATACACCGGTGAGCATACCACCCAGCAGCGCCTGAGATTATGTTGATGGAAAATCAGTTCGGAACCCCAACATAAAATAATGAGCCTCTCATCGATAAAAAGAAGCTTAAATTTGAAAGAATTCATGGTTGCTAAATGTAACATAAGATCAAGATTGCTTCTAAATTTAACTGTAGCTAGTAAAAGCAATTCTAATTATTAGAAACTATATTGTGCCTACTCAAATTATTACTTTCATCTTAAAAATAAAGCTTCATAAACCATACAAATGACAAAAATATTCGCTTATGTGTAGTATTTAGTGCATAAATCAAAAAAACTAACACACCTTTAGCCAAGGGGGCCCTCTGAGCCTATCACGTTCTCGGCTTCTTATTTTAGAGATTCTGGAAGATGCATCCATCTATCTTGATGCCAATAACAGAAAAGACTCAAAACAATAGGATAAATGGTAAAAACAAACAAAAAAAATGATATTTTCCCTCTTCTACAAAGACTAGCACCTCCTAAGGGATGATAATAATCTAGAATCTTCTAATGCATACATTGTCATGTTTCTGACAACTATCAAGGATTAATACTATAATGAACAATCACATGACATTTGTAGACACAAAAGACTATAAAAATCATTCTTGGTGCTGTCATAAAGTGAATGGCTAAACTAATAACTGCAGAAAACACTATCTGAAGCTTCAGAAGTTCAAAACCATCCAGTCAGTCAATTAGGAACAGAGCAAACATGTTAACTCAAAAATGTTGCAAGAGAACGAAGATTGTTTAAGTGGTTAGCATGAAATCAGAGAAACATCAAGAAAAAACAATAAATTTTTCAGGACCCATGCTTTGTATCCAAAGAGGGTAGAGGCTACTACATCCTCACAAATACAAACATACTATTGCAACATATATATAAGGGAAATCTAGAAAGATTCTAATTTCATTAAGATTGAAGTTATTTGAATGTATAAAATTGTACGAAATATATATATGCACAAAAATCATAATAGCTCATTTAACATTTTCTTAGTAAAGAAAAAAGAAAAATCAAAATCATGGCAGCTTATGGCTCATATTGTATTAAAAGAAATTACCATCTCCTGTCCGGTTGCTCGACAAACATGAATGCCTAGCGCGTGTAAACCTAGAGAGTAAAACCCAGTGGCATCCAACAAATATAACAGCTGATAAGCAAACGATAATCCTGCACTTCAGAAAAAGTAGTTCTTATGAGAATGTAGGGTATAAGTGAAAATGGGAATGTAAATTCTTATGAGAATGTAGGGTATAAGTGTATTTCAATTGGAGATAATGATTAAATAATTATTATATTTCAAAGAAAATATTTTATTTGTGATTTTCTGTTAGTGGATTGCTAACAAAACACAGTCAAAGTAATAATAATAATAAAAAATAAAAATAAAAATAAAAAAATCCATAAAAAAATTGCATATTCAAGTTCTTATACAAAATACAGAATATTAACAAGGCTTGTCAGATAATGTTTGAACTATAGGCCATGAAAGAGTTATACATTCTTTTAAAAAAATTAAAAATAACAAGAATGAATTCCTAAATGTGGCATCAAGGAAAAAAATACAAGGTATCAATTTATATGATACTCTTGATGCCATATTTGGTTCCACCAATTGAGGGTTCTTCTGAGATCACCATTATAGCTCTGAATGCAGAATCAAGTTGTACCAAAGTCAATAATGCTGTATCCCCACAGATTTCGAATTTTTGCCTAATTAATACACACTTACCCAATTTAATATTTCACATTAGATATACCTCCCTATAAATCATCAGATATTTAAAATTACGCAGTCATTCCAGAGAAATGTTTGATCTAAGTTATTCTATCTAACCAATTACACCCATGACCGACTCAAACCAATAACAGATGTTAATGAAATAATAGGAAGTTAAGAACAATTACACTTTATTCATATTCAATATGGTTCTACATCTATTCATTATGCCATTGTAGAACATAAGTAACTAGACATAGTGACATACCAATATAAAGTTTCAAGACTTAAAAAATGACATTTGGAATCCCACTATTGTGCTTCACACATAAGTTGATTAAATGAATTTTATTGGGTTCTGACAATGATTTAAGAGTAAAATTTGCGAGTCGGACCTTCATTTCCAGCATGTAGCCAAGGGTAGAAAGTACCAATAGTCTTCTGTAACCTCTTGATGACACGAGCTCGAGGTGATGTTTCAATATTTAAATTCCCCATTGGTCTATAAGAATTGTTGCCTGTATCATAGTCGTTACCATCAAAACTTTCATCACTATCTCCCCATAGAGTTGCCTGAAGTGTAGCTTCCCTTTCTTTATTGTAGATTGTTTGCAGTTTTGACTTCAAATAAGGTAAAACAACCTGAAAATAGCAGAGGAAGCATTTATCATCAGCATGATCTAAAGGATTATGATACATATCAGACACAAAGTTCAAGTAGTAAGCACAACTTTCTTTTCTTTTTTTTTCTCAAATTATTGGGGTGAAGTATGCTGCCAACCCACATCATTATGTCCAATACAACCAAATTGGTTTATAAATATCATTTGAATGAATCACTTGAAAATGAGATCTATAATGGCTAATCTATTAAGAAATAAGTACCAATTAGCCAGTGCCTTGCAAGTGCAAAATAGATATAACTATCAAGTTCAAATGGCCAAGATAATGACAAAGAACAGAGTTCAACGCAAGTATAAATTACCTTGTAATTCCTAATCTCACCATCTAATCCTAAGCTCATCGTCTAAATATTCTAACTTCTGAATAGTTTATCCTCAAATAAAATTCCACCTTCAGAAGTTATTTACATCTATTGTTACTTTTGAGGCTGTGGATCTCATGGTGAGATAACGGATTTGCACTTCATGAATTTCATGCTGAAGGATTTAATATATCACCAAGTGTATTTTATACTTCATAAGTTACAGGATTCAGGTTCGCATCAATTAACAAGTTTGTTGAGTCAAAAAATAAAAAATAAAGAAGTACGAATAAGAAAAAACTTTATTTCTCCAGATAAGACCTGTTCGTAGCCAATAAAGCAGCTGTTACCCTCAGAAAAAATTAACAATTAATATCAGGATAATGGAATGTATTTCAGCAACCAATCTAGTTATTAAAATGTTAAAACAGTTAGCAATCCACAGCATGAACTTTGAAATTCATCAGGTGACACACAAATGCGAACAGGGGTAACTTCTGTGACAGATGAAGCAATGAGATCCAAAACACATACAGCATTGTAGATTTCATGAAAACATACTAAATCCTTTGTGACGACAAGTATAAAACTGAAATGAGCGGTGTAGAAGATTTGTTCACCAGAAAGACAACAGAGAGAACTTTTTGACTCTTCTGCAAACCAGTATAATGGATTTCATCAGCAGAATCTGCAAGTAAGTTAGTTTTCTTCAACCTAATTTTAACTCCTCTTCGCCGTAAGCCATACAACGATTCTGCAAATGACGCATCTGGGAAGATAAGGGAACAAATCAGCAAGTAGCACCATCAATGGAGTTCAATAAATGGTCAAAAAGATGAACAGAAAAGGAATCAATAATTCCTTCTCAGCTGCATAGAACAATTGAAGATGTTTATAAAGAAGAACACTGTGGTTGATGCTTGATTATTGCAGAAAATTTAAGGAAAATATTGCAGCCACTGGGGAATCTAGAGAAGACTTTCAGCAAATCAGATGATTTTGTTGCTACATGAAATTGCCAAAAACAGTTGAATATTTATGATGTCAGTGCTGCTGAAACTACCACCAGACATGGAGGCAGACAAGCTAGTGACTAATTTTTTAAATTGAATTATCTGAATGTTTACATAAAATCTGGAAAACAATACCAACTCAACGAGGCTCACCAACAATATCTCGACAATTTCTTTTTAATTAATCCTATTTAGATTCCAACAGAAACTAGGAATGACTTTCACCTGTAGTGCGCAAACTGTGGGTTTCAAGAACAAGCATGAGCAATCCAAAAAACTCATCTTCATAATCCAAGATTTTGTGGATGAAAGAACGTCTTAAAGCAAACACCTGCAAGCAAGAGGCGCGAAGTATAATGCCCTATCAAATGTTCACAACAGACACATACACCAGTACGAAAGATTTCTCGTGTGTGAAAAAACGATTGAATTGAAAGGGGAAGACTACAGCCAACTGAAGAGACACATACTCCAAGCGAGTAGGTGAGGGCGGCGCGTAGGCTGGACGGCAGCTGCTGAGCGGCTGCCATCTCGAAGAACGTCGGCCGCGCCCCTTGTCCTCCCACCTGAAACAGCATCTCTCTCTCTGTCTCTCTGTCTCTGTCTCTGTCTCTGTCTCTCTGTTCGCTCGTCGTGAATTGTTTAATCTTCAGGCCGCCATTCTTCCATAAACGTTGATTTCGGTATATGCCCCTCCAGTTATGCGCTTGTGAATATTAGTCCCCTCAGAATATCAACATTACATAAGTACCCCCCAGTTATATATAGTATTAAAATAAATCCCTAAAATTATACAGTGTCATGCGGAAAAAATCGTGTGCTGTATGCATGTGGTTATAGTGCCAGAAGTAGTATATTTTATTATTTATTATTACATAGTGAGTGTGTTAGTTCAGCATCGCAGTCTGAAAAAAAATCACTAATAGTGAAAAATTAAAAAGAAAAAGAAAAATTAAGCAAACATATTTTAAATATTTTATTAAAAAATAATATATTTTTATTGATAATTATGATGTAATTTTTCAACAAAAATAAAGTAAAATTCAAAGATATAGAAAATATCCTTAAACTTGATTAATTAGTGCCTGAAATTAGGAATCTCTAAACACTGTATGGTACAGAAAATAAACTGGAAAATAAAAGACTGAAATTTAAAGTGGTGATCCCCAAATCTGACTTTGCTTTGTTGAAGTTGATTGAAGATGCCTTGCCAAATGATGATCCAGTTCAATCAACTTTATTGCCAGGCCCATTTTTCTTTTACCTTGGGCTTTTTAACTTAATTCCAAATTTCATACGTAACAACTTGGGTACACCTTTTTTCAGACTCCGCCCGACCTTTCTTCCTTCCCGATCCTTGCATCTGTCCGATTGCACCCGACTTCTGGGTCATTTAACTTATATCCAGACCCGTCCAGAATCCCACTGCCATTATTTATTATATATTATTTTTTTTATTATTTTGTGCTTAACAATAAGCCTCCTCCTCAAGACTCCTAAACATCACTTTTAGTGATGTTTTAGGAGTTTGCAGGTCAGCATCTGAGGCTACATCAGCCTCAGATCCGACCTCCATCTTCTGAGGCTACGTTGGACCCGACCTCCATTTATCGCGGACTGGTGGTGGTCTGCACATTGATCGATCTTGCACTAACATTGCTTCAGCATCTCCCCCCTGACGGAAGTCATGATTATTTTCTGTAAAAAAGGATTCTAACCTTCTTGCCGTGGATGCTAAACTGGCCAGATCTTGAAAGTCGTGGGCTGTCAGGGCCTCGCGAAGTCTGGTATGCATGTTCCTGACCACCAAATTGGTCATTTCGCTTTCATTGATCATCGTAGGACATCGTCCCTTCATCAATCGCATCCTCTCTATGAATTGGTAACCGGTCTCTTCCGGCATCTGCGTGATCTCCAGAAGGTCTATCAATGAGACTGTCGGCAGAGGATTAAAGAACCTTGCATGAAAATCTGCCTCTAAATCTTCCCAAGTTTGCAACTGTCCAGGCGGCAGACTGGCATACCAAGAAAAAGCTGTTCTTGTGAGCGACAACCCAAACAATTGTAACTTGTGAAACGGATTGTTGCCTACTTCTCCCAATTGAGCCGTGAAGCGACCCACATGCTCAATGGTAGAGGCTCCGTCTTCTCCCGAAAAAGAATAGAAGTCTGGTGGCCTATAATTTCTCGGGAGAGGATGATCGTTAATGATCCTTTCTGGAAATGGCCTCTGGTAAACCGGCCTGTTCACCGTTTGCGGATTCATTCCGAAATGCACCCGCAGAACTTGAGCAATATCCTCCGGATCTACTCTGGGTGGAATATGGTCGAACACTGGAATGTGATCGTGAGTCTGACCTCCCAATTTTTCTTCTCTGGAGAAGGCTGGTTCGGCTGGGATGGGATTATGAGTCTGTCCCTCCAACCTTTCTTCTCTATGGTCGAACACTGGAATGTGATCGTGAGTCTGACCTCCCAATCTTTCTTCTCTGGAGAAGGCTGGTTCGGCTGGGATGGGATTATGAGTCTGTCCCTCCAACCTTTCTTCTCTAGAGAAGGCTGGTTCGGTTGGAATGGGATTATGAGTCTGTTCCCCCAACCTCTCTTCCCTAGAGAAGGCTGGTTCGGTTGGAATGGGATTATGAGTCTGTCCTCCTAATCTCTCATTCGGCTGGGTATTATCAACCCTCGGTCCCAAAGGAACATTATTTGGGAAAGTTAGAGGAATCTTCCCCATATCTGTTCGGTTGAAAGTTGTGACGCTTGGAAACATACTGTCAACGTACGTTGGCCCTGCAAACGTTGATCTTGGAAAAATCGCCTGAAAACGAGCAGGTGACACGGCTGGAAGCATGTTTGGATACAGGGTGAATCTGGAGAATGCCTGATCCACCATGTTCTGTATTAGATTTTGTTGTTCACGCAACATGTTCATTTGTTGCTCACGCAACATGTTCTGCATAACCAAAGTTTGCTGGTTGTTCATTTGTTGAACATAAGACAACCAATCGGTAGGTGGTGGGGGAATCTCCCCTGGATTTGGCATGACTGGTGGTGAAACATTCTCTCCCACCGGTGCTGATGATGATTGAGGTTGTGTGCCTGCCATATTGATTTTTCTGATGATTCGGCCAGACCTCAGTTGTATGACATTTTGTGTTGATGTAGGATCAGCAATCTTGCCTTTCTCCCACTGTGGTCGCCAATTTGTTGATGTAATTTTTCAACAAAAATAAAGTAAAATTCAAAGATATAGAAAATATCCTTAAACTTGATTAATTAGTGCCTGAGATTAGGAATCTCTAAACACTGTATGGTACAGAAAATAAACTGGAAAATAAAAGACTGAAATTTAAAGTGGTGATCCCCAAATCTGACTTTGCTTTGTTGAAGTTGATTGAAGATGCCTTGCCAAATGATGATCCAAATCCTTAAATATTCTTTGGGAAACTGTACTGAAAATCGTCGCCCGAACGGTTACAACGTCTCCTTTCCAACCGTCTTCCAACCCTTCTCCTGCTGACACGTGTCCTCAGCGGACCAAAGTTGTCACTACACTCTTTGAGCCAACCACAGACCTTCCGCCCTTTTGGCCCGACTGCCAATCTACAACCGTATTGGTCCGACTGCCAATCCTCCCGACTTGCAAACTTCCCGTCCTGATGACTTTCCGTCTTGAGGACCTCCCGACCTGAGGACCTTCCGACCTGAGGTCTTTCCGTCCTGAGGACTTTTCCGACCTGAGGACCTCCCGACCTGCGGACTTTCCGTCCTGATGACTTTCCGTCTTGAGGACCTCCCGACCTGAGGACCTTCCGACCTGAGGTCTTTCCGTCCTGAGGACTTTCCATCTTGAGGACCTCCCGACCTGAGGACCTTCCGACCTGAGGTCTTTCCGACCTGAGGACCTCCCGACCTGAAGTCCTTCCGACCTGTATTTTCCTTAGAAATAAACCTATTTTCCTTGAGTTCCCCACGGTGTCTTTCAGCCAGTTCAATCAACTCTATTGCCAGGCCCATTTTTCTTTTACCTTGGGCTTTTTAACCTAATTCCAAATTTCATACGTAACAACTTGGGTACACCTTTTTTCAGACTCCGCCCGACCTTTCTTCCTTCCCGATCCTTGCATCTGTCCGATTGCACCCGACTTCTGGGTCATTTAACTTATATCCAGACCCGTCCAGAATCCCACTGCCATTATTTATTATATATTATTTTTTTTATTATTTTGTGCTTAACAATAATTATTGAAAACAATAATATAGTGAAACTTGAAAGCATGGACATACTTAGGTTTATTTAATTATGATTTAAATTGATTTCAAATAGAGTATTAATTTATTTTTGTTTAAATGATATTTTGATAGAATAGTTATTTTTATTAGAAATTATACAAAATAAATAGTGTTATTTTGATTTAAAATACTAAAAAAACAATCTTTTTAACTTTTCATTATTTCCAAATTTTTCAAAATTTCCAAAGTTCATAATACTAAAGAAATGAATGGATTGCTTGATATACTTTCATTAATTATCCAAGTATTCCTACTTTCATTTAATAATAATAGTTTTTTTTATTTATTTATAAAAAGTAGGTTAAGGAAAAGACAAATAATCTTTAATATTTATAAAAGAAAAAAAAAACAAACAAACAAACAATTACACCAACCCATCCATTTTAACAAGCATTTGTGTGTCAATAAGCGGACATGATAGCACAATAATATATATCAGACAACGAATAATATACAAATCTACAACATATATAAAATAAAATTGATCGCACATACTTTATAAAACATGTACTGTTTGTTATATTTTCATACGAGAAAAACAAAGGATTTAACAACGGTAAGGCAAGAGGTCTCTTATTACCAAGACAACCTTACTTCAACACAAGAGTATCAACAAACTGCTGTAAAAACACCGATGTCTGGCTCAGCTCCGAGAGGAGCTTTCACCAACCTCAAAAGGATTAAAAGACACAAACCAACAAATGAGCCTATGATAAATCCGTATAATAGTGTGTGTGAGTGATTTACCTGATCATCAATCATCGATCATTGATCATCATCATCATCGGGTAGCTGTCCAGCAGAAGTTATCTGGATCTGGACTGGCAAGAAGATCCAGGGGTTTGCTGATGCTGTCTTTTAAAATGCTGATCTGCCCTTCTTTGACTAGTATATCTTCGTCGAGGCTTTCTATTTTCTTCCTCAGCATATTGATTTCGGCATTCAGCAGCATGTTCTTCTCTGTGTGCTGCTTAACCTCTTCCCACATCATGTCTCTTTCTTCTGATACCTTCTCCAATACTCCTCTCACTATGCTTAATTCTTTCTTGCAGTCTTGTAATTCATATTGAAGCTGGTTGATGGTTTCATCCTTTTTTATCATCTGTTAAATCAACCAAGACAGTCAGTCTATGGTCCGTTAGCTACAAGGTAGTAGTACAATATGTAAACAATGCTACATTTGAGGTGTTTTTTCGATGACATTTAGAACGACAAAATCAACCAAGACAGTCAATACGGCCCATAAACTACAAATTAGTGCAATTTGTAAACAATGTTACATTTAAGATGTTTTTCTATGAGGTAACAAAATCATCCACACCATGTGAGTTATGATAGAGGTAAATTTTCGCCATCATTTTCAATCACGCTCCTTGGAACTAATTCGTGGCGAAAAATCCATGGTTGATAAAAATGACAGAGGACCAACAATATGCAACATTAAGATTTCTTTTTCTCAAATAAGAGACCATGACAAAAATATCACTGTTGTTG
This sequence comes from Andrographis paniculata, assembly GCF_009805555.1. Lineage (NCBI taxonomy): Eukaryota > Viridiplantae > Streptophyta > Magnoliopsida > Lamiales > Acanthaceae > Andrographis > Andrographis paniculata. The sequence goes on along the minus strand of NW_026137502.1, from coordinate 2,957,328 downwards.
GAAATGAATGGCTGAGCATTCAAGACAACAGAAAGAAACAAAAACTTGCATGAAAAGTACACTTTGTAATAAATTTAATTTAGCTTTATCGGAAACAGATTATAAGCAAATATCAATGCATCTCTTCGTATAAAAACATATGGTTGTCAATCTCGGATAGTGATGGGTAGGAGAGAAAATGGAATGACCACTATTTCAAAACTTAAACATTATACTTACAAAAATATTATGTGTGGAAATTACAATCAAAATACTTAAATACATGTAAAATATTATAAATTAATCTCATAATTATCATTCCAACTAATACGTAAAATCTCATATTGAACACAATAAAATGTCAAAAGATATGGTCATAGATAGTTTATTCACAAAAAAACAACTGAATCATTACTACGTTAGATAAATAAATAATCAAAGTTAAAATCTATCAAATAGTTTTCTTTCTCATTTTCACCCTCCCCATTACTACTCTCGATAGATAATAGTTATATCTGTACTCCGACCTACCCTACCCAGCCCCACCGCAACAAGCTGCGTGTGCATAAACACACTGTGACAGAGCGGCAGTGGCGGCAGAGAGCTGTCTGCTCCACTCTAGCACAATAATGGCACTATTGACTATTATGTAAAAAACTGCATTAAACAGCAGGCATTTGTATCCAGTTGCAAAGGATAAATTAGTTTTTGGACTAACCTTGAGCTCAAGTTCTTTCATCTTGTGGTTTAGACATGAGCAATCATCTACTGCATTTTGTACTTTGCATTTGAGAATGTCATTGCATCTGATAGCTGCAGCAATTTCGGCTTGCAGCTGCTCCAAGTCTTGCTCCTTAGAGTATAGCTTTTCGCGTAACAAACTGGTCAACAAGGTCTCTGCTTTCAGCTCTGACTTGATCATATCCTGACAGGTTTGGTATTGCAGACAGTTGTATTTCATATAGTGACAGTAGAATAAAGTTCACAATGCATAACAAACAAATTACGGATGAACTCTACCTCCGATCTCAGTTCATGCTGTTTTTTCAAATCATCATTTGAGATAGATTTCTGAGAATCCATGCCTCCAGAATTGTGTTCCTGAGGCAACAGGTCAGATTTCTCCTGTAAAACATTGGAAATGGTCTGCAAACTAACTTTCAAGTTTTCAGCTGCCCGTTCTAGTCCTTGAAGCTTCACTTCACATTCCACGACTTCGTGGCCATCAAAACATGAGGCAGAAATTTGGCCCTTGTTTGGTTGAAAGCCACCATTGGTTTTAGCATATTCAAGCAACCTCCTGCAAAGTAGGCTACTCTCTGAAAGCAATGGATGTGTTTGATTTTGCAAGAAGCTAATTCGATTATTTATTTCTTGATCCAACTTAAAAGTTGAAAATGCACCCTCCTTGCCACAGCTTTTCAGACGATCAAGTAAATAAATATTCTCAGACCGAAGCGTATCCACTTGAACCCTGCATGAATCCAGCTCCTTTCTCAGTCCATGCTCCACTGCAGTCGATCGTTTGAGTTCAACTTGTAGCTTTACCTCAAAATCAGGGTTCTCCTTGAGGTTTTTCTTTCCAAGTTCCTCACAAAATGACTGTAATCCTTCAATTGTCTTCTCTTGATCTTTACGGGTTCTTTGAAGTCTAGTAATAGATTGGTGCAAGTCCTTGCATTCTGCAACCTTCTCCTTATAGTTCCTTTCGATGTAATCTCGATCTTCCTCGGCTGATCTAAGTTTGCCTTGCACTTCAGATAGAGTCTCCTGTAAATAACGGTTCTCTTCATTTGCTTCCTTAAATTGAATAGACAAGTCATCAAATTTCTCCTTAGAGTTTGTAATTCTCGATCTAGCATCCTCTTCCATTTCACTAAAAGAAGAGATTTCCCTTTGGAGGCAAACATTCTGCTCTGCCAGTTCCCTTACTCTCTCCCGAAGCCTATGTTCTTCGGTCTGGTATTTCTCCAGCTTGGTTGACCACTCAGTAGATCTCCTATCTAATTCTTTTTCAAGAAGTAGCTGCATCTCATTCCTTTCCTTCTCAAATTTTCGGGTCTGTGCATCAAGTTCTTTCCTTTCATGTTTCAGCTTTTCCCTAAACAAGGCATTATCAGCAATCCTATCCTCCAGCACTGCAGAAACTTCCATCGCCATATTCAACTTTTCCTCTGTTAAGCTTTTGATGGTCTGGATCAATGCAGGCGTACTCAGGCCTCTAAACTGAAGAAACTTTTCTCCCCCAAGTTCTTCTGTGAGAATTGAAACCCTGACCTCAGCTTCCTTAGATTTTTTAAATAGCTCCAAATCAGTATCCATTGCAGCATCACCATTTTCTTCATCGGCTCTTTCTTTGTTGCCAAAAAAAGACATATTCCGCAAGTATTCTGAAATTTCCTCTTGATGAGATCCATCACTAGTCTCAGTGCGCCAATCTCCAGTACAATCTTTTGGGGAGATATCATCAGTATATGCATCAGAATGCCTGATCAGGGATCCCCCGTAGACATCTTCGATAGTGATCGGACTACCATGGTCCAATTCTTTGGACCTCATTTTAGGCAAAAATCGTGACTGAGATAGTCTCTCAACCACATGTTTTGCAAGTTCTCTGGGAGATTCTGGACAATATTTGTTATCGTCCCCGTCATTGGAAGAAAACTGAGGTGGTGGTAATTTGGTTTCTCTGAAGGATTGAGATTTGGGTTTCTGTTTCCTGGAACCATGTGAAGCAGGTGCAGGAAAATGGAGTCTTGGTGGCCGGTTTAACGTAGCATTTCCCTTTTCAAATTGACTATTGCTCTTGGAATTAGCTTTTGCAACGACACACCTTTCCTCCTGCTGTTCTCCATCAATATAACGATCCAAAACTTTATTTGACACATTACTGGAGCAGTATGATGATACCTCTGACAAATCAGACTGTTCTCTGGAAACAGTGGAACCGAACTTCTCCACTCTCAGGCCACTTCCAACCATAGAAGCATCTAGTAACTTCTTTCGAGATTGTCTCTCAGGAGTAAGAGAACGAAACCTGAAAAAACAAAGGCATAGCAGAACACAAAAAAAGGATGTGTTACCAACTATAACTAAAAGATTATACAAGAGTTTGAATATAAAACTTGCAAGCGGGAAACAGAGTGCCTACCGGTACGATTGATGTCCTGAATGCTTGTGACCAGTACTACATGGGGAACCCAGTAGGTCACCATTGTTCAGTGAGCTCTTTCCAGTGTCATGAAGAGTCCCAGAAGAGAATGAGAGGCTTCTTCGTAAACAAGGAGTGGAACCATGTATCAGATCTTCAGAGCTATGCTTGATTTTAGCAGACTTAACCTTTTCTGGTGGTCTTTCCCAGTAAACTTGCTTATCAGTGGATGGTGGAGATCGTTGGTTGTTGTTAGCAGTGTTAGATGAATGTGATCTGAAAAAGAATAGCTTCTTCATCGTTGCGTCTTCGAACTTCAATTATTACTAGTTATTGCAGAACTTGACAGTGTGCCTGCATAAAAGAACAAAATAGAAGAAAAGAGACTGAGCTCACAACAGTTGGAAAACCAAATGGGAACAAGCAAACTATGCACAATCACTGGAAACAATCTCAAACACCACGATGCAATCTTTGAAACAGAAAATAGTCATTCCAAAAGCAGGTGCATGAACTCGGGAGAAACCCCAAAGGCAGAAATCACTAGTGTTAACTTCGACAAGTGGATTTGCAAAATCATCTTCAACTTACACAGACATATATGCACATATAAAAAGTTAGTGGATAATTTAAAGAGTACCAAAGCAAAACTTGGCAGCGAACCAAGAGACTCGCAGCTCCACGAAAACAAATGCAAGAGTACTAGCGATCTTAAAGAAGAAGTGCCCACAGCCATCTTTTCAGCATAACTTTTTAAGTTATCACTAAATATAAAGTAGCAAGAGTTGCATAAAGAAAATTAAAGTGCTACCCATCAACATAAGACCAGTTAAATCAAATAAAGAGAAAGAAAGCAGCATTCTAAGGGCATTAAAAAGGAATAATTGTGCCAAAATAAAAAGAGAGCATAACAAAATCTCAACAATGAGACCGCTGCCAGCATACCCTGGCCTACTTGCTAAAAAGCAGTTTGCAAATAACTGTTGAAATTGTACTTAAATATTTATGCCATGTACATTATGTGTTGGAGTTTCAGCAAAAAATCAGTAATAATTCCTGTCACCATCTTTACCATTTGCAGAAATCATGAAACTCCCATGCCCAAGAAAAAGGCTACTCATTTGCTTCTGAATCATCATTAGACAAACCATCAGTCCCAAACTGATTGTTTAGCCTCAAAGACCAATATACCCCATTACCACCCCCCCCCCCCCCCAATCACCTGTCCCCATATCAAAATTCATTCCCTAACAAACTACACCAACCACAACTGATGCACAAGTCAATAAACTTAAAAGAGGACTGTAAATTAAAATCACATTTCTTAAATGCAACATGCTTACTATTATCAAACCTACAAATACAAATACATCCAAGCTCGCCAAATCCCGAAGCATGAACAACATAATAAAGGTGAAAGGATGAAAGGTGAAACATACCTATTCCTTGATATGCAACAAAATACCCTCAGTGTACCCCAAATCATTTCAATTTAAAATCTGGGAAACAAGAGTGACCGTTAGACATGCCTGTTCAGACTCTTGCCTTACAAAGAAAAGGAAAGTAAGAAAAAACGGAAGGGTTTTCAAAATCACCAATTCAAACACATTAATCACGGAAACAAAATAAACCACAACTGGCATCTACATGATCTACCTGCCAAATATAAGTCCAAGATTCAAATATCCAAACAGAAAGCAGGAATTACATACCGCATGTCAAAGATGAAGTAAACGCTAACGCAATTGAAATCCAAATCCCCACACTCGCTGAAAAAGTAGCACACTCAATCCAAATGCCCAATTAATGCCAAGATACAAAACCTCCACTAACCCACTTAATTCGATTCACAACAAGAAGAAATCACAGCAATGGAGCGCCAATTGTCGGCCTGAACGGCACTGACAGCGAATTAATCGGAGAACGAATTGGTAGTGAGTGGTGAAAAGTTTTAAAATTTCTATGAGGGGCGCGTAAAGGAGGAGGAGGAGGAGCGTGCTCATTTTGTTCCCTTGCGGCGGGACCGACATGACATATTGAAAACTTGTGAGGTCCCAGGTCCTTGACTCCGGGATCTGTTTAGGGAGATTGATGCTGATGGGTAATTGGATCCCTCGGACTGAATTGCGTGGTATCTTTCTCGGGATCTGAACTCCTACGAGCTTATGATACTTTCCGGGTTCCACCGAAATCAGTTGACTTGTGTGGATGAGAAATATGCGCAATGATTTCTGTTGGAGGATTGGAATTTTAGTAATCTAATTTAATTTTTAATTACTAAAATGGCTTTGTTTATACAACATCAATTTTGGAGTTTGACGCTATTTATTTTTTTCAAAAAATCAACAAAAAAAAAATACAAATATAAAATAAATTATATAAATATAAAAATATTTTTAATATTAAATATAATGATGCAAAATACAAACAGTACTATCACATTAAATATATTTTTTTCTCCTAAAATATTTATAATATTTTATTATTGCCAAAATTTCAAAACTCTAAACTCTCGAAAAATCTTTGTCTAAACAAAGCATTTTTTTTTGTACCTAGATACTACTACATGTGTCTTAAGGAATTAGTTGTTAAAGCGGTAGTTGATTTAATTAGTATGTAGATATATAGTGTGTTTTTTTAAGCAAATGCAATGGTAAAAAAAAAAAAAAAAAAAATGAACATGTGAGAAACTAAATTGTGAACTCAATATTATCAATAAAAAAAAAAATTATCAAAAAAGCAACAATTCGCATCAGTAATAATAAACTTCAATATTCTTATTCTCACCATTTAATCGCATTATATATAAACTTCAATAATAATAAACTTCAATACCCTTCCCTCACATATCTATATAAAAAAAAAAAAAAAAATATTCAGTTTTTCTCCGCTAACATTGAAACCACCACCATTCCACTAACTATTCAACCTTTCCTCCCGGGGAAGTATAAAGAACTATTCAAGCTCTTATATATATATATATATATATATATGATATATGATAACTTGCAATCAAATATATACTTAAAAAAGGGTTTTTTTCGTTTCGTCCCTAACAATATATGTCATAACAAAGTATTCATTTTTACTGTTAGATACCATTTTAATTTACAAGATATTATAGATAAATATCGGTTAATTTAATCTTTTTACATTTATTTATATAAGGCTAAATTGCACAAAATTCATTCGTGATTTGAAATTGCACCAAATATCTCGTATTTCTAAAACTGCGTCAAACTCTCTCGTGGTTCATAAACTTTGCGTCTAATCCCCTCAACGGTTCTTATTTAATGGTATTTGATCTAAATGTCCTTAAACTGCGAATAAATTTTAGAATCTCAATTTTTAGATCCCTAAAATTACAAAAATATTTATTTTTTTTTATATATTTAGCCTAAAAAAAGTAAAAATAAACTCTGAGAAAAATAATTATATTTGTAGTTTTAGGGGTTTAGAATTTGATATTCTAAAATTTATTCGCAGCAAATACAGTTAAATAAGGACAGCTGAGAGGTTAAATGCAAAGTGTATGAAACTTTGACTCAGTTTTAAAAGTACCGAAGATTTTGTGCAATTTCATGAAACACAAATGAATTTTGTACAATTTAACCTTTATATAAAAAAACAAATAAATATATAAATATGAGACGGAAGAAATACCATTCTTATAAATATTAAAAAAATCCAATATACTTCTACATAATCAAAATCTATGAAGTAGAAATATATATTTTAATAATTCAACCCACATTATTATTATTATTATTATTATTATTATTATTATTATTATTATTATTTTTATTAATGACCGAATGTATTTAAAATTAAAAATATATTTATCCAAAACGAAATAAAAAATTAACACTATAATAGATTTAAAAATTTAATTTTGAATCGAATCAAACCAATTCACTAAAAAAAATCAGATTTTCTTTTTATTAAGGCCGTCGAATGCTCACCCTTTGTTGGAACTCGGAACCTATATGCTTTGCTTCAATAATTAGCAATAGCCTAAAAGTTAATAATTAAAAAAAAAAAAAAAAAAAATACACGAGAGGCACCGAGAGAGGAAAATGACTTCTCCAATGGAGACGGACGAACAGCTTCCCAACGGCAATTCTTCCACTGTCGCCGCCGTCGCCACTACTGCGTCAAAGACTGGCAAACTGGCGGAGTCTCTGAAGCTCGAGCACCAGTTCCTTCGCGTGCCTTTCGAGCAATATAAGAAGACGATCCGCGCCAACCACCGCGCTTTTGAGAAAGAAATCTCCACTGTAATTTCTGGAATCTCAGACGCCGCCGATGCCGACCTTTCTCGAGACGACGCCCTTCACCAGCTCAATTCTCTCGTCTCCCGATTGCAAGGCCTTAAAAGAAAAGTACTAGTTTCATATTTTTTATATATTTAATTGTTTTCGATCTCTTAATTTGTTAGATTCTTTGTTATCTATTCTGTTTTTGTATATTCCGCTGGCACAAACTTTTAATTTGGTATTGGTCTTAATCATGGAGATGAAACTCAGTTGTCTTTATTCACCTTGTAACTTGGAGTCAGTTTTCACACTTTCGATTTCTTCTAATTTGCTGGTTGATGAATCAGTTAGAAGAGGGAAGCTTAACAGAGCATTTGCAAGCACAGAGATGTCGGACTAGGTTGGAACATCTAGAATCTGCAGATGTGGACAATGTATCGGACTGGAATGCCGTTCGCTTGAAACGAATATTAGTGGATTACATGCTGCGAACGTCATGTTATGAAACTGCTGAAAAGCTTGCTGAAACTTACAATATTCAGGTGATATTTTGGATTGAATGGTTATTTTGGTTTGTTTGTCATTGATTCCTTGTACATTTTGTTACAACTGTATGTTTTGCTTCACTCGACTTGCCATTGCCTAGATTATCATTTGTCTATCTTAGCAGGATCTTGTTGATATAGATGTGTTTTATGAGGCGGCAAAGGTTATTGATGCCCTTAAGAAAAAGGAGGTAGCCCCAGCTTTGGCCTGGTGTGCTGAAAACAAATCCAGGCTGAAGAAGTCAAAGGTAATTACATTCAACTTTTCTTTTCTTTTGGATTTTGTGTTTTTGATCAATATAGTGAAGATCGTAGACTTCCTGAAAATTACTTCCTTAAATTATTCGTTGGGAAAAATGATGTGTTACATGCCGAGGTAGGACTACAATTGGGGGAAGCTCCACCACGTTCCCTGTGAGCACATGAGGGTGGAGTCTAACCTGGTTAAGCTCTCTTTGAGATTAGTCAGTATTCTCCATTAGTTAGGATAACTTTTGGTATTTTTATTTGGTTAGGGTTAGTTATGTAAATAAGTCCCCTAAAGCTTTGAATTACTTAGATAGAGATCGTTGGTTCTTCACTGACTATTCAGTGAGAAGTCATTCTCCTACTTATTGTGATTTATAGTTTGGCTTGGCACCTATAATAAACTACCAAGTTTTAGGGCTAAGATTAATTTTTTTATTTTTGAGGATAAAATAAGGGTGTGATTATATATTGGAAGTGTTTTGGTGTTGTTATGGTGATAGTAAAAGTTGAATAAAAAGTTGGAAGTTAATTTGATGTAAATAGGTGTTGAATATGATGTTTTTTAGGAAGAAATTTAATGAATAGTGTGAAAAAAAACTTGAAAACACAAGTAAAAAAGCCTAAGATATTGCATGTATGAGTGTTTTTTGGCCAAGAATAGGCATAGTAAATCTCTTTGAATTATATTTGTGTTAATATCTTGTACAGCATTCTCATTTTCCATTCAACTTAAAAGAAAAAGCGGTCAATGCATGAGAAGCTTGGATTCCCATAATGAATTTTGAACTTGGTTAATTTTATGCTGGATAAAATAGATATCTCTTTAGTTTAAATATTTCATTACCCAATGATGAGTCATTATGCTTTGTCTCCTCAACATTTTTTATTATTAAGTTCCACTATTCAATTGAAACAAGTGTAGCTGTAATACCCTCAAATTATCATCTTTAGTTGTGTAATTTTCTTTCCTTTCCAAGTGGTTCCTGCTTATGATATTTCCTTTCTGTCTGTGTTCATGCAGCATCTTACATTTTGTTTTCGCACTATCTTTAATGGTAGACCTTCATGAAGTTTTTCCTTTGATTTCTCATATGATATGTTTCAGCCTACTTATATCATTATTTGGGAAAGTTTGTGACTTTCATTCATTTGTCTGTATAAGACATGATTAACAGTGGATGCTTTTGCAGAGCAAACTAGAGTTCCAGTTGAGACTACAAGAAATCATTGAGTTGGTTAGAGCTGACCAAAGTATACGTGCTATAGCATATGCTCGTAAATATCTAGCTCCTTGGGGAGCCACCCATATGAAAGAATTGCAGCGGGTCATGGCGACCCTTGCTTTTAAAAGTACCACTGAATGCGCAACATACAAGGTGAAAACACTTAACTTCCTTTTGAATCTTGAAATTTCAATAGTAACATTTGGATGTGAACCATTTGTATTATAATCTGTTGTAATATTTTGTGGGAAAATATTTTTAAATCGTGTAGAAAAGTGAAAATCATGTGTTTGATTGGATTGATTTTTTGTATTGGATGTTTTGTGTGCTGGACTGGTGGTGTTGCATAAAATGTATAAGCATTCACAATGAACTTTTTAGTGCTAATTATTAGTTTTAATTATTTTAGTATACTATAGATTTAACATGCATAGTGAAAAGAGGTAACAATGAATATGAAAATTCTAAAATTAAGAATTGGTCATTTTACTCTTGTATTCAATTGACTTAATAAACAATATATATCTTAATATTATGTTTTATAGTAGTCAATGTCATAATATGTATTGATGATAATTACTATATAGCATAATCGTCTGCCTTTGGAAAAAAAGAGCTGAGAATCTGATTATTAAATATCTTTAAGTGCTTGGGTTGCATGGAATATAGAGAGGTCAAAATTTGCTTGAAAATTAAACCAAATATGCATATTGGTTTCATGCACTTTTTAGATTGCTAAAATTGAAGATAAGACATGATGAACATTTTATGAGACATACAGTAATGAAAAGTTTTGATTCAGTTGTCTGTATATGTCCTGAAATATCAATCAGTATAGAATAGCTAGATGTATAACAGCATCTATGCTTGATTATTAGGCTTTGGACTATTGGAATGTGAATGATGTGATAATGAATTAATTTTAAATTTCAACGGGATATAGAATGACTAGTTATTCATTTTTACTGTTTACATGTATAGCAAGAAATTGTTTTAAGATGTTTGGTGGGTAATATTTTGATATCTGTTACTTGGGGTGGGAAATTAGCAACAAAACAAATTGATGTTTTGTGTTGTACTGAAGTATTAGTTAATCTACGTTTTTCTTTCCACTATCGTGTTTAGTTTGGAGTACAATTTGGTTTCGCCATTTGCATCCATATAACACATCTACTTTCTAGTGACTCTTCCTTTTAGAGTGGACCCTTTTAAACATGCTTATCAGGGATGCTTGACTCGACTCCCAATAGTATTGATTGACCTCTCAAATTGGTTTATTATTCTCTAAGCTGTAACTGACTGATTAATACTTAAATCGAAAGAAAGAAATGGCATAATTAGAAGCATTTGTCTGCATCAATAGAACAATAGAACTTTAACTACAGCCATCAAATTCTATCATGATGTACAATGTTGGAGCATTTTGTTGTCTATCAGCTACTGTGTTTAGTCGTCAGGTGTGATCCAATATAAGCAATGTTGGACATTTTTCTCGTTAATGTCTACAAAATTTCTCGTTCTATGTTATCCTTGTCAACATATACGTATATTACCAATGAAATGATGCGAACCCATAGCAATGCATGTATTTTTTGACTTACAGATTGGGTCTGTCTTGATTTCTATCAGGTCTTGTTTGAGGAAAAGCAATGGGATTACTTAGTCGACCAATTCAAGCAAGAATTCTACAGATTATATGGAATGACTGTCGAGCCTTTACTGAATATATATCTGCAGGCTGGCTTGTCAGCTCTGAAGACACCGTATCCATATTCTAATAAATTCTCTTTCGATACTCAGTATTCTAGTTTACACAAGAATCGGACTTCTTTTTCAAATTTGAATCCTCGTATCTTCTAGAGTAATTCCATTAGTTGGTTCATGATTGAATTCAGCCACTTTTGGTCCCATCGAAACGTCTTTGAAAAATCACTTCAATTCACTACTTTTACTTAGCTGTGGCTAAATAATACTCATTCCGTTTACCTTGTCCATCTTTCTATTTCTTTTTGTCCCCCTTATTCTGTTATTTTTCCTTTTTGAAAAATAATTATACATTTTAATTTTATTTTATTTAATTTTAATTTTAATTAGACTAATTTTAATTTTAATTAGACTGATTATTTTCAGTAATACATTTTTAATTATTTACTAATTATACATCTCCTAGATTCCTGTGTCTACAGTAAATGGGACACAGCAGCCGGGACGGAGGGAGTATATCACCATTCTGAGTACCTTCATGGGACTAAAGATGCTCGATATTGGCTCCAAATATAGATTCTACAAATCGAGTTCAACTAAAAGTTTGTTATTGTCGGACCTGTCCAAACATGCTTTTTCTAATATGTCTCGACGTAGATTTCTCCCTTGACTTGTCTTAGATTTTGTTACGAAGATGACTGCACCAAGGAAGATCCTCTATCGCAGGAGGGGTTCCGGAAATTAGCGCAGCATTTGCCGTACTCAAAGCAGCATCACTCAAAGATGGTCTGCTACATCAGCAAAGAGCTAATGGATAACGAGAATCCTCCTCTTGTCTTGCCAAACGGCTACACTTACAGCACAAAGGTTTGATTCATCTGTCGATCCCCCGGATCATTAAAACTTGTCAAAACTTCCGAGACTCCATTGATGACCTTCCCATCATTGTTCTTAAACCTTACAGGCCCTCGAGGACATGGCGAAACAAAACCACGGGAAAATCACCTGTCCAAGAACAGGATTAGTCTGCAACTACACCGACCTGATCAAGGCGTATGTGTCGTAAAAGATTCGGGTTCAGGTATGAATCAGCTCTATATTACTGTGTAGATTTGCTCTTGCATGTATGTATGTATGTTTGGTACAAAAAAATTCTGGAGATGATGCACCTGCTGTATTGACATTACAAAGAGATCTAAAAACCTCTAATTGCATAAGCTTTACTTTGTGGAATAACGAATATAGAATTCTATAGAAAATCCTCCAGCGAAATCATAATCAAAATTTACATTGAGACGAAATTAGAGATTAAATTACAATTCTAAAATTTACGTAGCTAACGTTATTTGTCACTAATTTTTGTTATAAATATGTTATTGTTTTTTGTAGTAATTGTGTATTGAACTTCTTCAATATTTTTACCGACACTTGTGTTTAAATAAATTTTAAAACAAAAGTTGAAATGGTGCATATAAACAACAAACTCATGTTTTAAAATAATTACATTTTTTTTGTTAAATTTTTGTAATTTATCGATATCTGAAATGTGTTGATCTTGATCTGTTTAGGCTATTTTTATATTATTTTTTTATATACTATTTATTATTTTTAGCAACAACAAATATTTATTTGTTTGGTGATTGGATTTTAAGTTATTTGAATAGTAAAAATTTTGAATCTAAATAGATGATTTTGAATGTAAAATTGATTTTTTAAATGAATTGTAGATTTAAAATCCAATCCTCCTAACAAACACACCTTATATGTATATTATAAACCTATATTTATTAGTATGTATTTTTAAAATATAAAACAAAATTTAAAATTATAAATTTATGGTTGTATGTGTATAGCTCGGTTTTAACTAGTGCACTATAAATATAAAAATCTATACCAAATCTGTCAAATTCAAAATGATTTCAAAGGATTAGGTGGGTTTTGACGTAATAGAAAAAAAAAAAAGAAAAATCTTTAATGAGTGTAATTTTCAAATATTTAAAATCTTTTATTTCTAGTATCTTAGGAATTACTGAATAATGTTGTGGTGTACAGAGTTAACTTGTGATTTTGGTCTATCTGTCATATATAGTTTGCAAGTGTTACGTTTGAGTAGGGCTGCTAATTGTATTATATATTCCCTCAGTCTCACCACAATTTATACTATTTCTATTTTTGTCTGTCCCGTAACAATCAACACTTTTTTATTTTTGGTAAAAATTATTAAACTAAAACATATTTAACAAATATAAATCAAGTTAATTAACTACATAACATACAATATCATATAAATGAAGTAGGACCACTCAAAATCCCTTTATTTCTACCTCTTTCTTAAAAAAATAATATTTTTATCTATATTTAAAACTACACATCTTTAATAAAATTAATTTATGTTAATTATAAATAAACAAAAATATTTTTTTATTTACTTGTATTATAGAAAATTTTATTCTCTACAAAATGATATCCATATTGCATATATTTTTTAATTGCTATATAATTTTTAAATATTTAAACATATATTTGATTTTTTTTAATCATATATATTAAATTTATTTTAAAACTATAAATATTATTAATTATACAAAAAAATAGTATCATAATATCATAACTAATTATTATTAACTAAATAAACATCCTTATCTTAAATACTGTATCCCTAATAAAATGGTTCAATTCCGATAGGACAGAGGAAGTACATCCCTAATCAAAGGGCTCAATTCCGATAGGACAGAGGAAGTACATTACATAATAAATATTTTTACAATTTATAATTTATAGTAAATAACTCTCAACCTCAAAATATATCTTCTTATAAAAATTAATATTCAATACTATCTTCCTATTTTGGTAAAATAGTGATACATCAATGCTAAAAAAATTTACAAAATATCAAACCTCCTTACATATTTTCACTAATTATAAATTCAAATAAAAACACCAAACAAACAAAGTCTACCACCAAACGCAACCCATATTTTCAAGCCCAGCCCAACTCCCCAACTTAATCTCTATAAAACCTGGGAGAGAAAAACGCAATTAGGGTTCTTAACAAGACAGCCGCTCATCAGCGCGCAGGCGTCTCCTTCCTCGTATGCATCTATCTCTTCACTTAATTTCGTTTTGTTGTCGGGGCTGAATTGCATGGGGGGAGCTTGAACGAATTCTTATTCCTGTTCGTTGCTCTGAATATGCCTGCGGGTTTTCTGCAGGCTGCCCAGCGATATTTCCAGCCCTTCACATTAACGAATGGCATCATAGTACGGGTTTGTTTTTGCACTGTCAAATGGATTTGAGTTTGGGATTTTTCTAATAGAAAAGGCAAAATACAGCCTTTTTTTTCCCCAGGATTTCCCTATTCTGTCCGTTTGGCTGATAATCGTCGCAAATCCGCCTCCAATTGCCCTTACATTATACGCATTTGTTGCTTTTGAATTTGGAATTGGGAAAGTGTTTTTGTGTTCTGAGGAGTTGCTTTGTTCGGGTGTTTTGCAATTTTAGGTTTTAAGAAATTCCGTTTGGGGTTCCAATGGAAGTTGGTTTGTTTGTGGTTTGTGGTTTGTGAAGGATCGACATCTTCTTCATCGCAGGTTCTATATGAAAGAGGGTAGACTTGCTCAACAGTTTCGATTGGCCAATTTGTTGAATTAAAATTTGATATTTCAAGCATCAATCTTGGTTTAAATTTCGTGGTTTTTAGTTCTAGCTGTAGCTGCTCTGATTCAATTCAAGTAGTTGGGATTTTTTTTTCTATTCCCATTTCTTAAAAACTTTTTTTGTTTCGAAATAGTTGTTTTTGTCGCCAAGTATTAAGCATCCATCTTGAAGTTGTTCTTAGGCCATTTATTCTGAATATGCAGTTATTACATTAAATTTATTTCAATCATAACTTAATTTTTCACTATTATTTTTTTAAATATTTAATTTTTTCAATAATTTTAAACAGTATTTTATTTTTATAATTTAAAATATTTTTATAAAAATTTAGAAAGATAAAAAAAAATTAAAAGTTAAAATTAAAAAAATTATTTTTTTAAAAAAAAAAAAGAAAAAAAAAAGAAGCAATGTCCTTTTTCTTGGAGGTTGATTAATTTGGCGTCGGCTAAGGGGTTGTTATTAAGGCCGTGTAAATGTTTGTTGAGGGGTTTTGAATTTTTGGGTTGAAAGTTAGAATTGTAGAAATTTTGAAATGAAATAGTTATATTATCCCAATTTATATAAATAGATGTTAGAAGTGATCTTTGTTTAAGATTAATAATGATAGAAATTTGGAGAAATATGCTAAGGGTGTGTTTGTTTGGGGGTTTGGATTTTGGATTGAGATTTGAATAGTAAAAATTTTGAATTTGAATAGTTGTATGATGTGATATAAATAGGGTTTGATGTGATGTTTTGAATGTAAAATTGATTTTTAGTATAATATAAAAAATGAAAAATAGGTGTTTGATGTGATGTTTTTGGGGGGAAAAAATTGGATGAATAGTAGAAATCCTCCAAAATTCTTCAAACAAACACACCCTTATAAGAATAATCATTATAAAAATAAAAATAAATAAGGTAATATGTTAATTTTTTTAAAAAAATGTATTTTTGAAAATTTGATTTTTCCAAATAAAAACACACCATGAATTATATTCACAATATTTTTAAAGGATTTAAATTTGGGATTTTGTAATAAATTAAAAAATAATTAGTTTTTATTGGTTAATAGTATTGTGTTAAAATGTTTTGACATTTTTCTTCTTATGTATGAAGTAATTGTATATGTTTAGAGGTATGTTTATTTTTTTTTTAAATAAAAAAATAATACTTTTTGATAATATAACGTTATGAAATTTTTTCAAGCTAAGTATATATATATATATGTAAGTATAAATGTTGTAATTATACATATAAATATATATATGTTGTTAATAAATATTAGTCAAGTATAAATGTAAATATAAATAAATATTTGTTTGCAAAAGTTATTTATAAGTATTGTATATGTATTAATATATACATAAATGTATATATATGTTGTAATCATATCAAAAAAATGATATACCTACTACAAAAGATAGTAATACCTACATAAGTTAAAAGTTGTATATATATATATATATGTTGTAATCATGTTGCACTTATCCTTTTGTATGCACCTGTATTAGAAGAAATTTGTACTTCGAGATTAAAGTCGATACCATTTAGTTTTTCCATCTTACTCGAATATAATATTATATATATTTTAACAAATAGTATATATTTCACAACTTACAAGAAAATTTCTCAACAATACAATATATTTTTTTATATGAAATGCGTCTTTGCAATCCAAAAACTCATTTTCATTGCAACTTTTTATGCGAGACACAAGAATAAATTATATTCAACATGTGGACTAATAACGCCGTGTAACCAATTGGAAATTTTATCAAGATTTATCTAGGAACATTCCGAAATGATGGATGCAATATTAGCAAGTAAAAACACTAATTTAAGGGAATTTAACTTTTTGATGTTCTTGTTCGATGGATAACAAAAAAAAAAAAAAACAACTGAACGGACACAAATAAACTGCAAAAAAAACTGTCTGCAACTGCACCACTTTTTTTTTTTTTTTTTTTTTATATATCCTAATAAATTTATATAAATATTAAGAAATTAAATTAGAATTACTTCCAATACTTTCCCCGTAATTCTAGTTTAACACGTTCAAATCTTTGATCCCCATCAAAGTTCGTAACCTTTCAAATTCACCCTTCGACGAATGCAATCTTGCCTTCTGCACTTGAGCTGGTGGTTCGATGGACTCCAAAATCCCTTGAGCATCCATAATGGCTTCCATCTTAATTGTTCGGGTAGTATAATTCGTCGAGGTTAACATAGGACATTGGAAAGGGATAACGCTGCCTTCTTTACTTTGTTGTGACGCTATCGACATGTCTTTAAATTTGAGATATTTAGGCATCAATCGAGCTTTGATACCAAGTGTTAGAAATATTATCAAGATTTATCCAAGAACACTCCAAAATGATTGATGCAATATTAGCAAGTAAAAACACTAGTTTTGAGGAAATTAACTTTGATGTTCTTGTTCGATGGATAACAAAAAAACAAAGAAAAAAAATTGAACGGACACAAATAATTGTAAGAGAAAACTACGTGCAACTGCATCATTTTTATTTTTTTTTATCCTAATAAATTTATATAAATATTAAGAAACTAAATTAGAATTACTTCCAATATAACCACCTCGAAAAAATAGTATGTAGAAGGTTATACCTACAATAGATGATCGATGTACTTATACAAGCTTAAAGTTGTACCTATATAAGAATCACTACAAGAAGGATCCCAACAATACAACGTCCTTTTTATGCTAAATGTGCCTTTACAATCTAAAAAGCACACTTATCGCCACGTCTCATATGGTATACGAGACTACATAGGAATGAAGATCCACTTTGAGCATTTTAAATCTTGTACTTGTAGACAAATGACAACGAAATCAATAACGATAACGATTTAGGGTTTAGCCATAACGATTTCGATCGAATAAACATCATTAGTTAAAGAAAGTATTGTTCATGTTGAAACTTTTGAATAAATTTGATAATTTTGTGAATAGTGTTTTATAAAAAAGATAAAAATAGAATTTTCAAAGTTTAAAAATATAAATAATGTGTAATTTTTTATTTTTTAAGAAAAGAAACAAAAGAGGGGATAACTAAAGAAATTTTTCTGATGAATTAAGTATTCATCGTCTATTAACTTTTAAAAAATTGTGTAAAAACGAAAAGTAAACATCATTAGGTTTTTCCAAACCTAAATTCAATCATATCCGCATGTCATATAAATTTATTACTACAATTCACACTCCATATTTAACTTTGAGTAATAAGAATAGCAAGGGGGCGAGGGGCGAGCGGCGAGTTCTGAGTCGAAGCACCGCATATCGGGATATCACTGCTCTACGTCGCCGCCGCCGTCGGGAATAATGAAATTTCAAATCGAAGATGTTACAGTATACTTCCCCTACGACAACATCTACCCGGAGCAATACTCCTACATGGTTGAACTCAAGCGCGCTCTCGATGCCAAAGGTCACTGCCTACTGGAGATGCCCACCGGCACCGGGAAGACAATCGCCCTTCTCTCACTAATCACAAGCTACGTCTTGTCCAAGCCCTCGAATCCGGTTAAATTGCTTTATTGCACCCGTACCGTACACGAGATGGAGAAAACCCTAGCGGAATTGAGGTTCTTGCACAATTATCAGGTCAAGCATTTGGGGCCGTCGGCGAGGATTCTTGCTCTGGGGCTTTCATCCAGGAAGAACTTGTGCGTGAATCCAAGTGTTGTGTCCGCCGAGAATCGGGATTCTGTCGACGCCTCGTGCCGGAAGCTTACTGCGAGTTGGGTCAGAGCAATGGCGGTTGAGAACCCTAATATTCCTACGTGTGAGTTCTTTGAGAATTATGAGAAGGCTGCCTCAGATGCTGTCCTGCCTCCCGGAGTTTACACATTGCAGGTTTTGCTCCATTTTTTTTTTCCTGTAAAATGTTTGTGCGATTAATGCTTTTACGCGTGGATAATCAAATCTTGACATTCTGTTTCTTCTTGTGATATCTGAAGGATCTTAGGACGTTTGGGAAGGAAAAAGGGTGGTGCCCTTACTTCTTAGCTCGCCATATGGTGCAATTTGCAAATGTTGTGGTATATAGCTATCAGTACCTCCTCGACCCAAAAGTTGCTGGAATCATATCAAAAGAGATGCAGAGAGAGTGCGTTGTGGTGTTTGATGAGGCCCACAATATTGACAATGTGTGCATTGAAGCACTCAGTGTTAGTGTAAGAAGGCAGACACTTGAAGGAGCAACAAGAAATCTGAGTAGGATGTCCCAGGAGATTGAGAGGTACGAACTTTCTGTGTCTTATAAAGCATATGCAATCTACTTACTTGAATATATTAATCTCAAATTTATGTGTTTTAACTATTTGATGATTTGGAAAATTAGAAGATTTGCTTAGTTTGGTCTTCATTTTGTGCTTGTTTGGGGGTTTGGATTTTCGATCAAGATTTGAATAGTAAAATTTTTGAATTTGAATAGTTGTACGATGTAATATAAATAGGCTGTTTTGAATGTAAAATTATTTTTTAATATAATATAAGTGTTTGATTTGATGTTTTTTAGCGGAAAAAATTTAATGAATAATGAAAATTGGCGGGAATCTTTGGAACAAACAGTCTTTGGATTATATGGTGCCTAGGAGTATGCTTTTATTTTTTTTTTTGAGAAATCTGTAGTTAGAAAACAAATGGGTATAATGTGCATCTAGACTGCTGAGTATTGTAAAACTATTTACAGAACCTTGTATGAATTGAAACGTGAAAGCTTTTGCATGATGAAGTGCATGTTGAATTTAATTTTGAATTTTCAACTCTCAATGTGAGCTATAGAAATCTTCTGTGCTACAAAACTTCATTCTTTAGTCCATTATTTCTATTGATTTCATAATTTCTAAGTTATTTTCATTACTTATGTTATGTCTTAATTTGATGATAATCTGAACCAACCTTTTCATGTAAAAAAACAATAGAATCTTTATTGATTATGCCTTTTTTAAACCTTCCAATTTCGAAAAGTTTGTGATGACTAAAAAAGGAAAATGACTCATTAATATATGTTATTTAATCGTAAGTTTATTAACTTGGTAGGAAGGTTAAAGGCCACCGATGCTGGTCGTTTACGCGCAGAATACAACCGGCTGGTTGAGGGGTTGGCACAGAGGGGGAACCTACCACGTACGTAGAATCATTCATATTTTACTGGAACCAAGGCTGAATTTCTCATCATTATCTCATCGTAACAGCATTTGTCTTTTTGCTTCTTACAGTTGGTGATGCTTGGCTCGGGAATCCTGCTTTACCCGATGATATATTAAAAGAAGCTGTGCCTGGAAATATCAGACGTGCAGAGCATTTCTTATCTGTTTTGCGAAGATTGGTCCAGTACCTAAAAGGGCGACTACAAACTGAAAATGTGGAAAAGGAGGGGCCTGTCACATTTGTTGCTTCCATTAATTCACAAATTGGAATTGATCAGAAGATGCTAAGGTTTTGTTATGACAGGCTTCACTCCCTTATGTTAACTTTGGAGATAACCGACACTGATGAATTTTTGCATATCCAAACAATATGTGATCTGGCTACTCTTGTGGGAACCTACACTCGAGGATTTTCAATAATAATTGAGCCCTTTGATGAAAGAATGCCACATATACCTGATCCTGTACTCCAGGTACTGTGCCTTCAATTTGTGTGGGCCAAAATAATTACATGCGCACTTTGTATCTTGGCTTCATTAGTCAGGGTTAGACATCTTTTGGTTCTATACCCATTTTTTGTTCTAGCATTAAGTTCTCGATTATTGACAGTCTTCAACTACATTTTTATTATGGATATTATCTGTTGGTACTTGAAAAATTGACTTACAGTCTTTTTTCCTTTATTTCGTCAATTCTTTCTTTTTGAACTGTTGAATGTGTATTTGTTATTTTATAATGCTGTTTTAGGTTTTATTAGCCTCTTCTCATGAAATGTTGAATGTTTTCAGCTTTGTTGTCATGATGCCTCCCTCGCTATAAAGCCTGTGTTTGAACGATTCCAATCTGTTGTAATAACTTCTGGGACACTGAGCCCCATTGATCTCTACCCTCGACTTCTTAATTTCAATCCTGTGGTTAGTCGAAGCTTTACAATGTCATTAACAAGGGATTGCATATGCCCGATGGTTCTCACGCGTGGAAGGTCTGCAGTTTTGACTCTGGTCCATTTACTGTATAGATTTATTACTATTATCTTATTTACTTCCAGGAGAAAGATGGATGCTGACAGTTATGTAACACTTCCTCCACTGACCAATTTTCAGTGATCAGCTCCCTGTAAGCACAAAGTATGACCTGAGAAGTGATCCTGGAGTTGAGAAAAATTATGGAAAACTTTTGCTTGAAATGGTGTCTGTTGTTCCCGATGGTATTGTGTGCTTCTTTGTCAGCTATTCTTACATGGATGGAATTGTTAACAGTTGGCATGAATCTGGAATTCTGAAGGTAAGCATTCAAAATAATTTTTTTTTGGAAAGGCATTATTGTCTCAAGTTACTTGAGGTCTCTCTGTGTCTTTTGTCATTGTTTTGTGTTTCATTTACCTATTTCGATCGTATTTCAGGAGATAATGCAGCATAAACTGGTCTTCATAGAGACACAGGATGTTGTTGAAACTACATTAGCCTTAGATAATTATCGTAAAGCTTGTGATTGTGGAAGGGGTGCTGTGTTTTTCTCAGTTGCCAGGTAAGTTCTCTACAAATTTCTGTGTCATCCAGTTGTAGAACTGCATCCTTGGTGGGGTTTAAAAGGATTTCAGGAAAAGGATTAAAGGAATCAACTATGTTTTTGGTTCACAGAGCACAACACATATATCGGTTGCAGGAAATAGAAGCTGAATTTATTTTTGGAAATAGTTGATGTGCATTTGTTAAAAATCTTTTTTGGCGTGCTATAGGTAATTGAGGTGTACAATCTTTAGGAGTATCTAGCCCAAACAATTGTTATAGTTTTATAATTATATGAAGGCCATCTGGTGCCTGTGAGATTGAGCATCCACTTGTTTTACTCTTGCATGCTAATGTAGGACTTTTGTTTCAACATCGGTTATGTCTTATGTTCAGCTTTATAATGGTTTTTTTGTTGCTGTATATCTTTTTGTTTCTCATTTATATGCTCTGTAATGACCGTTACATCATTAACTCACAGGGGAAAAGTGGCAGAAGGTATTGACTTTGATAGGCATTACGGCAGACTTGTAATTATGTTTGGTGTTCCTTTCCAGTACACATTAAGCAGGTTAGCTAATATTAGTTTTGTGGTGATACTCTCTCTTATACTAAAACTGCATGTAATATATTCTTGTCATTCACTGTGCTGTATTCTTGTACTACACTAGTGACGACTCTTTCTTGAATAGAATACTTTTGAATAATCCTGCTACTGTATTATTGTGTTGAAACCTTTAAAGGACATGCATCAACCTTTCTAATTTCTGCCTGTTAGACTTACAATCTTATTTTGCGACTGGATGGGGCTTAACAATGTTTTAATTGCAGAATCTTGCTTGCACGATTGGAATATTTGCGAGAGACGTTCCAAATAAAAGAGGGCGATTTTTTGACTTTTGATGCTTTGGTAAATTCTGATATACATGTGTGTATTTTACATTATTATTAATGAAAGTTAGGTGTTATATTAGTATGTATTCACAGACTTTTGGTATAATATACAGAGGCAAGCGGCCCAGTGTGTTGGACGAGTTATACGATCAAAGGCAGATTATGGGATGATGATATTTGCTGACAAGAGGTTTGTTTTCTTGTTCAGAATGTAGAGGCAAATCTTTCTTATTCGGAAAAGCTTTGATGATTTCTCAAGGCATGATCTAAACTGCCAAAACTATATGCTTCAATTTTCAAATATTCTCTCAGTTGGAACTACCCGGGGGAAAATTCCTGGCTTTGGTATATCCGTTTGTTTTGCTTCTAGTATGACTATTAGATCAGATATATAATATTGTTTCTTGATTTTGTGTGGATTAGATATAGTCGTCACGACAAGCGCTCAAAGTTGCCCAGTTGGATACTATCTCATTTACGTGATGCACATCTCAA
Source organism: Andrographis paniculata (assembly GCF_009805555.1). NCBI lineage: Eukaryota > Viridiplantae > Streptophyta > Magnoliopsida > Lamiales > Acanthaceae > Andrographis > Andrographis paniculata. The sequence continues at coordinate 2,934,513 of NW_026137502.1, read as the reverse complement.
CTTGAGCACGGACATGGCTGTACATATTGCAAGAGAGGTATGCATATAACATTACTTTGTTGAGCTCCAAAATTATTAAAATTGCATAGATAAAATTTTCAAGCATCTTGACGTTGAAACTTAGTTTCAGCTCTTATATTGTCCCGATTGTTGGCTGATTGACCAAGGGCATGTTTTCTCACTAGGATTTTTATCCCACTATAATTTTCATGTATACTACTTTTAGTTCATGGGATTCAAGCCAAATCCCTCAAGCTAAATATGGCCTAAACTAATTATGTTGTGTTTGCTTAGGGGTTTGGATTTTGATTTGATATTTGAATAGTAAAAGTTTTGAATTTGAATAGTTGTATAATGTGATAGAAAATATGTATTGATTTGATGTTTTGAATGTAAAAATAATTTTTAGTATGATATAAAAAATATGTGTTTGATTTGATGTCTTGAATGTAAAAATAATTTTTAGTATAATATAAAAAATATGTGTTTGATTTGATGTTTTTAGGGAAAATTTTTTTGATGAATAGTAAAAATTGGATAAAGTTTTGTATGCAAACACACCCTTAGTGTACATATACTGGAGGGGCAGCATTGTTTGCTTTTAGGGTATTCCTGGTAGCAACATGAACTTGAATGTGATTGGCGACAATGTCATATGCATTATATTCATCATTTGTCAAAATGCATTTATACACACACACATACATATATATATATATATATAGTTGAATGATTCTGTAATTATTTGACAATGCATGTAGTTCTTGAGGAGGATGGCTCAGCCATATGACAAGACTGGCGGGATGGGTAAAAGGACGCTACTGTCCCAGGATGACTTAGAGAAGATAGCCAATGGAGTCGAGGACTTGGCCTTTTGACATGTTTCTTCTGCTCTTTGTTGTAGGTAAAACTGCTTTCTTGTCGCATTCTAATTCATCAACCTTTTTGTCTGTGTGTTCGAAATTCCCTATTTTGTAGCAGAAATAGGATTTTGATTGGTTATACCTAAAGCTCTGTTGCAAAAGCAACATTTTATGCTAGCTACCGATTACTGAAAATTTCAATTATATTTCGAAGTGTTTTAGCAGATGGATCAAGAATCCAATATTCACACCAAATTTTAGATACATATACATGATTACAATTTTGTTTTTTGTTTTTACGACAATTCATATGTATCATATCTTGTTGTCCTCGGCTCCTCGTGTGGCAATGCATCAAATATATAGGCTTTCTGCTTTTTGGCAAAATTGCGCAAAATGTGTATGTGGTTTTACGAAATTGCGTCAAATACTCTATATTTTCAAAATTATATCAAATTTTCTCATGGTTTCATTATCTCTCTGTTTAATCCCTTTCGGTCATTCGTGTTTGATCTGTATGCTCCCAAACTGCAAATAAATGTCAGAATTTTTATTTCTATAGATTTAACCTCAAAGTACAATAAATATACTCATAAATATTTGTCTTTCTCCAATTTTAAGAGTTCTTTTACTGTTCTTTGTGACTAGATGTAAGAGGAATATATATATATTTGCAATTTTAGAAGTTCAGAACTTGAAAATTTGAAATTTATTTACAGTTTAGGTGCATGTAGGTCAAATATTGTCAAATAAGGGAGGTCATCGGAATTTGACGCAATTTTGTATAAAATACTTAGGTTTTGTGCAATTAAGTTTTTTTTTTAGTTATATTTGATTGTTTGTGCTAGCCACTCTATGTGAATTTTTGTAAAAAGATAATCACAGAACCAAAACAAACAAGATTTAAATTGAGCCAAACAATTTAAATCAAACAAATAAGAACACGAATCCACCGAATGGCACACAAATTTGATACATTCGTGTTATGTGTTTGGTTGGTTAAATTGTTTGGTTCAATTTAAAGCTTGTTTGTTTTGGTTTTGTGATTAAAAAAAATAATAATAATTAATAGAACAGAAAATTAAGAAAAAAAAGATTATATGTCAATGGCTAACTTTTAAAACGTATACTTTTACAAAAATTCACATAGAGGCAGGCACAAACGTTCAAACACTACAATTAGGTTATGGAGGACTTATGTTATAGGATTTTTTAATGTTTGTTCATGTAGAGTTGTTTTGCTTTAATGAATCTCTTTGGACAATTTTCATGCATACGAAAAGGTGACACAGCCCAATCTTTGAGGTAATTCATAATTGACATTTTTTTTTCTTTTATTCCATAACCATTATTATTATTATTATTATTATTATTATTTATTATTATTTTTTAATATATAAATTTTATTAAATCAAAATATACTTCTCTCGTCTAAGATAATTAGTAACACAATATTTAAAGAAATAATGTTTAATAAGTAATAATAAATTATGATATTATTTTAATATTTTTTATTGGGATATAATTTTTTAAATATTTGAATACATATTCTATTTTTTTTAATCATATATATTAAATTTATTTTAAAATTATCAATATTATTAATTACATAAAAAATAAGATAATATTGTAATTCACTTTTATTAACTAATTAAATATTATTTTAAATATGGTATCACTAACACAATATTTAGATGGGTGGACTATTTATTTATTTATTTAAAAAATATACTATAAAATATGTTAATTTAATATTTTTTTTAATGAATATTATAAAAAAAAATAATACATACATATCATATATAATATTTTATTCTTTTCATATAAAATATATATATAAAAAAATAAAAATTAAACACACGTATAGAGAATAAAGTGAAAAGGCAATTCAATTCCTCAAAACATTAATTATCAATAATTAATCTGATTTATTTGGTGAACATATTTGTTTGTTTGATTTTTTTGATGAAATAATTATTGCGATATAAAACTAGAGCGGACTGTAGGCCAATTCGTGTCGCATGTAATACTTTAGACAGGTTAAACGGTTTATTATTGCGTCGAATTCGTAATTTAAATTAAATTATCTTTTATCGTATGTCGTGTTAATGTTAATTTTTACTAATTCGAACATAATTAAAATTAAATTTACTTTAAATTAATATAAAGTAAATTATTAAATTATAATTATTTTATGTATATAATAAACATATTAATTACTATTAATATATTATAATAGGATTGTCCTGTCAAGTTAGTTCTGAGGTGAGAAACTTAACTCTAATCCTACCATACCATGTTTGTGCAACTCGTATACATAATTAAATTAAAATATTTGACCCAAACACAATTATTTCGTGTGGTAATATCAATTCAATTTTTATTGGCTCTCTGTATAGCGTAAGTCTTTAATATATAAAATAATATTTTATATTAAATATTAAAAAGTATATATATATATTTTATATATTTGAATATATTTTTTAAATACTAGTACAAACAAACCCATAAATTAGAATGGAATGCAACCCCGCATTTGATTGTGTAGTACTAATAAACTTCCCGTTCTCAACTTAACCATCGCCAGCGTTCGTTCCTTCGTCCGTCCGTCCGTCATTCGTCGGTCGCTGCGGCGCCGAGCCATCCATCCAAAACCAAAACCCAGCCCACGATCCCACCCCGCTACCCCGCCATTGATCCCACCTACAAGTTCCGCTCCACCTCGCCTACGCACGCATTCTCAATCCATCGGAGACTCCCAACTACTGCTCATTCGCAATCCCCCTTTCATTAATTGTTCACCTAGTCAACATGTATCCAACCCAACAATTTTCGCAAACCCTTGATTAAACGCTGTTCCTGCTTCTTCTTCTGCCCCTTCCTCCTCTCCTCTCCAAGCTTTTTATTTTTTTCTCCACGTCTGCGCTTCTCTTGATCTCTGCCCTTGATTTCTTCTTCGGGAGGTCTTGTTTGTATTTTTATTTTTATTGGGAGTTTGGTGGTGGTGGCGGCTGCTCCAATTGGGTTCTGAGGTTTGTATGCTTGTTCAATAAGGATTTTGGATTAGGGTTTGTGATTAGGGTTTGGATTGATTATTAACAAAATGGTTTTTTCTTTTCTGATTGAAGGGGCGCTGCTGATGCGATGATGATGAATCAAGGAGAAAGCACCGCCGATGCTGTTGCATCTCTTGAGGTAGTTATTTCTCCGGTTAGCTTTTTTTATGCTGTTGTGGGTTGATTTTTTACTCTTTGATAGCAATAGCTAAATGAGTTTGTCTCCGTATTTGTGCGTGGGACACATATGCTTCATCAGAAGGGGTTTAGGGGCCTGCAGTTGTAGCACATTACCCCCCCACCCCCACCCCCTCCCCCCTCTCCTTTTATATGCTTCTTCATGCCCTATATTTATTCATAGAGTAAATTCACAGTAGAGAGGTCGGATAGTCAATGATGTAAAATCCATAGTTGAACTTGTGGGCAATTTGGCTGATACAGTGTCCTGCAGTTAAAGAAAGAAAAAGAAAGTAAAGTTTAGTGAATCCTGCATTTGAGGTTTATATCCTAATCTTTTGGCAAGTGTTGGTTGATTTGGATGGTGCCGGTTGGTTTGGATTTGTGACCTTTGGATGTGAATTATTGTTCGGGATAAACTTTGTGTGAAAAGGAACTTGCAATGATGGAAACAAAAATCCACACCTCCATCATTGTTTCAATGATAGACCAAGGCGAGGGTTTCTACTATAACAATTGGCGGATTGTGGATATAAAAGGAAATAATTGCTTGCCTTCTTAAATGATTCCATGTTTAGTTGTTGATTTGCTGTGCTTCCCAAGAAAGACCCTAATACAAGACGTTTAGTTGTTGATCTGGCACGCTCTCAATCATAAATTAACCCTTTTAAATTCCAGTTCTAGTATGCATGCTCCCAATCATAAATTAACCCTTTTAAATTCCAGTTCTAGTATGCAATCTTGCCACTTAAAAGACGAATATGATTGACACATGGATGTGATTTAGCTTTTAAAGTTCTTGTAACCCCGTATCCTCCATTTCACATTGTTTTTGGAAACTTTAGGCGGATGACCAAATTTTATGTTTTCTTGTTCTTTTATATGTGCGATCAAGTTGCTCTTGGAGCTTCATTTGGTCGTGATAGTGGGTTTTGAATTCAATTTGATCATAAATGCTCTAGAAATTTTGGCCAAGATTGACTAACCTGCTAGTAATATTGATACCCAATTTGCTTACAACCATGAAAAGTAGAAGATTGATAGCCCTTTATTAGGCATTGAAGGTTCTTGGTTATTATTGTTTTTGGTGTCTAAAAGCATGCTACTTTCCAAAGAAGGTTTTGTATTCCAAATTTGCCATAATGATACAATCTCACTAACATTTGATCACTGCATTTTAGCTTAAATTGTAAAGAACTAACTAATCCCTTCAAGTATTTGCTAAAATTTACCTGCTGGTCAACTACCGTCTTCAAACATAATGGGGAAGCTGGTTTCATCTTGTTCTTTTCGGTTCACCCTTTGCTACTGGACAGTTATTTCTGAATTTCTTTGTGGATTTGAAACTTGGACCTTGATCATTGTTCGAATTCTATGGCATGCTTTTTGACAGATTCTATAAACAATTTCTGCCAGACTGAATAATTTCCCAGTGTTTTTTACATCAAAACTCTTGAATGTTGATTTCCTTCTCTGCTTTATCATAGAAATTAGCTCCTACTAATTGTACACGGTCAACATCCATTCAATATTCTAATTATGCCTTTGATTTTATGTTTATAATATAATATAATATAATATAATATAATATAATATATGCAACTGTTGGCACATCATATCAAAGATAGCTATTCTAATTAGATGATGTTATTGCCTGCTTTCTATATTGTAGACTTTTCTACTCATGGCACATGCCTGTGTGCATGCTTAATTGTATGATTACTAGGGCATTATATGTTCACAACATAACTTCGTTCTCTAGATGCACTTGCATTTATTCTTGAGGTTATCTTGGCTCCTTCAATGACCTATTTTTCCCCATTCATGATCAGGGGTGTCAAATCAGTGAAGCACAAAAAGCTAATGCAGTTCCATATTCCCCTTCTACCTGTTCCATTGAACCAAGGAATGCTCAAGGGGAGAACCAGAGCTCAAGGGACAATACTTTTCTTCCAGGTTCTAGTCACAATCTTGATCAACCAACGGATCCTACCTTGAAAAATGTTCAAGATGGAGTAAATTCGTCAGCTGTTACCTCCTCATCAAGTTCAGTATCTGCAAATTTGGCACAAGGTTATAATGGTTATCCTGCATATCCAAACCCTGATCCTTATGGATATAGCAACGTAGATTATGGTGCTTACTATAATCAATATCAGCAAGCCGGCCATTATCAACAGCAACCGAATCATTATCAACATCAACCCAATCAGTATCCACAGCAGGCCAATCAGTATCAACAGCAGGCCAATCAATATCAACAGCAGTCCAATCAGTATCAACAGCAGTCCAATCAGTATCAACCAACACCAAAGCAGTCTTACTCTCATGTAGGAACTTACCAAAACACAGGTGCTGCTTATCAGCCTCTTTCCTCATTTCAAAATACAGGGTCTTATGCTGGGCCTGCAAGTTACTCAGGCACTTATTACAATCCTGGTAATTATCAGACATCTGGAAGTTACACAAATGGCACATATGGTCCCCAGTGGCATGGAGGGCAGTATGCAACATACGGCTCTCATCAGTATCAAAACTATGCTCCAGACTCGAGCTCAGCATATAGTTCAACCCCCTCCGCTGCAACATCTCAATATGCTCATCATTATAAGCAATGGGAGGATTATTACAACCAAGTCCAAACTGAAGTCAGCTGTGCTCCTGGGACTGAGAATCTCCCTGTTTCTTCCGCCTCTAGTCTGAGTAATCCCGCTCCTCCTGGAAGTAGTGGATATGTGGCTTCAAACAACCAAATGTCTCAACCATATGCTCCCCCACCGTGGAGAGCAGAATCTAGTTCATCTGAATTGCCTCCTCCACAGGTTTGGTGGTCCAAATCATTTTTTATGCACTGCAGTTAGTTACAAGTAATATAAACTTGCAGTGATTTTTTTAAAACATATTATACTAAAATTTGAGAGCTAGTAACAATATTTAGATGACAGTTTATAGGTAATAATTTCTTAGCAAAAATCCTACTATGGAATATAAATTTCTGAAGAAGCAGTTTAAAAGGTTAACACTCATTTGATGAGTGTTTCCTGACATGTTTGCTAGGGAAGAAATTAATGTGTTTGATTGATGCTAGAATGCATAGATAAATCCAACAAATTGCTGTAAGATTTGTTTGTTTGTTTGTTTTTTTTTTTTTTTTAAAATAATTTTGAAGAAATGGAATGCTAAGAACCCTGAATATTGCTGAAGTTAGCATCCAGGTTCATTTCTTAAACAGGCTTACTGGACCTACTCAGAGCTTGTTACTTTGACTTTAGGTACTATGATTGAAAGTTCAGCACTGTGTATAAGAAATTCCCGAGTCATTAAATTGGATATGAGTGCTGCCACCAGTGTCTTTATATAAATTCCTGAGTCATGGAATTAGTTATCATAAAGTCTATATAAATTCTTTGAAGAAAATATTCCAGTTTCTATATTTCAACACAAAATCATTTCAGGAGTCTTAACAGCATTGAACATTTGAAATACTAAGGCCGTTTTTCACTTGTGAACATGGTTGACTGCAGGAAACTATATCATGAATTATAATGAAAGAATTTTTACACTTGATTCATTTCTCTACATTTTGCTCTATAAAGAGAATTGAGGAATAAAGAAGCAAATGGATTGCCTGGATACCAATATATGTTTTACCTGAACTCTGTTCTGCCTCGGTGTTTTACATTGGGTAGATGGTATGGAATGGGAAATATAAAGGGAATAAATGCTGCGCAATTATGTTTTCAGTTGATAAGTAAATTCGGCTTGGGTACTCCTTGTAATGTGAATTCAGTTATAAAGTTATCCAAAACTTGGAACTGGCTGAAAGAGTTTGTAATCTTGGTTGGTTATGTGTTTTACTTAAGTGCTTCATGATGGATTTATGCATGTATGAATTTTGCGAAACAACTTTGTGGATTCATTCAAATAACAAAACTTAAGTTCCTTTTCCTGTCTTATCCAGCATTTATCTTTGTTTATTTTAAGATTTTGTTTGTCATCTTGCACAGGGAAGGTCCGATCTTCTTTGAGATTTGTTTTGTCAGTTTGTTTTCAATTTCCTTGACTTTTCACTTCAGGTTCCCTATGCCTATTACTTTGTAATTATTCTTCCATGCTGTATTGTGGAGTTGTATAATTTTGTTTTGTTTTTGTTGCAAGATAATGAGTTTATTTATAAAGTTTGTGTGGGCTGATGTTGGGGCTTTTTTAAAGCTTCAATTTTGTCTCATGATCATTTTGACTAGTTCGTATTAGTTTTCTTACCTCTGTTATTGCTCATCATGCTGTTTTTGTTATCAGCCTGTTTCAGTCAGTGGTAATACTCCAGAAGTTTACTGGAAAAGTCATTCTACTACTTTCCCAAACAACCTGTCTAACTCTGTGCAATCACCTGCTCAAAAGCCACCAGAAGCCCTTCCAGCATATAATAGCTTTCAAAGTCAACAGAACCCTACCTTTTCACAAGGTTCTGCTGCTATGTATCCAGCTTCTTACCCAATTTCTCAAAGCCACCAATCATCATTCCAATCTACACCACAGACTTCAGAATCATTGGATTCACGTAGGGCAAGCAAACTGCAAATTCCTACCAATCCAAGAATTGCTTCAAACATACCCTTTAGTGTTTCAAAAGACAAGGATAGCTCTATGACCTGTACTGCTGCAAAGCCAGCCTATATTGGTGTTCCAATGCAGAAATCAAATGAAAAGGGTATGCCACACGAAGGAACTGATTCCATGTTCAAGGTTAGTTGATTTTGGTTCTATATAGCCTGCCAGTTCTGTTTTACTTATTTGATTTTGAAGCTGTATGCTCAACACCTTTTCAACGTATGTTGCCACATCACTATTCTTTTATTTTTGGGAGTTGATGGACAAAGTATGATATACGAAATTAAACTGATATCATTTTCTTGCCCCTTGAAGCCTGGTGTGTTTCCAAAGTCGTTGCGTGGCTATGTTGAGAGGGCTCTGGCTCGTTGCAAGAATGATAGGCAAAAGGCAGCTTGCCAAGTTGTGCTGAAGGAGGTAATCCTATATACTGACCTATGTTAACAACATTGATTTAGAATATTTGATAGGCAAATATCACTTCCAACAGGGCAAACACCATAATTCTGGCGTGAGAATTACAATCTACACCTAAGTGGGTAGATGTCAGACAATTGACTTGTGCCTCCATTTTCTAAATATAACTGGAAATTGTTTGCTTGTGAAACACCAAATGTTGGGGGATGTTTGTATGATATATCATATCAAATTTGATTCAAGTTTGTAACATTTTGCTCTGCATACAAGTACAAACTATACTGTGATTGGGGCTTCATAATATTCTTTAATGAACAAGTATCTTTTCTAGGTAGTTGTTTCTTGATTGAGATGTAAAATTACTAATCTATTGTACAGTTGACTTGGTTTTATTATTACACTTGTTTGCTTAGTGTCAACTGCTCTTTTGCAGTTTCTTTTAGAAATTAATTAAAGACCTTGCATCATTTCCTTCCTGCTTTTTTGTTCCCTTAAGATGTCTATGCATGTATGCATGCAATTGTGTTCCGTCTTCTTGTTCAACAATGATTAGTGAGATTCTTTAATTCCAAAAAGTTAATTTTCTGTAGATTCGTTTGAGTGAGTTAGACTAGTTTTATTCTGTGATATTACCAACTGCGAATGCTTTTGTGATCAAGGTTTTTATCAATTTCCAATCATTCATGTTTAAATTATTAAATGAGCTGATTTCTTGTGTCCTATTATGAGTGCCTTGGGTAGGTAATTGCTTTATCATATAGGAGTATATCGTTAAGATTCATTTAAACATTGTTTTAAGTAATCCTTTTCTAAGAGTGTAATGCATTGCAATTCATGTGTACATGCCATGTTGCAGACATAATTGTCACTTTGACACTTACATTTTATAAACGTATAGTTTGTATATTTTTATTTTATTTTATTTTATTTCTTTTGATCACATTCCAAAGCTCATTTTTTACATTCAGTTAATAACAAAGGCAAGAGAGGATGGCACACTCCATACAAGAGATTGGGACACTGAGCCTCTTTTCCCAATGCCAAATATCAATGAAGATAACAACCAGTGGGTTTCTTTTTTCCCATTCTTTGATCCGGTAATTGGAAAGTGTGAATAACATGTAACATATGCCTCTTACTATTTTTCTGTAGGGATACAGCATTTTCACTGCCGTCTACATATGTAAAGAATAAAAGTCCTAGTCGGCGAACCAAGAGTAGGTGGGAGCCTATTCCTGAGGAAAAACCAGTTGACATGTCTGTCAGTTTTTCTGACAGAACTGTAAAATATGGAGGTTGGAATAACAAACAGGTAATCATGTGAAATTTCTCATGGCAATATTGTAGTTTGTGTTCCTTGAATAAATGTGACAGATTTGGATCTAGTTCATTTATATATTTTTTGAGATATTATTTATGCAGACATTCTTGATTTCTGCAACAGTGGCTTTCCACTGATTAAATTCACTAGATTATCAAGTTTGATTGGTCTATTTGATTTGTCTTATTATTTTTTCATAGTGATGTTATGACCTCATGTCCGGCATTGAGTGATATAATAGTGTTTTTACTAATTAAAGATGGTTTTTATGTTGCAATTTAATTTGCTTATTCCGTTATTCTTGTATATGAAATTGAAAAGGCCTTTGGACATTATTGATAAAAGTATACTACAGTTTATCAATGGCCTATTAATTATAAGTTTTTTAGTGGATACCGTGGACTTGAATAGTGCATTTGGCATTGTGTTAAAATGATCGCAGGTGATGTAAATAAGAAATATACATAGGATTTATCATGGTGATATTTTGTAGTTGCTGAGTAATCAAGTACAGCCATATATTTGCAGTTTTCAGGTGGGAAAATACAGAACAAGGACAACATAGGCACTAAATCATTTGATCATAGAAGTTCCAGCAAACATGTTGCAAGGCCAGCCAAGAGGCTTCGTCTTGTTGATGGTAGCAATGCTGCTGATAATGGAGAAGCTTCTAGTGACAGTGATGTAGAACAAACCTTGACCAAGTATTCTGCTGCTGCTGTTGCACTAGCAGATTCACCAGAGGAGAAAAAGAGACGTGAAAATCGTTCAAAACGTTTTGATAGAGGACATGGAAATAGGGCTGATAAAAATAATGCAAGAGCAAAAGATGCAAGGGATAGTTATATGCACGCAAGACGGGCTGGTGCATCGGTGCATAGAAACTTTGAGGAAAGTGGGAGCAGGGCTGTAGAAGATCTTGATTGGGATTCCCTTAGAGTTAAGGGAACCTGTCAGGAAATCGAGAAAGGCTACTTGCGTCTGACTTCTGCTCCGGATCCTGCTACGGTAAATTGTCGCAGCTTCTTTTCTGCTCTCGATGATACACTTTTATGGAAGAGTAAGTTATTCATGCTATACTGCTTTGCAGGTGAGGCCTGAAGAAGTGTTGGAAAAAGCTTTACTGATGGTTCAAAATTCTCAAAAGGATTATCATTACAAATGTGATCAGTTAAAATCTATGCGGCAAGATCTTACAGTGCAACACATACGCAACGAGCTTACAGTTAAGGTGTGAATTGTCTTTTTTTCATCATTTATACCTGTTTCTGATTTCTTTTATGATTCTTTTTTTTTGGCAGATAATATACTCATTAATTTATTATAGTTATCGCCCATTTGACATTTATGACATGATAGGACGTTATTATCTAATACTGAGTTTTGTTGTTGATCGAAGGTTTATGAAACCCATGCTAGATTTGCTATAGAATCTGCGGATGTGCGAGAGTACAACCAGGTTGGTTTCAAGCTTTAAATGTAGATTGTAGCTTTCTGATAATTATTTTCCCTTCCATGGTTGTCAATATTCGGATTCTTTGGCATTTTTATATCATATCTCGTCAAAGCTTGTTCGGAATATGTTTTGAGAAATGATTTGGCTTTTTGTTGAACCTGGAAAAAGAATTTATGGATAGCTAACTGACTCGTATGGAACTTTTTATTTTATTTTTATCTTTAAATTTCCTATAAGCGTGCATAATGTACATTCACTGGGCATTATTTGGTTTTCTGTCCCCATCTCTACTGTTGTTCATACTCACAAATGCTTTGTTTTAGCTGAAATTGCTTAGACCTTGATTCACTACAATGTAGTTTGATTATTTGTTTATGCTATCTGATTCCAAATTTTTTGGGTTGGAAGGCATGAGCCAGCTATCTTGCATGATGCTTACAGTAGTTTGGGGCTCAATACAGCCAGTTATTATCCTAAGTTCATAAAAAATACAGAGAATAAAATGTCTCTATCAGCCCTAGAACATCTGAATTTACATTAAGGCTAAGATTTTGAAGTTTAGTTTGCTAAGTAAGGTACTCCTAAATTTCAGCTGGATGACTAGGCTTCATCGAGAAATCTAATTAAAGAATAATCTATCACAAAATAGGAAAACATCTGAATCACCTGCATAAAATTCAAGACGAAACCTCAAAATGCAGCAATGAGTGAAATTTGAGTTGTCACTATTTTCATTTATGTGTTGAATTGAGTTTTAGATAATCTAATGACCTGGTACGACAGTTATTTTAACCTTTTTCTGCCTGTACAGTGCATATCACAAATCAAAAGACTCTATGCAGAAGAAATTCCAGGATGCCATATGGAATTTGCCGCATATCATTTACTATGTGTAATCTTGCACTCAAATAATAATAGGGAACTTCTGTCAGCTATGTCCAGGTTTGTAAATGCTTCTAAGTCAGGTTTTGTTTGTGGTTTCTTTCTGCTTGTCAAACGTTGCATTTTCTGCGCAAGTCAATTTCAGGTCTATATAGTTAATTGTATCTTGTATTGCGTTTGAACTTTTCAGTCGCCTCTTTATTTTTTCCGTGAATTTTCAATTTTGTGCCACTGGAGATGTTAGTGGCTGTGGTGAGGGGTCTGTTGTTGTCTCTGAGTGATTGACTGTGCTCGAGGCAAAGGCTCTTTCATCTTCTTACTTCCATATAGGTCTTTATTTGGGTTTGGAAGTGATCAAATTGCTATCCCTTTCAATAGAAACCTACTTTCGTCAAAAGTGCATGTAATACATAAACTAGGCTTTGTTTCAAATGCTTTATGATTGGTAATAAGTTATCATGCTTTTCTTTGTCATTATTTTACTCTACAGATTATCAGCGGATGCCAAAAAGGATGAAGCAGTAAAACATGCTCTCGCTGTTCGAAGTGCTGTGACATCCGGAAATTATGTGATGTTTTTCAGACTTTACAAGTCTGCTCCTAATCTTAATGCCTTCCTCATGGGTGTGTAATATGCACTGCTTTAATTATTAGCTACTTGAATTGCTATCCACAAACTTATGAATAACCTGATAATGTCATTCCTCATTTCCAGATGTGTCTGTTGAAAAAATGCGATATGCTGCGGTGAAATGCATGTCGCGCTCATACCGGCCTACACTTCCAGTGTCATATATATCCCGAATTCTAGGCTTCAATCATGCATCATTGCCTACTAGTGAGGAGAAAGAAGTGGATGGGTTGGAAGAATGCGTGGAATGGCTTAAGGCTCACGGCGCAATCCTTATTGTTGATAGCTCTGGGGAGACCTTGCTCGATGCAAAGGTAAATTTCTCTCTATCTTCAATATCAACGCAAAATGAAGGTCTCCCAGTAAATTGTGGTTGTTCAGGGTTTAGGGTTCATGATTTTGTCTTGTTTTTACATCGATACTGTACATTACTTGTCTGAATTGGGATACTTACTTTGACTGTCAGGCTATGCTGTTAATTCTTGATATCCAAAATCCATTATTACATATGTTGGAATCGAATTTTGTATCTGGATGTGCCTTCTTTTTGTTTTGTGCAGGCTTCCATGTCGACCCTCTATATGCCGGATCCTGAAGATGCTGTATCACATGGAGATGCAAGTCTTGGTGTTGATAATTTTTTGGCTCGGAATTCTTCGCAGACCAACTAACTAGCCGACAATCTTTCAACGCCCTTTTCCGGAAAGGTATGGATCTGCTCTAGTATAATCTAATCTGATTTGATCTGATCTAACCTAATCTAATACTAACATAATCTAATAGTTGCATTGAATCTTAGCCATAGACAGCTTCAAGTATCACTTGGAATGAATTAACCGTGGAATCGAGAGATGAATGAATCCAAAGGGATTCGAGCAGGCAAGAAAATTCCGGAAGCACGGCAAGACTAGACTGTGGATTGACTGACTGTATGCTGCTGGGAGTTTGTAGGAATACTTATGGCAACACAGCTTGTTTTTGTCGACAAAGATCGACGGAGAAATCATTATTCTTTTCTTATATTTAAGATACCTCTCTCTCTTTCTCTCTCTCTCTCTAGATATATATATATATATATCTATATAATATCAGTGAAATAAATGTTTGTACTTTGAACTGTATATGTTGTCTGTATAAGAAAGATTAAGGTGTAGTTTCTGTGGACGTCTCTTTTTTGTTATTATCTAAATTTGTACTACTACTGTGTTTGTTTCCTCTCCTATTTTTCTTGCTGTTTGACATTTTTTACTTTTAAATAATTGTTTGCACGCACGTGCTTGAAAAATATTATTATTGTTTAAAATAGTTCGCATAGAAAATACAGTATTCTCTTCCTCTTATATAATTTGTTCCTATTTATTTTTTTTATTTGCCCTACATGATTTGTAAAATTAATTATACACTTTAATTATATTTTAAATTTTATAATTTTTTTAATTTTAATTAAACTATTTAGTTATTTTAAACTATAATAATTTTTATTAAATAATAATTATTTTTACTATATATTTTTTAATTATTTTCTAATTATACTTTAGTTAAATTCTTTATCTAGAGTAATATGTCTATCTTATCTAGGAGCGGAGGGAGTATATATTTGCAAGTAGTTAGTTTCATTCATGCGGTAAATAAAATCGGTTGTAATAACCTCGTGGTTGGTGAGTGAATTTTGTGTGACAGATTTTTGAAGGTATACAATTTATTAGACAATGGCTAATAGGGGAACATCGATGATGTAGATTAGCAACTCTTGAAGGAGATAAACACAATTTTGTGTAACCTCAAATTATTATCGATTGAATGGATCTTTTGTGATCAAATTGAGTTATCAATTTCGTATGTTTTAAACCTGTGGGTTTTCTATGTTCATTACTCGGCGAATTTATTATGGGACAAAGAAAATATATCTGAACAATGAACATATAAAGTAAGTAAAATATTCGAAAGTTTAAATATTTGATTTTAATCAAATCAACATTTAAAATATAATTTTTAGATATGATTGAATTAAAAATTTATTAAATTTTAAAATTTTGAATTGATTTGAATCAGTGCATTAAAAATCCAAACAAATTTGAAATTCAAAATATATTAATAATGTGTACACTTTTGATCAAATATTCTTGAAGTTGTAGATAGTTCTTCCCTCCACAAATTTTGGACATAGTTAATATTACAAAATTTAATAATTTAATATAAAATATTATTTTTTATATTATTCATATTTTTTTATATCTAAAATAAAATGATATTTCAAAATTAAAATACAAAACAAACACACCCTTTACTTTTATATCAAATCATATTTTTATAAAATATTTGTTAGATATCTTTTTATTTATTAATGAATCTAATTAAAAAGAAAAAAATAAAATAAAATTGTGGGTTTATTTACTTTTAATTTCAAATCAAAAAAAGATTTGTGGTGTCTTTGGTTTTAATAACCCTTTAGGATTTGATGGGTTTTTATTTGAGTTTGAATCTTTTATGGGACGGAGCCGAAATTCGGTATACGGAAAAGTTACTTGAAGTGAAGTAGCGATCAGAAGATCCATATGATTAGAGAAACCCGACCCGACCCGAAAACACGGGTCGAATCCAGTATACGGAAAAGTTACTCGAAGAGAAGGAACGCCAGCTTATATGATAGCGCCGTCGCTTTTTTTCTCTCTCCATCCATCAGGCCTCAATCACGTATATATATATATTTGTATGTGTATATATGTATTGTGTATGTATATTCGCCTCCCTCCCAATCCGTTTCCATCCCTCTCGCCTCGCCTGCCGTGAAATCCTCCCATAAAAATCTAGATTTTGGCATTTATTTTCCACTCTGTGACCTTTTCGATGGCCTCGCCCTCTCAAGCCAGCCTCCTCCTTCAGAAGCAGCTCAAAGGTGGTGTTTTAATGGTTTTTTCATTTTGCGGTTCGGTACTTTGTGTCGGTGAATGGATTTTGTGACGCTGGGTGGGAATCTTGTGTGGTTTTGATGATCTGTGATTTTTATGTGTAGATCTGTGCAAGAACCCCGTGGATGGATTCTCGGCTGGGTTGCTGGATGAGAGTAATCTGTTCGAATGGAGTGTGACCATAATTGGGCCGCCTGATACACTTTAGTGAGTTTGTTGTTCTGATTATTTGCTTTTGTGTCGGAGTTTATGCTTTGTTGATTGGGCGGGGATTCAACTGCGTGTGTTTGTTTAGCTCTTGAAATCTGTTCTGGTATGTGCGCGCCTTTTTTTTTCCTCTGAAAAGCTCTTCCTTGTTGTTCTGATACATATTTATTTCAATAAAATTAGTTTTTGGGTGGGGAAGAGTCTGTTTATGTTGGTTTTGATCTAAGTTGAGGCGCTGAAGTTTTACTGCATTGGAACAACCTTCTGAATGTTTGTCGAATCTTCACTGATTTCCGTATTCCTAGTAATTTGAGTGTTTAAATGTTTTTGATTTAGGTGTTCAACTTCACTTGAACCTAGATTGAATTGAGCCAAGTTTAAGTGAGTATATTTGAATTTTAGTTAGAATTTGTGGGAAGGCTAAAGCTTGGGCTTGTTTACTCCAATGTGTTCAAAGCTCAAACTAAGCTTTCTGAAAATGTGAAGTGAATTAAAAAATGGTGAATGAATCGAGTTGCTCATTTATTAGATTGATTTGAGCTTGCACATCTTTGATTAATCAAGGAATTATGTTCGTAATCTAATTTAACTCTTTCGATGTAATGAACTACCTCTCAATCTTAATGAGCAGAGCCTTGTTGAGTAGCTCGAATTGAACAACAAGTGTATCTGGATTACCTTGATCAATGCTGTGGCACGGGGTTAAGTACTCCTCTCTTATTAATAACACAAATGGCTTTGATAATTGCCACCGAGAGAAAATGAATTTACTTAGTTTGGTTACAGGTCATGACTATTTTTAAACTGTGACAACCCTGGAGGTATCTGTAATAGTTGTTTTCATTAGATAAAGTTTGTGTAATTAATTCTCTTAATCGTGGTTTTTCTAAGGTGTTATTGTGGAAAGGTATGCCTGAGAGCCATGGAGCAGTGTATAATGACCTAACATCAATGCTTTGAGTAGTTGGCCTCTCAATTTTGATTTAACCAGTCTTGTAGAATGTTCGTACTTGAGTTCGATCGTGATTTGCACTCAATAGTAACTCAGAAGATCAATATGATTGATGCTCAATGCGAGTTCAAGTCGAACATTATTTTAAGGTGTACTTTTTGTCCAGAAGTTACTTGATTTGATACTCACCCCTAACTTATAATCTGAAGTAACTCATTTTAAATACTATAATTGATTTGACATGATTGCTGCAAAGTTGTGGTATGCCCTCTCCTGCTGAAACAGTTTCTGAAGTTTGGAGTTGATTAATTTTTGTACGTTTAGATGATTCATTGGCAATGGTTGTTTCATGAGTTTATATTTCTTGAGTTTTGATTCAACATTGATAATAACTTGCAGTGAAGGGGGTTTCTTCAATGCCATTATGACCTTCCCTCCGAATTACCCAAATAGTCCCCCAACAGTGAAGTTTACTTCTGAGATTTGGCATCCAAATGGTTGGTCTCTCGGTTATACTGGAATGCTTGATAGTCTTCCCTGCAATTATTTATTGAATTAAAGCTAAAATGCATATGAACTGCAGTATATCCAGATGGAAAAGTCTGCATTTCAATTCTTCATCCCCCTGGCGATGATCCAAGTGGCTACGAACTAGCTAGTGAGCGTTGGTCGCCTGTTCACACGGTATGTTCAACAATAAGTCATTCAAGCACCCAATTTGTTATATATCAGTGAATTCTGGTTTTCTTATTCTGTCGCACTCGTACAACTGTTTTCTTAATTTAATATGCTTTATGTGTACTTTAAATTGTGAACCTTATTTTGCATGTTGCCTATGTGAGAATTAGTCTCTCTTTTTTTTTTTTTTTTTTTTTTTACATATCTAGTAAAATTTTCAATATTTGCAAGCCAAGTGACATGATTTGTTCAAAGAATGATTTGCCCATTTTTTTGAAATAATGGACTTATGAGTACTAGAATCCTTTCTCATATACGCGGTCATATATGTTCTCTTTCTTGTTCTGGAATATCAGCCACAGACTAATTAGACAGAGGTTTTTGGAGACCTTTGGAATTTTGAAAATTTGGAAAAAGTAGAAAATTAGTATTTGATTTATTGTTTTGTAAAAAAAAAAAGAAAAAAAAAAGGTTTATATTTGATTTGGTGTTTTTCCAAAAATGAATAGTGCCAAATGCGTGAAATTGTGTAAACAAAAGCCGGGCATGTTTCATATTTGTTCGCTGCTTTTAATCCAAGTTTATCCTGTGGCATCTTACTTTCAGGTGGAGAGTATAGTTCTAAGCATCATATCAATGCTTTCAAGCCCGAATGACGAGTCTCCTGCTAATGTTGAAGCTGCTGTAAGTCCAATTGCAATATATTGATTATATATTTTTGTTCATTCTACGTAAGAAGTTTCTAATTCTGCTCTCCAGCTTATTGTTATTTCGGTTTCTGGAAATCATTTGACCATCCATTTATTGACTTGTCAATGCTATTGGACATTTCTGACTTTGATGTTAAATATATCTATTTTGGATGATTTTTCAACATCTAGTTTTCGATCAAGATCATTAATTTGGTTGGATGTCAATTAAAGTCTCTTTCCGGGGCTGAATTTTCTTTTCGGTATTAAGCTGACCAATTCTCCATTTTTGGTTTGATTCGATTCGATTCGACACTGCAGAAGGAATGGAGAGAACATAGGGATGATTTCAGGAAGAAGGTTAGTCGATGTGTTAGACGGTCACAGGAAATGCTGTAAACAAATGAACAAACTGTTTGGCTGTTTTCTGAAAAATGTATTGTTCCGGTGTCGATGAATTTGTCCCTGTCTGCGTCTGCGCAAACGTTGAATTTCTATAAAAGATGGAATTCGATAAACAAGGTGGTTTTTAGTTTGTTTTTATGTTCTTGAGCTTCCCATATGCAAATAACAATGGATCATATGACAGAAAAAGGAATTCTTTTATGATTACATTAATTTGTTTGTTTGTTTCCATCACTGCTCTTAATATTTATCCATATGTCTGTCTTGTCTATTAGGAACTTATGTTTGGCCTCATACAAGATCGACAGTAGTATTTCTATTTTTATTTTCGATTTTATTAGATTATATATAAAATTTTGATGTGATATAAATATATTTTGAATGTAAAATTTAATTTTAATATAATATAATAAATAAAAAATACTCCCTTCGTCCTAACAGATTTGTTTTTTTTTTCATTATCTTCAGTCTCAAAACAATTGTCTTGTTTCTTTGTACGTAGTAATCGTAGTCTTCTTTATAACAAATTTGTTTCTATTTTTTTAAACTATTCATAATTATTATTCTTAACTTACTTTTTAAAATTATTTATATTTTAGTCATTTATTATTTTAATTAAATACTATTAAATATTTAATTTGATATTTTTAGGATGAAAAAATTTATTAAAATAGTAAAAATAAAATCAAATCACACAAATAAACATACCTTTTTAATTTAATATTATTATTTTTGCAAGTTAGCTTGTATTTGTTTTAGAGCTATATACTCCTTTGGGGCACGTATTTTGATGCAGCGAGTATTTTTTTTCTTTAATATATAAATGACATTATTGATATTTTCGACAAAGTACATATATTTTTATTTTTTAATTATAAAGTAATTATTTTTTCAATAATTAATGGAAGAAATATCTTTTCTACAAGACAAATAAGAAAAAATATATATTTTGTTTTGGAGAGAATATATTACTCTCTTTGTCCACCTATCATGTCCATATTACCGTTTCGTCTTATATCTCATGCCACTTGATTTTTTAAAAATGATTATACTTTAAATTTTTTAATTTTTTTTTTATATTTAATTAAATAAATTAATTATTTTAATCTTAATCAATATTATAAAATAATTATTTTCATATATTTATCCTAAATTTAGGTTGTCTACAGACCAGACATCCATCAAACAAGAAAGGATGGAGTAAATAAATTCATTTCGTAATATTGGCAAAGTTTGAATTCACGACGTAATGACCATAAATTTGGCAAAAGATATTTTTACACCAAAGTTTAGGTTCGGTTATTATTTTTCCGTAACTACCAACAGTTTTTCATCATCTCTTTCCTTTCAACTGCAAAACAAAAGTGTGACTGAGATCTTTGATTCTATTATTCGATTGAATGAATGAAAAGGACGAACAAAAAGCTTCACAAAAATGTAAAAAATTCAAAATCGAGATACTTACAATATCTTTCGTAATTCAATTCAGGATTCATCTTCCCGCCATTACTCCGCCGCACACGATGCGACA
This sequence comes from Andrographis paniculata, assembly GCF_009805555.1. Classification (NCBI taxonomy): domain Eukaryota; kingdom Viridiplantae; phylum Streptophyta; class Magnoliopsida; order Lamiales; family Acanthaceae; genus Andrographis; species Andrographis paniculata. The sequence goes on along the minus strand of NW_026137502.1, from coordinate 2,913,728 downwards.
ACCGCCGCCGGGATTCACCCGACCCACCGACGACGAAGCCAGCGAGTTCCACCGCACCAAATCCGTCGTGTAGAACAAGTCCGACAAGAAGTTCCCTAAGTTATCCGGCGACAGTTTCACCATCGCGTCCAGATTCTTCTCCTCGCTCAGCGTCGCCGAATAGCTGCTGTAGAATTCTCGATACGCCGGCACAAGCTTCCTCGAGATCGACAACTTGATTGCGTCTCGAAGCTTCGAGTCAGGGACCACCCACGTGATCTGTTTCCGGTACGCCGCCTCGAAGGCGGAGTAGAATCGCCGGAATCGCTCTTTGACGGTGTACGGCGACGGCGACGGTGAGACTTCAGTCTCCGTCGGAAGAGACGAGAGGACTTTCCCCCACGCGACGGACTCGTATTTGGTGGCGTAGAGATTCACCTTTTTCTGGAGCTTTGTTATCCAGTCTTGCCCTAGGAGGAATCTCAGAGTGCTTGTGCTAACTTTGTCGATTATGAACTGGAGATTGTTGGCTAAGAAGAGGTACGACAGTCCGATGTCCTTGTAAAGCTCCGCTTTGCTGTCGAGCTTGCAGAGTAGGACGAGAATGATCCAGGCAAGGCGGAATGATACTCCCGAGGTCTGGCTAGGGCTATCGAAGTACGATTCAGGGAACGGCGACTGCGCCGGCGCACTTTCATCGCCGTCTCCGGCGAGGACATTGGAGAGAGTTTCGCTGTAATCCGCTAATAGCGCGACGTATTCCATCACTGAATTCGTCATAGGATGGATTCCGCCGCCGGGAACCGCCGTTTTGGATGAGTTTTTCTGCACGGAGGAGACGAATTCAGCGAGAATCGTTTGAATCGCCTCTGTAAGCTTGTTCATCGAGGCGAGCGCTTGCAGTTTTATCGGCGATAACGATTTGTACGAGAAGATCGCTTCGATTTCCGGCCAGAGATTGGAGATCGCCTCGTATAAATTCATCAGAAGGAAGATTTTGTTAGGAAATCGTTTGCTCTTGGCCAAAAGCTCCGGGAATCGGAACAGGTTGAGTCCTCCTTCCATGGCGGCATGAGCAATACACGTTTCCCTAATCGTCTCCGAGACAGCAAACACATGATCGCACAACATCCTTTCACCGCGAAATAGCAGCGTCACTGCAGATTTCGCTGCATCAATCCACTTTCCGACCTGATGCTTGACAGCCTCGTGATCCATCCTGTTGATCTGCGACTGAGTGTAAGCCCTAATTCCGAGACGGTAAAGTTCTTCTTCCACAATAGATTTCCTTGTGATTCTGTAAATTTTTCCACACTCCTGGCTGTATCCAGAGCTAATCATGCTTTCAGCAATGATTCTCAGGTCGGACATAGTCCGCTCAACCTTCGATTGATGAACATCTCCGCCATTTTCAGAAGCTACATAATCATCATCGTAGTATTCATCCTCATCCGAATTTCCAGAGGACAGTGATCGAGACAGGTGTGAGGATTCACTGGAAATGGATTCAGCATTCAGGTATTTGTTGTTTGTTGCAAGGATGTGATAGAATTCCTTCTCCAGCCGAAGCATGGCAGTTTTCATGAGCTTGTTGGCGACGACGAGCTGGTTCGAGCCGGCATGTTGCGCGACCAAATAGTGCATAGCCTTGCGCAGGCCATCGACGCACTTGGCGAACTCCTTGGCCTCTCGCCGATTTTCCTGAAACAGAGAGATGAATTTCTCCATCGAATTGTTGCGCGGATCCCATTTCGCGACAATAGTCTCTGCATTTTCGATGTTCTCGAGCATCATGGATGCGGAGAACGTGACGGACAATGGCGAAGGAGGAATCGAAACTGCGCCGTCGTTGCGGGTTTTATACAGAGGTACGGGGCTTGTGATCATTGATCTTTGAGGCATATCTGAAACTGTGATTTCTTCAATCTCCATTTGAATCTGCTTGATTGATCTAATTTGTTTCTGTATCTTTGCAAAATGTGTGTTTGAGGTTGTTTGGCGTGGCTACTAGAATTGGAGCTATTTTGAAGTGTGATAAAGTGAGTGAACAATAATAATAATAATAATGATAGAAGTAGTAGCAATAGGTGGGATATATATAATTACGAAATTTGATGTCTGAATTATTTTATTCAATATTTTACTATAAACGCGCGTATTATTAACAAATAATATATGATTTTAATTAAAAGAATACACATATATTTTGTAGGATTGAATGTAATTTTTGTGCTGAAATCAATAGTAATATATATTTGTTATATTATATATTGTATTTATGTGGAAGGTTACGTTGATTTTTCAAATCAACATCCATAAAATATAAAAACAACACGTGCTGTTTGTAATAATGACATGTGCTATTTATTTATAATTATACGCGTGTTGTACAAGTGTATGTCATGTGTTGAAATGAACTGATGTATGTGTTCTATGAGACTATATCACGTGCTGTGTTTGTATTATATGAATATAAATGATGTGTTGTTATTAATATTATCGTGTGCTGTTTGCTACCTATATGTTTGCTGTAGTTCATATTATATTTGTATTATATTAATATAAATGATACGATGTTACTAACATTATCATCGTGTAAGTATTTGCTAGCTATCCGTATGTCCTCTTAGGGTGGCATTATATTAACATATAGGGTAGTGGTTGAAGGATTGACTTAGGAATGTAATGTGATGGCATGTAGGGCCTCCATTCTATTCCATGAGTTGTTTGACTGACTCTTGAGTTTGTATGTATGTATGTATGCATTGATTTGACCTAACAACTTGCTAAATAGGATAATGCAGTTTTCTTTCTTTTTTTATTTATTTTCTAAATAGGACTTATGACTTCATAATAAATAGTATTAAATCTATAGTTATATACTAGTATTATGGATTTCCTCAGAGGTTGACTTTTAGGGTGTTTTGGGTGATCATATAGGCATTTGTTAAAATTCTTGTCCTTGTCGTGCACACATTAGGGGATGGGAGAATAAAATACGTTTAATGAGATTATTTGATGAGAGTTGTTATCTTGTTGTTAAAATACTATTAGCAATCCTTTGTTTATTAAATTATGTACTAGTCAGTCAACAGGACTTTGTAGGAAGGAAACTAGCTAGCTGGAAATTATACAGAGTTTAAGAAACCTATGTATCTATATAGATGTTTATATTATTTTTGGGTTCAGTTATCCTCCTATTCCAATGTATTTGAATTTTTATTTTATTATTTTAAAAATACATATGACTAATGATGATTAATCGATAACTTAACCCATAGTTTCTTTTCTGGGTCAATAGTCAAGGAAATCACACAGTTAAGCAGCATCTTTGACATTCATATCCTCTACATACATTTCATATTTATAAGTTGACAGATCCTTCCTTCTACACTTTATGAGAAACAAACTTGGTTAATTACTATGGTAAGTTATTATTGATTAGGGATTGTTTCATCTGACACCAAATCCAGTGATATCAGCGAGTTCCGACCCTTTTGTTCGAAATTTCTTCGTTTGTACATACCGAACTGCTTACAGAATCAAATCCTGTTCCATAAGATCCTATATCAGCTGTACATCCTCCATGCATTTATGCCGGAGATGTCGCTAGTCTAGAAAATCCCAACAAAATAAAAAAATTTACTCCTTATTCAAATTCTCAGTGAAAAACAAACAGCAAGATTTCATTAATTACGCCTTCTTTTTATTTATTATTAGGATATCAATTTTCTTAATTCGTTACTCAATTACGACGTAAATTCAATATGAGATTCTTGAGTAGTCTACTTCCCTTCGAATGATGAATTCCTTAATTCTGAATTCGACTTCAATAATGAAATTCAAATAAACGAATACCTTGGAATTCAGAAGGGATTTACTTGTCTATGTATTGTTCCTTTCGATCTGTTAGGTCCTGACTTTTTCCAAAAAAAAATTAAAATAAAAAAATATTTTTCTCTCACAAAATATCTCATTATACATTATTTTAATATTAAAACTGTTTAAGTCTCCTATTTGTGAATAAATAATTAATGACTGTATTTTCAAAAAAGTTTGAATTTTTAGTTAAGACAACGACCACATCCGACATGATGTCAGAGCCTAGACTAGGTCTTGAGTTCGAATCACACCGTTCCCATCGAATTCAAATCTCACCGTTTCTATTTGCAGCATATGCTCTCGTTTGCATATAAATAATTAATAGTTGCATTTTTCTAGTAATTCAAGCTTTAATGTGAGACCGCAATTCAAACTAAATCTTTTTCAAACTCATAAAAATATATATATATATATATATACTTTAAAATAAAATATACTCTCTATCTAAACGTATATAAGAAGATGATTACTCTTGATATTATAATTAGGCCTGAGGAGGAGGGTGAGGGTGAGGGTGAGGGTGAGGGTGTGGTGGCGATGAGGAATCAATAACCATTACATTTACATTACAAATTCCTGTGCACGCAACACCATTATTACAAAGGTTAGCACAATATATAAATTTTAGTTTCTATGTAATTTCCACTGTGCTTTTTTCTTTTCATTTTTAATTTTATTTTATTCATTATATATCAAAATATTATTTAAACAAAAATTAAATTCTAACACTTCAAATTTCAAATAACAATCCAAAAAACTTACACAAACACACTTCTTAGCTCTACTTTTTTTTTTTAGATTTTTTTATTTTATTTTTTTATAACTAAAAATATAAGATATTTATATTAATCTTTACACATCAATGTTGCATATTAATTAGTTTATGGTTTCTTAACGTGTAAATCACACCCAAATCTTTTTTCTACTATTATTAATTTGACAAAGTTCAATTTTTTACACTTTCTTTTCTATTTATTTATATATCATTTTTATTTTTTAAAATTTTATTTACACATCTTTTTCCAACAATAAGGGCTAAATAATTTAAAAACTATTTATATTATATATCACGAAAAAAAAAGAGGATAGTATAATCCAATACTTGTAATCCATTTATTTGAAAATGGTGGATCTTGTTTTCTTTTTATATTTATTTTCTTGAGAAATTATTAATTTTGGTGGAAGAAAATGCCCCGAAGTTTCTCATAAAATGACAAAGAAAAAAAAATTTTGGGACTTGGAAATTAAGATTATTAAACCACAAGTGCAGTGACGACTGACGATCGATAAATTCTATAGTCTTTAGTCTATAGAAACGTGCACACAAGAACGAAAAAAAAAAAAAAAAACCTTAAAAAATTAGAATAAATTATATAATACTCACATGAATACTCCATCCGTTCCAATACAATAGTCTTATTTACCATCTTTATCTGTCCCAAAACAATAGTCTCATTTCCATAAATAATCATATCACTGTAAAACTACCCTTTACTTTTTCATTATTATTACACAATTATCACTACTTTTTATATTAGTACACTCACAAAAGCAAAAAAGTCTTTTATCCGTGCTTTTTACCTACTATCAATATAGTATCAATATTCCTTAAATTCCGTGTCAAACACAACTCAGACTATAGTTCTGGGACGGAGGGAGTATAAGATATCATGTATTTTATTTATTGTGTAAAATCTTTCTGTGTTATATTCTTTCGTCACAACTGAAAATATCATTTTTACTATTTTTTTTTTTTTTTATCTATCTTACTCAAAAATATTTATAATCTTATTATAGTAAAATAATCTTTAACATTTACATAAATTACAAACATATTATTATACATACAATTACTTTACCTGAGATACAAATAAAAAAATATATATCAAAATGATATTTTTATTTTTTAATATACTACAAAATTCTAAATGACTCTTTGAATTGAAACAGATATAATATTAAAATATGCATATAATACCCTATCAATCCAAAAACTGATATTCATAATTATACAAGTATTATAAAAAATAAAATGAAATATCTTAACTATTATTATTTAAATAAAACAAATAAATAATCAATCCTTCTTTTCATAATTAGTAAAATGAAAACGAGTTAGTCATAATTTCATTTTTATAAACTGTGAAACGAGAGATTAATCAATTTATTTATTTATTTTATTCAAATAATGATATAAAAATTACTTCATTCAATTTATTTGCATAATACTAATATAATTAGATGCCAGCTTCCAATCAACATCCAACATCCATGTTTAAATGAAAAAAAAAAAAAAACTTATTTTATGCATATTTTAATATAACATAATTTTTTTCAAATAATAAATAAATCAGAAAGTATTTTATACATTTATAATAAATATTAGACAATCTATCGAAAAATTATATTGCACATGATGATATGGTAATGACAATAATATGTCAGTTATAGGGAAAATTGCAAAAAATATCTCACGAATACCTCGTTATCACTTTTGTCCTGTATTTATCTCTCTGGCAAAATATATCCCACATATTTTCAAAAGTCGATATTTCTATCCTTTGACCGCGCATGATTGCGCGTAAGGGCGCGTGGTGTGAATTTCACGCATGAGAAAATGACATAAATAACGACTTTTGTAAACATGTGGGATATATTTTGCCAGGGAGATAAATACAGAACAAAAGTGATAATAGGGTATAAGTGTGGAATATTTTTTGTAATTTATTCGTCAGTTATATACGATAAGGCAGCCAACAGAAAATTATTGTGTCAATTTCTCTTGGAGTTAATGTATAGTGAAGTGGAATATAATCTCATCTGTTGAATTAAGCCACATATATAAATTATAATTATGCTATTTTTTGAAATTGGTATTTTAGTCAATAAATAAATAATCTATTTTAAAAAAACAATTATAACATTAGTGAGGTTTCATTTTAGTTTTGATTGTCTTTGCACATATTGTTTTCCAACATGGATTCCAAAAAAATAATACTCCCTCCGTCCCATAACAAAGTACATATTTTTTCATTTTAGTCCGTCCCATAACAAAGTATCTATTTCCTCTTTTAGTAGTTGTACTATCTACCTAACATTACAAATATCCTTACAACTTACAATATATTACACAAATGTCATTAGCTTTATATCACACATACTAATAAGGTTATTTTGGTCATTTCTATTTTATTCATACTATATCCCAATATAATACTAATATTTCTAAAACTACGTGCAAAAAGCAAATGGATACTTATTTCTGGACGGAGGGTGTAATAGAAAAATAAAAATGATAGTAATCAATTTAATATTATTAAACAAAATAGGGTTTTGATTTTGAATTTGAGTTTTGAATAGTAGAATTTTGTATTGAAATAATTATTTATTATTTAAATTTAGTAGTTTTATATTTAAATTTGGTCTTATCTATTACTTATATTTGAGTCTATCGAATCCGTTTTGTATTGTATATATATATATACCCTTGTTTTGACGATCAATAAAACAATTTCATTATTTTCACTCAAAATTTTTAACAACTTTTTCTTTTTTTTAAAAAAAAATCCACATCATCAATCCCGACTAGAATTGTAACCCTTAATTATGATTGTCTTTTTTACAAACAAATGTAGAAATGGTTTCATAGGTAATTATTCTATCATGAGTTTGTGTGATACCCTCGAACTTAAGTAGATATGAATAGTATTTAAATAAATTGATTAGATTACTCATATTAATTATGTATATATATATATATATATGAGTAGAAGTTGTTGAATGTGAGAATATTTGTTATTATAATGATTACATATCATATAAATTGACAATACATTAAATATAACTTACCAACATATAATTTATATTAATATAATATAAATATAACAAATGAATCAGCATATGACAATAGTTCATACAATACATACTATTATAGATATCACATGAGAATTATTTGTACAATATATTTATAAAATATAACAGTCAGCATATGCTTTCAATTAACACAATATATCTTGTACTAGTAGAAAGTATTTGACGATTTTGATTAGTGCTAATTAATATCCTAACAATTCCAATAATATAATTGCAATATTTTGCATATTCTGTAGCCATTGTACTAGAGGACTTATAGGGTGTGTTTGTTCGGGGATTTGAATTTTGAGTTGGAATTTGAATAATAAAAATTTTGAATTTAAATAGTTATATGATGTGATATAAATAGGCGTTGATGCAATGTTTTGAATGTAAAATTGATTTTTAGTATAATATAAAAAATGAAAAATAGATGTTTGATTTGATGTTTTTGGATGAAAAAAATGAAATAAATAGTGTATTTAAAATTCAATCCCCACACAAACACTATAATGAAAATTTTGGCTCTCCCAAAGATAAATCTAATTGCGATCTAATCAAATAATAATTTCTTCTTGTATTATGTCTCTCCTTTTTTTTTTTTTTTTTTTTTTTTTTTTTTTTTTTTGTAAACTTATGTACTCCCTCCGTCCCAATAAAATAGTTTTGTTTACTATTTTTGTTCGTTCCAAAACAATAGTCTTGTTTCCATAAATAACCATATTACTATATAATTATCTTTACTCTTTCATTATTATTACACAATTGTCACTGCTTTTTACACTAATACACTCGTAAGGGCAAAAATATCTTTTGTCTTTACTTTTTTTACTACTATCAATATAATATTGATATTTTTTAAATCTCGTGTCCAACACAACCAAGACTATTGTTATGAGACGGAGAAAATATTTAATATTATGGTCCAATATAGACAGGTCTTTTAATAGATATAAAATAGAACTTGAAATATCTAAATCGATGAGTGTAATATTATTGTAATACAATTCCGTCCTGGTGCAAGGTTGTCTTTTACTTTTTGCACGTAGATTTTTTAATATTAGTATTATAATGAATTATAGTGAAAAAGACGAAAATACCCCTATTAGCATCGTGTAATATAAAAGTAATGACATTTGTATAATATAGTGTAAATTTAAAGGGTATTTATTATGTTAGGTTGGTAGTACAATTACTAAATTAGGAAAATAGCAACCTTATTTTGAAACAAACGAAAATGAAAAATGACAACCTTTCAATAAAACGAAAAGAAATATTTTAAATTTAATGAAGTGTTCCCAACACTTTTCAAATCCAATGAAATTATATATTGTAAAATTATTCAACATGTGAGTACTCTTCAACCACTCTAAATATAAAAGCATAATAATACCTTGAAGTATAATCATCATTTATCTCTATTTTAGCTCAATCATTATCTTTTAATATATATATTCATAATTTACAATATATAATGACCTAATCAGCAACAGACCTGTCTTTTTTAATTTAAAACCATTTACAATTACTACTATTTGAATTTTGAAACTATTTTCAAGATTCGTAAGAGCATCTTCAACTCAGCGCCATATTTGGCATCGACTGTCTCCAATCGACGTCAAATCCAACGCTAATTTTTGGCGTTGCTTTATTTTTATTTTTTATTTTTAAAAATTATAAATTTGATTTTTAAAATTTATTTTAAATTATAAAAATTAAAAGTGGTTTGAAATAATAGAAAAATTGAATATTTAAAAAAATAATAGCGACAAATGAAATAACTACTGTATATTTAGAATTAAAACTGGATAATGGGAATTGATGGATCGGAGAAACATAATTTGTTAAGCTAATAATAACGTGGCATTGTCTCCAACACTTCATCTGATGGTTTGACAATTTCAAATTCAAAATTTAGACTTATTATTTATTATTATATTGAAGAATGAAAGCTAATATATACTAAAATAAAATTAAATATCTTATTGCATCGATGAACAACAATATACGCGTTTTTTGTAATATATAAATATATATTCATATAAGATATGTTTATTATAACTGAGCCATTGACTGTAGCTTAGTGACTTCATATATGCATAATCAACTTTTAAGCAAAGTCATCAAACAAATAATTAGGAAAAAAAAAAGAAGATTAATGAAGTTATTATTAATATATTAAATTTTGATTTCGAGATTTTTTACTATATAACAATTTGTGATTCCCTATAAAAATACTCTATTTTTTGTTGCAAAATATGATATTTAAAATATGTATACATGTAATAGTATATTTGTAATTTAAGTCAAAATTAAGAATACTTTGATATAATTCTAAAATAAGAAAGGAATACTAAAATAAAAACTAAAAATAATATTTTAAATTAGGATGAAAATAATAAAAATACACACAAACTTGTGGTTGAAAATTTAGAGCAATATAATAAAAGGTATAATTAATAAAGCCATAGTTTCTGACCAATTCCAAGATTAAAAATCAAATCTTCAAATAATGAATTATAAAATTAAATAAATTAGTTTTTGATTTTCATCACATTCAAAACACTATGTTGAAGCAAAGTACATCCAACTGCATGTAGATGTAGGTATGTATTCTGATACTGATTAATTCATAACTATTAGATTTATTTTTAATTGAAACACTGATTTGCAATTAAGATTATAAGTATAATATTGACTAAAAAAACATTACTGTATATCAAAAAATATTACTGTAACAAGTATCAATTTTTTTTTTTTTTAAAGTAATGCACTATCTTACATAATATTACAAATATTCTTCTAATTCAAACAAAAAAGAAATAGATAGGTAGATATGAGACAACGAGTACATATCTAATACTCCATATGCTATCGTATATATTTATATATATATCACAAACTATGTCAAATTTATGCAATCTCATATTTTCTTTTTTATTTTTTTTCTTTATAGTTTTTTCGGTTATTTTAAGTAAATTAATAAACAAACATTTTTATTCCGTTTTGGTATTTTAATTTTTTTAATATATTGAAATAATTATATTTATACAATTTTGCAGTTCTTTTTTTTTTTTTTTTTCAATCTATGTTTTCATTTCTTTCTCATATTTTTCCTGTTTTATATGAATTAATTCTCACTAATTGTAATTATCTTTTTTGTTGTTCTTTTATGTAGGAGTATGATAGTAGGTGGGTATTGTCAAATTCGATTTTTTTTCCGGTATAATTTGTTTGTTTGGTGTTTTGTTTGCTTTAATTACATTTATTTCATTTGATAGTCAGTTGGTCTGCTATAATTTGTTTGTATAGTGTTCTATTTGTTTTTATTTTTAAATTTTGTGCTTAAATTTATTTGATTTCTTTTTGCTACTTAACAAGTTTTTATTTATGAGGTTAATTGATGTTATCGGATTACAACATGGACACCGAAAGTTGTTAGTACTTAACTGCTGTCAGAACATAATTTCAATCATTAAATACGGTAAGTATATTATTTTTTTGTAAATCCAAGTGCTGCTAAATTTAATGGAGGGAGCATTATTTAAATATATATATATATATATATATACACGTAGACATGATTTAAGACTGAATTCAATGTGACTGAGCACTAAATCCCTCAAAATTTTCAAGACTTCCACAAAAAAAAAAAAAAAAAAAAGGAATATATAACTGTCTGAATTGAATGTTAGAACAATAAAGTTGGCATCATCTAAGTATAAACCAGAGACTATACAGATCAAGAAAAACAAGAAAACAAGACAGATCTCTATTAAGCACCACAAGAACTGACAAAAAATATGTACAAAGTACAATTAGTTGCGGCTGCTATTTGTGTTTCCAACTATATATTATCAACCTATATTTCTCTCCAACAATTTTCAATATTAAGACAGACAATAAATTCTCCAAGATTCCCTGTTGTCCCTTGTACACAATGCTCACATGCTGTCATAACGGCGTAAAACCTTCATTTACTTTCGTCCAAAGATACGCAGCAAGAAGACATTTACACATCGGAAAGAATGTGTTGGAAATGAGTACCTGAAAATGGCTTGAAAGAAGGGACTTTTAGCATCAGTGGTGACCGGAGCTCTTGCAATTTACTGCGCTGTAATTTCTTTTTATCTTCATGAAAAACCAACTATTCACCTTGTTATCTCAAAGCATCCTACGCCCGCCTCTTGAAGTGCGGCCTCCAAGATAATTTAAAATTAGATATAGAAAGTTGTTATGGATGTAATTCCCATGTCACAAATTGGCTTTGATAGGATTAGAGCTGCACTTTAAGCTCAACCAACAGTACCATACAACAGAGAAGTCGCCATTTCACAGCTTCACTATACCACAGCCGGACACAGAGCATTGCGATTAATGGGCAGTAAAATCTGTCAGTTCAGTCGGTAAAAAGGAGGTAGCTACTCAATTGATAGCTGAAAACCAAAACAAGAGCTATTCATTTGAGAGCTGAAGCAAGCCGCGCATCTGGAGGTATGGATTTTCCAATAGCTTTTCGTTGTTACTCTGTAAGGAAAAAGCACCCGTAAGTAGAACACAAAATTCACTTGACACAATTAACTGTAAATTGTCTAGTTGAGGGCAATTATATATAATAAAATCAGTCGAAAAATTATGCATACAAGAGTATGTTAAAGATATCAAAGAGAAAACTATCAGAATCTTCATGTAGGAAGCAATATACAAAGATTTACTGCAATATCAGCATTTGAAGCCAAACTGTGACTAACTAGCACTGGCTTCAGATTTTTATTGGAAAATCGACTGGCTGTTCATATAAGACTCAGAACTCTCTCCAATGGACACAAGTCACATAAATTGCTGTGGAAGCAGTTTCAACCCTCGTAGATTAAATTCTTTTTTTCCGGAATGGAATAAATTATACACATCACTACTAGCATTTTGCAAGGAGTCAAGCTTTTTGCTATAAGCCCAGGCATGCAGAGAATGTATATTCTGAATTACATTTGCAAATATAATTAGAAGAGACTATCATTATTCAGGAATGGATTGATCACTGGAAACAAATTTATGCAACAACAAGGCATCTTATTTTACTGTCAACACACCCTAATTTATTTAAACCCCTCAGAAGTGATAACCCACATCCCAAACAGTACTGTGGCATTATTAACTACAATGAAGCCTAGTGTATCTTTAGATCAAAAACTACGCAAGAAAGCACCTGTTGAGCTCTTGAAACAAGGCTGTGGAGTAGGCGCTGGTATGTATCTGGTTCCTCTGTCATCATTCTCTGCAAATAGATTTTTTATTTTTTGTTTTTTACTTTCTTGGCAACTTCAATTCAATAATATTTGGCCACGAATCTTTAGTATAGAGATTCACAAGACTTACCTTCAAGAGAAAGGTTGACGAGTAATATGCCACTCTTGCATCCGTATCTTCTAACAATCCCCTGATAGATATTCATACAAAGATCAGGAAATAATTGAAATTGTCTTTAGTCAACAAGGTAAAAGGTGAAAACATGCCTGAAGAATTCTTCTCCACCAACATCCTCAAATGCTCCAGGATCTGCTGTACATTTACCAATCAAAAGCAAAAGTAATGTTGCCCTTATATCTGATGTGCCACCAGGAAGATTTCCCCTTCCTTTGCTACCTACGGAGACACCTAAGGCAATATTATCCGTTGCAGCACTAGCAAGCTGAATCAAAGGCCAGTAAAACAGTGCAGCAGGAACCCGGGCAACTAATTGGATGGGAACAATTGCCTGTCCATGAAGAAGCAATGCCGCCATAGATGCTGTATCACGGATTGGAACATGCACATTTTTCCCAAGCATGTTGCTAGGGTCTCCAACAGCATCACCCTGTCCAGCATTCTCTTTGAAGGAGAAAGAATCCGCTCCAACACTTTTCTTGTTCCTTTCTAAATTACTAAAATCTTTATCCCTTAGTAGCTTCACTTTTGCGTCTGTAACTCTTAAGCATAGTTGAGACAATAGAATATCGCACATCTGCTCACACACATCAAAGAACAAACAGTGTAAGAAAATTCTGAATAAGAATTGATGCTACAGACAAGCATTACAAAACACAACCACCGTTTATAACACAAAGAATATGGACTTTCATGGATGAGAGAATGAGGATGTAGATTCTAAGATTCAAGTCATCAATGATCAGACACAAGCAACTATTCTTAAATGTTACTATCACATCTTCAGTTTAAGGAAATTCAAAAAAGAATGCATCACCAAGGTATATTAGAATATTCTATAGCCTAACACCCTAGATGTATGGCAACCAATGCAGTAAGATATTATACAACTTTCAAAAATGAAGATTACCTTCAAAATATTCATTCGATCAGTTTCATTTATTAGAGCCATTAAGGATAAGGCACGGCTCATAATATCTATCACGGCATTTGCTTTTTCTAAACGACTATTGTCTTGCATGTGCGCAGAAGATTGGACAGACATTACTTGCACTTCATTCTCATCTAGCAAAAATTTGCACCTCATCAGCAGCCTCTCCAGAACAAATAGAAATCCCCATCGGATAGTACTAGTTTTGGACTTGAGAAGTCCACACATAAGCCAAACAGGCAAAGGAACATCTAAAGAATCAGAATAATCATTAACACCAGCAAGCTTAATTTTCTGCTCCAAGCTTTTAATGCTTGGGAGACTTAGATCATCTTCCCCACTGATTTCTGCAATGAGCAATTCCCCTAACCACAAATAACCATGGTGACGATAAGATTTTCGTTGAGAATGAAGAAGAGAATGTAAAGTGGTCCACGCAAGATTTGCAGTCATAGCAGCAGCTTTTCCAGAAACTCCATCAATGCTTTCAATAGACTTGAAGGATTTTGTGATCTCAATCATATAGGTGAACTCTTTGTCTACGTGCGTAAATGATCGTACAAGTGTGTCGAAATGCTCTACTATCTTCTCCATTAGCTGCAAGAACAAAACCGAGAAATTGAATAAAACCAGGTTTTTCTATTTTATCAAGCAAATTTTTGTTTAAAATATAGGCATTCTCTTTCCACATCAAAACACTCTACTGTAAAAAAATAAATAGTATTGCTTGTGTGGAAGTAGAACAATGGAGGTTTTCCAAACCTTAAATTTGAGAATCTATAAGCACTGCAGGCAGGTTACATTTATGTGGCCCCGTTGTAAATAAAAATGCTACAAGACATTTGTGAGCAGTAATTCCTAGACATTCATCTGGAATTCCAACAGGTTGATGATGCTCACATAACAATAAGACATGACTGGTCATAATAAGTGCTTGTTGATGACACAACAGAACAAAAGGAACTATTATGCAGAACCTGTCCTGACAGATGGCATATCAAGTAAAGTGAAGCATCAGATGCTTGGATAATGTGTGAAATTTGAAAATAGAACTCAGAAAAACATGATGGGAACTACAACTCAACTACAAACAAGAAAACACTGCATCAAAATTTTGGGTTGGATGTGGAAATGCTGACACAAAGTATGAACTCACCACCCCAAAACTGCCAGCTAAGGCCTTAGCAAACCAAAACAAAGACGCCCATGACAAATGTGAGATGAACTTAAATAATAAAAGAAAAAGATAAAAATGTAAAACTAGATATTTTAATACAATCCATACACAGTTTCACTTATATATTAAAATCATTATGCATTGAAGAAGCTCACAGAAACTTGATTAGTGTGTTTTGACAAATAAATGACCAAATTAATCTACAGGACACTAATACTGACCTAGCTACATTTGTTATAAGACCAAATTAATCTTACAAGACTCAATTATACTGAGCTCTAGGTATTAGCTATGTTAACAAGCAAGACAAAACCAATAATATTCAGGAAATTACCAGCAAAAGCCTCTCATTATTAGGATATGTGGACAAAGCTGCAGAAATGGATCTCCTCAACAGCTCCACAATACCTACAACACCCAACTTAACAGAAATATGTAGCGCTTCAGGTGCATCTGCAAGCACAAGCAAGGTAGCAATAGGTCGAACCTCATCATCACAGTACTCAGAAACACCAGCAGCTATACATGCCTCATTTATTTTCTGCAGAACATAGTCAAAAAGCACCAGATATAGATTTCTCCTCTCTTCTCTTGAGTTCGAAAGCACCAACTGCATTTACACAATAACCAAACTGATCAAAATCGCTCAGTATCAGGTAATACTGCTTTAAAAAAAAAAAGAAAATGTTTTAATTGATCATCTAAAATTGCATGGCCCACTACCACTCCAAAGGGGATCAAACATAACAAGGACATACAAAGCGACAGGGATAGGACAGTTTACACTTTCTGTACACATATCAAATATATAACATCTATCATTTTTTATTATTTTTTTTGGTGAAGAACACAGGTTCAAGGTTGGTGCCAATATGCTAGTTATCGGAAAGCCACTAGCATAACCACAATATATGGGAAAGGAGAAGAAATCAACCAAGAAATAAGCACTTCTATTCAAGTCTTCTTTTAGATGATTTCCTATAGAACAAACATTCAAATGGTGGAACATGGTGAAGGTACTGTCAACCAAAGAAACAAAAAACACAAGCTAAAGAATAAACAAACAAAACCAGTAACTTCTGAAAACACACATGCCACAGATATTTACCCTACTAAAAGTAGTTTCATGCCATCCAACTACAATTCTACAACACAATTCTACAACAGAAATCCAAGCCATAAGAATATGGAAAGATTCAACTACCCATGAATTAAGCCTGTTATCATTTCTATATTCATTCCCAGCAGCAACTTCACCTTGCAAAAAAGACCTAGCTACCAATGTAGTTAGATTATTACCTCCCCAAATACAAAATCGATGCCTCCAATCAGATCAACTTGCTGACCAAGAAACAAAGGAGCACCGAGAATAACTTTATCAGGTCCTTCAGGTAATTGATAAAACATATTTGTCATCATGCAGATAAGCTTAGAATGAACTATTTCTGCCCAAAAGTTTCTTCGACTAATCTGCATGAGCACCTTAATTACCTGTGAACAAATAAAAGCACAGTCAACTGCTAGCCGAGAAAACTTGGAAAAGTATTTAGAAGAAAGAAGTGATTATTCCCTCCTTTATATTACAATCCAATCATATATTAGCTACTCTTGTTTTATAATTTCCATGACAATCTTATATTAACATTAGAAATAGGATCATTTTGATGCATTCTGATTACTCATTCTTTGAAGGAGGGATTCCCAAATCACATTAATCTCCATAATCTGTACATCATAAAGGTATGACTTGCTATATGTACATTAATCTCAGCAGTAGTTAGTAGTTCCCTATGCAGAGCTCAATAAAAAAGGTCTGCATATGAACACATATAACTGGGTTGACTGAATAATATTCACTATGCAAACAGTAGACAATGAAAAGGCCAACTAATAGACTCACTCTTATATCAAGTCCTTTTAATCTGCTCCGCCGAATTTTCCCTCTATCACAGATGAAATACAGCAAACAGCTCAAGGAAGAAGCCCAGACAGCCTCCTCCTTCTCTTCAATCTGTAAAATCATCGTGCATTAAAGTGGATCTGGTAGAAGAACGATACACTTCAAACTTATAGACATCATCATTGGAAAGAACAATGACATATAATGAATTTACCAAAACAGAGCATATAAAAATAAAAGGTAAATTCCGTTATGCCTCCCTGTTGTTTAGCATAAAATCATCTTTCCTTCCAGAAATTGCTTGAGGGTTACTTGTGGTTTTTTAAACGCTACACAAGAACCCCGATCCGCTAAAATCTAATGGAGGCTATGTGATAGTTTACTTGAGTTGCAATTAAATACTTCTTTGAAAAGTAGACAGTCAAATATGCAAGCAAAATTGATGTCATGTGGAGTTCTAAATGGAATTATACAAATTACATTTAGACTTCACACAATTATTAATTAGAAGAAATGGTGATTTCGTACTAAACCATATAGGGCTATATGAAATTCACCCAAAATAAAAAGGAAAATTACCCTAATAAAGTAAATAATAAATAAATAAATAAATAAATAAAAGAATTTAAGGTGGACTAAACCATATATTTGGTAAATTTATTTTAAACAAATGGAAATTTGGCATAATGTCTGTCACTTGCACAAGATTCGGAGAATCTATAAAGATATTAATTGAAGGGTCTGGCCAAGTGATTGTTATTTCAACATGAGGTAGCAAGAAATTTCAGGGAATGTTATATATATACCATGTTGAAAGCACAAAGCTTGATTACAATTCATTGAAGGGAATCTTGCACAGGATGTATTATTGTTTTTCTTTCCTGTAGTCTAATCCTCATTGGATAAGAAATTACTTGGAAGTAGGAATGCGATCATTAATATGTTGATGTGGTAAGTATCTACAAGTTATTCAACTTTTTCTTTAATCTGTCAGAATACAACTGAAGTTGTGACCGTGACATAACATTGTACTAGCATCTCTTGAATTTCTATGTTTTTTCTTAAAATATAACTTTATTATGTTGACTGAGTAATAAAGTTCAAGCTCAAAGCCAGTAAACTATTTCAAGATCTTCGACCTCTACACTAGCAAGGTCATTCCCATCTAAATCTTCAAGTGTATAATAGTTAGATGATCAAAAAAACCAATAGTATGAGGAAAAATGCTATTCAGTTCTACTAAACTGAAGTGCAATTTTGCTTTCAAATTTTACAGAGACCATCCTCTTCAATTAATACTAACAGAATTGAACCTGACCCACATCCCACCTCCATAAAACAAGTAAAACTTTCACAAAAAGGTAACAACAAAATGCAGACATAGCTAATCTTTTATATACCTGAACAAGATGAAGAAGAACCTCAAATAGAATACCCAAGATCCAGCACTCAAACTTATCAGTAGCTGAAGAATTGCCAGTTTCCTTCAAATAGTCAGACTTCAGCCTTCCATGTGAAGAACCATCAGTTTCAGCATCATAATATGCCTCTGTGGAATACTGCTCTTCAACTGTAGTGGGTGCATCAGGTGCCGGAGGTTCCAAAAGATGTGCATGCACTCCAAGGTTGATAATTAAATCAAAAGCTTGAGTTTTTGACATTACACTTGGAGAATTTAGCATGTCCTACGTGATTTGGATAAAATAAATTAGCTTATTACAAGTTTAGCATAAAATAATGTCAGAAATAAACAGCACCTCCAGTAATGAGAGAGTAAGAGGAGCCGCAGTTTCAGGATCCAAAACGTACCTACAAAACAGATTAGATATGATGATCAGTTTAAAATATCAGGTTTGACAAATCAATTTAGAGAAATTCCAGCTTAGATTTTTTTCTGAGGCCTTACAGAAAAGAATGAATTCAATATATATATATATATAGCAAACAGGATCTGTTCAACTGAACTAGAGTCATTGTTAGTCGCGAGATTTGGTTATTAATGATAACGTTACATATTTATAACTTACCGAGATATGATCGGCAAGGATTATTTTAATGATATTTGACCATTAATAAATTCATTTGAGATTTAAAATGATCACATTGGAAGCAATCAAACTCACTCACGTCAAAAACTAAAAGGATCAGATCACCGAAGACCAGAGACTTTAACCAAGTTCCAAAATGCGCATTTACAAAACTACACAGTACTGACACTAAAGACCAAATTTAAAAATATATACATATCATGTTTACCATTTCCCTTGATACATTGTTCCAATAACTAACCCCAGGGCATACATATGTAACACTATATTCTTGCACTTATATCCCATTCACCCAGGTAACGCATGCTTAAATAATAAAGACAACCCTCACTTGCACATGCATGCTTAAATAACAAAGACAACCCTCACTTGCACATGCATGCTTATGCAAATATATTTTGCTACTTAGATGATAATCTAATGGGTTAAAAGCTTGCTCCTCCACATGATTGTGGGTTCAAACTGTAGAATGAGTACATGAACGGGTATCCTCCTTGTGATTGATGTGTGATTTATAAAGAATGGTAGGAAAA
This sequence comes from Andrographis paniculata, assembly GCF_009805555.1. NCBI lineage: Eukaryota > Viridiplantae > Streptophyta > Magnoliopsida > Lamiales > Acanthaceae > Andrographis > Andrographis paniculata. The sequence continues at coordinate 2,894,002 of NW_026137502.1, read as the reverse complement.
CAAAAGGTATGGTTTAAAGTAATTAAATGAACACATAAAAGGAAGGATAGCCTCTGTGCTGCTAAATCGTAGCAGTAGGAGTAGTATTAGTAGTATTAATCAAATGCAGGAAACATACATGTCAATCACTAATTTGACGAGAACGCTCACAGCCACATCCATTGATGGTCTTCCACTTTGTCTTAATTTAGATGAGACTGTCAGGTTATTGGAATTAGTTGAACAACTCCCAGAGCAAACAGCTGCAATAACCTCACATACCTCTACAGAATTCAATCGCAAAGGTTGTTGTTCGCTGGATTAAATTGAAACACTGAGTTAGAAAGAGGGAGAAATCAATTCAAATAAAGCAATGAGATACATCTGATATAACATGTTTTCATAAACCACTAAAAACGGTTGACCAGCATAATCCAAACTCTCAACAATAAAAATAGATGCTGTACAAGACATATTTGGCAACAACAACTTATAGACAGCTTATGCTTCAGAGTAAAGACATAGGCACCAACAATTAGCTTATGCTTGAGAACATATGAAGAAACTTGGTGTTTACCTGTAATGACGATAGTGAAAAAGTGGTTTTACCCGTGGACGGAAGGTTGTAAGTGGGGAATCCTCCCTGCAAAAAAAGGTAGCGTAGTTTTACGAACAATGCTAAGTAATATTTATAAAAAAAAAGAAAAAAGGAAATCAATTTAAGTAATAAACTATTCATGGAGTGAAAATTGTGATAGAAAAGATTGGAAAATGGAAAGTGAATCAAAATTCTGAAAAATGTGACTTAAATCTACATTTTGTTAAATTACAGAGAACTTAAACATAAAATCATAAAAGATTTTTTTTTTACCAATATCCCAAAAGTAGATTATCCTTGTATTTCAATGTTGATTAGTGTAGAATTTCATTAAGGATTTCTTATCAACTACATCATCAACAAGCAATAGTATTGTATTATACATAATCAAACCATATTAACAAATCCCCCCCCACCCCCAACTATATTATGCCTAAGCATTTGTTTGTATAGCAAGACTTAAATGCCTAAAGTTTACAAAATCTTGATCCCACTTAATATAAAGTAGGTGTTGCTTTCAGTTTATAGAGCTCCCGATCACCGACTAACCTAGCAAGCGAACTAACTTGTATAAGCTTTCATAATCTCAATATATATTGAGCACAAGAATCTAGAAAAACTGCTATCCCTTTCAAGTTAAAAGGTAACATACAGGAAAGGAACACTCATTACTTCAATAAATAGTTACCTTGTAAAAAGTTCGGTGTGCATAGAAAGAATGCATACAAATTTCAAATATATAAGAAATAACTTCAATGCAACCATAGACGACAGTGTAATAAGAAAATAGGCAAATCAAACCATTGAAAAACAAAAAGGAACAAGGAAGAACATGCCAAATCTGATTTGCCCCTGGTTTCGAGCGTTTTAGTGCAGTTATTGCTCTTAAATGGGCAAACGCTGAACTTGAATTGGTAACTGTAGTCAGCAATGAAGGCTGCAACAGTTGATCAAGATAAGGCATTTCTGCACTCCCAAATATTTTCCACGCTTCACCCTTCATTTTAGCTTCCATGTCCCCCACAAGAAGAGCTGCAGCACCTACTTCTAGAAAATTACAAGTTTGCACGTCTTGAAGATTCAGAATGTGCTCACTGCATAGATTTTCAGGATTTAGGAAAAGTAAAAAATACATTCAAAGTAATTCTTCAATGATATCTGCTCAAAATGGAAGAAAAGGACCTGTTTGGCAAGAGAACTGATGACTGTTGATCTCCACACCAGCGCCATCTGAAAACATCAAGGGCCATAAATTCAAGATCTCTAAGTTCATCGATTTCTTCAGCAATTGGAGCATCTGAAACAGATGTAACAGATGTGTCCTTGCTCTCTAAAGACTCTTTCCCATTGGCTGGACTTAGTTGAGAATTAAATGATTTGCTCAATAAGGATGACAATGATGGTAACGCTTGTCTTGATGCTGGTGCAGCTCCAGCAAATGCAGCTGGTTGGAATGATCGCTTTGGGATATGTTGAGCCACTAAGGATCTAACATAATTTAAGGATTTCACAAGAGCCCCAGATGAAAAACTTGACACAGGCAAAAGATTTACATTCGCGGGCTGTACTGGAACGGAGGAGTTCGGACCTAAGGAGCGTGGCCATGGTGCCAATTTCCGATATTGACCAACATCACACTCAGCAATTATGCTAATACAAAACCGATCAATCTGCACTAGCGTCTCTTCACCAGGCTTATATCTGCAATACATGAAGAACAGGTAATAAGATTAAAGACGCAACAAATTCATTGTGCAACATTCTTGAACACTAATTACATTTTCTAGAAAGGGTGTGTTTGATCGGGGAATTTTCCCCCAAATCTACTGTTCATCCAATTTTTACCTCCCAAAAACATCAAATCAAAAGCTTATTTTTCATTTTTTATATTGTACTAAAAATTAATTTTACATTCAAAACATCACATCAACACCTATTTATATCACATCATACAACTATTCCAATTTAAAATTTGTACTATTCAAAATCCAAACCCCGAAACAAACACACCCAAAGTGTTTATTTGTCACTTATTTGCATCTTATTAACTTCACTAATCAACATAATAATGCTAAGAAGTCCGAAAATGAAATTGGTCACAAGCATAGTACAGTGAGCACCATTATGTAATGGACCATGCCAGTATGCTTTCAAATATACACCAAGAGCCAGCCATGGCTCAAAACTATGCAATATTATATAGCTAAAGAAGATTACATAGAGAGAAGAAGCATTACCTTAAAAGATAACGTTTCAAGAGTGCCACACACCTTGATACCACAGCAGGACTGTTTATGCATCAAGAGGAGAAAGATTTTCATTAGTTAACATAGCCACTAAGAAGAAAAAGCATAAACCACCAAAAACGCTTACGTGTAAAACTTTAATGTATGTAATATCACAAGGATATACATTAACATAACTGAACCACGGAGCACACGAAAGTTATATCGGATGGGATATGGTCAATTTTATCATTTTATAACCAAATAAAAGACTAAGCAGAACCCAAAAAAAATAAAATCAGCATTATAACAAGAGCAAGAACACAGATTAGCATACCTTCGTTCCCTCTCTGCAAGAGTGTGCTCTAGAATCATGCCATAAGCCAAGTCAATTGTTGCAATCGAAGCCAAGTAATCCTGCAATGAAAAAACAGATTATCTTATATCTATAGATGCAAGAATGTTAGTCATCATGGTTTAATCTCTACATTATCCCACGCTTACATAATTTAGTTCAAGTCATAAATAACACCCTAATAGTAAAATGCAGCTGCCAATACCTTGAATGCTTTTTTTCAATGCTTCCCAGTCAATATCGTAAACAAAAAAATTGATCACTCAGCAATGGCGTCAATAAACAAGAAAAAAAAAACAATTTCATCATTACGATTCTGCAAATTTCAACTTTCTAGGTCAAAATCATAGCACAAATTACTTCACCTACGAATAGCCACCCTTCACACAACAACACATAACTTAGCTAATGACGATACCAAAACCATAATTTTTTATAAAATTTAATACTTGAAATTAAAAACACCATAACCACGAGGATTCAAACAAAACCGCAAAAGAAAAAGAGAATGCAGAGCATCCAGACCCGCAACGTCCTGAAAGCCTCGATGTGCGACGGAGCAGCAGCTGACAAACAATCGGCGACGGCCCTACGCAGCGGCTCCGGCGGCTTCTTCATAGACGAGGATCTCAGGCGGGAAGCCGAGGGCGGGGCCAGCCTCGAGATCGCGGGTGTCCTGGATGGACTATACATGATGGGTGTGGGTGTGGTGTGAAAGCGGTGGAGAATTAGGGTAGGGAGGGGGAAACGAAGTTGGTCGGAGGGAGAGGGAGCAGAAATGGAAACAGAGCGACCATATGGGTTGAGGAGGGAAGGGAAGGAAAGGAAAGGAAATCAGGACGACGAAGAAGAAGAAGAGAAATACAGCTGGCCTTGGGGGCGGGGCGGGGCGAGGGGGTAAAGGAAAGTGTATTCAGATACTCTCTATGTCTGTCTGAGGTGTAAATGCATACCATACATACATAACAGCAAATACATATAATACTAATCATAATTTGGGTTTTTTTAAAAAAATATTTAATTTTTTCATATTATTTAATTTATATTCAAAAGATTAAGAAATAGTAGTACTACTTATTTATACTCTCCGATATCCTTCAAAATATTATTTTTAACATTTTTATCTATCTCATTGAAAGTATCATTTAGTAATTTTTAAAAAATACTAATAAAATATTACTATTACTTTTTAATTTATTACAAAAAAATTCTAAAATTTTCATTTAAAAGGGTAGGGAGAAAGTATCATTCAAATTTTACGAAATTTTTGTAAATAAAAAATACTCCAATATATTGGAAAAAATGACCGCATATAGCATAACATTAAAAAAAAATAAAATCTACCAAATAAATTAAGAATGAAGTGGTATTAAAGTTAAAAAAAAAATTAGAGTTGCTATCCTCAGTCTCAATGAGTGAGTTTGTTTCGATATTTTCTTTAAATTCTTGTAATTCTATTACTTTCGAGACCATATGCTTTTCTTATTAGGCTAGGGAACCCATTCCTATTGTTTTTTCGACCGGCCAAACCCAACAAGCCATCGATATGTTATTTCATGTATCACTCTCATTTTTTCCAAGAAAATTATTTTTGGTTTTTTTTTTTTTTTTTTTGTAAAATTTTATTCTACTTATTGTATTTTTTTTAAATTTTTTTTTCTAGTACAAAAAAATATACACATTTCTAAGACATAAAAAGATAATGTGAAAGATATGTGTCTCTTTTTTTTTTCTTTTTTCTTTTTTTTTTTTTTATTGTGTGTATAGATGCTGATTGGAAATTTATCAATTATAGCAATTTGGCCATGGAAACAGAGCAAAAGTCAATCAGCTCCAAATTAACGATTCTAAAGCATAAAAAATGTTCATGTAACAAGAAGCACTACAAATTCTATAACCACAACCTCTATCCACACCCAAAAATAATCTCATCTCATCTCATCTACAAATATAATAGATTACAAACTAAGCCATATCTAACACTTCTAGAGAGAGAGAGATTACCTTAAAAACACTGGTCTGCACCAACAACATCAAAGGAGACTTGCCAGAGGCAAAAGCTGCTTCCCTTTACACACCAACAAAAACTAAACTCATCAATTTCAATTTCAAAATCTCAATCTCAAACAACAACAACAATATTAACACCAACACAATCACCGACTATTCTGTTAGCTAGTCGAAACAACTATTCTGAAAGAGCAAGAATTAATAATATCATCGAAACAACTACTAGTTTTCCATGTTCCTTCCTCATATTCCCAGAAAAAAATATATATATATAAATCACAGCCCAATAAAGAAAGAACGAATGCAATACCAACATTATCCGATCCGACTCCAAATCAACACACTGTTTTCGGACAAAATGATCCAACTCTTGCCCTTCCTCCAAAAGAATTAAGCAACAAATCTTGTAGTCATCACGCACGGCACTGGAGCAGCTGCTGCAGATATGTCAAGAGAAGAACAGCATGGTAATGACCAGATAGCAATGGAAAAGACAAAAAAGAACAAAAATCCCGAGAGCACATCACAGGATGTTTTCTATACAAGCCTATGCTGGCGCATCCCCTTGCCGAAGTGAGGCTGCATTAACCGGACATATAGACTATTCTTGGCCATTAGTGTGTCGTGGGTCCCTTCTTCGACAATTCGCCCACCATTAAGTACAACTATGTTGTCAACATGCCTCATCATTGCTGCTCGATGTGCAATGAGAATTGTAGTTTTGTTTCCCATAATTAGTGTATCTAGAGCTTCCTGCACCACCCGGCTTGACTCAGACTCGATTGATGAGCTAGCCTCGTCCAGCAACAGAATAGGCGCATTTTTCAAGATAACCCTAGCAATTGCAATTCGTTGCTTTTGTCCTGGTGTCAAATCCACACCCCTCATCCCCACGTGGGTGTCGTACCCGTGGGGTAAGCTGCTGATGAAATGATGAGCATTCGCAATTCTTGCTGCTTCTTTCATCTCTGCTTCGCTTGCATTGTGCCTCGCGTATATGATATTTTCTCTTATTGTCGTTGAGAATATGATTGGTTCCTGCTGCACAAGACCCAAGTGGCTCCTCAACCATCTCAAGTTGTATGATTTTAAGTCACGTCCATCCAGTAGGATCTGCCCAGCAAGAGGATCATAGAATCTTTCCATCAAAGAGATAATAGTGCTCTTTCCAGATCCAGAAACACCGACAACTGCTACAGTTTGCCCCCCATTAACCTTTAGATTGAAATTGCTAAGTACCAAGATTTCAGGCCGCGTCGGATAGGCAAAGTCGATATTTTTCAACTCAATGCTTCCATATACATTTGGTGGTTTCAAAGCCGAAGTATCATCAGGATCGATCTTAGGAGTCCTATCAATTATCTCAAAGACTGTTCTCAAGGACTTTCTTCTTTTAAGGATATATGGAGCCAGGCCAAAAGGCTCAACCAGCGCAAAAGTTGAAAAAGAGAACACCATATACGCTTTAAGTGCTGTACCCAAACCCACATGACCGTTCTTCACACAGAGAGAAGTATACCAAAGAAGAAGAGCATTGCAAGCAAAGAGAAGAAACTGAGAAAAGCCGAATGCAAAACCAATCGCCATTCCTTGGAGAAAGCTTTTCTTAAATATTTTTCGGAGCTGCAATCTGTAGAGTTCCATTACTTTGTTTCCAGCACAAAATGCTACAACAGTGTAAATATTTCGAACTGCATCCTCCAACACAAAAGATGCTTTCCTGTGCATCTCCTGTATGCCCTTGGAAAATCCAGCAAGCCATAATTTCTGTAAGATCACAGAGAAATTCTTATTAAGTTTCAAAGGGAAAAGGTAAGAGAATATTCTGCTGATTATTGAACTTTCAGAAAAAGGTAAGAGAATATTCTGCTGATTATTGGACTTTCTATAATACTTCGAACCTGTATTTTCTTAAACCCAAGAAATGAGGTCGAAAGCCTGTCTCAGGAGGTCAACATCACATTTTTCTTCATTGTAACAGAGATTTCAATCATTCTCAAATATTAATGTATTCTTGCCAACATTGCTTTCCAATATATCATATCTTTGTGTTAGTTAGGTTCACTATATGAGTAGAATTACATCCTATAATTAAGTATTGCTTTCATAAATACATCAAGTTTATGCAACAGCACCTGACAGAAGTGCATTCATGTACTACGAAATTGACACTTGACTGCATACCTGTGCTGCAGCAGAAACCATAAGAACGGGCAGAGTACCCAAGGCGACCAACGCCAGACGCCACTGCAGAAAAACCCCAATAAGAACAGCAACTATAACAGCAGCACTGTCTTGTATGAATATTGAAAGGCGGTTGCTGAAGGCAGCTCTCACGAAAGTGGCATCATTTGCCAATCGCATGGACAAGTTATCAGCACTATTCTCTTCCTCATCAAACCATCCAACCTCATTTCGAAGCATTGCTGTTGCAAAACATAAATAAATAAAAAGAAAGGCAACCAAACATAGTGTACATTAGTAAACAATGCCAAAGGAAGCAAGAATCTCCTAGAACAGATTTTAACAGGAAGAAACAGCATACCAGAAAACATCATTCTCCGAACACGTTCTGTCATTTTCTCCCCCATAATACCGAAGTAGAAGTGCTGCAAAAAGTTGGCAATCACTGTCACAATTCCCATGCCCGCTATGATTAAGCACCACTTATCTATATCTTGGCGCATGTGATGTTTCTCATCTTTTTTATAGTATGCCGCGACAATTAGCGCAATAACATATGCAAGAATTGGATTGAAAGATCCAAAGATTGCAGCACCAGTGCTTCCTAAAACAGCATAAAGCCACTCTGCAAGGCTGAGCTCTACAAGCCTCCAAAAGGACGGCACTTCTTGAGACTGTGTACCCTTCAATTCTTTTGTTGTTGAAGGGACATCAAACTCACTAGGTGGTCGACTAAATGTTTGTGAGTGAGATCGTTCATTTTTTGGGTCAGATGTCAAAAGAGGGGAAACAGGGGATTCAGGATCCGAAGCACTGGTTTGGCGCGGTGCAGAGCGAACATCAATCTTGGGTAACTCAGGTAGTCTCATCTCAAAACTATCCTGCCTTTTAATAGTAGGTTCTTTATCCAATCCATCCATGGAAACACCATTCTCAATCATATTTTCCGGAGGGGGGCTAGGTGTTTTGGGAGATTCTTGAGAGTTGAATGGGGCATCTGAAGGTCGAAACATGTGGCCACCAGCAACTCTCTGAAGAGATGGTGACTTGGCCATTCTAGGGGAAGACGATTCTTGGAAGTTGCGACTTGCTGAAGATTCTTTCTCAATCTGAAAAGCAGCAGTTTCCTTTCTCATCGGCGTCCTAAATATACAATACAGACAACATTAGCACTAATCACATTAAATCAACCAGAATTTAAAATCATAAGTTCCCTACATGATAAACCATCATGCTCAATTAATTAATTAAATTCCCAATTGTACCTCCTAGGAAGTTTTGTAGCTTCTTCACATCTGAGCAGCTCCGCATAAAGGCCATCCAAGTTTATTAATTCTTCATGTGTACCCATTTCAACAAGTTGACCTTCCTCCATGACAGCAATATAATCAGTATTTTTAATAAGACTTAGCCGTCTAGCTATTATGATTGTCGAGCGGCCAAACATGAGGAGATCCAGGGCTTCCTGAACAGATTTTTCAGCTTCAAAATCAAGCCCGCCTGTGACTTCATCTAGAAGCAGAATAGATGGATTTGACAGCACAGCCCTAGCAACAGAAAGCTTGATTTTCTGTTCCTCTGTCATGGTTATGGATGCCCTGCCAACCTGAAATGAAGTAGATTTAAATTACAGATCACCAAGTTGAAGCTTACTAATGATAATCCACAAACTAATAAAGACATTTAAGTGGAATAAGAAACCTGAGTATCATATCCTTTCTCAAGAGAGCTGATAAATGTATGTGCATGAGCTACTTTAGCAGCTTCTTCAATTTGTTCTAAAGACACATTCCGTCCATAAGCAATGTTTTCTTTAATACTCAAACTCAGTAGGGCGGGTTCCTGGGTAACTAAACCTATTTGACTTCGTAACCACTCCAGCTTCAGAATTTTGATATTTTCACCATCCAATAGAACTTCTCCTGAAATCAATAATAAATACATATCGTGAATATTGAAAGATGGGAGAAGATCTAAATAAGATAATTTTGAGCACATTAAATAATAAGGTAGTAATACCTAAGGTAGGATCATAAAATCGCTCCATAAGTGGTATGATACTGCTTTTACCAGACCCATTTCGACCAACAAGTGCAACTGCCTTCTTAGCTGGAACAGTGAGGTAAAACCCACTCAAAATTGGAATTTCAGGACGAGACAGATAGCTAAAATATACATTTCGAAATTCTATATTTCCTTGAACAGTTGTAAGAGTTAGTCCATCTTGGTTAATGGTGGATGATGATCGACTTATCATCTCAAACAGTCTGTAGGCAGCAATTCTCCCTTGTTCGAAAGAATAGAAGTTCGTTGCAGCTTGATTCAACCCGCTGTGACACAAAAATCCATTTGTAAGTGTAACTGCAGATTACAGATAACAAAGACATTTTACTAAGTTTCTTACAGGCCGCTCAATATAACAGCAAATAAGGCAGTCACTATTTGTCCTCCGTGAGCTTTGCCATGTGTCACAAGGGATCTTCCCACCCAAAGTTGTAATGCACAAGAGCAGATTGCAAGTCCATATGTGAAACCGAGTCCAAGTCCTTGAACAAGGCTTATCAATATACCGTACCTAAGTGTGGCTTGAAGTGAAGTTGCGTAAGAATATTTTGCCAGTGTTTCATTAGTAAATGAATATAGGGTTCTAATATAAGAAACTGCCTGTAGAAATTAAAAACAAAAACAAGTTAGAAAATACATACTGTAAACATATCAATCTATGCTGCACATTGCTAGAAAATAAAATCATGCGAAATCTACATTTGCTAGTCTCAAGAATTATAATCAAACAGAGCCACCTAGTAAATTCTTCAGAAAATTAAATTATTCACGTCATAATTTCAAAATCCATCTAAAGTGAGAAAAGTATAAATTGAACTAGACAAGATACGGATCTTTTAGGCAACTCTTGGCAGCAATGTATAAATGGAAATCAAATAGTTGACCTGCTCTGCAATGCTTGCAGCTTCAGCATAAGCATCTTGGATATTCTCGGCAAGCCTATGAAGAAAGATGTTTGATATTCCTCCTGCAGCAACAATTAATGGACCAGTGGCTAAAGTAATAAGGGCAATCTGCCAGCAGTTGACAAATCCAATTACAAGACCACTAAAGAAAGTGGCCATGTTATGAATATAGTTTCCAACCTGTCACATCAAATGCACGCGACATGAGACAAGTGAATTCACCAGTAAAATCTAGCTAAGAAAACATCAAGGAAAAACTTGAATGGAACTCACTTTTTCACTGAGAGCAGACTGAATGAGCAGTACGTCACTCAACACTTGGCTCACGATGTCTCCATTGTTCCCATAAGTATCAAAAAAGCTCATGTCCTGATTAAGTAGAACTTGAACATATCTTGACCTTATCACAGCAGTCTGTCGTTCCCCAGTAAATATCCAGCACGACACCTCTGTAGTCCAAAAGACAAGCTTAAAAAAGATATACACACACACAAACACACACACTTCATGGAAATCAATAAAGGGAACGCTACTTTATTTGAAATTGCAGATGAGTAGCAAATTTAGCAAAAGTAAGCTCACCTATCCAAGCCGAAATAAAAACTCCTGCAGCAATAAAAACAATGGATAGAGCAAGCTGCAGGAATTCCATAATAAAAGTCAGCAAAAGCAATTTGAATCATGAATGTAAATTATAAATCTTGTTCAAAACGAAAGGGTATAAATGATGTCTTTCAAATTTCAATATTTGATAAAAAGTCAGGTTCTTTTAAAAAGAATAACAAGCTATAATTCTAGTCGTATTAGATGCAAACAATTATTATAAAATAACCAACCAATCCACATAGCAACAAATTATATATTAGCACATGCATTCTTTACTAAGACGACACACCACATGATTTTCACCTCATAATTTGTTTAGTACATGGGTATAGGATTAAAAAATTGGAAGGATTTCCCTACACAACTGATGGGCACTGGTGGATGACTACGTATATCCAAATTTGGCAATCAAAACCCGTGGGAGGATTATAAATTCAAGAAATAGAATCTTTTCTATGTCTGATTCCAAATCTATCGCAAAGGCAAATTAAATGCCTAGTGAATCTTCCAACTGAAACTAAGCATAAGCAGAAACTAAGCGCACGCCCTACTTCCTTTCTTATTTAGCAGCTCCAACTACGTAGTAAATCTTGCGTGTTCTGCAGCCATGGGTGGATAGTCCAAAATTCAACAGTCAGGGATTACATTAGTCCTATAATAATCCCTTTTGATCTGAGGCAATTAGCAAGTTAGTGATATCTTTGCCTTTATGATATTGTTCTTCGAATTTTCCAGCAAATGTGACTGTAATTCAGTACTTCTTAATTGCTTTGGAACATAATACTGTAGAGTAAAAGCAGGAACTCCCCAACATCTAAAAGTCTCAGGCAGAAAATGGAAGTAAAAAGTGAAGACCAATTGAGACCCAAACTTTCAGATCAAAACAGTCAAACTTGATTCAAGGACCCAATGGATCTCCTATCAGTTCAGTAATTGAGTAAAAATATTTATTAGGTATAGTGCAGCAAGGTATGGGCTTGATAATAATCAATCCTCAATCCTTATGTTCCATGACCAGTAGGGGAACTAATTTATATGCCCACATGACATCATTAAGGTTGAAATAAGAAACAGCATTTCCAATCCATGTGACATATCTTACCCTAGATAATAACAAATACGTAAACTAAATTGCACGTGTCTTAGCTGCAGCTTATGGAAGCACATTTTCCGACATGCCAATCAACCAAAAGCAATTTGATCGCTATTTAACTTGTGACAACCATAAATGGAAAGTGGAACTTAGAACAATAAAGTAACGGTATTTCTATTCAATAATTCACCCTAACAAGTCAACTTAATGCTTTATTGATCTTCCACTTTCTACGTACCTGAAAAGAGTAAAAACTTGAAGTTTCCAAAACCAAATAATAAAACGTTAAGAATCTATGAGGAAAAATAATATAAGAACTTCGGCATCACCCTTATCATTTCATAGAATCTTACTTTATAAATAAACAAAACATAGACGAATTCATAGAGAAAAAACAAGGAGTACTAAATTCCATCAAGTTTGAGCGACTGAAAACAAAATAAAAAAGAATTAAAACTGTTAGCCCACAAGATGCACATCTAGAAATCTTTCTGAGCAGTGCGGTGCTCCTGAACATGTATTATTTAGAAGTTATAGTAGCTATGAGATATGGCTCACCAGAAATCCACTTCCGGGCTCCAATCGATCCAAGTAAAATCAAACGAATAAGTAATTGAACTGCTCAGTCTATTTTTTCAGTTAGTATTGCGGGTTTTAAAATGATGCGAAACATCCACTGCACTTATTTGACATGATTAAAGTAGTGAATACAGACAATCCAGATGGAAGGGGAAATAACAGAAAATGACATTTCTATAAGTGTCAAAATTTCCAAAGATTTCTTCCTCTCTCACAGAACACATCTTCTAAATTATTAGGACTATGTATGGTGAGCATAGGAAGTAAAATTTGCAACAAATGTTTACGCAATGATCACCAGAAAACTTCAGAGTTTTAACAGTTTACAAAGGACATTTAAACCCAAAAAAAACACAGACCAAGAAAAACCCACATACCATCCCTAGTATCAAAAACAAAAAAAACACGAATTCGTGTGTTGTTTTGGAGAATTTCTCCAAATTTCTATCATTCACTAATCTTTTCCCTAAAAAAAATCAAATCAAACAGCTTAACTTTTATTTATATTTTATACTAAAAATTAATTTTATATCTTATTTATACCATATCATCGTATCACTGTTACGATTCAAAATTTTTTATATTCAAATTCCAAACACCCAAACCAATATCCCGAAACATACTTCCTTCCAAAGTCAGACTTCCAATCCAAACTTTCAGTACCCAACCATGTAAACATACCTATTTACGATAAAAAATGACAAACATTATTATCAGAAGTACCTCAGTGAACTCATCGTAGAGTCCATCAGCGTTGTCAGACCCATAGTGGAGCAGCTGTATAATTTTAGCAAGGAAATGCAGGTAGACAACGAGAGCAGTGCCGTGCGCGGCGGCAGCCAGGGAACCCACGAACATAAGAACCCAATCGAGGCGGTCGGCGCAGGCAAAGAGACCGGAGAAGGGCACGGCAGCCGGCGGGGGCTCCATCTCTTCCCCATCGGCCTCGATCTCATCCTCCACCTCCACAGGTTCGGCCTCCCCCGTCCCCGTGTCCATATACGGGGAGGGAGATTCCGGCGGCTCGGATACCTCCGACACCGGCGTCAGCGGCTGAATATGCGGCGGCGACCATCCGAACAAACCCCTAGAAATCATCATCTTGTTCTTGTCCCCCCACAAATCAATAACTAACCTATCTCAGTCAGGTATCCCCTCAAATTAAAACCCTAAACTAAACCATGCTATGCTAATCCCGGCATGAAATCGAGCAGAAAAGTAGATCAGACAAGATCCGGCGCAATTAGCAGCTCCATGATTGAGTGAGTCAAAGAAGTGAACGACCTCGGATTGACTGAACGAGACCAACTTCCCCGTCTACGAAAACGACAGCGCCTCAAGCAATTCCAGCAATTCGGGTTTCTGAATCAAATTGAGGGCGAGGAGGAGCGTGAAATATGAATACATACATAGATACATGCGCACGGAGGAGGCAGCAGAGCAGTTGATGGTGATTCGACGACGGGCGGCCCCATGTAATGTTATGTATGTATTGAAACAGCAACAGTAACAGCAGCAAGCAAATGTTCAAAAAGGTCGCAAGCACCAACGCATAATTTCAATGGATGGTCGGATCCTTTATTTGCTTTCATTTATATCATCCAGAATTTTGTTGATACACTCCTCACTTTCCTATCTTTGTTACTTTATTATAATCATATACATATACATATATATATATATATGTGGGGTGGGGTGGGGTGGGGTGGGGTGGAGTTAAAAGGTGCTTTAACATTATACTTCCTCCTCCGTTGTCACATTAATAATAGTTTATGATTATTTTATTATTTTTAATAATTTATAATATTATTTTATTACTTTTATGCTATGAGTGATTTTTATATTTTAAAAATAAAAATTAATATACATAATTAATTTTTTAATAAATATTTAAATATTTTAAATGTTACTCCCTCCGTCCAAACTAAAAGTATACATTTACTTTTGGGATGGAGATTAAGGAATAACAGTATTTTGTGTAGGTAAAAGTAATGACATTTTTGCCCTTACTTTTTTGGTATAAAAGTAATGATGTCATGTAAAGTAGGGGTATTTGTGGAAAAAATGGGGTATTTAATGAAATGGTTACTTTGTAATTGGACGTCCCAAAATAGAAATACATATAATTTCTAGCTGAACGGAGAGAGTATATTTCAATAAGAAATATACAAATATAAATATTATTTTGAGCAAAAATTATTTTTGTTCATATTCAATATCATAATTATCAATTTTGGTCTCATTAAATTTTTTTATCAATTTTGGTCTCACTCAAAGTAAAAATTTATCAATTTTAGTTTCAAGATAGTTGATCGAACACAGTCGTGCTACCGTCTTGGATGACTCAAAAAGGTGATTGCACATCTCACACAGTCAATACTGCCGTGTTGGGGTCAATATGGCCATATTGATTACATACACTTCTAAACACAATCGTGTTGGTTATATTGTATGCTATGTTCATGTTTTCAATATTGCAAGTGATATTTATTATTATTTTCACTTTTTTGTTAAAATTATTTGATATATATATTTATAATTCAACAAAAATATTTTTTACAATTATTTCGTAATATAATATTATTTCATGGTGTTCAAACTCGTTTGAATAGGTATAATATTTTATTGTATTCTTAATTCACATACATAATGTTTTATTTATTTAGTTTTTTTAAGTAATAATTTATATATTTATATTTTAACAAACATTCGTAAACAATATTTGAGTTAGTTCATTAATAAAGCAAGTCAATTTATATTGTCTGACTCGACTCATTTACTTCATGAATAAACTTAAACTGAATTAAACCAAATCAAGTTCACGAACAACTGAATTTGTTTAACAATTCTAATTGCATTCGTAGAGATGGATAAAAGATTACTAGTTGAAATCTTGATATTGAAATTTGCATTATCTTTTTTTTTTTTTTTACATAAAATTCTTCTCCTTTATTATCATTTGTTTCTTGAGGGATGCCAAATGGGTTAGGTTAGCCCCGGATCCGGTCTTAATGGGTGGGTTCGAGTCTAAAAAATTTGGTTATGAGCGGGTTATGGATTTTACTAAAAATCCGTCCTTCTCCGGACGTAGACCCGAATTCGGATATTTTAATAATAATTATAATTTATTTATATATTTAAAAATTTTAATTCTAAATTAAATTTATTTTC
Organism: Andrographis paniculata; assembly: GCF_009805555.1. Taxonomy (NCBI): domain Eukaryota; kingdom Viridiplantae; phylum Streptophyta; class Magnoliopsida; order Lamiales; family Acanthaceae; genus Andrographis; species Andrographis paniculata. Next base: position 2,878,233 of record NW_026137502.1, on the reverse strand, counting down.
ACATTTTTTATTTGTCAGAACAGATTTTGGATTGTAATATTTTTTTCGGGACGAGTCTCAGAGTCTGTGGAACCGTCCAAAAGTAGTCCAGTTGATATCCCTAATAATCTGCAAATTATATAGCACAAAACAAGTTAGGTAAAGGACAACAATGGGAATGATAGAAATTAAAAAACTTATTTGATTGAAATCATCAATGTGTGATCAACATTTTCAATAAATCACAATTAAGTATTTCAATAAAACAAACTCGTAATGCAAAATAACGTATTTTCGTATACTTTCCTTAACAATCAATTTTATCCCAATTCGGGGAAACAAACACCCAATATTAATATGTACTATATATAAAGAAAAGATCTTGGCACGAATGAACGGTCCAGATCCTCCGGCGACAATCCTCCCTATCTTCTCTTGCCGGCGGCGAGCCACACGTAGAAAAGTATCCTGAAGAAGAAACCCCACCCCACCGTCACCCAGAGGCAGCCCCACTTGCTCAGCCCGCTCACCGCCTGCCGCCGGAGAATCTCCTCCCCGTCGCTCACACAGGTCACCGCCGTTATATTCAATCCGCTAATACCCATTCTCCCCAAAACCTCAATTTTCAGAGCCTCCGGCGCCGCCGCCAATGGCGTGCCGTCGAAGATCTGAACGCCGCGGACGAAGCACTCGCCGGAATCCTGGAATTCGTTCTTCAGCACCGCCTCGTAGGGGTACTTGATTAGGGAGATGTAATGCAGCCCTATCCAGAATTTAGGGATTCGATCGCCATTGATGAAGAAGCCGCTGAACAGCAGAGAGCAGCCGAGGAGAGTCACGACGATTATGTAGCCGAGAATCACCTCCGGGACGACGCCGGAGAGGAAGGTCACGAAGGAGTTTCCGGCCCAGTAGGAGGCCAGGATTATCAGGAAGTAGAAGAAGAAGCTGCCGCCGAGCCCCAACGACCAGAAAGTGACGACGGCGAACACGGCGGCGAGGATTATCAGCAGCGGGAGGAAGACGAAGGAAATGGCGAGAACGTACGACGATCTCCGGTAGGCGTTGTAGGCCGTCTCCCTCATGAAAATGTACCTTTCTTGCAGGAAGATCGGCAGGGCGTCTGCGCAGGTGTAGAAGGTCGCGGACATGGCGAACGCGAAGAACCCTAGCCTTTCGCGGATGCCTTTTGGGGATTTGTCGAGTTTGTGGAAGACGGTGGCGAGGATAATTCCGGTGGCCGTGATCGCCGCCAATCGGAATGTCAGTAACTTTGGATTCCGCCGGAAATTCGTGAATGATCTTTTGGACAGGACTGATAATTCGATCCAGAATGGGTTTGCGAATTTGGGGACCATTGATGCTGCCGCTACGGCGCCGGCGATCGCCGCCGCGTCGGAGAATAGCTTACCTCGAATAATGGTGGCGGCTATGGCTTCTGTTAGGGATAATTGGGGTTGGACTTCGAAATCCCCTTTCAGTGGCTGCCATGATTTGTTTAATTGAATTAGGGTTTTAGTTCCTTCTGGATAATCTTCCAATTCTTTGATCAAATCTAGGGCGAAATCCGCCCAATTTTCGCCGTCGGGGATCGGCCGGCCGAAATCGGCGAAAAACGCCGGGAGATTCGCCGGCGTTCCGCCATAGACGACCTTCCCGCGGGAGAGGAAGATCATCCGATCTAACAATTTGATGATTCTATGGCTGGGCTGGTGTATAGACATGACGATGATGCTTCCAGTCATGGCGATTCTCTGCAAAACCTTGACCACCATGAAAGCGCTGGTGGAGTCGAGGCCGGAGGTCGGCTCGTCGAGGAACAGCAGAATCGGGTCGTGGATAATGTCGGCGCCGATGGACACGCGCCGCCGCTCTCCGCCGGAGACGCCGCGGTGCCCTTCGTCTCCGATCAAAGTGCGGGCGGCTTTGCGGAGGCCGAGCTGATCGATCAAAGCTTCCACTCGGAGCTTCTTCTTCCCGGCGGCGAGGCTCCGCGGCAGGCGGAGCTCCGCCGCGAATCTCAAGGTTTCTTCGACGGTGAGCATGGGGAAGAGAAGATCGTCCTGCATAACGTACGCCGAGATCGCCTTCTTCAACCTCGACTCCAACCGCTCGCCGTTGAGCCTGATCGAACTTCCGGCGGCGGCGGCGGCCAGGGCGTCGATCAGCGTCGACTTTCCCGACCCGGACGCACCCATAACCGCCAAAATTTCGCCGTCGCGCGCCTCGCCGGAAATGTCGTCGAGAATAACAGTACTGCCGGAGCGGTTTTTCTGGCGGCGGATGACGTCTTTCCATCGGGCGCGCGCTTCGACGGTGTAGGTGAGATTAGTGAAGGTGAGAACGAATGAGACTCGCCGGACCGGCGGCTGCGCCTCGACGTCGTCGCCGCCGGCGAATTCGTTTCCCGCCAATTCGGCGCCGGAGCTCATAATGAGCTCCCGGAGCGTCGTCGGCGACGGGAATGTTGAAGCAGCTGCTGCAACCCTCGACATAATTAATTACTAATTGTTTTGTAAATTAATTGATTAATTTATTATTAAATTATGGCTTAATTAGTACATGCATGCACACCCACTTTCATATATATATATATATATATTGTTGTATATGTATATCCCCACATTCAAGTGTATGTAATGTGAAAGTGATTATTACAGAGAACAAGTGCTCCCTAGCATTTGTCTCCATATTTTCATCTTCTCACACTTACTTACTCACTTTTTTTTAAAAAAAATATATATACATTTTAATGTAATTTTAAAAATTTTAATTTATATATATATTATTTTAATTATATTAATAAATTATTTTAATTTTAATTTAAAATTATTTTCACTAATATATTTTTAATTATTTATTAATTACTTTTATATTCCTTCTAAATTATCGTATCTATGACGATATATTCCTTCAGTTACGGATTTATGACGAAACTTGCACACAACTTAATTAAAGAAAGCAACTTCAATTTATCTTATTTATTTATAACCGTTGAAATATTTATATTTATTTTATCTTTGTTATTATTATTTTATTTTATCTGCTTTGTTGTACTATGCTAAAAATAAGCATGGACTCTATTATTAATATTGAATTCATATTGTATCCCATTTTTCAGTTCTACGGACTCTCGTAAAAAATATAAATAAATAAATTATATATATTTTTATAAGTTTAAATTAGTTTTTAGATGAGATTTTCATTTAAATTGAAATCTAATAATTTATTTATTGTTTTTGTTGCAAGTAACAACAATATATACTTGATTCTGCAAATGCGTCCATAATAAATATTTGGCCCACTAATTAATCATGCCCTATTTTGACTTAGTGTTAGAAATTTTTGAGAAAAAATAATAAAATTATCTTATTGATTATAAAAATAAATGATATATATATAGGCAATACAAAATAAACTACATTCAAATCTAAGTAATATAATTTATAAATAAAACTAAATTTAAATATAAATTTACTAAATCTAAAATCGAATATTTAAAATATCTCAAAAATTGAATTGAATCGAATTGAAATTAGTACAAAACCTTGGAGCTTGCCATTTGGATTTTTGGGTCGGATGATAGACCGGAGTTATGGAATTTCGGGTTGAATAGAAAAAATTGTTGGAACTTATCGGGAAATAAATTTAAGCTCAAAATTTTTATGTGTTAAAATAATTGAGATAAGAAAATAAGATGATTAAATCTAACCTGATTCCTTAATGCAATCGAATTTGAATTTACGAATTAATTGAGGACTTTGTGTCATTCAAGTCTATGATGCAAACCCTCTTGAGAAAATTCTTAAAATTTATGTTATTTTTCCACGAGATACGAAAAGTAAAAGTAATGATGTTGCGTATAGACACAAGATTACAATCGATATTATATATTCTTATTATTAATTGGTTTGATCACCCAATTAATAAGTTACTTTACCTGATTTCTGCATATATGAACATCTCACTTACTAAATATATTTAAACCCAATAAATGTAATAAATCACTTCATATATATTTAATATGAATGGTAGCTCAAATAGTTACATTTAACCCATGAATTTTTAATCCAACAAAATCGAGTACCCATATTCCGAGACTATGTAATATAATAAAATATATATTTAATATGGTCTCGGAATTTCCGAGACAATTTTATATATTAAAATATATATTTAATTTGGCCTCGGAAATTCCGAGACCATTTAATATAATAAAAATATATATTTAAAATAAATTTCAAAATTCTGAAATCATATGATATAATATAATGTACATTTAATTTGATCTCGGATGTGCTGGGACTGTGTCAACTCAACACTAGTATGATATTGTCCGCTTTGGGCTGAGCCCGCACGGATTTGTTTTTGGATATTCTCCAAAAGACCACATACTAGTGGAGTTCACTCGTGACTGATAAGGTGTGTAATTTTCTTCACAACTTCCGATGTAGGACTTGGATTTGCACCCCAACAGGATGTCCTCGGAATTTCCGAAACTATTTAATATAATAAAATATATTTTTACTATGGCAACGGAATTTCCGAGACCATGTTATATAATAAAATATATATTTAATTTGGTCTCGGAGATTCCGAGACCATTTAATATAATAAAATATATTTTTAATTTGGCATCGGAATTTCCAATACCATTTTAACAAATCCGAGGCCAATTACTTTTTGTTGATTTAATATATATTACGTATATATTTTCACAGTTTTGAATTGATTCCAAGACAATTTTTCCAAGCTGATTCTAATTTTTCTGATAGTGTAATCGCTACTGTATTCATGATTCATTATTTCCATTATTAGGATTTTCTTCTTATAGAACCCTAATTATAATTGTTTCATTTATTTCATTTCCTTAGATTGGTAACTATAAAACTTTTTCCTTTTTAATGGAGTGGGGAAATACCTTATAGATAGGCCTAACTTCCAAGATTATTTTTGCACAAAATATATAGTTCATAACTTATACTCACAATCGAAGCAATCATCTCTCAATCCAATTCTTGTCATGTTCTACCAAAAAATAACTTCTTATCGACGATCAGAAAAAATCGTAACAAAAACTCTATTTTCGTAAAATATATATATATATATATATTTATAACATTATTATGACATTTGGGCTTAAGATGTACTGGGATAACAAATTAATTGCCTTATTAGTTTTAATGATTTTTAAGATAAAAATTAAAAGTAACTATCAATATGATACTATCTGTAGAAAAATTGGTATTTAATGTGAATTTTAAAAAATAAATAATAATATAGTTTTTTTAGATTTTTTTTTAAGCTTTGAAGTTTTTGAAAATGTTAAAAATAGTAAAATTATGAATATTTGATGTGATATTTTATTAAAAAAAAAAAGAAAATATACTCTCTATTCATTATTTATTACCCTTCCGTTCCGTCTTATAACAAAGTATATATTTTTTTATTTCAGTCCGTCTCATAACAAAGTATCCATTTCCTTTTTTTAGTAATTGTACTATCTACCTAACATTACAAATACCCTTACAACTTACAATATATTACACAAATGTCATTACCTTTATATCACACATATTAATAAGGTTATTTTAGTCATTTCTACTTTATTCTTACTATATCTCAATATAATATTAATATTTCTAAAACTACGTGCAAAAAGCAAATTGATATTTAGTTTCGGAACGAAATGAGTATTTTATTTATGCATTTGTTTTTTGTATATAGATTATTAATATTCTATTGTAATATTGTACAAAATATATGAGTATTTTTTATTCGAGTGAAAAGTAGTAAAAAAAAATCGATAAATTGATTTTGAATAAAATAAAATGACAAAATGAATAAATCCACAGTAACCCGATAGAGTAATAAATGTGATTTTTCTTTTTTCATTTTTTCAAAAAAATTAAAATATCATCTTTCAAACAAATATATATGTGAACATAGCCATGTTGTAGAATAATAAAATGATTGTATTTGTTTATAGGTTTATGTAATTTAGAATTAATTTTATATTTAAAATATAATTTTAATTTATAATACATCATATAATTATTTTAATTAAAAATTTATTATTCAAATTTCAAAATTAAATATCTAATTCCCAAACCCAGTCGATGTGTGAAAATAAAATTAAAAATATAACTACATATATTGCTGTGTTTAGTACTCCATAAATTTTTATTTTATTTTTGCAAATTTTAGGACAGTTCCTACCTAAATCAACGTCACAAATTAACAGCAAAATAAGCATATAATTTAATTTAATTTAATTTAATTTGTTGTCTGTATCCACAAATAAGGAAAAATAGCGATCGGCTGAATTGGGCAATGAGTGTTGTGCTGCCGTAGTATGGATGGTTTGTTTTTATTTCTACTCTTTACAAAATTTATTTATTTTTTTTAAAAAAATAATATTAAATTAAATATATTTTTATATTATACTCCCTCCGTTTCAGAACTACAATCTTGGTTGCATTGGTCACGTGATTTAAAAAATATTGATATTATATTGATAGCGGGTAAAAATTATAGATAAAAGATATTTTTGTCCTTGTGAGTGTATTAGTGTAAAAGATAATAACAATTGTGTAATATAATAATGAAAGAGTAAAAGTAATTATACTAAGACTATTGTTTTAGGACGAACAAAAATTGGGACGAATGAAGTATTAAAAATAATAATTATATTTTTAAAATATCATATTAATTTTTATTTATATTACATTTAAAATTTACTACTCTATTTAATTACATCTCCACGAGCAATGCATACTTTTATTAAATACAGTACAAGTTTGTGTTACAGAGAATAATGTATTACGCAATTTATATATTATATTTAATGTGTAAATATGTTTATTATATTGAAATTATTAATATATTATACTCCCTTTATCCCTCGAAAGATGAGTAATTTTGTTAGGGACACAGTATTTAAGTATTTTAGGTAGGGTAAGTTATTAAGTTATTTATAATAAGTTATGATAATATTTTATTATTTTTTATATGTGTAGTGCTTTTGGTATTTTAAATATTTTTATAATTATATTTCAGTAAAATATATGTAATATGGATATCATGTTGACCATAAAATTTTATATAGTACAAATGAATAAAAAAATTTATTTATTTATTTATTATTACCTCAAATTAGATTTAGAAAAAGTGAAGAGTTTTAAAGGCAGATAAAAATATTTTTTAATTGAAGAGAGATATAAATAAAGGGGTTTTGAGTGGATCTTACTAGAAGTTTAATTAAATTGATTTTTATTTGTTAAGTATATTTAAGATTGATAAACTTACCAAAAATAGAAAGGGGTTATCTTTTGTGGGATGTACCGAAAAGGAAATAGGGTCATCTGTGGCGAGACAATAGGAGTATAAAATTATATAATGTCATGTCAAAATATATATTGTATATTCCCTCAGTCCCTGACAATTTATTCATTTTTCTATTTTGATATGTCCAATAATAAGGTATCTCAATATAATACTAATGTTCTTAAAATTCTGTGTAAAAAGCAAACAAATAAATAAATATAGGATGGAGGGAGTATTATTTATACTTTCTCCATTAAGTCTAAGGTATCCATTTTGCTATTTTTGTCTGTCAAGTCAAAATATCTATTTTCTACTTTTTTTTTCAAACACAATAAATTTGTGTACTTTAATTAATCTATAACTCATCATATACAAAATTTTCAATAATCTTGATCCTATTCGTACAAGATCATAATTAATATTTGTAACTATCATTGTAAGATCATATTATTTTCATATATTCCCTCCGTCCCATAACTATGAATCCATTTGTTTTTTCATGGGATTTTAGAAATATTAGTATTATATTGGGATATAGTAGGAATAAAATAGAAATGACTAAAATAACTTTATTAGTATTGTGTGATATAAAGGTAATGATATTTGTGTAATATACTATAAGTTGTAAGGGTATTTGTAACATTAGATAGATAGTACAATTACTGAAAAAGGAAATAAATATTTTGTTATGGGACGGACTAAAATGAAAAAATTGATAGTTTGTTAGGAGACGGAAGGAGTATTAACTAACTATCCTTCTAGCTTATTGTTACATTCATTTCAATAATATAAATATTAAAAAAACATATAAAATAGAAATATGAGAATGTTTTAATTTTATTAGTATTACCGAAACAACATCTCTTTATTGCAAGCACATTGGTAAATTTCTAACTACATCGATAAATACATTCGCATGTATCACTTAATACACATTGACCTTGAACGCCTTGTGCTTTAATATTTTTCAAGCAAAGTTTATTACAACTTGGTATGTCGCAATCGGGATTCTCCAAAACAAATTGTTTCTTGCAAACTTTGGCTTTGATTTCATACCTATCACCTGCAACAAAATACGGAGATAGAAATTTACAAATTGAAAACGTTACATATAAACAAACAACTAAAAAAATGTAGAGTTATTTTCATCATCCAATATTAATTTATTAATGCATAATCAACTTCGAAATGATTTGATTATGCTTATTGAATATTTACTAAAATATGATTAATTGTGAATATTTTTACAAAAATAAAAAATATGATGGTTTTTTAAATCGTCACTAATTCATTACTTTTTATAATAATTTATTAAGATTTTTAAAAGACAAAGATGTATCATCGTTCAAAATATTAAATCAAATCGTAAAATGTTGAAAATTTAAGACAACACCAATAAGATGGATATTATATTTATGGTGGAAAAAAAATGCAATAATTGTATGAATAAATAAGACAAAATTATGAATCGGAGAAAAAATGAAGAGAAATAATAACCTTTCACAAACACAATTAAACATAAAAGAAAAATAAATGTTATTTGAGCCCTCATAGTTTTAAGTATCTTATGGAATATTTTTACTTGTGTTAAAAAATAATGTTATTGGTAATAGTATATATATAAGTAAATATCGACATATAAAAATATATTTTGGTATGAGTTTTAATTTTACAAATAAAAGAAAAATAAATGTTATTTACAATCCATAAAAAAAGTCATTCCATTTTTTTGTATGCTAGTATATTTTATAAAATCATAGAAGATTCTAATCATAGATTTGCATATCTAGAAAAATAACATAAAATGAAAAAATATATATATTTATAGAAAATAACTATTAAATATGTCAAATGAAATTGAAATTTAAATATTATTCTCTTAATATAATTTGTAATGCCATTTAAAAAAATGTATAAAATATATATAAATGAAAATTTCCACTAGTTTATAATAATTAACTATGCACAAATCTATTTTAATTGTGTCATTACTATAATTATGAATAACAAAAAATCAATCAAACCAATTTTGTGATTTATTTGATTTCTTTCTATCCAAAAATTATATTAACTTCTTATAATTTTTTTGGTTCATAATTTTTAATTTGAATAATTAATTAGTCACTTGTCCATGGAACCATTAACATTATATTATATATTTTATATAATAAAATATGAAGCATAAAGTCTAGAATTGGAGTTAAAATTTTATTGATATAGATCAAATATAGGCTTAAGTAGTCAAAACATATACAATCATAGTATTATACAATTATTTTGGTACATAGTTCATAGTCAAAATGTTGGAGTTCTTAAATGAATTAAGTTGTTCGTGAAATTGGCTAGTTTCGATTCGATTTAAACTTATCTGTGAATGTAAATTAGTCAAGCCAAACGACATAATAAACTCTTTTTTTTTTTTTAACGAATAAGGCTGAGTTTATTTATGAACGTTCGTTTAAAAATAAATATATAAAATTATTCATTTTAAAATAAATAAATAAATAGAAGATTAGATTTATGAATTAAAAAATAAAATAAAATACAATATATAATTAAACAAGTTCGAACAAACTCAAATGAACACACACTATTAGTGGTAAGAGTGAGATAATTTTCATGGTTGTGTTTTTTAATTATGGATTTTTACCTTTTAGTTATTTTTTTAATCTCTCTAAATATATTAAATCAAATATTAATTTTTTTATTTTTTATATTGTAGTAAAAAATTAATTTTATATTCAAAATATGACATGAATATCTATTTATATAGCATCAAACAATTATTTAAATTCAAATTTTTACTATTAAAAAAATTCAAACGGCGATTAAAGAAATTTATCTTAAGTTAGTCATCATACGGATATAAAGGTCGATTGTGATCTATTTTTACCCAAAATAAATATCATTGGGGTGTGGCCAGACAGATCAATGATGTGTTTTCCGGTTAGGATGATAGATATTCAAAAGAGAAATTATAGACAATAGCATTTGAGAGGTTTGGCCAAAATAGAAGATTTTTAAAGAAAAAAAAAAAAAAATTCTTTTGGAATCGGTTATCTCTTAAAAATATTATACTAGAGGTTAGTTTCACTAAGGGTAACGAAATATAATCTAAACCATACTCCGAGTTACTCTAAATTTTTGTCATGGTTTCAAAAATAGTGAAGCCAATCTCAAAATGTAGAGATAAGACCGAAAAAATAAATAAATAATGTTACATCAAGAATCCAATAGTCAACGGAGGTTCATAGTTCTTCGATTAAAAATTTTAAAATGACAGTAACATTAAAAACGGTGAGACTAAAATTTCAAAATCAAAAGTAAAGACATCGATCTTTGAATTGCAAAAACAATATTAAACTTTGGCAATTACACAATCACAAGGCATGGGATTTGAACAAAAGTGAAATTATTTCAAGAATTTTCAGTTTTTGTTGGAGAAGAGTTCAATAATATGTTGGCAAAAAAAAAAGGCCATACGGATAGCAGTAACGTGGTTTAATTGAAATATTTGTTATAACGGGATTCATGTAAAAAAACAAAAAAGTATATAGACAAACAATACATTCAAATTTTTGTCCAATTATCAGTATTTTTATCAAATATTTTTTTCATTTATTCACAAAGTATATATATTTTTATTTTGAATTGTCGAATTATAAAATAACAATTTTATTAAATACTTCATTCTTTTTACACAAAATATTCATACTTTATCATGACATCATTAAAATATGCGAAAAGGTAAGGCAAAATTATTTTTATATTATTTTTAACTACTCACTATAATTAAATACTATTATTTTTAAAATTTCGCATAAAAAATAATAATTATTACTACGGAGGGAGTATAAAGTAAAAAGTACTCCCTCCGTCCCATAAATATAGTCTTAATTGAATTGAGCAGATTTCAGGAATATTGATATTATATTGGTAGTTGGTAAAAAGTATTGATAAAAAACTTTTTTGTCCTTGTGAGTGTATTAGTGTAAAAAATAGTGACAATTGTGTAATAAAAATGAAAAAATAGGGGTAATTTTATGATGATATGATTATTTATAGAAATAAGATTATTATTTTGAGACGAAAAAAAATTATAAACATGACTATTGTATTAAGACGGATGAAGTAATAATTATTACTTGGACAGAGGGAGTATAAAATAATGTATCATATAAACTTAGAAGCAGAATTGGCTATTCAAGTTATCTTTAACTTATAAATTCTATTTATATAATTTTAACTTAAAAAAAAATACAATTTTTACAATATTTTTATTTCAATCACAACTTTATTTTTCATTAATATTTTTTAAATATTCTATTTTATATATTATTTTAAACCATCTTTTATATTTATAATTCACATTAATTTTTAAAAATTAATAAAAATTTTAAACCAAAATTTAAAAAAAAAATTAAAATAAAAATTTAAGAATATATTCATTTAACATTCCAAATCAAAATCAAATATTATTCACCTCTATAGTTTTTAATAATTTTTTTTTTATTTTTTATAATATATCACGTCAAAATATTATTTAAATAAAAATTAAAATTAAAAATTTATTTTATATTAATTTTAAATTATTAAAAAAATAAAATAAAAAAATTCTACCCCTAGTCTAGTTATGCTTTGAAACCCTAAATCAAATGCTCTACGTTCTACGACGGACTAGACGGGAAAATCTTCACCCAAATCGGGGTTCCCGAATTCCTGCAAATTCCTGTCATAATTTTTGGTAATAGCTTTCGAATCTTGTGGAAAGTTTGTTCCACTTCTCAATTCTAGATTTCCCCGGAGAAATGGGATTCATATGGACCTTGTTCGAATTCCTATCCATCTCCGCTTCCGTTTTAGTTTTGGGATTGATGACCGCCATTGTTCTCGCCACTTTCAGGAGAAAGAACAACCACATGTATGTGTGCTTGCATCTTCAGTCTGTCCATAATTCATGATCTCGTATTTTTATCTTTCGCAGTGTTAATGTTGTTCTTGTTTTTCTATTTTAGCTGTCACGTTGACGCGCCTCCTGTTTTCGAGGATCCGAATTCATTGAAGCCTGTGGGTATTCGATACTTCATTTAATTATGTGATATTAAGAGTCTGTATTGATTTCATCACTTTGGTTTGTTTTTCATTGTGTTGCTTGATTCATTATCTCCTCGCAATGCCTTCAGATTTTTGGATTAGTTATACTGTATAAATTGCTTGGTAAAGATGGGATTCTGTCTGAATTAAGCATCAAAGGGTTTTAAGATCTTGTTAGGTAGATGATCTGACTGAATAAAAACTTAAGCAATTCCTGGAAAATTGGTTTTGAAGTTTCTCACTGCTTGGATTTTCAAGCTCATGTTTCAATTACTATCTTGAGAAATTTTATTCCAGGTTCCTTGTCCGTATATTCTTGATTCGGCGGAAAAGTACTTATCCTTGATTGTTCCAGCATACAATGAGGAATATAGGCTTCCGGGAGCCCTTGAGGAAACCTTAATGTAAGGACATTGCGCCGGTTTCTTCCGTAGCTTTTATCTTTTTGTGTTATTCCAAAATTTAGTAACGGTGTGTGAATTTATAGATTCGTTGAATGATATTGATGTTTCCCATTTGAGGTTTTTGTGATAATGAAGGTCTAATTGGACAAATAAATTTGGAAAAACATGCTATATAATTCTTTTAGTTTGTCTCCCGATGTAAACAAGACTATGTGTTTTCTTGAACTATGCTTTGCTTAATCGACGCTCCCTGAAGCTAATGATGTTAAGTTTAATAATTGTTAATGTACTTGATGTAAGTACTGAAAAGAAGCTTCGAGTAATTTGTTATTTAAGTTTGGATTAATGATAATTCGTTTTGCCTTTTATATTTATCTTTGCTGGGATTCTGATCATTAATTTTATAATTGTAGTTATCTTCAAGAACGTGCCGCTAAGGACGAGTCTTTTTCATATGAGGTATATTATTGGAACTATTAATGAATGCTGCTCTTCTATTTGTAGCTTCTGTCAAGCACACTCTGTATGCAGCACATCCTTAGGATTCTGTGTTTCAGATACGGGGAATTTGAGAATACCGATAATTTATCTATAGGATATTCGGATGCTCTTAAGTCTCTTAGTCAAAAGTATTAAACAAGTAATTATATCTACCTTGGCTCTGGCTCAGATTTAGAGATGTCAGCATGATGAAAAATTAAGAAGTTATCCTTTTGACGATGCATGCATTGATAGTAAAATGGCTGTTTGAATGAAATGAAAGCTGCCCAAATACAATATTTTTGCCAACAAGGTGCATTGTATTTCACAGTATAAATTTATGTTACTAATTTTATTTTATTTTTTTATTTTTTATGGAAACATTGGATTAGGTGGTGATTGTTGATGATGGAAGTACTGATGGTACAAAACGAGTTGCATTCGACTTTGTGAAGAGATATGCTGTTGATAATGTTCGATTAGTCCTTCTTGGACGGAACCATGGGAAGGGAGAAGCTATAAGGAAAGTGAGTCGAGTTTAAATAATCTGTACAGCAACACCTTGCTGTGTTCATATCCTAGATTTTACCCTGACCAGTCATTGAATCGAACTGCTTCTGGGAAGCATTGCTAAACAGGGCATGCTCCACTCACGTGGTGAATTATTGTTAATGCTTGATGCTGATGGAGCAACTAGAGTGAGTGACCTCGAGAAACTTGAAAATCAGGTTCGTTGTAGTTATGAGTTATAAAGATTGAGTGTGTTACAGCTTCCGAAGAAATATATAACAATCATCATTAGCTCTATATATTAATATCAATACCTCAAGCAGAAAAGCTAACTTACATGCCTAATGACGAGACCTCGAAATTGAGAGTTTATCTTATTCAATATACCAATTGCTTCCCTTCAGATTCATGCAGTTGCTGCCAAGGAACTGATGCTTGAAGACGCTTCAACTGGTGACGTAATCTTGAGAATTGCAGATGTCCCGGTTGCTGCTTTCGGGTCTCGTGCTCATCTTGAAGAGAAGGCGCTAGCAACAGTTGGGTTATATTTTGCTTAGTACATTGTTTTATTACCAGTAAATTTGAATGTTATTATGAGTTTTTCTTCTTTTCTTTCTGTTTTCCAGAGGAAATGGTATCGGAATTTCTTGATGAAAGGTTTCCATCTGGTAGTTCTCCTTGCTGCTGGTCCTGGAATTCGGGATACGCAGGTAACCTTATTCCTTTCTACTTTCAAATTTCTTGCTCCAGGCCTTTATTTTTGTCAGTTATCTTTCTTCATTTCCTTTCATTACCTTTGTTAACCTTCTTTTTGTTTTTCCTGTCTCCCCTATTCAGTGTGGTTTTAAGATGTTCACTAGAGCTGCTGCCCGGAAGCTATTTGTTAATATCCGCTTGAAACGGTAACTATTTCTTTTGTGGCGCAAAAATGTCTTAAGTGAATACATTAGTATGCAATTGTATTGTGAAACTTACCTTTTTTAACCCCTCCTTCCCTTAAAACACATTAGGGGTGTGTTTCAATGGTGATTACTTTTTTTGGAGGTTTGTTTTGGTTTGAATGTGATGTTTTGGGGGAAAAAAATGTATTCTTATAGGGAATCGTGAAAGTTGAATGGTTGAAAGAAATTGTTAAGCGAACACACTATTTTTATTAATCATCTAAATAGGACTGTTGCAAAGCAAATATTTACTTACAAAGAACTTAATGAAAGAAATATACAGGAATACCTTTACAAGGATCCAACAGAATAGACTAAAATTACAAATTGTTTTCTAATGACTCGTCTCAAATCCTCGTAACTATGATTCGTAAGGAAAGATGAAGGATTCTATTAAGCATAGAAGTCTAATTCCAAAGGAATTCTCTCATTTAGGGTGTGTTTACTGTTTACTTTGGATTAATCTGTTTATAAATTTACACCCTTGGAATATTCATAATCATCAACCTTTTTGTCCTACCAATTTGATTTACTTTTTTATAAATAATCTAGTGAGCCTCGACCCTAAAGAGTTTCTGGTTTACCCCTAATAATATACTCTACTCGCTAACAGGAACTTTACTTGAATATGCATCGTGCTTTATTTACTAGAAACTTTGTTTGAATCAGAGTTTTGGACACAGAAGAAATGTGCTACATGAATTTTATTTTATTACTGTTTGTATATTTCAGAATTGTTGTTTCTTCGAACTATATGATTTGGGTTGTCTTGGAGTTAAAGGTGGACATTAGTTTTTGTCTCGGTTTATTGCTCAGATAACTCAATACACTCTTATTGTCTTGTTCTATCTCTTAAAGACGGAGAACATTCCATTTTTTGCAGGTGGTGCTTTGATGTTGAACTAGTATACCTATGCAAAATTTTCCGTATCCCTATGGTTGAGATATCTGTGAATTGGACGGAAATTCCAGGATCAAAGGTTAATTTACTAAGCATTCCTAACATGTTGTGGGAGTTGGCTCTGATGTCGGTAGGTTATAGAACTGGAATCTGGGAAATTCATTCGTAGAAGATGAGTATGGTTAACCTACTGGTCCTACCTGTTGATCTGATATAGAAAATTCTGACAATGTTACTGACCCGGAGGATACATACAGAGTTTTTTTTAGTTAAAACAAGTTTTGAGCTTGTCGATGATGACAAACTTGTAATATTTGTAGCGGAAGTAATGTTCATTATCACCTTGGATACATTTATACGGCATAGACATATAAGTTCAACCCTGAATGATGTTCTATTTGATTCATGATTTTACTAGATCCAATAAGAACTATATTACTTCGAATCCATGTGATTGTTGGAGTTGATTTATGGAATATATAATTTGGAATTTGATGAAGTTGTTGCAATCATGGAGGATTGATTTAGATTTAAACATAGATTAACAACGAACAATAATTGGGAAATGTTTTCCATTGTGTTCCTTTTCCTGTGAGAAGAAACTGAAACAGATTTATACTTTCCTTTTATTATTATTATTTTTTATTTTTTTTTATGATTAAAATTACGTTCTCTTTATATCAATTCAAAAATCACTTTCGAAACTATTTATTTATAGTTTTTTTTTTCAAGAAAAAAAATATCACATTAAACATAATTTTCAATCTCAAAAAACAACAAAACATCTAAACTAATTCCCCCAATAAAATATTTAAATATTATTAATTTTTTATTTTTTATTATTTCTTTTTTAAAAAAAGAAACAGACATAAATTTATAATATTAACATTATAGTAGTAATATAATACAGAATTGTTATAACTGAATTTGATGATCCGTTGTAACGTATAGGTGACGATTAACTTCAATTACTTGAATTAAATTAAACTTTTTTAAATGCAATGATAATACAAATATTAGGGCCTGTTCTCCTTTTCTTGGGTTTTACTATGTAATTTATTTATTTATTTATTTATAAATATTACATCCAACAATATATTTTTCATACAAATTATATGAAAAAAAAAAATCTTTCCTCTATGAGTTCTTATTCTTATCCAAGGACAAATAATTTGATGCGAAATTATGATTTGTTCCCTTAATATAATGATTCTTCAATATTATTTTAAATTTTTTTAGCAAATAATAACTATTTCAAAAATAAAATCAAAATAATAGAACACTTTAGATTACAAAGATTGGAAGCAGAGAAATGGATACGAAACGAGATGTTGAAGAAACAACCATAGTGTACTTACTATGCATTAAAATTCAAATAAGAAAAAAGTAATTAAGTTGAGAAATCACAAAATTCGAAAAACAAAAATTCAAGAAATGAATATAGCTAGCTGGCATGGCGTATATCCTCTAATAAAAATTCACGAAAAACTTGCTGAAAAGTAGTATGAACAGTACCTTGCTATTGCTACTGCAATGGCGGATGAGGAACTGCTCTTGCTCCTGCTGCAATGGCGGATGAGGAACTGCTCTTGCTCCATTAGAAGCACTTCCTATGGACGATAGATGGACCAGACTCATCATACTCAGCCTTAGCAATCCACATCTGCACAACAAACACCATTACAGTATGCAGATTCACCATCTTCATCAAATCCAATTCGCAGCAATCAAAAAAAATAAAAATAAAAATGCAAACCTGCTGGAAAGTGCTGAGAGATGCTAAAATGGAGCCACCGATCCAGACGCTGTACTTCCGCTCAGGAGGAGCCACCACTTTGATCTTCATGCTGCTCGGAGCAAGTGCTGTGATTTCCTTGCTCATCCTATCGGCAATGCCGGTAAACATGGTGGTTCCACCGCTCAGAACAATGTTTCCATACAGATCTTTCCTGATATCCACGTCGCATTTCATAATCGAGTTGTACGTCGTCTCGTGGATGCCGGCAGCTTCCATGCCTATAAATGAAGGCTGGAAGAGAACCTCGGGGCAACGGAATCTCTCATTGCCAATGGTGATGACTTGTCCGTCAGGCAGCTCGTAGCTCTTCTCGACAGATGAACTGGTTCGTGAGGTCTCCAGCTCCTGCTCGTAGTCGAGCGCAATGAAGGAGAGCTTCTCCTTCATGTCTCTCACGATTTCCCTCTCTGCAGAGGTAGTGAAAGAGTAGCCACGCTCTGTCAGGATCTTCATCAGGTAATCAGTGAGGTCGCGGCCGGCTAAGTCCAGACGAAGGATCGCGTGCGGTAGGGAATAGCCTTCGTAGATCGGAACCGTGTGGCTGACGCCATCGCCGGAATCCAGCACAATACCTTAACAGGAGAGACGATTCGATTCGATTAATTATCGATACGATCGATATACATATATAGAGAGAGAGATAGATCGATGTGGTTACCGGTGGTGCGACCGCTGGCGTACAGAGAAAGGACAGCTTGAATGGCGACATACATGGCAGGAGCATTGAAGGTCTCGAACATGATTTGAGTCATCTTCTCCCTGTTAGCCTTAGGATTGAGCGGAGCTTCGGTCAGGAGGATCGGATGCTCTTCAGGAGCGACACGAAGCTCATTGTAGAACGTATGATGCCATATCTTCTCCATGTCGTCCCAATTGCTTACGATTCCATGCTCGATTGGATATTTCAGTGTTAGAATACCTCGCTTGGATTGAGCTTCATCTCCAACGTATGCATCTTTTTGGCCCATGCCGACCATCACACCTGTGTGGCGAGGACGTCCAACGATGCTGGGAAATACAGCACGCGGAGCATCATCTCCTGCAAATCCAGCCTAAGAGCAACACATATGTAACGAAATGATTCATCAATTGTAAAATTTTTCAGATTGAATTAATGGTCGCAACGAAGATGAAAGGCGTTTCGAATTTCTTCATTCTATGAAATGTAAATACCTTCACCATTCCTGTTCCATTGTCGCATACGAGTGGCTGAATATCCTCCGCATCTCCCATCTTGTACTACTGATTCCTGTACTGGATTCATTTCGTTAATAAAAGACATTACATGATCCTAAATCCGGCATAATCAGCGTGGAAGAGCACCAAAACAATACAGTTTGGACCACACCATCGCAACAAAATACTACAAAACCAAATGCGCAACCTAGAACAATTAATTTTCATATTCGAAATTTTCATATCACAAACGCCTTGATTTCAACCTAGAACGAACAATAATTTTCAAATGCGCAACAAAACAACGAATTCAATTCGAAATTTCCAGATTACAAACCAAACACAATTGGCAGGATGATCAAACAACATGCCAAACATCCTTCCATGCCAAAACGATACCAACATTCACGGATCCGATCCGATCCTCGATTCATTCCAAAACGATAATTCATACAGCCACGGCATCGCATAAAACCAAAACAAAAACAAAAACAAAAACGCACCTCACCTTAATAAACCAAAGAGCGAGTTACTCGAAATGCGATTGAGAGAGCAGCGGAGATCGTCGTGGAGGCTCAACAGGTATCAATCTTGAGGAATGGGACGTCGATTTGCAGCACAGCGGGAAGTTGTTGAATTAAAGAGAGGGCGGGATGATCTGGACCGTTGGATAATAACCGTCTGGATGTACGGCGGAGGAGGTGTGAGGTACGTAGGTGGGTACCGTTACGTTATACTAGGCTAATGCATACATATAAATATAAAATATCGACTCCAATTTGAGCTGTCCATTGCCGTTACACGCTTCCGTACTTCACTCTCTTCCCACAAAACTAATCTACATTACATATTTATTTGTCTATTTTTAATCTAATTTTTTTTTATATTGAATTAATAGTAAAAAGAATATGAATATATTAATATAATATAAATGACCATAGAAACTAACAAATATAACAATAGTCTACTTAATAAATATTATCATTGATCATAACACAAGATATGTATTCATACATGTAAGTACGAATCGACAGCATATGATATGATGTATTAAATAAAAATGTGTGATATTTATATATGTATAGAAACAAAATTGCCATTTCATTTAAATAAATTGAAAACAATATATTCTGACCACTCAAAATATTATAATGTAAGTCCGGTAAGAATGGTACGATGGCGTGGAAGTTAAATTTGAAACCAGTTTCTTTTTTGATTTATCAATTTCCGTTGAAAAACCAACTACAAAGTGTGTTCATTTAGGCCATCTCTAGTCCATCAACTCTATTTATCCAATTTTATCTTCGAATATGCAGTTGCTAAATTTTACTCCAACCATAGCTCCATTTTTCACTATTACTCTTCAATTATTCAATTTTTCTTATTATTTTAAACTAACTTTTTTATTTTTATAATTTTAAATAAAAATTTTAAAAAATAAAAATTAAATTTAAAAGTCAAATTTATAAATTTTAAAATTAAAAAAATTTTAAAAATAAAATAAAACAAACACACCATAAATAGCATTTGCTACAGTGCAACACAAAAAATAGAGACAGTCAGCGGCAAATATGGGGATGCAACGTCAATTTTGGCGTCGCATTGGAGATGGTCCTGGAGGTTCGAATTTTACGTTGAAATTTGAATAATAAAAATCTAAAAGTAAAATAGTTGTATAATATTACTTAAATAATATAAATTTTTAGTATAATATAAAAAAATATATATATTTGATATGATATTCTTAGAAAAAAAAATAATGAATAGTAAAAATTTGACAAAATAAGACAACTTTCACCCATAGCCTATGTTTACTATCATGTCAGCAATTTCTATTAGAAACAATATACAAAAATACTGTGATAGCATAACAAACAATACATATGATATATATATATATATTCTTGAATCTTCTTCATTGGCACTTTTCAATGTTAGAGGTGAGAATACATACATGAACGCAAGTAAGCAGTTGAGCCGCTCTTCAACTAACATAGACATAGTGTGAAACCTAATGTAAAAAGAATCCAATAATGCTATTTCGACGAAATACACTTTAATAATTAGGAAGCACAAATGTAGACAAAAATATTGAAACAAGTGTTTCTTTAATCACCAAACCCCAAATTTTTACTCTTTAAACTCTGCATTTATCGGAAAAAAATACATTTTCTTCTCCCACAAAATATCTCATTATACATTATTTTAAGCACGGGTATCATAGAAATGAAGCCAAAATAATAATAATAATAATAATAATAATAATAATATTGTCGTCACACACAACTTTCCTTCAATCGAAAAACAAGAAGCCACCCTATGAGCCGAACCTGCAATAGAATTTTATGGCAGATTCCAACACAAACACCATCTCTTGCACAAATAACAAAAATTCATGTCTTCGTTATTGCAAAGCCATGACGGATCCGATCCGATGAATCGAGAACACTAACTCTGTTTGCCTACCCAAGAAAATTAGGGAGGGGAGAAATTACTGACCAAATCTTGAGTGGTGATCAGCTTCAAACTAGGCCCCTCTGTTTGAAGACTTCGAGCATCGCAGTGCCAATCTTGGCAGGAGATTCGACCACAGTCACCCCAGCTTCTCTGAGGGTCTTGATTTTGTCTTGTGCAGTACCCTTTCCACCCGATACAATAGCTGCAAAATCAGATTTTTACTATTTATCAAAGTTTTTCCCTAAAAATATATTAAATCAAACATCTTTTCTTAATTTTCTATATTATACTAAAAATCAAATTTATATTTAGAACATCAACACCTATTTATACCACATAATACAACTATTTCAATTCAAAATGTTTACTATCCAAACCCCCAAACAAACACACCCTAAGATTACACCTCGAAGAGAAGTTAATCATACATATCACAACAGCGGTTTGGTAGCTTCCCATCAACTATCTAGATTACATATATATATATATAGGATGTGTAATGCAAAATAAATTTCACTTTTGCTTTGAATTGTTCATACTTCAATTTGTAATTTTATGCAATATAGTGAGGTGCTAAGCAAAGAGAAATAAGTGCTAAAAGTCGGTGATCCTAGCTAGAATTTATTTTCACATTGCAGAAATAAAACACTACAGAAAGAAAAATTTTATTTTATGTAAACACTCAACTGTCCCTCTCCCTCCAGCCAAACAGGAAATGGAAGGGTTGAGTATCCCATCTCTTAAGGGGATGATATCAAAATGTGCATTAACGTTAAGAAACTTCTAAAAAAAACTAATTACCAAATCTTTATTTTAATTTTTAGGGCAAACAACAGTTAAAAATGCAAACTCTATCAAAATGAAGAGAAATTCTTTCAAAGGAGAATTTCATCTACATTCTACCATAATGTTTTAAGAAGCAATCAACTAATTTTGACTACGCAAATATTGCAAATATTCCACCTTTGTGGCGTCAGATACTTCACCATTAGTCACATGACAACTAAATCCTAAATTTGAGTCCAGTTATACAAAAAATGCATACATGCATGTTATTAAATTAATAAACATATACAAATAAAGACAAATACAGACAGAGAGCTAAAAGCCAAATTTAGGTGCACATTAATGAGTTATTAAAACATTTTTATTTTATTATTATTTTTTTTTTTTGAAGCCGTATCTTGAAGTAATTTTATCTTTATCACAAGACAGTGATGTTATCGAATTATTTATTTTACCAAAAAACCAAAAGGATTGCCAATTACTAGTGTTTACAATTCACTAAAGCGGTCAGGATAAAAATCTTAATATAATAGATAGAAGAGAACTGATATAATATAGTTTTCATTATATTACCAAGAAATTTTCAAGGGCAATAAATAAACGAAATATATCCCGTATTTTGTCACAAGATTCACTGGAAATGAGAGAGCCAAAACCATAAAACTAACTACACATGAATATGGACTAAATTAACAGTAGCTCAGGGAAGTACAATACCTCCTGCATGGCCCATTCTTCTACCTGGTGGGGCAGTAAGTCCAGCAATAAAAGCAACAATAGGTTTGTCTGTCCCACTTTCCTGTTAAGTTAATCAGTAGTAGCACAAAGTAACTTAAAATATGAAGAATAGTTAATGAAGGAATACAAAAGGAAGCACTTTGAATATGAGTTCAAAATAAACAATCATCCCGAGGTTCGGTAGTTAATCTGGTGCAAAGATGCATAAAAATATAAATTTCATGATTCTTCAGGGTTTCAAGCTTCAACCGACACTAGGAGTTTTAATTTTGCTCTAGATAAGTATTTTATTAAATTTGCGGTGTATAGATATTCGTTTGTCCATTTATCTTAATAATGTTATTTGTTTCCAGTGGATCTGATAAGGTAAAAATAAAATAGATAGAAAATAACAGAGGGCCCTCCATTGAGGACCACTCTACCTTGATAAGGGCTGCAGCGTCCTCCTCTGCTGTGCCACCTATCTCACCAATAAGAACAATACCTGAACACAAAGAAAAAGGGCAAAAAAATATATCAACTATAAAAAAATCACGTCTAACACAGCAGCTGCCATTCAGGAATACATAAGCCCGCTAAACACTTCACCTATAATTGGAAGAAACCGAACCAATTTTCAAGACTGATGAACTGTATATGTTCACATTTTCTAATTAAATGCCTACAATCCAGCAATAATTTAAATATTATAAGAGAAAACCTATAAACTATAAAGCATTGTCACAAATAAATTGTTATTGCAATATACCACTGCCACATTGAAAAGTGACCACAGCATTCAGAGCTGTTACACAAGATCCTGAGCATGAATCAGAGGTTAGCAATCATGTTCAATTCAGGTTTTAGTTTATATTATTCAGGGAAGTTTGTTTGCCAGTGTTTTAACACAATAAATACACATGGTTCAGAAAGTCCTGCACAACCTATTGCAACGAAGAAGGGATATTTAAGTTTCAACAGTTCTTTTCTTTGTTTTCTCCTTGTTATATTTTGATTTTTTATTATTGCCAATGCCGGTAATTTCTCCATTTTAACAAATCCCTCAAGGAAAATATTTAATACCAAAATACTGAAACTGCATCATGGATGTTTTTGCTTTCTTCAAAGATATGATTGAGAAGCATAAAACCATAATTTGAGATTTTATTACAACACAACACGTGAATAACATTTGTCTCTTAGGCTAAAAAACATAGGAGAATCATTTAAATAATTATCCCAAGAGACACTGAAGTTGAAATAAGAATTCTAAATTTACCTTCCGTCTGTGGATCCACAAGAAACCTTTCCATGCAATCAACAAAATTTGTTCCGTTGAAAGGATCCCCACCAATTCCTACACATGTCGACTGCCCAAGGCCAACAGCAGTTGTTTGGAAGACCTAAAAGACACACAAGTATAATATTATCCATGTGTCAAATAGTACTGTCTGCAATTGATAAAGTAATTACTTGTACTCTCATGCCCAAAAACGAAAGTAAGACACTACTTAAGTGATTCTTAGCTACATTTTTCAAAACTGCTATCAACTCTATGCCACATTTGCTTTTTGGCTTCAACAATGTAAAATGTACAGCAACTAGAGAATTTTCTATAATACTTTGTACTAATTGCATCAATATGTCAGCCACAAATCAACTAAGGCAGACTTTATGGCCAAATATTCTATAATACTTTGCTTTATGTACCGCTTCATAAGTTAATGTTCCAGATCGAGAAACGATTCCGATACGTCCAGGTTTGTGAATGTATCCAGGCATAATTCCAATTTTACATTCCCCAGGCTTGATAATGCCAGGACAATTCGGACCAATAAGCCGAGTTTTTGACTGTTTGTTAAGAGCAGCCTTCACACGAACCTGCAGTTTATGGCAATAATCATTAGTAAAGAAGTTTGACAACATAATAAGCTAGTTGAGAATGCCTTGATCTGTAAACCAAGATAAGTACATTTTTCATAAATCCAACACAGAGGGCGGGAATACCACAACATTATTATGTGCTATTATAACACAACAGATTGTGCTGGATGTGATTTATCCTCAAGTTGCACTTTTAATTTGGCACAGACAACATAATAGAACAAAACCAAATCATTAGTTAATCATTGAACAGCAATCACTATCAGCCAGAATTTATTATCTTAGCAAAAAATAATATATATTAACAAATATGAAAACTAGAAAATTGTAGTTGTGTACTGTTTATATTAAACCATTCTAAATAATGTTAGCCTTCTGGAATAAGAAGCGATATCAAGTATGAGCTAGATATTAACAAACAACTAATATTGAAAGCTCTTAATCATGAGAAATAAGAATTTGTTTCTCCTTTTCCATAGAAAAGATAATGGGAGTTTAACATTTTAAAACATTAGATGTGAAAATATTAACAGGCATCTCACAATATCACACTTCAAGAAATTTATTTTGGTTAACAATTTTACCAGCTGACCTTTATTGAGAGACAAGAGGAAATTTTCATGTTCTAACCAAAAATGGGTCAATGTAATACTGGTGACGAAATGCCTAACTAGAAGGCAACTCAGCATTTATCATAAAACAGGCTCAACAAGAGATTGAATCTCTCAGCTGAGAAGATGATTATCATGTACAAGCCTCAACTTTTAACTTTGTTTGTGACGCCGTAAAAGATTCTTTGTGGTGAAACCATGCCAACAGAAGTTCATCTGAAAATTAAACTGTAGAAGAAAAGATGAGAAAACAAATGCAGTATAGCAAGATATGTACCATGTCATGTTGTGGTATTCCCTCCGTAATGCAGACAACCAAATCTAGTTCAGCCTCCACTGCTTCCATGATGGCTTTAGCTGCAAAAGGTGGAGGAACATAAATTGCTGAAGCATTTGCTTTGGTTTCAGCTTTTGCCTCTGCTACAGAGTTAAAAACTGGAAGCCCCAGGTGTTCTGTTCCACCTTTTCGTGGGGTAACTCCACCAACCTATGTGTGCAGATATTGCAGGATGTATTAGGACAACATAACAAAAATATACTCTATACAGGATTATCATTCCAATATTCAAAATACTTCCTGTGTCTAAAACATTACTCAAGACTACTTTTACAGTAGACTTAGTTGAAATTTACAAAAATCAACAAATAAAACAAAGTAAAGATAATACAATAAATAATAATGTAGATGAAACTCGTAAGAAGAATACTTTCCATGACAAGGTTGTGCAATTTAATCATCCATAACTCTCGTTAGAACTATAATCTAATTTCCTTGGCTGAGT
This sequence comes from Andrographis paniculata, assembly GCF_009805555.1. NCBI lineage: Eukaryota > Viridiplantae > Streptophyta > Magnoliopsida > Lamiales > Acanthaceae > Andrographis > Andrographis paniculata. Next base: position 2,852,387 of record NW_026137502.1, on the reverse strand, counting down.
ATAATATAAGTTCACATGTTTATATTAATTTAAATTTCCTAAAAACATATTAGCTCCTCAAGTAATATGTCTAGTTCCCCAGAAATAGTACCAACAGTTACTTGTTTTATTTCATTTCAATTTCCTCTCCAGTTTCAGAATTTCCTATTCCCTAAAACATTTTTATTTTGCACTAGCAGATACAACATCAAACAAATTACCTGGAAACAAAAAGCCCTGTATCCACAGCCCTGAATCCATCCAAAAACAATTCCCCGGTATAAAGGATTAGAGCATTTCAAATTTATCTACACACATGAATTTGTTAATGTTTATTTCACTTATGTACAGAGGGCATGTCATTGGGATTAAAATGCTCCAAAATCAAACCAAAGGAAGTTTTGACATCTTAATCCCAATAATGCACTTCCCTCCATACCGAAGTGAAATAAACATCAACAAATCATGCATATGCAGACAATATTGAATTACTTCCAATCAAAATCCACACAGATCACTAGAAATATATACATAATTACATCAAATATTGAATATACACAAATCTGTGGATAGACTAATATAACAGTTACTATATCAATATAATGACATACAACAAACACTGAAGATTAAAGCAAATCTGAAGCGTGCACATGCCTGGTGTCAAATTTAACAATGAGCTTCTCCTATTCTTTTTTATTTATTTTTCAATGATTATGAATGACCAGATTGGATTACTGATTCAGCGAGTTGGAACAAACCTGAGTCATGGAGACCAAACATCTATGGACTACAAGATCTAGATTTAATTATAGTTTATCATTTTCCTTTAGCCTAGCAAAAATTTATAAATAACTAAACCGTCAACCGTGCTGTTACTATAAAACTTCCAAACTTATGCACGTATCTGGAAACCTAAATCTCCGTTAATTGTTCAATACTAATTGTCCAATGGAAGAACTATTTTACAAACAAACAATAATTCAGATGCTCATTTCCACGCCAAGGTCCATACTATGAGTATTGAAGCATAATAAATACACAAAACGCGCCAAATTGAGAGCGAGACGATACCATTTTTGTACCGTATTCGATCGCCTGCTCTGTGTGGAAGGTGCCATTCTTCCCGGTGATTCCTTGGCAAATGACGCGGGTGTTCTTATCGACGAAAACGGCCGGCGGTGGCGGCGGAGATCCAAAAGCACGGCGTTGGTGGTGCAGCTGTAGGCGACGCGACAGGTCGGCGAGCAGTTTGGTTGCGTGGCGAGCCATGGATTCCGTTGACTGCTGGCTCTCTCTCGCAAATGCAAATGTAGTTTTAGGTTTTTAACTGAAATGAGATGCGAAGGAAACTGAAATGAGATGCCCTATGGGTCTCGGCAAGAATAAGCATATGGAGTAATTGAGACGCTGTCCTCCCTTGTTTTACCATTTTATTTTTAATTTGTCTATAAATATATATATATTATCATATTTAATTAAAAAAAATTAAATTAACTTTTAAAATTTTATTCATTAATTTTATATTTATTAGAGTGTGTTTTTTTATTTATAAGTTTGGAAAAAATTTGATTTAGGTTTGATGTGAAAAATAATATTTTATGGAATATTTTAGGAAAGGAAAAAAATATTTTTTTCGAAAAATACAGAATTAAAATAGTAAAATTTGGGAAAACTTTGCAAAAGAAATATACCCATAAATATAACTATTATTGATGTACTCATATTATTTTTCTATTTATTTTATTTTATTACATCTTTTGGTTGAGTTTAAAAAAATAAATAATAATGATTTGGGTTTATTATTAAAATAGTAAAATTGGAAAAATTCAGTTAAAGAAACATAGTGTTTTTCATGGAGAATTGTATTTATTATATAAAAAAATATTAATATTTTGTAATGAATTGTTAATTTTTGTTTGAATTGATAAAATATATAGTATATTATACTAATATGTGTATATTATATAGTTTTTTAATAATATTTATGAGAAGCGTTTGACCCAAAAATATTTGTAAGATTTTGTTTTTGAATTTTAATTTTAAATACTAAAAGTTTGAATTGAAATCTTTGTTTAATGTAATATAAATATGTCTTGATATGATGTATAATTAAACTTCTAACATCTTATACAAGATCCACTCAAAATTCTTTTATTTCTATATCTCTCTTTAATTAACAAATATTTTTATATATATTTAAAACTTTTCATTATTTATGGTAATGATAAATAAATATATATTTTTTATTAATTTGTATTATATAAAATTTTATTGTCTACAAAATGATACCTATATTTCATATATTTTATTGAAATATAATTTTAAAAATATTTAAAATAGCAACAACACAACTCATATAAAAAATAATAAAATATTATCGTAACTTATTATTAATAATTTATTAACCTACAATATCTAAACTACCTTGTCTGTGAGAAAATAGCTCAATCTCTCATAGTTTATTTTGATGAAAATTAAAATAAAAATCTTAATACAAAAATATAATTCCTTAAACTATTGTATACAAAAATAGAATTTAAATATATACTCTTTTCATCCACTTTAAAAATTTTTATTTGACTTTTCCATATAAATTAAGATAAATTAATATTTTATATATATAGTAATATAATAAAATAATATAATATCTATTTTACTTTTATATTAAAGTGAAATTAATGTGAAAAAATCAAAATTAAATTTTGATATTCATTCCAGAGTTGCTCTTGCTTAAAAAAATAAAATGAAAAATTTTAACTGTCCCCGGCCGAACCGATAAAGCAAGTCACATTAGGCGAACCATATATAACATGTGGACCTGAAAGCGTCAGGATTTGAACTCATAACCTCACATAAAATAATACCAAGAGTTTATTTTGTATTTGAGTTTTTTAATTAGTTTGAGTTTGATGCTTTAGAAAATATTTTATCTTTTTGTCATTTTCAATTTAAATTAATACTCTATTTATTTTATACCATTTTTAACAAAAATATATTATTTTATTTTACAAAATATTATATTAAAATATTTTAAAATAAAAATTCAAATAAACACATAAATTCTAATCAATTTTAAACTATAACCCTACAAACAAAACTGAAAGTAACCTAATAAAAAAATTAGAAAAAGACAAAGTAAATAAAAATTAAGATTAAATATAAGTTTATCTTTAAACAAAAAAATTGATTAAAGAAAGAGATGAAATTTTAAAAATATACTCAGGTTGTGTTCTTTTGTCAATTTTATCATAGAATTTTACTGTTCAATTCTTTTTTTAAAAAAAAATATCAAATTAAATAATTATTTTTTTTAATATACTATTAATACAAATTTATTTTACATTCGTAACATTACATCAACTTCTATTTATATAACATCAAACAACTATTCAAATTCAACTTTTTACTTAAAAAAATCCAAACAAAAAAATTTAAACCCACGAACAAACACACCCTAAAATCTAACTAAATAATATTATTGTTGAAACGTGACTTGGATTTAGCGGTCTACCCAACCCTAAACCAAAGCGAAAGGGCTGTTTCAATTGGCAGGGTTCCTTTTGGGCTTATCCTAATTAATAACAAATAGGCTTAGGGTTTAGGGTGTTTTGGGGTGCTTATAAATAGACAACTATGGTTCTTAGTCGGATGACATATTGTAAATCTCTGAATCAGTATAATAAAATCTCTCCGGTTTCTGCCCGTGGACGTAGGTTGACACACCGTCACCGAACCACGTAAAACCTCTGTGTTCTTTATTTGCTTTCTTTCTCGTTTTCTCATAACAAGTGGTATCAGAGCCATATCCCATTGATTGAAAATGTCCTCGTATAAATTTGATCTGGAGAAGTTTAATGGGTCGAATGACTTCACGCTCTGGAAGGTCAAGATGAGGGCACTTCTGGTTCAACAAGGATGTGCGGCTGCGTTGGAGGGAGAAGACAAGTTTCCTAAAGACACGAAGGAGGAGGTAAATAAGGAGATTTTGGCAAGGGCTCATTCCGCGATCATGCTGTCAGTTACTGATGAGGTGTTACGGGAGGTTGTAGATCAGACAACGGCTTTTGGGTTATGGAATAAACTGTGTGAGAAGTACCAAAACAACTCCCTCACGAACAGGCTATATCAGAAGCAACGTCTTTACACCCTCCGGATGTCCGAAAGTACTCAGGTAAAGGATCATCTTGATACCTTTAACCGTATCATTCTTGATCTTCAAGGAGTTGAGGTTAAAGTAGATGATGAAGACCAAGCCCTAATTTTATTGTGTTCACTACCTGGTTCATATGAGAATTTTGTAGATACTATGCTATATGGTAGAACTACAATTTCTGTTAATGATGTGAAAGATGCCCTTATGTCCAAAGAATTGAAAAGAAAGGTTTCTCTGGAAGAGGGTTCTGGTTCAGGTCTGTTTGCAGGTAGGGGAAGACCACATGAGAGGGGTAACGGGAATGGGAGGTCGCGTTCAAAATCAAAATCCTCTAGCAAAGTTAAGTGTTATCTTTGCAAGGAGAAAGGGCACGTTAAAAGGGATTGTCCACAAAAGAAGGGAAATACAAAAGTTGATTCTAGTAACAGTGGCAGCAGTGCTGCTGTGGTACAAGACAATTCTGATGATGGGGACTTTGGTGAAGTTCTGACAGCGTGTAGTGCTAGTACTGCTGACTCCTGGATTATGGATACCGGTGCTTCTCACCATATGACGTTCTCTCGTGATCTACTCACTTCTTTTAAGGAGTGGAATGGAACGGTGAAGTTAGGTGATGATGGGGTTCTAGCCATAAAAGGGAGCGGGGTAGTGCAGATAAAATTGCATGACGGTACTGTCAGGAAATTTGACTGTTGGTATGTTCCTGAACTCAGAAAGAATTTGATTTCTCTTGGCACCTTAGCCAAGAATGGTTTAAAATATCATGGTGAAGGTGAGTGGGTGAAAGTCCTGAAAGGTGCGCTGGTAATGATGAAGGGAAAACTGCAGCATGGAATTTATTTTCTACAGGGCAGTTCAGTGATGGGAACGGCGGCGGTATCTCAGTCCTTGGATAAACACGATGACAGGACAAATTTGTGGCACCGGCGATTAGGTCACATGAGTGAGCTAGGGTTGTCTGTGTTGAGCAAGCAGGGTTTATTTGGTGGAGATGTGATAGGTAAAATTCAATTCTGTGAGGCTTGTGTCAAAGGGAAGCAACGCAGGGTGAGGTTTAGTACCGGTCATCACACTTCAAAACAAATTCTGGAGTATGTTCATTCAGATCTATGGGGTCCCTCTCCGGTGAAATCGCAGGGCGGGTGTTCTTACTTTGTCACTTTCATAGATGATTATTCGAGAAAGGTCTGGTTGTACTTTCTAAAAACTAAAGATGAGGTGTTTGGGAAGTTCAAGGAGTGGAAGACCATGGTTGAAAAACGGACGGGTAAACAGGTCAAGACTCTAAGAACTGATAATGGGTTGGAGTTCTGCAACGCTCCATTTGATGATTTCTGCAAGAAAGAAGGTATAGTGAGGCACCGCACTGTACGACACACACCACAGCAAAATGGAGTTGCAGAGCGAATGAATCAAACCCTCATGGCGCGTGCTAGGTGTATGCGCATATTTGCTGGCTTGTCTAAGCAATTCTGGGCTGAAGCAGTAAACACTGCTAGCTATCTGGTTAATAGATCTCCATCAACTGCAATTGACTTAAAGACTCCTCAAGAGGTATGGTCCGGTAAACCCTCTGATTACTCTAATCTAAGAATATTTGGATGCCCTGCATACGCTCATGTGAATGATGGTAAGCTGGAGCCGAGGGCGGTAAAATGCATATTTCTAGGGTATGCAACAGGAGTAAAAGGTTATCGACTGTGGTGTACAGAAGGTAAAAATCCTGGTAAATTTCTTATTAGCAGAGATGTAACCTTTGATGAATCTGCTATGCTTGATCAGAGTAGAGGTTGTGAAAGTATTGCAGGTACAAAAGATTGTGGTGCTAACCAGAGGGTGGAGTTTGAGACTCCTGACAGAGTTGTGTTAGAGGAAAAGCAGCAGGATAATACTATTGATCAATCCGATCAACCAGATCAGTCAAAACCTCAAGGGAAACCGGTTGAGGGGGAAGCTGATGACGCTGGTACTGGGGTTGAAGATTCCATAGCAGCAAGAAAGGGAAAGAGAAATATTCAGAAACCAGCTAGGTTTGCAGGATGTGTCAATATGTGTGACATGGATTCTGTTGCTTATGCACTAGCGGTTGGTGATGATCTTGGCTCTGATGAGCCAAAGACATATAAAGAAGCTGTGGCGAGTAAAGATGCAGAAACCTGGATTATGGCAATGAATGAAGAGATGCAGTCTCTTGAAAAGAACAAGACTTGGGATCTTGTTGCACTACCAAAAGGGGTGAAGCCAGTGGGATGCAAGTGGGTCTTTAAAAGAAAGGTGGGAATTCCTGGTGTTGAACCTGCTAGGTTCAAGGCGAGACTGGTGGCAAAAGGGTTTTCACAGAAGGAAGGAATCGATTACCATGAAGTCTTTTCTCCTGTGGTGAAACACAAAACCATTCGGGTTCTTTTGGCAATGGTGGGTGCTTTTGATCTGGAGCTGGAGCAGCTTGATGTAAAAACAGCATTCCTTCATGGTAATCTAGAAGAACAGATTTACATGTCTCAACCGGAGGGGTTCTACAGTTCTAAAGGGGACCAGGTATGCTTGTTAAAGAAATCTCTGTATGGCTTGAAGCAGTCTCCGAGGCAATGGTACAAGAGATTTGACTCATTCATGGTGTCTAATGGTTATACTCGTAATCAGTTTGATAACTGTGTTTACTCGAAGAAAGTTTCTACTGATTCCTTTGTGTATCTGCTGTTGTATGTGGATGATATGTTAATTGCAGCTAAAAACATGGCTGTAATTAATGACTTGAAGGCTCTACTAAAGGGTGAGTTTGAGATGAAGGATTTGGGTGCGGCAAAGAAAATACTTGGTATGGAGATCTGGCGTGATAGAGAAGCAAGACGGTTATGGGTTTCTCAAGAAAAGTATATTGAGAAAGTTTTGCAGGCATTCTCTGTTGATCAGTCCAAACCGGTAAGTACCCCTTTGGCGGCACACTTTAAACTTGATCGAAGCACTATACCGGCTACAGATGAAGAGGTTAGTTACATGAAGACGGTTCCATATTCAAGTGCAGTTGGAAGTCTTATGTATGCGATGGTATGTACGAGACCGGATCTCGCTTATGCGGTTAGTGTGGTGAGCAGGTTTATGGCTAATCCGGGTAAAGCTCACTGGGGAGCTGTAAAGTGGATCTTGCGATATTTGAAAGGAGCGTCTGATATTTGTCTGGTATATGATGATAAAGGCCATGGTGATGGTCTTGTTGGCTATGCAGACTCTGATTACGGGGGTGACTTGGTGAAACGAAGATCACTAACTTGTTTTATCTTCACTTTGTTTGGATGTGCAGTCAGTTGGAAGTCTACTTTACAACCTACGGTTGCATTGTCGACGACTGAGGCGGAATACATGTCAATGACTGAAGGTATTAAGGAGGGTATCTGGTTACATGGTCTGGTGCAGAGTTTGGGTCTGAAGGTGGAGAAACCGGTGTTATTCTGTGATAGTCAAAGTGCTTTGAGTTTGGCTAAAAATCCAGTGTATCATGAGAGAACCAAACATATTGATGTAAGGTTGAATTTTATCCGTGATGTTCTGGAGGAAGACAAGTTTTCTATTCAGAAAATAGCTACAGAGCACAATCCAGCTGATATGTTGACAAAGGCGCTACCGACGGAGAAGTTTGAGCACTGCTTGAACTTGGTGAATATTCGTAGGAGGTAAAGCCCTCTCGGGGCATCTGGCAGGAAGGAGACGACTGAGAGATACTAACGAACCTTTGGCGGTTGGAGAAACTCCAAGTCAAGGTGGAGATTGTTGAAACGTGACTTGGATTTAGCGGTCTACCCAACCCTAAACCAAAGCGAAAGGGCTGTTTCAATTGGCAGGGTTCCTTTTGGGCTTATCCTAATTAATAACAAATAGGCTTAGGGTTTAGGGTGTTTTGGGGTGCTTATAAATAGACAACTATGGTTCTTAGTCGGATGACATATTGTAAATCTCTGAATCAGTATAATAAAATCTCTCCGGTTTCTGCCCGTGGACGTAGGTTGACACACCGTCACCGAACCACGTAAAACCTCTGTGTTCTTTATTTGCTTTCTTTCTCGTTTTCTCATAACAATTATAGGTATGTTTCTTTTGATAAATTTGAAAAAAATTTAGTTTAATATTAAAATAATGTATAATAAAATATTTTGTAAAAAAAATATATATATAATTCAAATAGTAGAAAGTTTGAATTTTGGTAACAAACAAATAGTCTCTTTCTTATGTGTTTATTTAGTCAATTTTCTCAAAATTTTGCTATTTGGACCATATTCTCCGAAAAAAATATATTTTTTCTTTTCACAAAATATCACATCAAATATTATTTTCATACTAAATCCAAACCAATTTTTTTTCAAACTCATCAAAGAAACACATTTGCTTAGCTGTAAAGTTTTAATTTTTCGGACTTTTGATTTGGGCCTTTGTTCGGGATAATGGATCATCTTAAATTTTTTGGGTTTAGATTCTTTCCCATCAGTTTGGAGTATCTTTTAGTCCTTGAATGATGCTGATATAAAAATGTAATTCAATATAGGCTGAACAAAATCTAGTATTTGATTAAATAAAGATAATTATGTCAAATTTTTAGATATTTTTTAATCAGTTTATGATAGATATTTATTATTTTAATTCTTCAAAAAACACTTTTTTTTTTTACATTAAATATGTAAAAAGTACCGGTGGTGTAGGGGTTGGACTTGGTCATGGATTTCAATTTCCGACACCTCAGGTCACCTGCCATGCAGGGTATTAGGTTCGGCCGAGGGTTTACCCGGTGCACACTTTCGGATAACGACTGCGGATTTCACATCATAAAAACATATATATATATATATAATATAATAAAATAAAACTAATATCAATCCCAGTTAGGAAGTCCAGGGTCGACCGGATCCATCCATCCATTCATCATCAAAATGATCAACGGTGAAGATTTGCTTACGGCAGAGTTATGGTCCCCGGAGTTCCCTTGAATTGAACAAAAGAAAGTCGTTTATGATTTTATATTATTTGGTCGTTGTATTCATTTGACAAGACATGCATTTTAAAATAAATATATAAATTTCGAAACTTTTACTTTTTAAAGTATTAAATAAAAAAAAAATTAATATTTTTAATTAAAAAATAAAAATAAATTTAAATAACAATAAAATAAAATAAATTTGAATAACAAAGAGAGCATATCGTGGAACCTTCTAATTAATTATTAACACGTAATTTATCAACTTCTAGATAATATTGTATAACTATGACTTTGCAGCTTTATATGTTTTACCGTTGTGTTTATCCAAGAAAAAAACATCTAGCTAGCGTGCCCTCCTTTTTGTTTTCAAAAGCCCTTTTACACTGTACACACTAGAATAAGTATTAGTATATTTATATCTATATATATTATCATTAAAAATATATTCCGTCCCACGTATATCTGCCACAGACAAGATATTTTAGAAAGAGTGTAATTAGTAGATAATTAAGAATATATTAGTGAAAATAATTATTCGATAATATAAATAATTATAAATTAAGATTAGAATAACTAATTAATTTAATTAAAATTTTAAAAAAAATAAAATTAAAAGTTTAAAATGAGATTAAAGTGTGTAATCATTTTCCAAAAAATAAAAGTAACATGATATTGATATGTGGGACGGATAGAAACAGCAACATGAATATGGTATATGGGACGAAGGGAGTATATTATATGTAATATTCATTTTTATTAAGGTTATATTTACTTTGAGTTTATATAGATATATAATTTTAAATAAAAAAATATTTTAAAATTTAAATTCAAACCATAAGTAACCAAAGCAAACTCTCAGCTTTTTTTATAATAGAACATATCCGTCTATTTTGAAAATATACATTATTACGGTGGAAAGTTAAAAATAGTGTAAAAGTGTGTTTGTTTGGGGGTTTGGATTTTGAGTTGAGGTTTGAATAGTAAAAATTTTAAATTTGAATAGTTGTATGATGTGATATAAATAGGTATTGATGTGATATTTTGAATGTAAAATTGATTTTTAGTATAATACTCCCTCCGTTCATATAGAAAATATACATATTTCTATTTTGGGACGTCCAATTACAAAGTAAATATTTCATTAAATACCTTATTTTTTTCCACAAATACCCTTACTTTACATCACATTATTACTTTTATACCAAAAAGTAAGGGCAAAAATGTCATTACACTACTTTTAACTACCCACTATAATTAAAATACTATTATTTCTTAAACACCGCGCCAAAAATAAATATTTACTTTGTGTGTGGACGGAGGGAGTATAAAAAATGAAAAATAGGTGTTTAATTTGATATTTTTTAGATGAATAGTGAATTTAAAATCCAATCCCCCAAACAAACACACCTTAAAAATAATTTTATCTTTATTTTTTGGTGTAAAATAAATGATGTTATTGTAAACTAAAATATTTGTATAAAAAATAAGTACATGTTTAGGGTGTGTTTGTTTGGGGGTTTGGATTTTAAGTTGGGATTTGAATAGTAAAATTTTTTAATTTGAATAGTTGTATGATGTGATATTTGAATGTAAAATTGATTTTTAATATAATATAAAAAATAAAAAAATAGATGTTTGATTTAATATTTTTTGGATGAAAAAATGGGATGAATAGCGAAAATCTAATCCAATCTCCTAAACAAAAAGAATAATTATTTTGTATGGATACTAAATTACTAAAATTAATTAGTACGTTAATTGGAATTTAATTTTATGTGCATGCACTTGATTAGTAGTCTGTGTCAAGTTTAGAAATTGCGACGTAACTAACTAACTCTAAACTACTCCGAAGTCGCGCTACATATAACCACGCTTTCTATGTACGCACGCTTCTAGAAGAAATTAATTAATTAATAATAGTATTTCCATTTGGGTCTTAGTTCAATCATTTGACTCGGGACTGGTCGGAGTGCCAACACAACAACGTACCCAACAGGTAAAATTCTGTGGGCGATATTGTGTACAATTGAAAGATTGGGGACTTATGTGCAAATATACAAGTCCACGTTGGGATTGCATCGCGTAGTGAAACTTGCACCGCAAGCCTTGCCTTGATGGCCTTTATGTCATGCTGACATGTACCGTATAATTATATAATTATAGTAAAAAATTAAATTTAAATAATTTATAATATTTTAAATATAAAATTAATTTTTATAATAATATTAAGAAATAAAATAAATAATAATTTTTTTTTGAGAAATCCAAATAAAACACAATTATATATCCTCTCAATTTAATTATATTTTCAAATTTTAGTTCTGACTGGATAATTTTAGAATAATAAAAGTTAAATATTTAATGTGATTTTTTTAATATATTAATAAAGTAATTGTTAATTATAATAGTCCAAATTAAAATTTAAAGAAAAATAATATTTAAAAATTATTTTTTATTTATTAGTTGTTTAGAAGGCATGCTCTACTAGTAATATTTTACTTCTATCTTTTTTAAATACAAAATTATATTTATATATTTATAAGTTTTTATTTTTTTTAAAAAAATATATGAATTAATTTATGTTAATTATATATTTATATATATTTCTTTATTATGTTATATAAAAGTTTACTCTTTACTAAATAAGATTAATGTCATATATTTTTAGTGAAATTTAATTAATTAACATCTTTAAAATATATTTTAAATTTATTTTTGATTAAATATATATATATTAAAGTATAATGTAATTTACAATCAAACTGAATAAATAAAAAATTTAATATTTATCCACAAAATTTATTTATTTAAAATTATGATTTATTTGTAGAATACTTTTGGTCGAAGTAAGCTGGAGCAAAGTATTTTGGGTACGTTTTCTTTCTATCTATATTGTCTTAACTGCAAAATATTATTATTAATAAATATTTTTTTTATCCCATTTTAATTGACACATTTGTCATAATAATTGACATATTTATATTTTATATAAAATTTATTAAATCAAAATATTATTAACAAAAATCATCTTAATTAACTACATAATATATAACATCATGGATTGTGTGGATCTATTCAAAACTTCTATATTTTTATTTCTTTTCAAAAAAATATTTTTATCTACGTTTAAAACTGCACTTAATTTATAAAATTGGTTTACGTTAATTCACTACAAGAAAAAATTATTTTTTGTAACAAAATTTTTTTGTCTCTAAATCTATTTTTTCCGTTACTAATGACATTAGCGACGGAATTATGAATGAAATTACATTAGCTACGTGAACTTTAGGGACGGAATTCCGTTACAAATAGATTATTTTTTTGTAGTGATTATAAATAAACAAACGTATTTTATATTTACTTGTATTATAGAAAATTTTATTCTTTCCTAAATGATATCCATAATGCATATAGTTTTTATTACTATATAAGTTTTAAATACATATTAATTTTTTTTAATCATATATATATTGAATTTATTTTAAAATTATCAATATTATTAATTATAAAAATAAAATAAAATAACTATTATTTACTAATTAAATATCATTATCTTTGATATCTAGTCCTAATGAATTAAAGAGGTCAATTATATTGGAACGAAAACAGTATTTTTTAGTACCAAATATACAAAAACATACTAAAATAAATTTTACTAAAATTTTAATGGGGAAAAAGAATAGATAGTTTTCATTTGTAAGGGAAAAAATCATGAACAATTTTATTGATATTATCCAGTAATAATTTTAATATCTCATTGACTATTTAATATATTATTATTATTATTATTAATAAGCTAAATGCAATATGAATATGTTAGACATAGAACATGGGTATGTTACCGCCGACCTGAAATGTGTCAGGATATACCAATTTTAATTGGGTTTATTTTTGGTATTTATTCCTTGTAAAATTTTCTAAATAAAATGTTCTCTCTCCGTCTCATATTTATATATTTATTTATTTATTATACGTAATTTTAAAAATATTAGTATTATATTAAGATAAAATAGAAATAAATATAAAAAAATTAAATTAATCCTATTAGTATTGTATTATATAAAGATAATGATATTTGTGTAATATATTATAAATTGGAATGATATTTGTAATGCTAGTTAGAGAGTACGATTATTGAAAAATGAAATGAATACTTTATTATTAATACGTTGTTATGGGACGAACTAAAATAAAAAAATAGATAGATTGTTAAGGGACAGATGAAGTATATATATTGTTTTGTCCCTTAAATAAGTATATTCGATTATTTTTTGTACGTAAAATTTTTAATATTAGAATAGTATAAATAAAATGATAAATAATATTATTAGTATTGTATAATATAAAAATAATGATATTTATGTAATAATAAATTGTAAATTATAAAAATATTTTTAATATTAGATCGAGGGTATAAACATTTATATTATGTATAAACTAAAACCAAAACACAGCAAACCCCCCTTCCCCCTTTAAAAAAAAGATTTTATCGTCGCCTGCTACACATGATTCGCTTAGTGTGACTTGTCTATCGAGTCTAATTTGCAAGATATTAGGTTCAGCCAGAGTTTCCTGCTCATCATTAAAAAAAAAAAAAAACCTAAAAAAAAAAGAGACAGATTTAGTAAAATGAAAAATTGATTTATTATATATATTATCTGTGCAAAAGGTACAAATAATGTCTGAATATTGTGCACTAACAAATGAACAAATAATGTATTAATTAATTAATTTTTTTTTAAAAAAAAAAATCCATCAGAAAAAGCAATCGACGACGGCCGGAGATATTTTCCCGAACACAAACTTATTCTCCGACGGCGTCAAGTTCAGATCCACACAAAGAACTCTCCTGCTATTATTCGCCGCCGTCTTCACCACCGGCAGCGGCGGCGGCGGCGGCGGAGACAGCGACAGCGACGTATCCTCCTCCGCCTGCACTTTCCGACCATCACCAGTCCCGCCGGCGGCTCTGTGCCTCCTCATATGTCCTCCCAACGCTTGCCCGATCGGAAACTCCATTCCGCAGATGGAGCACTCGTGAGTCTTCGGCTTCGGCGGCGACGGCGCCGGCGCCGGCGCTCCGCCCGCCTGCGCCAGAAGCCTCGGCTTCTTGTGGCTTGCGCGGTGGCCGCCGAGCGCCTGGAACGACGAGAACTGCCGATTGCACGTCTTGCAAGTGAATTCCCGGCCGTACGCCGCCTGATCGGCTCTTCCGCCGGTGGATAATAGAACCAAATAATTGGCTGCCATGGCGGTTATGTCCTCGGCACTGTATTCTCCTTCTCTACTCCTTTTCATCATCATTTTGATATTAATCGTAATTTAATTAATTTTTGTGCAGATTTTAGAAAAAGATAACGATATATATATGTGTAAATATAGAGACAGAAATCTGTATGTATGTGCATGAATTGATGCAAGTAATAATGTTGACTATTGACTTGTTGTAATAATAATAACAATAATAATAATGGTACACCAGAATATGGAATTGGGCAATTTTTTTGATGAATTCCTAAGTCAAACAATTGGAACTTACTACTTGAATATATAATTTTCCATTATTATGTAATAATAATAATAATAATAATAATAATAATAATATTAATTGGATACTTCCTCTTTCACATTCAACCATCAATTTCTTGTCCAATAAAGGATGATCTGGTGGTACAGCGGTTGATATCATTGGTTCCAATGCAGCTGCGGGTTTCCACGTCATAAAAAAAAAAAAAAACAATCAATTTATTATCCAATTTATTATTATTATTTTAAATTTGAAATATTGCAAATTTCTTACCATTTTATTTATCATCATTCTAGATATAATTGTATGGAATAAATTATTCTCTCTTATTATTATTATTATTATAAACACATCATGTGCACTAATAATCTTTGTTAATGTCTACTTACAAACTAATAATTCATATATAATAAATAAAAGTAATATTAAAATGAAAAGAAATATAATTGATGAGTTTAGTTCATTCATTTGGGTAATTGAAAATTAAAATTAAAATTAATAAAAGGATTAACAGAATTGGGGACATAGACACAAATTAGTCAATCAATCATAGTAGCTTTAGGTACAACAACAAATCTTACGGCAGCCATCAATTAATTTTTAAATGCTTTAATAGTAACAATAATATAATTATTATAATTAATTAATTAATTAATTAATTAATTAAATGAGGTAGTAATACTCTAGCTAGTGTGAAACATTCTGCTTTCAAACTGTAATTTTCTTTCAATACACACTGTCCACTACGTCATTATCTCTCTCTCTATATATATTCGTATGTATATCTATGTATACACGTGTCTGTGCGTCAAATCTA
Organism: Andrographis paniculata; assembly: GCF_009805555.1. NCBI lineage: Eukaryota > Viridiplantae > Streptophyta > Magnoliopsida > Lamiales > Acanthaceae > Andrographis > Andrographis paniculata. Next base: position 2,836,945 of record NW_026137502.1, on the reverse strand, counting down.
CAGCTCCAATAGTTTATTCAATTATCACTGCTGACAAAAATATCATTTTTAACGAAGTTTTTTTATCTGTAAATCTATTTTTTCTGTTACTAATGACATTAGAGATGAAATTACATTAGCTACGTGAATTTTAGAAATAAAATTTCGTTACAAATATATTATTTTTTTTTAGTGCTACAAGAAAAAGAGGCTTTGTTTATTTTTATTTTTTTTTTTAAAAAAAATTATTTACCATATAATGTCATCAACTCCTGTAAAACATATACATTTTTTACATATAAAATTATTATATCCATCGATCGATGATTGTTAGGGCGTTGATTTTTCAACTCAACATAAGTTATATGTATAAACAATACACATTATTATTACATACAACACATATTGTGTATAAATAAATGTATTTGATGTTTTTTATAATAAAAAGTGTGCTATATAAAAGTATGTCATGTGCTAAAATTAATTATTGTGTCTGTTGTACGAGACTATAACATGTTAGTTATGTGTTATATATGTATTATATTAACATATACAATATATTTTCTGTAATAATATTGTGTGTTGTTGAGACTGTATGTGTTCTTTGTTCATGTATGGTATGTTTGTTTGAGATTTGAATTTTGAGTTGAGATTTGAATAGTAAAAATTTTACATTTGAATATTTGTATAATGTTATATAAATAGGTGTTGATGTGATGTTTTGAATGTAAAATTGATTTTTTAGTATAATATACAGAAAAATAAATATTTGATTTGATGTTTTTTGGAGAAAATGTTTTGATGAATAGTATAAATCCTCACAAATCCTCCGAGCAAACACGCTCGAAATTTATTTGTATTATATTAACATATACCGCGTTATATATATAATAATATCAATGTCAAGCTAGCAGTACTGTAAATTTAATATCAATGTCAAGCCACCTCAATAAATATTTTACCCAAGAATTTAAAACACAACCACAAAGTAAACAAACTCAAAATTTGCTAAAAATTTTAAGGAAAATTTTAATAAGTACTAAGTAGTAACCGTAACACTTTCAACCACTATTATTATTATTATTATTATTATTATTATTATTATTATTTAATTATTTTGAATTAATTTTGAAAGATGTAAAGAGGTCATTGAGAGCGTAAGCATGATCTGTTCTTCCCTAATCCATTCAAAACAAAACAACCTGGTAGAAATTCTTGGATGGTCCTGGGACCTCATGAGTCCACACAGTTAAATGGTGTAGGGGAGTTGCAGTCCAGGACCGCCCACCTCTCACTTGAATAAGTCACGAATGACTAGCCAGCCAATACAGAAGAATCTTCTCTAAGCTTTCTAGATACTTTCATCTATGCATATTATGACTTTATTAGCAGCCAAGTTTTTAAATAATAATAAAATATATATATTTCGAAAAAGATATTATACGTATTGCAGTATTTGTCAACTCATGGAAATGCGACTTACTTGACAAGCAAAAGTCGCGGTTCCGTTACACGTTTTTATCAAAAAAATATTTTGGTTTCGTCCCCAAACAAAAAATAACACTATTAAGTCCGTATTTTTTATATTAAAATATATTTTTTCCGTCCAAAAATATTCATATTTTTTATTTTTTAATTTTTACATTACTTTTATTTTAATGTAAAGGATAAAATAAATATTATACTATTTCTATCCGGCTCTAAGGGTCTCATTTAATTTTTTGTGTATTAATATTTCAATATTAATTATTATATCAAAACGTAGTACAAATTTAAAAAAAAGATGCAAAAATACTTCAATTAGTGTCTTATAATGCTAATAGAATGATATTTGTACAAAATATTATACAAATATAAAGTTACTTTTTATATTAAGTACAAAAGATAAATGTGACCCTTAGAGCGGACCGAGAAAATAATACTTTATTATTATATCAATAAAATACTAACTTATCTTAATTAGAATGTAAAAATCAAATGAAAAATTTACTAATTGACGGAAAGAGTACTGCTTTTTTTTTTTTTTATAAAATTTAATATCAAAATAGTATTTAAATTAAAACAAAAAAAAAAAACAAATATCAAATTAAAACCAAACAAACCCTAAGGTCTATTTTTATTTTTAAGTTCTTTATTACTATTCAATATTCATGTTTTATAAAAAAGTACAAAATATTACATCAAATTATTGTTTAAATTAAATAATATATATTTTTATAAAACATAACTTAATATTTCATTTTAAAAATTCCATAAATTAACCAACATATATAGTAATTCATTTATAAAGTGTGACAATCTTTTAAATAATTCCAAATATACTATGCAAAAACATGACTATAGTTATGTAGCAATTAATAATTGTCCCATGTTGGCAAAATAAACATAAACGGTCGCAAAATTTTCAAGACTTTTTTATTTTGATTTGAATTTTGATTTAAATAATATTTTGATGCAGTATATTGTGAGAAAAAATAATACTTTCTTCGTCCCATTGAAATATTGTCATTTACTTTTTGCACGTAAATTTTTGAAAATTATTATTACATTGAACTATAGTATAAAAAACAAAAATACTCTATTAATATTGTGTGATATAAAAAAAATGATATTTGTGTAATATATTGAAAATTAGAATGATATTTATTATGTTAGGTAAGCAGTACAATTACTAAATTAAAAAATAATAACCTCATTTTGGAATGAACTGAAATGTAAAATGATAATTTTTCAATAAAATGAATGAAATATATTTTTACTTAAAAGCATATAAATGAAATTGTGCAAATATTCAAATAAGTTTTCAAATATGTATTTGCACAATTTATAAATATTTATATTTATTAAAAAATTCACATTCAATACTTCATAAAAAAAAAAAAAAAAAAAAAAAAACACTTATTTTTGTGCAAAATAGGATGTCAAATCAAAAAATTACTTCTATTTAACCTTATATTACTCCGAAAACTCCTGAAAATTCCTATAAAAACTTGTGTTTATTTACCCCTCAAACCCTATATTTTTACTATTTGAATTTTATATTTTTTTTCTCTTACAAAATATCTTATTATATATTATTTTAATATTGAATTCAAATAAAAAAATTTAAACCCCTAAGAACCCTAAGAAGGACACACCTATGTTTATTTATTTATTATTTGCTAGGTTTATTTATTTTATATTAGATATATATATGTATATAATTAGAGCCGGCAATGGGTCGATTCGTATCGGGTTGAATATTTTTAACGGGTTAAATTATTCAATCCTAACCCGATCTGTTTATTATTGTATCGGGTTCGTGTTAACTTGTTTATTATCGTGTCGGATTCGGGTTGACTCGTGTTGACCCGTATACATAATTAAGTTTAATTTCTTTATTCAAATTAAATAATTTTTTGTTTTATTGTCGTGTTATGTTAGTTTTTATTGGTTTGAGCGTAAATTAGGTTGAATTATTTAAAATTGAATTTAGTTTAAATTAATTAATAAAAAATTATTAAATTATGGTTATTTTATATATATAATCAATATATTAATCAATATCAATATATTATAATCGGGTTGTCGTGTCGGGTTTGAGTCGAGAGCCTCAACTCTAACCCGACCCGTTTATTATCGTGTTGGGTTCGTATCAACTCGTATACATAATCGAATTGAAATATTTGATCTAAACTCAATTATTTCGTATTGAGTCGTATCATATTCTCGTATCAATCAATTATTTGACTTGAAGTGGCAATGCATTGTATGTTGTCACTTTATAACCATATCCATATATAAGTTCTTGTAATATTAAATAATAATAATAATAATAATAATAATAATAATAAAAGAAAGAAAGAAAAGTAATCAATTGTTGGTTGTAAGTATGAACAGATGAAATTACAAGTAAAAGATGTAGTGCTTATTTGTCAATTAATATATATATATATATATATATATGCATACACATATGTAACAACATATGTAATTACACGCAATGAATGATTCTTGAAATAAAATTGGAATTTCATTACCAACTCACCAATTACTATTGCTTTTGAAACATCCTAGCTACATATTGAATGCCTACACAACTATTTATATATACATATATCACTTCGATTACAGTGTTGATTTGATCCGATTAATATATAAAAAAATTTTTGTATAACATAATATATTTTGATTTCAGCACAATAAATATATTTATACAGCGCATTACAATATAAAATCTACATAACACATATTTCTATGTAATACAATGTTATAATGTGTTATATACAGATAAGTATTGTCTTATATATATATATACACTGATTGGGTCAAAGTAATATTCTCTCAATTCCAATACAATAGTCTTGTTTATTATTTGTGTACGTTCCAAAACATTAGTTTTATTTTCATAAATAATCATATCACTATAAAATGACCCTTACTTTTTCATTATTATTACACAATTGTCACTACTTTTTACATTAATACACTCACGAGGGCATAAAGGTCTTTTACCCGTACTTTTTATCCAATACAAATATAATATCAATATTTCTTAAATCTCGTGTCAAATACGACCCAAACTATAATTTTAGGACGGAGAGAGTATTATATTGATTTAACTCGGACAATATGATGACTATCGTTTTATATATATATATATATATTGAATTGTATTTTGGTTAAGTATTATATGTAATATTTTTAAAATATAATCTAACCCTTTTCAAAAGTAAGAACCAACCCGACGAATTCTACCCATTTTGATGGTTCTGGTCTAAATTAAAACTCCCTCCGTTCATAAATTAATGTTCTACTTTCCTATTTGAGACATCCATGACTATTGTCTTATTTCTCTTTTTAAACACAAATTTTACCTTTTTACCCTTCATTTATTTACTACTGTTAATATCTAACATACCATTAAGGACAAATTTGTCAATTCATAACAAAAGACAAAAAATAATGCAAATATACTTTAGAACAATAGAAATTGGACGGAGAGAGAGTATAATCAATATTATTTGAGGGCAAATTTTAATTCAAGATGTATTTAGTAAACTCAACTCATTTTAAGCCCAATCAATTGGGCTCTAACTGAGCATGACCCAAATACCCAAACCCATACCAGTTTACTAAACACAAGTAATACGAAATGTTTTATTTAATTAAAAGTGAAAGTTGTTCCTTCAAAAGGTCATAATTATTTTATTATTTCAATACAAAATGAATATTATTTATTTAACCCAATTTTTAATAAAAGAGAAACTATTTTTTTCTCGTAAAATATCATATGAACATACTATTTAAATAAATATTTAAATCAATATATTATTTTAAATCAATTTCAAATCACAATCAATACTAAATATCTTTGTATTTTTGGTTTTAAGATTCATTTTAAATGCATACTCTCACCCTTTACTTGACATCACACATAAAAAAAAAATATATTATTTCTATTATAAATTATACCTTTTCTATTTCACTCTAATATATATATATATTTAATAGTAAATTAGAGAATAATACTCCCTCTATTCCATTTAAATTATCCATTTTAAATTAGACACAGCGTTTTAAGTATTAAATAATTAGTAAATAATTAAAAAATATGTTAGTAAAAATAATTATATATTAAAATTAAGATTACTAAATAATTTAAATAAAATAATAAATTATAAATTATGGATTTTAAAATGTAATTAAAATATATAATTATATTTCTAAAAAAAGTAATAATAATTTATGTGGGACAAATGAAAATAAAAAGAGTGAACAAATTAAATATGACGAATGAAAGTACTCTCTCTATCTAGTAAAGTATATCCATTTGGTTGGACACATGAACTAAAAAATAATAGTATTATAATATTAAAGTGAAATAAGTAAAAAATAAAATGTAGGTATTATAAAAATATTATTAAGTGATTAATAAAAAAAATGTAGTATAGTAAGTAAAAAAATAGTGACAAATTGGTTATTATTTATTCTCTCTGTCATTAAAATGTATTCTCATTTGACCGGCACGTATTTTAAAAAAAAAGTAAAAATAAAAATATTTTCTTTTTTGAATAAAGAAAAGGTAAAAAAATATCATTTTTTTTTATTAAAACGAAAATAAATTTAAATAACAATAAAAAAGGAAAAATAAAAATAAATTTGAATGAAATATAAAATATTAAAATAAAAGTAATAAAATTGTAAACTGATAAAATTATTTACTGTGCATAAATCTAGCTTACAGCTAAATAATAAATAGTAACATAATTTTGGTGGTAGGAGAGACTTAGTATTTTATTATTTAATGGGAATGTGTAAAATAATTTCGATATTTTCTATTTTCGTACTTTATATATAAATTAATTGTATATATATAATAATATATGTATAATTTTTATATAAATATTAAAAATATTTTGATATTCGAGTAATTACTTTTCATATGTTAAAAAATAAATAATTTTAAATAACTAAAAATATCATATAGACCTTGTTAAAATATATTTAGAAGTAATATATTATATTTATGGCAGTTATCTTATTTAAGAGGTTTATAAGATTCTTGTCTTATTTAGACGATTTGTATATCATTATAAATATGTACGTATTCTTATTATTGAAATAGAGAATTTCAGTTTCATATTCTAATATGGTATTAGAGCCAGATTCTCTCCGGGTACCTCCGTGTTATATCTCGTATATACTTTTATATTTTATTGATGTATTTTCTTCTATCCACGGTCATGTTGTTATTTTCATTTCGTCTTTGTTTCTACTACTCCACTGAGAGAGTCACTCTAACCCTGCTGAGAGTTCTATTTTTTCACAAGCAAACACAACATAGATCAATCCAAACAATATAAAAGTGCAAATGTACGTTTCAATGTGATTTGGAAAGGATTTTTTAATTCAAGATAAAAATTATTTGCGCTCTATTTAGGCCTGTTTGGATAGGCTTATTTGGAAAATACTTTGACTTTATGTTAAAAAAATAAATATTTATTTCTATTTATTTTGACTCTTGATGAAAAAAAATCATCAATGTTGTGATATTAATAAAAAGAAATAAATAAATAAGGGTTGAGTTTTATCATTGAGTTTTGGTTTTGTCAATACTCCGTCCCAATACAATAGTCTTGTTTAGTATTTTTGTTCGTACTAAAACAATAGTCTTATTTTCATAAATAATCATATCATCATAAAATTATCCATATTTTTTTATTTTTATTACGCAATTACCACTATTTTTTACACTAATGTACTCATAAAGAGAAAAAATCTTTTATCCATACTTTTTATCCACTACCAATATAATATTAATATTCCTTAAATCACATGCTCTACATTAAATAGTAAGAAATCTATAACTATATTGACGTAGCTTTAGAAAAAAAATAATAATAATATTCTAAACATATTTTTTAAAATTTTTTAATCATATATATTAATTCATATTTTTAAAATACGAACGCCACTATTTATATAAAAATAAAATAAAATAATATTATAATTTATTACTAATAATTTATTAATCTATATTATTTAAATAACGATTGTAAATAATTACACAATGTTATTCTCAAATGTGAAGGCTTGCTTTATTACCATCGACATCATATTTATTTATTTATTTATTTATTTATTTATTCGTGAGATCCTATCCTATCATTGTTTTATGTAAGATATATTCAAAATTCTTTTCGGGCAGATGTGGCTTGATATTGTATTAAAAGAAAAATCGGAATTTCATTACAAAATCAATTGGTGATATAATGAATTATCTAGTACATTTATTGTTGGTTCACTCTCGTTTGTTGATAAATAAATAAATTATGCATATCTTAACAGCTTAAATTTTTAGGTGAATCGGTCATTTATATCGTCTACCATAAAAAAATTGAGCATTCGATCTCGAATTCGAATCATTCAACCCTATAGTCGCATCATAGTTGGTTTCATATCTTAAATTTCATTGTTTTTTGAAAAAAAAATAAAAAATTATATACTAATCATATTTTTAATTTTTAAATTTATAATTTTTTAAATATTTAGTTGTATTATTTAATTATCTTAATTTTAATTTATAATTATACTAATTATTTTAATTTAAAAATTTCATATCGACCATGTATATGACATAATATCGGAAATAAAGAGAATACTTATATATAATTATATAAGAAGGGGTTACGTAGAGCTGTTAAACAAACCGAGTCGTTCGTAAACTCGGCTCGGTTAAAGCTCGTGCGCTAATGTTAACGAATCGAGCCGAACAACATAAACAAGCTCGTTTGATTAATGAACGAGCCCGAACTTTGTTCCCGAGCATTCGTTTAAATAATATATTTATTATATACATATAAAATTATAATTTATAAATAAATAAAATATTAATTTAAAATATATAAATAAAATAATTTAAAGTTTTCTTTATAATTTATATATAAATTTTAAAAAATAAGACAAACAAGTTCGAATGAACTCGAACGAGCTTAATCGAGCCTAAACGAGCCGAACACGAATACGAACTTAAACAACAAAAATTCTTAACAATCCGAGTTCGAACACTACGAACGAGCTCGAAAGCTTAACGAACGAACACGAGTTTTGTTCGCGAACGTTAACGAAAACTTAAAATTTGGTTCGGCTCGAATCGTTAACAACTCTAGGGTTACAGTATTGATTTGAAGAAATAAGCACATTGTCAATTTTCTCAATCAACACCGATAAAAGATACAATATGTGTTATATGAAATAGAGATATATATCATTTATACTTATAACCTTTTTTGTATAAACATATACTCTCTCCGTCCCAAAACTATAGTCTTATTTGAGTTTGACACGGGATTTAAAGAATATTGATATTATATTGATAGTTGGTAAAAAATATGAATAAAAAACTTTTTTGTCCTGTGAGTGTATTAGTATAGAAAGTAATATAATTTGTGCAGTAATAATGAAAAAATAAGGATAATTTTGCGGTGATATGAATATTTATGAAAATGAAACTATTATTTTAGAACGGACAAAAATAGTAAATAAGACTATTGTATTGAGAGTGAGGGAATATTATTATATGCTTAATTATATATGAGTTTATATTACATTAATACCTATATATATTTATATTGACTATATACATATCGACCTATTTAGGGGTTATTGTCAAGATTACATATTGAGGTAATATTAATTTTAAAAAAAATTATATTTTAGTCTCATAACTACTTTTTTGTGTTTTCAAAATATTGAACGTAATCTCTTAGCTATTTATACATAATGAATATTGATATGTTATTTTTTAAAATATTTAATTTTGTTCATTTTCGTTTGAAATTTATGAGAATTTTTGTTATTAATTATTAAAAATTATAAAATATTATAAAATATTTATTTTTATTTTTATTATTTAGATTTGAGAAAATTATTTTTACTAAAAAATAAAAATTATTTTATTAAACTTATGTAAAATATAAAATAATAAATTTTTCGTATATATATTTTTATTATATTAATTATTGTTTTAATATATATAAATAAATTAATAACCTTTATTTTTTCTATTTGATTTAGTTTTAAAATTGTATATATTTTAAAAATAAAATAATTTATATGTAATAATTAATAATAGTAATTATTTTAAAATTTAAAAAAAATATATATAAATTAATAAATTAAATATATTAAAAATAATTAATTAAATATAAAATAATTAATTAAATTTGAAGTGTAAATAAAGAATAACCAAAATGCTGAACTTTTGACAAATTAGCTTTTTGGTTCAAAAATTTTTTTCAAAAAACTAATTTATCAACCACCTAAATAGTTTTGTAACTGTAAAAAAAACTAAAAAGCTCTGCCTCTAAGTATTTTTGCCTTCTTATTAAAACTGGTATCAACCAAATAAACATAATTTTCAACCACAGAAAATGCACAATAAATAATGAAAAATCAGGCTTAAAACTATACACGAAAAAAAAAAAAAAAAAAAGATTTGAAAAATGAAAAAGTAATTGTGTAAAGAAGTTAAACAAGGAGGATGGGGATGGCAAAGGGAAAGGATTGAAGGAATCACAGCTCAGGAGGTCACGAAAAGAACAGTGAACACTGACATCCTGACACCATTTTTTTCAATAAAGTTTCACTGAATAATGATAAGCAAGAAAAGGAAAATTCTATTTTTGTTACACTATACTTAAAAATAAACATTTCATGCCATTTCTTCTACATTCTCAAAAGAATCCCCCACTTATTCATCGTTCTTAAAACAGGTCACGTTTTTAATTTTTTCCAGAAAAAGTATTTTCAAAAAATGCCCCACAAAAACTCCTTATTACATTACGCCCCAAAAGGAATTTTCTCAGTCAAATCCTCGAGAAAAGGATTTAGAGAGAGAGTAAGAGAGAGAGAGAGAACTTGCCGGAATTAATGAGCGGCGACGGCGGACGGAGGCGCGTAAGTGATGTTTCTCTGATCAGGCAGCGCGAGCATCGCCGTATGGTCAATAAAATCGTTCAACGCCGCCACGGATTGCAGAAGAGTTCGGAGATCATCGGCGCGCTGAAACCCTAAGTTTCCGCCTCTCCGCACCGCGTAGATGTAGAAAGTGATGCAACCTTTCCGGAACTTGAATCGCGCCATTTCGCAAGACGTCAGGCCTCTGATAAGCGTTTTATTCACTTCGCCGAGCGTTAATTCCGCCGGCCATAACCGTCCGGCCACAACCGCCTTCATTTCCTCCGATTCGAAAACGAACACGATTACCTTGGATTTCTTCGTCCCCAGGCCTAGCGTGAGCGTGTGCCAGGCGTGGTGCGCCAGGATTGTGAAGTTCGTCGGCAGGTAGGCGGCGGAGGAGGCGAAGGATTGTCTGACCGGCGGTAAGGCGAGGAGGCGGAGGAATTCGAGCGGCTGCGCGCGCCTTATTGTGAAGGATTTGACGATAAATTGACCGCCGAATCGGAGGCCTTTCACCGCGTAGGAAGGGCGGAATCCGAGATCGGAGTTGCATTTGGCGGTTTGGTTGTTCGGATGGTGGTGCTTCTGCTTCTTGTTTGATTTCTTAGGCTTTCCTTCCATGGCGGTGGCGGAACGACGGCGACGGCGGCGGCGGTCGGTGTGCTCTGTTTTGATGGTGTGACTGTGACAGTTATAGCGTGCGCACGATATATATATATTATATGTATATATATTGTGCGACTTAATTATTGATTATAAAAATTTAATGAATATTTTTTAAAATGTAAAATAATAATAAATTAAAAGAGAGAATGATATTTAAACGTAACTACAGCAGGTAAGGAGGGCATCGGATCACCTGTTGGAGGGTCTGTCTGATGCCGTGTCCATCCTATAGGAATTACCTCTCTTTTTAAGAATTAATTTTATTTGCCTATTTTAATTACATCATGAATTATATTTAATCATATAATTATAACATATGTTCATGTTCCTTCTTTTCGATAAAATTAAGTGAATTTGGTTAAATACAATTACTATAAAATAATAATATTTTAATATTAAAATAGCGTAAATAGAACATAACTCGGAAGTATTATAGAAGATTTACTAGATAATTGATAAAAATAAAATAAAATATGTAAAAATATAGTAGCAAATAAATGATTAGTTTGATAAATAAGAGTAATAAAATTGTAAGTGAATGAAATTATTTATATAATTATTGTGTATAAATTTTGCAGAAAATAAAAAAAAACTAAATAATTACATAGTTTTGACTAAATACACTTTGCATGTTTTCTAATTTTTATTATTTAATTTTTTTAAAGAAAATTATAATGATTATTAATTTTCCATATTCATTTTATATTTACCAACTGTTTTTATACACAAGTACTATTAAATTAATTTTCAAGAAAAAATATAAGAATAAATAATAGTTTTAGAGTTGACGATGATTTAATAATAAAAAGTGAAATTCGAATATATATTTCGAATTTAACAAGTGTCTGAGATCATGAATTTGTAAACATGCAGTACATAATATTGCTAAAGAAAATAAAAAGAAAAATTGAAAAGGATAACAAAAAATAAAATGATGATCTCCAACGAGATTTATTTGGAATTTTGTCTTATTGAAGATGTTATCTCTACCTCAAACCAGAGCGTCCAGAACCGTTTCCGTGTCGGTTACCTTTGAACCGCCTAAAAAACCGTTTCCTCATCGGTTACTAATCTGAACTGTCCGAAACCGCTTCCTCGTCGGTTACCGATCCGAACCGTCCAAATTTGCTTCTTAGTCGGTAATCTATCCCACCAAAACCATTTCCACGTCGGTAACCTTTGTAGCTGTCGCAAGGCCCAAATTCGGATGAAAACTGTCCGTAGGGGCAACCGTCTGACCGGTCTGACCCTAACAACTATCCAACCGAATGACTCTGGCCCATCACTGAATCGCCACTGGGCCCATCCATTCATATTTCCTAAACTCAAACTCTAACATCATTTTTGTACTTAACAACTTGTCTCCTCCTCCTCTGATTCCCAAACGTCACTCTCGATCGGCGCAAGAAGTGACGGTTTGGAGTCTGCAACAATAATTGGGAGTCTTTAATTACCAATCACATTTTCTTGCGCATCAATTCGGTTGTCGACAAGGTATTCCTGACTCTCTTGCCCGACCACACTACCGACTCCTCCTGAACAACCACCAACCGACCAGCCATCAGCCGACTTTCCTGCCACAAATCCTCCGGCGGTTGGGCTCCCGTCTTTGGGCCAACCAACTCTCTTGAGGCCAACCGACTTTCCGCTGGACGACTGTCTCCAATTCTTTCCATGTGTATATTTGCCTAGGAGGCAGCTTGATAAACCAAGAAAAAACCGTTTTAGTCAGAGATAGACCGAACAACTATCTCCAAAACCGTTTCCTTGTCGGTTAATAATTCGAACCGTTCGAAACTGTATTTTAGTCGGTAACCTTTGTGACCAACCGACCAACCATTGCACCTAAATTGTTTCCACGTCGGTAACCTTTGTAGTCGTCTCAAGATCCAAACTCAGATGAAAATTGTCCGTAGGAGCAACCGTCCGACCGATTTGGTCCCAACAACCATCCGAACAAATTATCCCACCACTAGGTCGCCACTTGGCCATCTATTCATCATTCCTGAACCTTAACCTCATTTTTTTATACTCAACAACTAGTATAAATGCAAAAATTATAGAGTAAAAACGAATCATTCTTATAATAATTCTGTAATCGTTGTTTTTTCAAATTGAAATCACACTATTCACACATTTCAATAAAAATATATTATTTTTTGAAAAAATCAAAAGTAAAATATTATTTGAACAAAATCTTAAATAAACACATTATTTCAAATTTTTGTGTGTTTACTTGTGAGGTTTTGGTTTTGGGTTTTGATTTTAAATAGTAAAATTTTGAATTGAAATAGTAATTTGATGTGATATAAATATATATTGATGTAATATTTTGAATGTTAAATTAGATTTTAGTGTAATAAAATAAATAAAAATTGAATGTTTTTTAAGGGAAAAAATTAGTTAGAATAATAAAATCAAATGTAAAAAACTTATAAGTAAACAAAGCCTTAGTCAATAATTGGATAATTTTAGTTCAAATATTCAGATAGTGTTTTGATCTTTTGGATTTTTTTCAATTTATATATTATTTAATTTTTACGAATTAATTATAAATATATGTTATTTTTTTATATATAAAATATCATGTTCAAATAAATATTTAAAAGAATTATAGACAAAAAAAATCAACACTCAACCACACTCTAAATTACACTTTCAATGATCGAAATATAATGTTATATATGGTTACAGTAGACACGATGATATTTAAAAGAGAGTATGATTAATAAATAATTAAAAATATAGTAGTAAAAATAATTATAGTATAATATAAATAATTATATATTAAAATAAGTAATTAATATAATTAAAATAAAACAAATTATAAATTATAAAATTCATATATAAATAAATTATGTAATCATTTAAAGAAAAAAAAATGACATACAAACTTACAAATTTAAAAATAAATATTGTTTAAAGTTGTATTTGCTTAGAAGATTTTCAAGAATTTTAATTATATATTAAAAAAAATTCCTAAAAATATCAAATTAAATATTTATTTTTATTTTTTTATATTATATTGAAAATTAATTTTACATTCAAAACATCGCATCAACACTTACTTATATCATATTATACAATTATTACAATTCACGATTTTTACTATTTAAATCTCATGGCCAAACAAACACAATGTTAATTTGTTGCATAATTGTTCTGATATTTTTTACAAATTATCCGGAACTAATTTATAAAGCAAAAAACTGGAAAACATGCATATATTTATGTTCACATCATGAATTTGTATCATAGTAACTAAAATAAATAAATAAATAAATAAAAGTGCTATATCTTGCCATTACAAAATTGTTACACGTACTAAACAATTTATTATTATTATTATTATTATTATTATTATTATTAACATTATTAAAGTATTAAATTACATTGCAAATATACACACGCATACGTATATTGTACAAGATGGGAAAAAGTAAACACGCTTTTTTCTTCTTTTTATTTTTATTTTTATCAGAAGTAAACACGCTTTTAGCTATAATAATGGACTTGAGCTTATCATCAAATCTCCGGGTTTTATGCTTCGGGGAATTTGCACGTAGGAGTGCCTGCGATACAATCATTGAAACAAATGTGAATTATATTATAATTAAATTATTTAAAAATATAATAATATGTCATATAATCAAATAATAGTTATAAAGATAGAAAATAATAATAAAAAAAAAAAGAGAATGATTTTAATTTTTTTTTTTGTGTGAAATAATTATTAAATATAGAGTTGACAAATCGACCCATCTAATTTTCTTTGTATCAAGTCTGGTTTGTTTTTAAAGTTTTGCATGCCTATCGCCTGCATGATTTTAAACTGGTTTAATGAAATTTTGGATTTTTATAATTATATTATGTGAAAATTTATTTTAAAAATAAATTAATATCCTATTTTTTTATTTGGACGTCTAACAATTATTATTATTTTTTTTAGATACTAGTTTTACTTTCTTACACTTTATTTATTTATTATTTTTAATCTCTATTTTACTAGAAAATATAAATTTGTTAATTCATAACAAAAAAATATATATATATATATATACAAATTAGACAGAAGTAAGTATTAATTTAATAAATAAAATTAGAATAAATTATATTTTTATTGATAATTAAAAAAATGATTTTTATTTAAATAAAGAACTAACTAAATAAAACTTAGAATATTTAATTTCAATACAAACTATTTTATGTGGGGTTATTTCGGTATTTACTTTTAATTTCATTATATATATATATTTAATTATTTGTTGATAAATTTATAAATTATTTAATTTAAAATATTTTTTAAATTTTAATAAATCAGGTCAAATCAAACACAACCCGACCATCACAGGCCCAAGCCCGTACAATTCAGCATTTGTTTGCCAGCAAAAAATATCAAAATTTCAAATTGTACTTATATTTTACTGCTTCAATGAATCAAATACAATGTTCTATATGAATGATACGTACTCGGATCGACGTCGGTTATCATGCCGAAGCCAGAGAATCCGCAGTCGGAATCCTTCCCGCCTCGGGATTGGAAGTAGTTATTCATGACGTAGGCGGCGTGCTCGCGGATGGTCAAATGGGCCTTCACAATTTGGCCGGGTTGGTAACAATCGCCGCCGGGCAACACCCCCGTGCAACAGTCGGGCTTCCAATTACATACGAACGCCATGATACCCATCAATGCGACGTCGGTGGCATCGTCCCTCGGCACGCACCATTTCTTACCGGAGACTGCATGATGATCCGGGTGATCGTGGCCGTTCACGCTGCCGGCCATCACCGCCACCGCCGCCGCGGCGACCATCAGAATTGCACGTACCGGAGACATATTTATTCTCTATCTATATATGTATGTATATGTATTATTTATTTATTTATGTATGTGTGTGTATATACAAGTATATTATGTACTATGAGAACGGGTTTGTGTATATATAGTTTTTGTTGTGTCGAATGTTTGGCGGATTGGTCGGAGTTTCTTTGGTGGGAAATTTCTTTACCTAAAATGGCTATACTTAATTTAGGATTTTGCGTTTATTGTGAAAATTAGACATAAACTACGTGTTACATGTGTCTTGTTTTCCCACGATCATCATGGTGATTTTATCGTAGTCGTTCAAATCCAGCGAAGAAACGAATTATAAAATTATGAGAGTACAAAATGTGGATTTATTTTTATTAAATTAATAAATAAAAATTCAAGAAAACCATATAAAATTTAATAATTTTTAGTAACAGAAAAAAAGAAAAAAAAAAAAGGTTTGAAGTGCAAATGAATATATTATAAAAATTATATTGAGTCTGTTTACTAAAATTTTTACTAAAAATTTTTAATAGAACAATTTCTTATTAATATTAGTATTAAAAAAAATATAAATATACACAAATTAATACTATAATATATATTATTCATTCATAAAAATTAAATAATTTAACATAAAAAAATTATTTTTATATTATCAATACAGTTCACCATATCACACAAAAAAAATTAATTTATGTAAAAACGATCAATGAACACACTGATTAATTACTTTTATTGTTTGATATTAAAAATGATATATTTAAATTTTAGAAAATAAAAATTTAATATTATTAAAAATATTTATATGAAATATAGATAAAATAGGCAATATTACTTAATATTGTATGTTTAATTTTATATTGTGTTATTTAGGGTGTGTTCGTTTGTAGAATTTTAACAAAATTCTACTATTCATCCAATTTTTTTCCCCCAAAAACATCAAATCAAACACCTATTTTTCATTTTTTATATTATACTAAAAATTAATTTTACATTCAAAACATCACATCAACACCTATTTATATCACATCATACAACTATTCAAATTCTAAATTTTTATTATTCAAATCCCAACTCAAAATCCAAACCCCCAAACAAACACACCCTTAAGTTTATTTCTTATTTAAGGTTACACATTTTCTATAACTAATGTTAATTTTTATTTATATTATTATTTATAAATGTTATAATCATTTAACTTTAATATAAATAATTTATAATTATTTTTATTATAATTACATAATTATAAAATTCAATAAATATTAAATAAATAAATAATTTACCATAAATATCAATTCAAGTTATAATACAAATAAATAAATTAATAAATAATAAAATCAAAATTAACCAAAAAAAATAAAACAAACAAAAATGTAAGTTTAAAAAAATTCAAATTAAAATACAAATAAAATAAAATAGATAGGAACAAAAATTATTTTTATTACCTTCAATATTATAATTATCAATTTTGATCATATTGAATTTTTTTATATCAATTTTGATCTCACTCAATTATCAATTTTATTTTTAATTTATTTATTGTGCCACCAGTAAAAAAAAAAATTTAAATCGGTCTTTGCTCAACATGGCCGTGTTGATTACCTTGCACTTTTAAACACGATCGTGTTCCGAACATAATCATGTTATTGTCCATGCTCATGACACTGTTCTTAACACAACTATGTTCTAAACCATGTTTACAACTAAATTTATTTTTAAAAAAATGTAGTACCTATAAAAAAAAATTGCTAAATTGCACAAAATCTACTTGTGATTTCATAAAATTGCGTCAAATATCTTATATTTCTAAAACTGTGTCAAACTCGTGGTTTCATAAACTCTGCGTCTAACTCCCTCAGCGATCCTTATTTGACGTTATTTGACCTAAATGCGCCAAAACTATAAATAAATTTTGGAATTTCAATTTCTAAACCTCTAAAATTACAAATATATTCTTTTTTCTTATATTTAGCCTCAAAAATAATGAATATAGTAAAAAATAGTTATTTTTTTCGGATTTTAAGAGTTTATTTTTACTATTTTTTAAAATTATATATAAGAAAAATAAATATATTTGTAATTTTAGGGGTTTAGAAATTAAGATTTTAAAATTTATTCGCAATTTTGGCTCATTTAGATCAAATACCGTTAAATAAAGACCTCGAGAAGTTAAACTTAGAATTTATGAAACCACAAAAATTTTAACGTAGTTTTAGAAATATAAAAAATTGGACACAATTTTGTAAAATTAAAGGTAAATTATTATGCAATTTTTTTATTTTTTTATTTTTTTCAAAAAAAAAATTAGAATCATTTGTCCTGACGGATAAGGAGTACTAATGAAGAGTCAATTATCTTGACTTGAAATATTATTTAAATTAAATAAGGTGACGAGATGCACCTCAAAATCAAATCACCATTTCCCGTATTTGCATCCACTTTTCGTTATCTACATACTAAAAATAATTACACCTTTTCAACAATTAATGCCTGACACATTTGTTGTGCCACCTCACCCTTTCAACAAATTGACCGTTGATTCAAATATGTCAAATTAAATATTGATGGCTTACTATGAATATATTTAATTTAAATTATTACCATAGCTGTTACCACCCCGTAATTTTAGTAATTACTCATTTAAACAAGGTGGATGCAGAAAACTAACGTAATATTTTTATTAGGATAAATTAGAACAAATTATACTGAATAATAAAAATTCATAGTAATTACTCTTTTTTTAATCCAACAATTAAAATATTTACCATATATTTTAAAGTGTCTTTATATGTAAGAGTATTTCCTTTTTTAAGTGTAACGGTCATCCGAGTTACTAATATAATGACATTTGTATAAAAATTATATAAATATATGATATTTCTAATATTAAATATAATAACGTAAAATACAAATAGATAACTTATTATAAGACTGAAAAAAAATATTCATATTTATTTATATTCTATCAGATATTTTTGGGAATATATTTTTGACAATATTTGACATTATTTATCAATAATTTTTTTTTTTTTTTCTAGTTAGCTTGGAAAGTAAGTTTAAATTTTTATTTAAATAATATTGATAAAATATTTTATAAGAGAACAAAATTATTTTAAATAGTAATTTTTTTTTAAAAAAAATTGTCTTTAATATTTTTTGATTGAAAGAAATAGTGAAAATTATTTACACACGTTTTATCCAGCAGACAAATGTACGGCCTGTTTCAAAATATATATCTATCCATAAACACGCTTTTCTTTGTTTGTCCCCTTTCCAATATAGAAAACGCGTTGTCACAAACCAGCGTTTTTTTCTTTAAATTCCCAAACTGCAAAATTCTTTTACCCTTACAGTTGTCTTCCACCTCACTTTCTACACACTATTCCAATCCAAACCCTTCTCCACCGTCCATGGCTCCTCCCACCGCCGCCGCCGCCGCGGTGGCGGCGCTACTCCTCGCCGCCATCTCCGCCGCCCACGCAATCGGCGTCAACTACGGCACCCTCGGCGACAACCTCCCCCCGCCGGCGCAGGTCGCACAGTTCCTCAAAACCCAAACCTCAATCGACCGCATTAAAATCTTCGACGTCAATCCCGACATCCTCCGCGCCTTCGCCGGCACCGGAATATTCGTCGCCGTCACCATCCCAAACGGCGAGATCCCCGCCCTCACCGACGGCGGCTACGCCGGCCAATACGTCGCCGCCAACATCCTCCCCTTCCACCCCCAGACCAAAATCAATTACATCCTCGTCGGCAACGAGATCCTCCACTGGGGCCCACAGAACCTCGTCGACAACCTCGTCGCCGCCATGCGGTCCGTACACCGCGCCCTCCTCGCCGCCAACGTCACCGGCGTCAAAGTCACGACGGCCCACTCGCTCGGCATCCTCGAGTCGTCCAACCCGCCGAGTCTCGCCAGATTCAGGTCCGGTTGGGACCGGGGCGTCCTGGGCCCGGTTCTTCAGTTCCACCGCGAAACCCGGTCGCCGTTCATGGTCAATCCCTACCCCTACTTCGGCTACTCGCCGGAAAATGCCAATTTCTCACTCTTCTTACCAAACAGAGGCGTTTACGACAAGCTCACCCGCCGGACCTACGGGAACATGTTCGATCTACTTATGGACGCTGTCTACGTGTCGATGATGAGGCTCGGGTACAAGGATGTCGAGATCTCCGTCGGGGAGACAGGCTGGTCGTCGCTGGGGGAGAGCTTCGAGCAGCCGCGGTGCTCGGCGGCCAACGCGGCGGCGTACAACGGCGGTCTTGTCCGAAAGTACAATTCCGGCCGGGGCACGCCGTTGCTGCCAAGGAGGAAAATCGAAACCTACATTTTCGGACTTTTCAATGAGAATCAGAAGTCCGGGCCCTTGTCCGAAAAGAATTTCGGGCTTTTCAAGCCCGATTTCTCCTCGGTTTACGATATCGGGCTCCTCCGGTCCGGCGCCGCTTCCCCTCGCCAGGTAATTAATTAGTTAAATAAATAATTCTCCATATAGACGTTATTATTTCTCTATTTATTTATATTTTTAAATTTAAATAAAATATGATGCAAATAAAATTGGAATGCGACAATTTGTGTTGGATTCATAAAAACATAAATATTTTAAACGGTTTAAATTACTACGTTAGATGCAAGTGTAAAAGTACGCATCTGTATGTGTCAGGTTCACTATATTTGTTGTACTACAAAAATTAGGATTTAGATATGTCTTCCAAACAGTGCCTTGTGGAAGGCTCTAGAGGGATTGAATTTTAATGAATTTGTGCCTAACTGTAATAATTATGGCGGACACGTGTCGTTCAGAATAGGAACATTTGATTGACTGTACTATACGGCTGGAATTTTCTGTTCACAGCAATGTACAAATATTAGCAACGTATACATTTATAAATATATAGAGATAGATAAGTATAAAATTTCATTACAAGATTTTTACCATGCACATGGTTTGTGGTTAAAAAATGACAGCTAGCATCACGTGCAAAAAGGCTGAAAAGGTGCTTATCTGTCTCCCCTTGGATTCTCTAATACGTGTCCCTTCTTTTTTTTTTTTCTTTTTTTTTTATTTTAATTTTAATTTTTAATTTTCTATTTCATTTTCCTCCTTTGAATCTTGTTCTTCTTGTCCCTTCCGATATTCTTTCCCTCAATCTCTACGTAGAACTTTGTCCTTCTGGATTTCCTTGCCGCTCCCGGGAGTCCAACTCCCAGGATTTTGATATTATTAATATTATTAGCCTTGCCTTATATGATATGTCTTGTCTTAATACAAACCCTTGGCGCACAAAACCAGTAGAAGAATATATCTATTTTTATTGGTGAAGTAGGGTGAGTTTGTTTTTGTGAAATAGTTGCAAATTTTATTTTTACATGAGATATATGAAATTGTGTAGAAAATATAAAAATAATAAATATTTATAATGTATTAATTTTTTTAAAAAAAACATGTACAAAAAATATAGAGAACAAATCCGTAGTCTCTACAATAGCGGTGGTTAGAGTGCTGATTGCGTCAAATTTGACCCAACAAGCACACTAACTCCAACACGTTCCATATAGCTCTAGAAGCATTGTGTAGGACCTCGATAAATATATTTATTGCACTGAAAATCAATAATATATATGTAGTTGTATACTCTTTTGTCCCTTAACAATCTATTCATTTTTCTATTTTAGTCTGTCTCGTAACAAAGTATTTATTTATTTTTTTAATTGTACTATCTACTTAACATTACAAATACCCTTCCAATTTATAATAAATTACACAAATGACATTACATTTATATCATATCATACTAATAGGGTTAATTTAGTCTTTTTACTTTTATTTCTACTTTATCCCAATATAATACTAATATTTCTAAAATTTCGTGCAAAAAGCAAATGGATATATAGATATGGGACAGAGGGGGTATTATTCTTTCCGTCCAACCATAAAGTAGTCATATTTTTATTTTGTGTTATCTAATTACAAATTAATCATTTTATTAAAAATACATACTTTTTTTTCTACAAACGTCTATACTTTATCATAACACAAAAAAGAAAAGCAAGCCAAAATTGTATTTATGCTACTTTATTTTTAACTATCCATTCTAGTTAAAATACTATTATTTCTTAAACTCCACGTAAATGTTTACTTATTATCCAAACATTATGTGTTGCATATTGTATTATTTATACATTATCTATGACCATATTGATTTATCATGAAATAAATTTAATCCCAAGGAATGATTAAATTGATGACATTGGTGCAGCAGCCCGTTCCGAGACCGTCGACGCCGCCAACGGCCCAAGGCAGCAGCAAGTGGTGCATGCCGAAACCCGACGCTACCGACGAGGCACTACAGGCGAACATAGACTATGTTTGCAGCCGGCCGGGAATGGACTGCGAAGCGATCCAGCCGGGGGGGCCGTGCTACGACCCCAATACGGTGAGGGCTCACGCCGCCTTCACCATGAACAGATACTACCAAAAGGAAGGCCGCAATGACTTCGACTGCTTCTTCTCCGGCTCCGCCGTTATAACCTCCACCGATCCCAGTAAGTGTCTCTCTGTTTACGCAAATATTTTTGAAACTTTAGCCACTTTTCATTTACCGTAGTTTTTTCAAAAATAAGATTCAAATTTGCTTATAATTCACTTGGATTTTGAAAAGTTTGCATCATATTTTTTTTTTATGTTTAAAAATTGGATAAGGTTTCGTCGCATTTGCAAAAAATGTTGTACATACTCTCTTAACAAAAGAATTTTATGTAATGTTTTGAAAATATGAAGGAGTTTTATGCAATTTATAAATTAGGAGAATAATGATCGCAAATGGATTATATAAGTATTTTTGCATAAATAAAATATGGGTAAATTGATCTTTTTGTCCGATTTGGATTATTTTTATCATTTTAGTCATGTAATCGGAGCTTGTCGCAAACTAGTTCTGTAAGTGGTAATGTTTTGCCGATTTAGTCCTGGAGGACTAAAAGTGCGAAATTTTTTCACTTACTAGAACTAGTTTGCTGCAAACCCCAGTTATATGACTAAAATGATAAATGAGTTCGGTAAAAATTAGTTACCTATAAATTATATTAGTTATTTTTACAATTATAAACTTCACAACTCCAAAAGCTCTCTATTATGGCTTTTATTTTAACAAACTTTCCTTCGAACAAGTGATCATTTATTTGCCTGTCTATTTTTGTCTGAGATTTTGTTTATGTTTATCATTAATTAGGTTATGGGACGTGCAAATATGAATCTTGAAGAATTGGGGCACGAAAAGTGTACTAGTGTATGTAAGAGAAGGACCATTTTGGAGGGGGCCTATTGCCTATTGGGTCGTTTTGGGGGGGCTTTGATCACCATGGATATCTATCTATCTACTCTACCTATCTCTATCTCCCTCTACATATGCTGTAATAATTATAGATAGATAGATAGATATATATATATATATAAATATATAACTATTGATTGGCTCCGAATGATGGTGATGTTCTTACATTATGATTTAATCTTATAGATTAATTTTTTTTGTTCTTAATAGCAACATTGTGGTATGCATTCATGGCTTGCACCTCGGCTAATGTTAGAGGCGGAATCAACCTTCTTAGGGTGCGTTTGTTTGGGGAATTGGATTTTAATTTTACTATTTATCACATTTTTTTTTTCAAAAATATCAAATCAAACATTTATTTTTTATTTTTTATATTATATTAAAATTTAATTTTATATTTATAATATTATATCAACGCTTATTTATATTATATGATACAACTATTCAAATTCAAAAATTTTACTATTCAAATCTCAACTCAAAATTCAAACCCCAAACAAACACACCCTTAGTAGTGCTGACAATTGGTAGGTTTTTATTGGATTGAATATTATTAAACGGAACGTCTGATTCGTATTGATCTGTATATATTTATAGTTGAAGTTTATAATTAAAAATATCAACAATAATTATTCAAATTTTTTTATTTGAAATTAAATTATATATAAAATTATTATAATTTTGTTTTTTTATCAAAAAATAATCATTTAAAATTTTTAAAAATTAACTAAAACTATTTAAAATATCTAAATATATAATTAAATATGTTAATATAAAAATAAACAAAAATTTTTATACAAAATTATAGATGCAAATATATACTACCCCCGTCCAGCTAGAAAGTAAACATATGTTTTTGCGTCATTATATTTAACATTAAAAATATTTTTATATTTATATAGTTTACTCCGAAAATATGATTGTATTTGTATTACAAGAGACTAATAGATGTATCTTTGTCATTTTCTAATTATTTATATTACGTTTTGATATAATAATTAATATTCGAATATCAACACAAAAAAATCACTGTGTACTTTATGGCTGGACGGAGGTAGCATATTTTTTATATAATTTTTTTTATGAAAGTTATAGCCAGTTGATTAACAACATCAAAATTATACATTTGAACAAATTTAAAATAAATTAAAATTATAATAAAAAATAGAATACAATTTAGAAGTAGATGTAATTAAAAAAATTATAATCATTTATCTATAAAAAAAAATACTCACCTCATTTGATGACTGAAATTTTCTCCAGATTTGAACTGAACGTTCCGATGAACAACTTTCAATGTTCATACTGCAGAGATGTATATATATAAATAACAACTCCATATATTAACAAAAAATTAAATATCCACTTAACCATTCCACTCTTCTCTTCGTTCTTATTTTCCTTCTTCTTTCTTCTTTACCCACTCTGCTTCTTCGCCTAGGTTAATACGTAATATATATTATGTTACAAAAATTTAAAAAGGTTTTGATTTTGGTTCGATGGCGGTTATGGGTGAGCATTGGTCGATTCAAATCGAAAAAATCGAAATTTTTTTCGATTTGGACTATTTTGTTTGGACTGTTCGGTTAATTGATTCGGTTCAAGATCGAATTTATAAATTTCGGCTTTGGTTCGATTATGGTTTTCAATTTTTAATTTTGATTCACCAAAAAAAATTAAACTTTAAACAATAAATAAATAAATTATATATTAAGAAGTAATATATATTATAATTTTGAGTATATATATTTATTGTATATTAAAAATTTATATGAATAAATAAAAGTTTGATTTCTTCGGTTTTAAAGCAAATCGTTTGGTTCGATTTATTTGATTTAAAAAAACTTTGATTTGGTTTTAATTTCAATTTTTATAAATAAAAATCGATTAAAATTAAAAGTTCGGTTCGATTCGAACCAAATCGAATTGAATGCACACCCCTAATGGCGGTAAGATTTGAACTGGAACCGTCGATTTAAAACCAGCAGTCCAACCGCAAACCGATTGGGCAAGTAGCCAAGGTTAGGTAGACTTGTCCGGTTTACACCGCCGATTACTATGATTGCAAACAGCTAGTTTGTTAAAACATCGAATCAAAATCGACTTTTTTTAGGAACAATTTCGATTACCGTTTAACTTTGATTACCATTTATAAACAATTGTTACGGTTTACTAGGAAAGAAAAATATCAAGCCTAAAATGATAAAAAAAAAATACATTTTAAATTAATACTGAGAAGTATAATTTAAATTATATATAATTATTTAATAAAAATGTATAAATATAAAATATTATTGTTAAAAAGTATTTAGTTTTATTAATATTAATATTATTTTAATTTTTAAAAATATTAATAATATATAATAATGATTACGTTTGCCCTAATCAATTACGTAACAAATTATTACATATCCATCCACAGCCGCCCGCCGCCGTCCTCTGTCTCCTCTTCCTCCAATTTTTTCCTTTCTTTCATTTTCTTTCTTTCGGTTCCGGTTTGAACCGGAACCGACGGTTTGAAATCGGCTAACCGGAGGTTGAACCGCGGGTTCGAAACCGATTGAGCAGGTCCAAGTTTAGGTGTGTTTTGGGAGAAAAACCACAGAGAGCAAACAAATGACTCACAAGGGTTTTTTTTTTTTCTTTTCTTGTTTTAGGGGTTTATGCGATTCTCCATTCGCATCATTTCCATATCCCTCCGCCGCTGCACTGCTCCGCCGTCCAGCCGTCGCTTCTACTTTCAGATGGCGGATTCCGCTGCCAACAGCAAGGGTAAGTCGAATTCGAACTCAAATTCACCGGTGTACGCCAAAGACGAAGCGTATCTTCAATCTGTCATCCCCAAACGAATTGCCCTTTTCGAATCTATCCAGAATCAGCAGAAGATTAGTCGCCTTGCCCTCTCGCCGGATCCAATTCAGTAACCACCGCAGTCTATTTCATTCCTTTGGTTGTTTTTTATTCTGAAATGTTTAAATTGTTATGTCGCTTCATTTACTGAAAAAAAAGGATTACGTTGCCGAATGGGAAAGTGAAGGAAGGCAAGAAATGGAACACGACGCCACTAGATGTCGCAAAGGAAATATCTAAGAGCTTGGCGTCAAACGCCTTGATTTCCAAGGTGGATGGGGTTCTGTGGGATATGAACAGGCCATTAGAAGGCGACTGCAAGCTTGAGCTGTTTACCTTTGATACTGATGAAGGCCGTGATACTTTTTGGCACTCCAGCGCGCACATTCTTGGCGAGGTAAAGTGACTATAATAGTTGCTATTTTGTTTGAAGTGCCTATCATAACCGAGTTAATTGTTTCTTCTGGGTTGTGCCAGTCGTTGGAGCAGACATATGGATGCCGACTGTGCATTGGGCCTTGCACTACAAGGGGCGAGGTAAATTTTGTGATATTTGTAGCATTCCTCGCCATATAAATATTTTGTGCTATGAAATCAAATCGCAATATTTGGATACTTGCTAACATTCAAATGAATTTTCCCAATATAGGTTGATGATGATTATTTTAATTTTTTGAAGTTAGATGCAAAAAATCATTGAACAAGTAAAAAGTACAAGTATTATATTGGAAGTCTAAAATTTTTGTTTATTCAGCTTATGAATTATTGTTATGCATCTTACATGATACTTGCATGTTCGCAATTCCAGTTTCATTTCAAAACGGCGAAACTCTATATATATAAACAGTATTTTTTAATTAATAAGGTAAAAAATGTAATTGATGCAGTAAAGAACAGGTTGTATGTAAATATGAACTATTTTTAGATTAATAGAGATGGAACTTTGACAATATTATAAATGAAGATTTGGTTTTTGGTTCATTCTATTGTGCTAAAACAAATCAAAATCAGATTGAATGTGGGATTTAATGAAAGAAAATCAGGAAAAATTGTTTGGCTGACGGCTCCCGAAACTGAATTTTCAGTATGTAGTTCAATATTTTACTCCATGTCTGTTACAAAAGGAATTCTTTGCAAGAGCTATTACTTTTATTGAAATTGGCTTTAGATGTTTTCCTTACTAAACTTTGATGATTATTCACTTTAGAATTGTGTTACTTTTAGGTTGCTGCTGTAAGTTTTAATTTGCTCTTACATTCATTGATTTCTGAGCATCTAATATCGAAGCATCTTCATCGTATGCAGGGATTTTATTATGATGCATTTTATGGTGATCTGGGCTTGAATGAGGATCATTTCAAACAGATTGAAGCGGCTGCCAAAAAAGCCGTTGACGTAAGACTCGTTATGCACTTATGCTTGATCTAATTTACTTTTTTTTTTATACTTATTAATGAGCATTTTGCGAGTAATGGTACATTTAACATTTGAGTTCTCTTACCGTTAGAAGGCATGCGATTATGGCTGGATATAAAACTACTTCTCATATTTTTGCCAATATGACGGGCTATTGTGTAGCATGGTTCTTTTTTAGTTCAATGTGTTTTTCTGTTCCTTGTGCTTTAGGAAAAGCAACCATTTGAGCGCATTGAAGTTACGAGGGAACAAGCTCTTGGCATGTTCTCCGATAATCAGTTTAAGGTCAGAAAGTTTACGGTTTATATTGTTTCCTATTTCTATACATGCTCACTGTACACACATAATTGTTTTAATATCTCCCCTGTGATATTTTTATAACACAACTATGTTATATTAGGTTGAAATTATTAAGGATTTACCCGAGGATAAAACTATCACAGTCTACAGATGTGGTCCTTTGGTTGATCTATGTCGTGGACCTCACATACCAAATACCTCTTTTGTGAAAGCATTTAGCTGTTTGAAGGTGAGAACTACCCACTATTAGGAAACATATTCATTCAAGTAAGAAATTCACTTCTTGCGACATTGTTACTTAGGCATCATCTGCATATTGGCGAGGTAATAAAGACCGTGAAAGCTTGCAAAGAGTCTATGGGATATCTTATCCCGATCAAAAACGTTTGAAGGTGATCTATATCCTTAATTTTGTGTTTTAGCATCCTTTGCTATCTCGGTGTGCTTAGTGGTGATTTTGGCAGGAATACAAAGCCATGCTAGAAGAAGCTAAGAAATATGACCATAGGGAACTGACCAAAAAGCAAGAGCTCTTCTTTTTTCACCCCCTTAGGTAAGAGTTGGAGTTTGAACTTTTTCTGCACAATCTGTGATTCTAATTGGATTTGATTTGATTTTATTTTTGTATAAATTCAGCCCTGGAAGTTGTTTCTTTTTACCCCACGGTGCTCGAGTTTGCAACAAGTTACTGGAATTTATGCGAAATCAGTACTGGAAAAGAGGCTATGAAGAGGTAAAGCTAGTTTATTTTCTACTAGAAATGCATAAATACAATATGCATATGCATTGATTACAATACATGTTGCTTAATTTTGATAGGTGTGGACCCCAAATATGTACAATATGCAGCTGTGGGAGACATCTGGTCATGCGGCCAACTATAAGGAGAATATGTTTGTGTTCGAGGTTTGATAATACTTCAGAAAGATCAGATTGATCAATGTGAAATATATGTTGCACAGTAGGAGTCTTGGTGTCTAGGGTAAAACTTAGGGTGGTGTTTTTCTGTCAAGTTGGATGGAAAGATTTATCTGTATTTTGTTGCAGGTTGAGAAGCAGGAGTTTGGACTCAAGCCAATGAACTGCCCTGGCCATTGTTTAATATTTGATCATAGAGTTCGCTCCTATAGGGGTGAGCTGGCTTTCCTTTAGCCTTTTCCCAACTGTTTTATTAGCTTTGAGATAATCCATACACTTCACATGAACAAATGGTCACCTGATTATTGTTTGATTTACTGTTTTATCTTTGGACTGATCAACTGGATTGCTTCAAATTATATGATCTTGTTTTCTTCTCAATATCTACAAATTATGCACTTTTTTTTTCTTTAGCATTCTCCAAATGTTTTATTAGCTGACATAATCCTTAACCTACAGATGAACAAACAGTTCAACTGATTATTGTTTGATTTATTTTATATATATATATATATATTTTATCCGAACTGATCAGCTAGATTACTTCAAATTCTTGATCTTGTTTGGTTCTCGATATTTAGATGATCAAATTCGTCATTTTTCTTGAAAGAGAGGCACATGATTGTTCTGTTTTGGATTGTCTCCATCTTTACAGTTCTCCCTATCTAAAAAAAATAGATAAAATTCTTGTCAGTTTTAAGCAAATATTAACTATCCTTCTCAATATTATATAATCAACCTAATATGTATTTCTGTGAAAATGATTGGGTTCTGACATCCATATACATGTTCTTTTTAATATTTTTATATTAGATAAAAAGCCATATTGGAGGACATCATGATATCCCAACGTGTTTATTGTCTGTGCCAATTTCTTTCACAAAGCTTGTGTAATATTAAATGAAGCACATAACATGATACAATACCATTCTGCAGAACTTCCACTTCGCCTGGCAGATTTTGGAGTCCTGCATCGAAATGAAGCAAGTGGGGCACTTACTGGGTTGACTCGTGTGAGGAGATTCCAGCAGGTATATTTTGATCGTAGCATGATCCTGGAAAGAATAGATGACTTAAATCATCGCTATTAGCCAAAGTTTTATCCTTTTGTTTTTTCAAAATGACCTTTTTATTACCACTGCCTAATTGCAACAGTGGGTGCTTGAGTTTCTACTTATGAATTGTTGTTGTAGTTCAGATGAACATTCTGGTTGTCATAGTTTACTTGTGGATGCTATGTGTTTTTACTTTTTGACTGGTTGGGCAAATCATCTGACACTAGAATTTTGGTACAGGATGATGCTCATATTTTCTGTCGGGAGTCTCAAGTAAGATGAATTTTATGATTAATCCAGAATTTATTAATTATGTAAGATATTTGTTTGATATTTTTACTTTTCACAGATTAAAGATGAAGTCAAGGCTGTTCTGGAATTCATCAGTTATGTTTACAAAATATTTGGCTTCACCTTTGACCTAAAGTTGTCTACGGTATGGATTTTAACACTTTAAATGGAAATGACATTCTACATATCCATCCTATATGTATGCACTGTGCAAGTTATATCTATATATTGGCACTAAAATCTCATGGCTTTCCCACCTCTCTTGATAAACAAGGTCGAACATATGAATGGAATAGATAAACAAGAGATTTAAATGGAATGTCAACATGATCTGTGGCTTTACTGAAGTCTAATTGAACTATGTTGTTAATGAATTAATCTAAACAAGTTCCGCTTTGTGTGCTTCAGAGACCGGAGAAATTTCTCGGAGACCTGGAAACATGGGAAAGGGCTGAAGCTTCCCTTGCTGAAGCACTAAATGAGTTTGGAAAGCCTTGGGAGGTTAGTTATATAGCTTGATATTTCCCTGTTGCAAGCTAATTTTCTCGTGAAACAATGATTTTATGCTAAGAAGTCCTTTATGTATCTGTGTGGGCATATTTGTCGACTCTTTTGGTTACAGACTTTATATCTTATCTTTTTCATTAGATCAATGAAGGTGATGGAGCATTCTATGGGCCTAAGATTGATATTAGTGTTTCTGATGCAATGAGAAGAAAATTTCAGTGTGCAACATTGCAGGTTAGTGTTCTTTCTTTAATTTATCAAGCCAGTCGAGGAGAAATGCAACCTTTTGCAACATTACCTCCATGTTATTCTATCTGGTTGTCTTAATTTCACACCTAACTCCAGCATGAAATATGATCTTCAGAATAAAAAAACATTAAATTGAAGTAAAATATTATCTAGGATTGGAAGAGGTAATGTCTCCCCAACTTACACAAACTGAGAAAAGCAACTACAAACCGGGAATTAAGAGTTCGCTAGAATGAAATTTTAGAAGCTTAACCCCCAAAATGTTCATACTCTACACACTTTCATAAGGAGCAAGGAACTAGAAAGAGAAACTCACTGATCCGAAGTTGAGAACCTGCTAATAGAGATCGTGAATGCAAGTAACACGCCTGGAGGGCCTATTTGTGCCGAAGGGGCCAACATTATGTCAGTGCTGTTTTAATATTTTCTTGCTGTGGGACAGTGAAATCGCATGTTTTTATAATCTTAATTTGACCTGGTCTCAAAAGTTGCATATCTTTTCTTTTGTTGAAGCATTGATCATTTATGAATTACATCACTATGTCAGCTGGATTTCCAACTACCATCTCGATTCAACTTAACATACTCAGCAGAAGATGAAACCAAAAGGGAAAGGCCTGTTATGATACATAGAGCCATTTTTGGATCGGTTGAGCGAATGTTTGCCATTCTGTTGGAGCACTACAAGGGGAAATGGCCTTTTTGGCTTAGCCCACGCCAGGCAATAGTCTGTCCTGTCTCCGACAAATCCCAGCCATATGCTCTGCAGGTAAGCCACTGCTGATTTGACCTTTGTGAGATCCTTTCTCCCCTTCAACATCTGTTCAGCTTTATCAGGTTGAAGCACTATCTGTTTCTGTCGAGATATGTTAATCTAACTGTTCATAAATCGACAAATTTATTATGAGTGTTGTTTCTCATCTTGTCTACTTCATGATAATCACCGTCGCTGAACATAGGTACGGGATCGCATACATGATGCTGGAATTTTTGTTGATGTTGATACGACTGACAGAACAATTAACAAGAAGGTGCGTCTAACTTTGTATCTGCATCATTTGTTATGGTGCGCTGTTCTACTGTATTAGGATTTAGGATATGTGGCACCTACCAATTTGTGTTCCTGTTATTGCCATATTATATCATGCTATTTTAACATTTTTGGATGCATTTAACCTGCACCATGATTTTCCTTGGTGTTCATTTCTTGTGCAATTCTTCTCAACTATTTTTCTATCGGCCAAGTAACTGGAAAAAGTAGTTTGCATTGTTAAGGGTCATACTTAGCCTGTTTGTGCAAATAATGTGATTGTCCAGCAATCACCATCGTTAGTATTTTCTGATTTATGTTTCTCCTGCAAGAACGGTTATGGTAATGATGATTCGGTTTCGGATGTTTGTAGGTACGTGAAGCCCAGTTGGCTCAGTATAACTATATATTGGTTGTTGGAGAGAAAGAAGTCGGAACTGGACAGGTATTCTTACATTACATTCATATAAGTGTCTGATTTTTAGGGGAATTGTTTAATATCTTAGCAATGAATACGAAGATCTCAAATTGGCTCTATTATTCATTTTTATTAGAACTTCGGAAAAACCACTTGCCTCTATGAATAGTCTTTGCATTCTTGTATGATGCTCCTCCAGGTGGCGGTGCGAGTCAGGGACAGCAATGATGCTAACCTCATGAGCGTCGATGACTTGCTGAATCGTTTCAAGAATGAAATAGCTTCCTTTCAGTAGGTAACCTGAACTTAAATTGCAGCTCTGATTTATTGTTGCAAAATTTGAAGAATTTGCAAAACAAATCAATACGCGTAGAGACGAAACTCATTTCAATTGTGTGACTTGAGGTATATACTAATTTATCTCTTCAACTCGGTTGTGCTGCTTTGAATGTGGATCGTTTTTGTTCCCCTACGCCTGACTTTGCATTTGTAGCATGAACTGCTCAGGTTGTTGATATTTTTGAGTTCTAATTTGAACAAATCCTAAAGGCTTTGAAATACGTTGTAATGCTTGAAATGGTCTCTTTCATTGTTGATTTGCAAGATGTGTACATTCCCTCAGGAGTTTTGAAATATATGGTTGCGTTTGGTACCATTGAGAATATATATAGCTGAATCTTCAATAACTAAACCTCTATTAATCCAACGCAGCATGACCCTATGGTCATAAATTTAACCCTCACACCAAAAATAGATATTTAATTTTTTACTCTTTCCGTCCATCTACAAAGTATATGTATTTCTATTTTGGGATGTCAATTTCAAAGTAACTATTTCATTAAATATTTCACTTTTTTCACAAATATTTTTACTTTATATCACATTATTATTTTTATATCAAAAAGTAAGGGGCAAAAATGTCGTTACACTATTTTACATATTCACTGTAATTAAAATACTACTCTTTTCGTTCCAGGTATCATGTTCATGTTGTCGTTTTTGTCTGTCCCATTTTTTTTTAAATGATTATAATTTAGAATTATTTATATTATAGAATAATTATTTTTTACTAATACATTCTTAATTATCTACTAATTACATTCCTCCTAAAATACCGTGTCTACAGTGTAGCAGACACGGTATTTGGGACGGAGGGAGTATTATTTATTAAACTCCGAATCAAAAGTAAATGTACTTAGGAAAAGAATTTTGGCGAATAGAAAAAGGCTACTTCCACATAGAGCTGTTAAACGAACCGAGCCGATTGAAGGCATTCAGGGGGTTATTAAAATTTTGGATTCGACCAACTCTGAAAAGCACACTATATTGAAAATTAATTAATCAATTGCAAGCAAAACCATTTCATAATAATAATAATAATAGTAATAATAACAATAACCTATTTATTTATTTATTTTGAATTTGGAACGTTACCTAATTCTGGGCAGCAAGTAAATTAATGTGAATATAGGAATTTTTAATTGACGTAACGTGACTAAGATCCAAGTTATTAATTTAATAAATTTTTGGCCAATGCATGTCCCCAAATAACTTATCCATTAAATAGTAACAAAATATATATATTCTTTAAAAAAAATCCGATTTGTCAAATAAATAAATAATTTAAAATTAAAAGAATTGTCAAATAAATTAAGTGTTCAATTAACTGACTCATAGTGAATTTCAACCAAACTACTATACCCATCAAACACATTTCCTTTTATTTATTTATTTATTTATTCATAATTTTGGATGATAATAAATTTAGATAAATAGTTTACCTTAGAATTCTATACTTATATACTATACCCATAAGCCTAATTTAAATATTAATTATTATATAAAAATATAGTATAAAATGACAAAAATTCATCAATTAGTGTCTTTAATATTATTATTACAATGACATTTGTGTGAATTTTTTTATAAATATAATAATATTTTTAATGTTAGCTAAAATGGAGCCAAAGATAAATGAGACCCTTAAAGTCGGACGAAATAAATATTAATTTTTAAATTGATGTAGAAATGGTTGGTGTGATTATTTGATTGCGATTGCAAATCGAAATCAATATTATTTATGTGTACGATTTTCAATAAAAATATGTTATTTTCTAATATAAAATATGATATCAAAATATATTATTTAAATAAAAATTCAAATCAATATTTTATTTTAAATTAATTTTAAATTACAACAAAAATGAATATATTGCTGAAGAAGAAAATTTGATTAATCCGTACACATTTCCTATGAGTAAAATTAAGGGTGTGTTTGTTCAGAGGGATTGGATTTTTTTTTTTTTCACTGTTCATTCAATTTTTTTTCCCAAAAAAATCAAATCAAACATCTATTTTTTATTTTTTTTATTATACTAAAAAATCAATTTTACATTCAAAACATCACATCAACACCTATTTATATTATATTATAAAACTATTCAAATTCAAAATTTTTACTATTCAAAATAAGAATTCTCAAAATCCAAACCTCCAAACAAACACACCGTAAAGCAAAGATTGATTCAAACACATGGGATGTGTTGGATTTCAATTTTAAATTAATGTCTAAATAATTTAGATTACAATCATTTCAGGTCAAATAGACACAATATTAGATTTTGACAACACATGTGCCAAATTGTTGATATTTTACTATCACTCTTATTTACATTACTTGCAATTAAAATAATGATGGTTCTGATTCGGGGTTTGGATTTTAAATTAAGATTTAAATAATAAAAATTTTGAATTTGAATAGTTGTACGATGAGATATAAATAGGTGTTATATTTTGAATGTAAAATTAATTTTTAGTATAATATAAAAAAATAATAGAATGAATAGTATATTTAAAAATCCAATCTCCAAACAAACATACTTAAAAACATTAAGGGTGTGTTTGTTTGTGGGTTTGGAGTTTTGGGTTTGGAGTTTTGGGTTTGGATTTTTAAATAGTAAAAAGTTTAATTTGAATAATTTTTTAGTGTGATATAAGTATATATTAATATGATATTTTGAATGTAAAATAATTTTTTTTAATATAATATAGAAAAGAAAAAGTAAATATTTGATTTGATATTTTTAAAGAGAAAGAAGAATCTCAATAGTACATTGTGATAAAATTCACGAAAAAACAAAAAATCGATTTTAAGTAAAAATACGCGCGTGTGTGTATATATATATATGTTCATTTTGAAATTAAACTCAATACTATTAATTTCAAAATTTATAATAAAAATATATTAATTTCTTTAAAATATATATATATATGTAGTATATTTAAACCAAATTCAAATCACAATTTGTTTAACTTTTTAATTTTTATTTTTATTTTATTATTTTTTTTTCAGACAGAGTGAAAATGTCTATACATAGAATTATTTAATTTACATTATATACAACTACAATCTACAATAACATTCAAGTAACATTTTCTTTTTATTTTAATTGCTCATCTTTTACACATTTTGTAACACTTATCAATAAAGTTAAAATTAAATTGTAAAGATTATTGTATTTAGATTTGAGAAATTCAATCATATGCTATAATTTAATTATTATAAAAAATATATATATATATATATAAACCGCTTATTTAAAATTAAAACAAAAAAGGTTTTTTTTTTTTTAAAAAAAGTAATTTCAATTTATATGTAATAGAATTGAAATCAAAATGGAAATTGAAAGCTATTAGACTAAAAGGTATATCATATTATTTGAATTTTATATTATTTTCAAATTTAAGTAAAATAATAATAAATAAATAAATTTAAAATATAATAAAATAAAATAAAATGCGTGGAATTAATTAACAGGACAACACTCCTTACTTACAGTAACAACAACGCAATACGAAGACCGCTAACTTTGGCGGGTCCTTCCCTCCTTCCTCCACCACCATCGCCATAGGCCACCTTATTCACATGGGTATATATATATATATGAAAATGTAAATATCTATTATGTATATACTATCTCCGTTTCAGAACTATAGTCTTAATTGGGTTGGACACGAGATTTAAGGGATATTGATATTATATTGACAGTCGATAAAAGATATATATAAAAGACTTTTTTGTATATTAGTGTAAAAAGTAGTGGCAATTGTGTAATAAAAATGAAAAAAAATAGTTTTATGATGATACGATTATTTATCGAAATAAGATTATTATTTAGGAACAGACGAAAATAGTGAACAAGAGTGTTGTATTGAGATGTAGGGAGCATTTATTTTTAGGCCAAATTATTTATACATATCATTTGAAAATTATATGAAATTCTATTTTATTTTTAAAAATATAGTACAAAATATTGTTTTGGAAGATTTTATGTAATATTTTTTAAAATTATATTTTTGTATATAATTTAAATTATAAAAAAATTATGATATCAACTTTTTAAATTACGAACGAAGTTGCGGATTTTGTGCTGCTACGACCAAATTATCGTGAGATTTATTTGACCGAATTAACACATATCATATAATCAACGGGTGATCCATTTCCAAATTTTATACTCTCTTCGTCCAAAAATTATAGTTTGAGTTGTATTTGACACGAGATTTAAGAAATATTAATATTATATTAGTAGTGGATAAAAAGTACGGATAAAAAACTTTTTTGCCCTTGTGAGAGTATTAGTGTAAAAAATAATGGTAATTGTGTAATAATAATAAAAAAGTAAAGGTAATTTTATAGTGATATAATTATTTATGAAAATAAAATTATTATTTTCGAGACCAGACAAAAATGATAAATTGTATTGTATTAAAAAAGAGAGAGTACAATATTGCCTTTTTATTATTATTGTTATTATTATTATTAGTAAAATAGATAAATATGTATATAGAGATGAGAGGGGGTGTGTCACGTGTGTACAGGGGAGCAAGTTGCTATGGGAAAAGAGAGCTGGCCAGCCTTGACTCATGCCCACCATTCTTATTCATTCACCAACGTCACCAAAAGTCAAACAAACAACTCCTTATTATATTCTCTCTCTCTCTCCTAAATAAATAAATAAATAATCACGAAAATAATAATTTGATAGTGTGAGAAATAAATTTGCGATTATAAAGTTATTGGTTCAAATCGGACGTCTTCAAATTTATTTGACTTGTCGAACTTAGTTTGTAGAATATTAAATTCGATCGAAAACTTATCCAAAGCGTGGTTGAATAGTGAATGAGAGTTTTCACCTTAATTAAAAAAAAAACCCAAATAAACAAACAATTCTTTTTAATTTCTCCGTTTCATTGATAGGTTACTAATTTTTATTTTTTATCATCTTATCATTTTTTAATTGTACTACTTTCTTAACTTATACAATATTACACAAATATCATTAAAAATATTTTTTTATTTTTCATTACAAACTATTATAATATTAATATTTAAAAATTACTTGAGCAAAAAATAATCGGAAATTTCTCATCTCAGTTATCTATATACATGTACTACTGCAACACCCTCTCTCTTTCTCTACCTCTTTCTCTCTCTCTCTCCTATAGTATTATTCAATCCGTTCACACTCTGTGCGCGTAGAATTTGTCGGAATTGGTGCGAGAGAGAGAGAGAGAGAGAGAGAGAGAGAGGTGGTTTTGAATTTCCATAATTAACAAAAATAATAATAACAACAAGGTTAGTAAAAGGTGGCTCCAATTTTGGGGTGGGGAGCAAAGGGCAAAGGGCGATGGGTTCTTGTTGCAGCGTTGTTCAAATTAGGGCAGATCACAGCCCTCGCCCAGATGGTAATATTACTATTCTGTAGCAACACTTGCCTGTCTGATTAATTAGTTTTGGGAACTGATTCTGGAAATTCTTATTCCTTCTATCAACTGTTTTGCACTTTCGATTCAATCGATTGTTATTACCTTAGTATCGAGAATGCTCATTCGATTCTGGAAATTTTGATTTGGAATCCTTTCTAATCGATTTTGAATGCTGCGGCGGCGGCGGCGGCGGTGGTGGCGCGTGTGCAGGAGTGAGCTCAAGATTTGTGAGCACGGAGGCGAGCAGCCGCCGGTCGTCTTCCTCGGCTCCTCTGACTCCCCGGAGCTACGGCGAGATTCTGGATTCCGGCAACCTAAAAACATTCGGGTACAATGACCTCAAGATCGCGACAAGGAATTTCCGTCCGGACAGCGTGTTGGGCGAAGGCGGCTTCGGCTGCGTCTTCAAGGGGTGGATCGATGAGCAGACATTTAAGGCGGCCAAGCCCGGCACGGGCGTCGTCATTGCCGCCAAGAGATTGAACCAAGACGGCATCCAGGGACACAAGGAATGGCTTGTAAGATCCAAACAACTTCAATTCAATTCAATTCAATTATATGTGCTCAATGAAACAATATTTTATTGGTTAATGTAATTGGACGATAGGTTTTGACATATTTGACAAGTTTGTAAGTTATGTAAAGTTGAGTTATTTTGGTATTAGCGAACGATTATTTTTACTAAAGTAAATATTTGATAGTTTGAGGTAGGACAGACGGAAATGATAAAAATATTACTTTAAAAAGGAGTGTTAAATTTGTATTATATTAATTATATGTTTGTTGTAATTTTCTTGTAACTTCATTTTCAGACAGAGATCAATTATCTCGGGCAGCTCTCGCATCCGAACCTAGTGAAGTTGATTGGATACTGTCTGGAGGACGAGCACCGGCTGCTTGTCTACGAGTTCATGCCCCGGGGCAGCTTGGAGAATCACTTGTTTCGGCGTAAGTTAGTTGATGGAGTGTTTTTTTTTTTTTTTTTCAACTGGCTTGCTACTAGCCTATGTTTAATTGTGCCGTTTTCTTACAAGTACTCGATTCACTGATTCGGACAGGGGCATCTTATGTCCAGCCATTGTCTTGGAACCTTCGGATGAAGGTGGCGCTCGATGCAGCAAAGGGACTTGCTTACCTCCACGGCCCCAAAGCCAAAGTTATCTACAGAGATTTAAAGGCTTCCAATATATTGCTCGATACGGTATGTCAGAAAATTACTTTCCTAAGTTTTGGACTAGGTAAATAATAAAATGAGATATTATGAGAAATTTACTAATGAATAAATAGTGTGACAAAAAGAAAAAAGGGAATGGTTAGCACATGTTTTTATTTCACTCAGTAATCAACTATTGCATGCAATGTGGGAGACTATATAATGTTGTCTGTAGTAATATCTGTGTTCTGGATTTTATATTTTCATGAGACTAACTCCACTGCGGTGTAATTATGTTCAGAATTTCACGGCGAAGCTGTCTGATTTCGGGTTGGCAAAGGACGGACCCATCGACGGTAAAAGCCATGTCTCGACCAGAGTCATGGGTACTTACGGTTACGCCGCCCCCGAATACATGGCCACGGGTACGCACACTTACATTCTATCGATCGTTCTACTACCGGTGTGTTCGTTTCAAAATTTTCAACCAAATTTCACTATTCATCCAAATTTTTCTTCCAAAAAATATCAAATCAAACACCTATTTTTCATTTTCATATTATACTAACATTACATCAATTTTATATCACATCATTCAACTATTCTAATTCAAAACTTTTACTCCCTCAGTCCTATCTACCATGTCTACTTTTCTATCTCTGCCTGTCCGCTTATTCCGTCACTTTCTTTTTTTTGAAAAGAATCCTACACTTTAATTTCGTTTTAAATTTTTTAATTTATATATTTTTTAAAATTTTAATTAGAATAATTAGTTATAATTTTACTATATGATTATTTTCACTAATACATTCTTAATTATTTTCGTGTCTACAATAAAAAGGCACAATAGCCGAGACGGAGCTGAGTACTATTTAAATCCCAACTCAACATTCAAACTCCCAAAACAAATACACTAGACGAGCATTATTATCCTTTGGGTAGTACTCGACTCATCGCTTTTCGTTCGTTTACATTTCGTTTAGGCCATCTGACGGTGAGAAGCGACGTGTACAGCTTCGGAGTTGTGTTATTGGAGATGCTGACGGGGCGGCGGGTGCTGGACAAGAACCGGCCCCACGGAGAGCAGAATCTGATCGACTGGGCGAGGCCGTATTTGGCGAGCAAACGGGGCGTGCTTCGAGTGATGGATCCCCGGCTCGAAGGGCAGTTCTCGACGAGCGGGGCCTTGCGCGCGGCGACGCTCGCCGTGAAGTGTTTGGCAATCGAAGCCAAGTATCGGCCGACGATGGACGAGGTCGTGAAGGCGTTGGAACGGGTGGCGGAGACGGGCGGCGGAGAAGCGGCGGCGCAGCGGCACCGGCGGACGGGAAATGAGGATGGCGGGAACCGGGTGGCGTCTTATCCGCGGCCATCTGTTGAGTGAATATATATATATATATATATGTATGTATGTGTAAGGATGTGTATGTATGTTTGAATTGATGTGTATATAGAGCAGAGGGAGTAATTCTTTGAGAAGTGAAACCTAAATGGTGATTGCGAGAGGTTAAATATGAATTTGGCTGATGGCTTTGGTTTTAACTTTCAATTGCTTTTTTTTTGTGGGCAATTAATAAATGAAGGCTGCTTCGCTTTTATTTTTTAATTTTTAATATATACATTCTCCATCATGTAAAATTATGATTTGGGTAAAAAGTAATTTTTTTTTATTATTATAGTAAAAAAAAAATGATATTTTGAGTAAACAAAAGAATAAATTTGAATTACATGAATGAGAACCAAACACACATACAAAAGTTGTAAGGAATGTATGATAACAGGGGTGAATATAAATTCAAACTACCAATATCTCTAAGTCATCCGGTTTTAAATATTCTTTCATTTTGCATTATATTTAATATTAAAAATATTTTTTATATATTTTTTTTACAAATGTTTTTCTATTGATATTACAAGGCACTAATAAAAATATTTTTTTATTTATATTATATGTTTTGATATAATAATTAATATTCAAATATCAACGTCCAAAAATAAATAAAACTTAGAAGCCAGAGGAAAGTAGTATAATTTATTACATTTTTCAAAAAATAACAAAAGAATCTAAAATAATAATAAAAAAATTATTACAATCATACCAACTAAAATACTATTCCAAAATTAAAAGTAACAATTAAATTTAGAGGAAGGGAGGATTATTGAGGTTTGATACTTTTATCTAATTACAAAAATAATTAATAATTTAATACAAAATATTATAATTTATATTACCAATATAATTCTTTCGTATCTACGGTAATTCAAAAATGTAAAGTCAAATCCATAATTTTCTTTTGTTTATGTAAATTTAATCTAAGAAGAGGGGGCTCATGTAATTAATTAATATTAATTGGGCATCTCCATGGAGATGATG
Organism: Andrographis paniculata; assembly: GCF_009805555.1. NCBI lineage: Eukaryota > Viridiplantae > Streptophyta > Magnoliopsida > Lamiales > Acanthaceae > Andrographis > Andrographis paniculata. The sequence continues at coordinate 2,795,376 of NW_026137502.1, read as the reverse complement.
ATGTCCAATTAGTTTGAAGAGTATGCTGTGTGTTGGTTCGGTGAATCCGTCCCCAGTTCTAACACGTGTTTTATTTTTTTAACACGTTTTTGTTCTGCTGCATCTTCGGGGCAATAGCACAGTAGTGGTGGGTGGGCCAATGGCTATCATTAATCTTACCATGAATGGACGATGCATTACTTGTACTTGTTTGGGACGTATTTATTTTATTTAATTATTACTCCCTCCGTCCCATATATCGTACATTGTAAACTGTATTTTAAAAGGGATGTAATTAGTAAATAATTAAAAATATATTAGTAAAAATAATTATATTGTAATATAAATAATTATAAATTAAGATTAAGATAACTAATTAGTTTAATTAAAATAAAAAAAATTAAAAAATTAAAAAATTTAAAATTTAAAATGAGATTAAAGTGTGTAATCATTTTAAAAAAAAGGAAAGTGACATGGTACGTGGGACGGACAGAAACGGCAACGTGGAAATGATATCTGGGACGGATGGAGTATTATTATTTTATGGCAAACCATCATCGGCTGAAAATTTATCCAATATACACTTTCAGATAGAAATAACAGATTTTTACCGTTAAAAAAAAAAAAAAAAACATGGTGGCTTACTAAAATACACATAAATTTTTAATTTCCCCCAAATGCTTAAAGGTTTAACATATGATAAGACATCATTTTTCGCCTTCTCAAAAACAAAATTTCATCCAATATGAAAATTTGTTTTTTCTTATTATATACACACTATAAATACAATAATTCACATTTATTATCTACCCCAGCACATAAATGGAATCAACGACAAACAGTAAAAAAATAAAAATGATCATCTAACCAACTCACATATTGTCCAATTTGTGTTACAAAAACCAATTGTTGGAACATTATTTCTTCCATCTATTTTTGGCATATAGTTCTTCGTCCTTTTTGCTGTTGCCTTTCACAAATTTTTATTTGTAGTAAAGTGTCTTGTCTAATTGCTGCATCAACCTGTCTGCAGCCTGTTGGTTCTTCTCTCTCGATTTGGGGAAGCAAAGAAAAGACAAAAGAAGATGCTTTGAGTTAGTCAACTTAACATAGATTTCATGCAGACACATCATTTCATTTATGTACAAAGGTTTTAATTGGTTCTGTCTTACATGCACAACAATGTGACTTTATGGATAATTGGTTGTTGTGAGGGTTTTGAGAGTGGAGTATGAGAGAAAGTTCGAAGGAAAGAGAAATTGGAGTTCCAATCAGGGGATACGTCGAGATTCTGAGCAGCACAAGTTTGTGACAACATAAGCCTGTGGAGGGAATTTTCAAGGTAAACTATGGTAGGAGGTTGAGTTGAAGGAGTTGTGGTTGTTTTATTCTTAATAAGCACTGATTAGTGAACTTCTCATGGATTGGTATCATTTGGATGTAGGATTGTTTATATCCGAACCGGGTAAACAAACCCTTGTCTCATTTACTGCTTTGTATTTCCGCATGCATTCAATTGGCAGTATAATGTTATAACTGTGATAACTGCTCTTTGAAAGTTGGTCGTGTTCGAAGGTGATTTGGTGCCGCACCTATTCTCCCAACATCAATTAATGAAAAAATAGCACATTGAAAGATAACATAAACAACTACACATTTCAGAGTCATTATTAAATATTTTTTTATTATAGAAGACAAAAAAATAACAATTATTACTTATTTTTATTAAAATTCATGTCCAAATATTTGAACACACAATTAAATGACAAAAGAAATATATAATATAAAAAATAGTTTAAGCAATCGATATTATTAGTGGCGTTGAATCTATGTTAGTCAAATGATCGCAATGTGTTTCGTTGAGTTTTAACCGTGTGCACTCATAGGCAGAATTACCTTTCAACAAACGGTTAAAAATAAGGTGGCCGGGGGATTTGTTTGTCCGTATCCACCGTATACAACAACGAAAGAAATCTAATTAGTAATGCTCCTTCATTCATGCAAATCTTATGATCTTCGGATATGATATGCATCTTATCTTGTGTCTGTTTGTTTGTTTGTTGTGTTTAGAGGAATTCTGTGTTATGTTGCTTTCGTTGGTTGATGATGATCTTATTGATACAATAAATTTGTATTGTGATCTTAACATTAGAGTTCCTTAATAGATTTTTGAAAAGAAATTTACATGTCTATCAATTAATTTAAAATATATTCAATCAACTGAATGGTATCAATGGTATTTGGTTAAACATCAGCTTAATTCAACTCAATTCCGAAGTATTACAATTATTTTAATAAATGATAAAAACCGTCCAAGAAATTTGTTATGTAGTACAATAAAGGTATATAAACATCATAATTTATTATAAAACTCATAGAAATATATCTGGGACATTTTCGTTACATAAGCCGTTACTTTAAATAATTACATAAAGTTGTTTGTAGTTTTTTCTGCAAATATTACTTACGGAATAGTCAAAGCAAAAAGTTGTGACATAAATTTGTCACGAAATTACTTTCCGTGATTTTTAATTGTCACGGATTAAAATTTGCGACAAATTTCAGCAATTATCAACATTTTTTCAAGTAGTGTATATATATAATACACATGCAAAAGAAATAAATATTCAATACCATAAGTATATAGATGGATCCATCAAATCAAATCAAATAAAATAAGAACAAATTGAAATAAACAAATACAAATGAATTTATATTATAGTAACTCAAAATGAGACGCCAGGGTGGATTAATTTTGTCAACATAGATGTATGAACAAGTCTAGTCTTGTCTGGTCTAATGTTATGTATTACAACTTACAAGTTGAATAATAGTCTTGGTTGATATATTCAAAGTTATTATTTAATAAATGCATTAGTCAAGGTCGTTGCCCTCTTCCTCTATGTATGTATGTATGTATGTATATATACACATCATTATTCATATTCTTCTTCGACAAACAAACCAATCTATTTCATTTCTTGCTCCTGTATAATTATTCTTAGCTTCTTTTTGTCCAATAATTAAATACTATTATACTACTACTACTACTACTTCATTGTTTCTAATCTATGGCTTTGGGAACACTTGAGGTGACTTTGCTGGGCGCCAGAGGCCTCACAAGAACCGATCTCTTGGGTATGTTTTATTTTATTTTATTTATAATAATAATAATAATAATAATAATAATAATGGTGTGTGTCTGTGTGTGTAATATTGATTGATTGATTGATTAATTGTGCAGGGAAGATAGAGCCTTACGTAGTGATGGAATACAGGAAGCAACAGCATACAAGCTCCATTGCCAAAGGCACAGCTCCCCTCTGGAACCAGAAATTCAGATTCACTGTTGAACATGAAGAAGATGAACATGAAGAAGATGTCGCCAAATCCCAAAACACGCTTTCCCTTATCCTTATGGATTATGACACTTTTACTCAAGACGACTCTCTTGGACAAACTACGTATGTAACTTAATTACCAACTACTCTCATAAATTAAATTACATTATTGAAATCTTTAATGTTATGATTTTGGTGCAGCATACATTTGGGAGAAGCAATTCAAAGAGGAGTGGAGAATGGGAAGGCTGAGATTGGGTCGCACAAGTACAGAGTTGTTGCGAAGGATGGGACTTATTGTGGCGAACTTCATGTAGCCATTACTTTCACTCGAAAGGTACATATATAAAAATATAACAGACAACATAATTAAAATAAAAAATAAAAAATTAATTGTTATATATATATATATATATATGTGGCGGCGGCTACTGTGTTGAACTTTAAAATTCAGCACCATACTGGTCAAACAACACACGATATTGCTACAGGCAGCACAACGTATGCATTCATATAATACAAATACAACACATGAATTAACAACGCATGCTATAGTCTTGTACAACATAAACAATATTTGATTTCAGCACACCACATATTATTATACAACACATTTGTAATTATAAACCAACGACACATAAACTAATAGTACATGCTATAGTCCTACAAAATATAAATAATAGTTGATTTCAGCATAACATATACTGTTATACAACACACTTATAACACTTATAATTATAAACCAACAGTACATGTCTTTATTATACACAACATGTGTTGTGTATAATAAAACTGTGTGCTATTTGTATATATTACGGGTGCTGATTTTTTCAATTCCGCACCTTAATTGTTCCAATATATATATATATATATATATCGTACATATGTATTTCTGATTGAACTTCCCTTTTTATTGTTCTTTTTGGTGCAGAAAGAATCCAAGGAACACTATTTTGGGGGTTGGAAGCAAAGCCAGTCACAGTTTTAATTCATTTCACTCTACTTTGTAGCTTTTCAGCATCAGAATTATCTCTAAAAATTCATTTCATTTCATTTCATTAATTCATGTTCTTTCTATGAAACAAAATGTTAAAAATGTACTACTAAATGTAACACATTATTGTCAGTCAATCAAAAAATACACATTCCTTCATCTTGTCTCAAACCATTTTCTTTCTCTGTGTAAACAAAACTGTTCTCAAAATAAGGTCGGAAAGGGCAGCAAGAAAAGGAGCATCATACTCCATGGATGAGTACCATACAGATCATGGTGTCGGCTCAGCCAAGAAATTCACGATGCGGTTTAACAGATTTAAGCCGAAAACAGTTTCCTCACAGTTCATTTTAACTGATACTTCGAGGGGTTCAGAGCAAATACCTTTGAGAGTAAGTGTGACCAAACAAGGAATGGATCTGCCCAGGATCTCGCCACTTAAGCGTAAGCATAATCCTGATGTGTCGTTGAGGGTAGCTGCAACAGGCAAGTCTACGGATACGAGAAACAAATTCGCATTTGTAAGCATTTTTAGTGTCAGCTTCTCACATATCATTAGAAAAATGTCTTTAACCGGTGACTCGCCATTCGAGTCATTCAGCGGGCCAATATGGTCGGTGAATGTACACCTGTTGAATACAACAAGAAAATGCAATGTGAGCGAACAGTTCTTGCGAAAATGAAACCATGTTGGATTGGGACCTGACCTTCTCACGTATTCAAACATCCCCGGAAGTTGAGATTCCTTCTTTGTGAAGGATTCAATATCCATTGGAAGAGGTTTGATGAAGTAACCAATGTCTGGTCGAAACTTTACTAGTTGCTTTTTGTCGTTGCACCATAAAGCCAGCTTCAAAGGCAACAGATGGTGTTCAAACCGAACCTGGATTGTCCTATTTTCTGTCTGACCGGGTTCAAGGCAGCTTATCTCTTCCATGGGAACGAGAGATGGAACCTCACGAGTCACATTTGAACTGTAGATCAAGATTACAAAGCACCACAATGAATATGTTTGGAGACCTCTCAAGAAATTATAAGAATGTGGAAAGGTGAACTTAAATTTTACCAATAAATCAATAGAAGTGCAATATCACATCTATGAACAGAAACTAATGTCTTTGTTTTAGCAACAAAGAGGAGTCGGGCATAAACCTAGGATTCAAAAGTTGGTGACCAAACAGAGGGTGTCCAGCCTTGAGGTTCCAAGCACATTAAGGGTGTGTTTGTTTGGAGAATTCTTCCCAAATTTTACTATACATCAAAATTTTTTTCTCCAAAAACATCAAATCAAACACCTATTTTTCATTTTTTATATTTTACTTAAAATCAATTTTACATTCAAAATATCACATCAACACCTATTTATATCGCATCATACAACTATTCCAATTCAAAATTTTTACTATTCAAATCCCAATTCAAAATCCAAACCTCCAAACAAACAGCTTGTCAATAAAACCCTTGGGTGTCAAAATATATAAGGTTCAGATGTGTATACACATGTGTAAATGGCAGAATAGATATAAATAAACCAGCTTTATTGACAACAGAGATGTTGAAGCTTTAGCATAAAATACCTTTCACTTGGTGACACTGACTTGTCTGAAGAATCCAGGTTAACGTCCTCTTCAGAAAGCATTATATTTGACATCGTCCCTGTTGAAGAATTTCTGAAGGCAACATCCAAAACTACAAGTTCGGGGGATATATTTGACACCTTGGACAAAAATCTATAATCCACACCTAACCCATTTCCATTTGCAGGATCTAGAAGAATATATGACTTGGGTTTGACCAGCTGCCCGATGTCTTTAATGGAGAGTCTGGCTAATGATCTCTGAACATGACCTGCATCAGAAGAGGTCTGGCTAGAACCAGGATTTTCATTCAACCATGATTCAAGGGCTCTTTTCGACATCAATTCACCAAAATCCATCAAGCCAGATGACGGCAGGCCTTCTGAGGCTTCTAGATGATTTCTAGAAGTGGGAGCACTATCTGAAAGATGAATCAATGCACCAGCTTCTTCATCTCCATTTCTATCAGAGACATTATCAGTATAGTGGCCTCCATCGGTACTTGATCCAGAAACAGAATCTTCAGAATCGTAGTCGGATGTGTTCTCTTCATCCATGGATCCCGAAGTGGCATCAGTATCAACATCATTTGGTTCACTATCAGTAGTTCTAACTCCCAATGAACTTGTTCCTCTCACAGAGGGATCGAACCCATCACCCACTAAACTACAAGGTTCAGGGAGAGGTTCATATCCTGGAGCTGCGTGCAGCACTATCTGGGAAAGAGAGCCAGGAAGATAGAATCGATAACTAAATGGCTCAGATGAAATTTCTGCTTGCCCCCCAAATATGTATTCGGAAAGTACACGTGTCAGGTCTTTGAAATCCGTTTGATCCTCAACATATTCCGAATCATGCAAACCCCTACAGTGTGATAGGAAATTCTTCAGAACACGAGCACGGTCGCGGACATCATAATTCATGTCACATTTAGCTAGTGCAAGCACATATCCTACAGTAATTCGTAATTCAGACACATCTTCCCCTTTAGCTCGTAGTAGGACCTGGAAAGCATCAAAACAGCAAAAAAATTAACAAAGAAAGAAGCCATGGCGGATAAAGCATCGCAAGTTATTAAGACATTTCTTATCCAGTATTTCAACAAAATAACTCTTTAGTTTTATCTTCATTTCATAAAAAAGAAATAATAAAAGATGAAAATGGCCCTAAGAATGGTTTTAATGGTAAGTAGCTCTCAGGGTTCTGCTTTATCAGTCTGTCTATGTTTTTCTGTGTGATTCTATCCAGGATGTAATATAATGCTACTCCTTTATTGTATATATTCTTCTTTCCAAAATTTTAAAATTAATATGAAGTAGAACCATAATATCACATTTTTCTAATGCTATGCAGGCAAAGACTATCCTAGTAGACCAGAAAGCAGTTGTAAAAGGCTCATCTCTCAATAAACTTTCATGCATCACTGAGCCTTTTCTATTCCATATATGAGCCTATAATAAACACTACCCTGCACAAATAAGACGGAAAGGCTAAATGAAGGGCGTATATATTATGAAAATTGAAAATTTGCATTGTCTTGATCATCAAAATATGGAGGTCTATCTAAACTCTAATTAGCTCTAAAACAAGCTTGGATTGTATGACTTGTACACTCCAGTTTGAGGGGGAGTGTTAGATTTGATAGATTCACATCCATACCCATATCCATATCCATGATTTAGTTTGTTTGGATAGATTTCGAAATATCTCTATAAATATGTATTCTTCCATTCTCTTTTATGATGGAATGAAATAATGTTTTTCCTCTATTTGCCAGCAATTTGCACTTTCACAGTCATTTGGAGCTTAATTATATTATTAACAAACAGGTTTTCTTAAATATATTCATAAAATCGTTCTCAAGGATGCATGAAGCATTGATAGTAAAAATCCATAACACCACCACTGCAGATGCACATGAAGATGCTGAATGATAAAGAGAACCTCAAAACTTGGAATGTTAACTACCTTGACACAGGCATTGATAATCTGGAGTTTTGATTCGACTGCCTCAGAAGTAAAATGCCGAGCAATATACTTAAAGACTGTGGGTATCATCTTTGGAATAAGACCTCCGATGTTGCAGTACTCACCCATCATCCATATAACCATAGCACGTGCCGCGGGTGCATAAATTGAATCCAAGCTTCGCAACAAATGAACAATTACCTTGAAAGTATGAGCGAGTTCAATTAGAACAGAACTGTTTATTTATCGGAGCATTACTAGCAAAGTCAGAAGTCATTGGATGGCGCATTAACCACCAACAGATAATCCAGAATTCAGCTATCAATTACATGGTAAGATAGTACATAAAAACAGTGAACAAATACAATAATGAAACAATAAACACACTCATCTATTTCTGTACCAGATGATATATGTGGCTGAGCATCATTGTGTCGGCGTGGAAGAGTGTAAGGCTGAACTCAAAGAGTATAAGTCGAGTTTAAACAAAGTAAATGAGCAAGTAAAGACTCTGTAGCATGAAATGTGAACCACCATTATAGTGAATGAACCCTCCCTTTTTTGACACCTTAAGTGTCAATTTCGTCTGTTATACTTAAAAAGCTTTAGAAAGTTGAAAGTGCCTAACTTTAACTTATTTCTTTCAGGCTGTTATAACAGACAATTTTTTCCCTTTACTTTTTTATTTTTTAGCTTAAAAATAATTCCATGTTATAATAACAGATGAATTAAAAATTGATTGATTGAGAATATAATATAGAAGAAAGTCTAAGATAGTACATAAAAGCAGTGAACAAAAGGAGCAAATTGATTATTCTCAAACATCAATTTACATTGGTGATGAGACAATAATAACAAGAATAATGAAAAAATGGTCAAGAACAATGGGTTTAGCAAACTTACTTTCTCGTGATTGGGAGGATCTTGTTTTATGATTGCTTTGATAGACTTTATAATTTGAACCAATACAATTTCTTCTTCACCCAGTGAGGCATCATCCTTATTTGAAGAATCTGAAATTTGGATTCCATTAAAGATATTCATTAATCAAACAAAAGGAAGGCAGGAGAAAACGGAAGAAACTACAGAGATTCAAGTCCTCCAAGGATATATAACATGAGAAATATAAACCTTACCAGATAATGCCAGAAACAATAGCCCTTCCAAACATGTGTTGGCAACATTTGGAAGTCTTTTGGCACATAAACCAATTGCAGCTGCTGTGTCAGCAGCAAATTTACGATCTGGATCTCTGATATAATCCTGATTGTTATTTAACAAAATAAATAATACTGAAGATCTCAAAGATGCCAACAGAGCCTAGGACCAATTTTTGTTGTAAACAAAACATGGATTGCACTGAGAAATTCTAACAGGACAAGAAAACCAAAAATGATAATGGAATGAAACAACTGCAGAATAATAAATTAACTCGCTACAGCAAGTTGATCTAAACTTAGTAATGACAATAGAAGCTAACATATTTCATTGGTAAATAATGTAAACATATGAAGCATATACAGTCTCAGAGCGTCTAGAAACAAACAGAACAGGCAAACTGGAATGGTAATTTGGTTTGAAAACTAGATGATGTTAAAAAAAAAATCTTTAATCTATGACAAAATGTAACAAGGTTCATTGGCTTGACAAAACAAGACCTCACACATTTTTCTAATGTTAACTGACATTTGTTTCGCAAGCTAATATACTATTTACTTAAATCAAAATTGAAAACCTTAGTTAGCATGACAAAATACTGATGATATCACAGTATATACAAGCATTGATAATCCCTGATAATTAAGATTTACACGGAACAACAGGCCTGATAGATTTGTTTCTTTCGATAAAAATGTTAAATTTATTCACCTTTGAGAAATTTATATAACAACCAGTTACACCAAAATGAACACAGGCAACATCCATCAAGCCTTCAATTTTGCCCTGTTCACTTTTTCCATGCTCAACTCCATTCTCTTATGTATATTTTTTTCTCAGCTCCTATGGACCTACACAAACCACTTAATTTTTTTCGCAACTCCTATGGATGTACACTAGCCACCTAATCTTTTCTGTTTCATTTTTCTTCGAAATTCCTGTGACCAAAAATCTTCTTATCAATAAATAGTCCAGGAATCCCTATCTTCTTCCTGTTTAATGTCCTCCCCCCTTTTACATCAGCCTTTCCTCCATTTTCAATTCCAATTTGCACAGGGAAGGAGCTGCTTCATGCAAAAACATTTAAAACTTTTCTAGAACCACTATTGACCCAAATAACCACTGGATGAAATGTTTAATTCAATGGACGTGCCAGGAAAGCATCACATGGCAGTCTAGTGAGGATTCTTTACCATTGCATATATTGTGCTTGAATACCTCATTGCCAAGGCCCAAATCTACTCATTGAAGAGTTTTAGAATAAAAGAGACATATAGGTGAAACAAATAATAAAATTAAAGTACCTGAAACTCAAGAAGAATTGAGGAAATAGAAGAGTCTGTAGCTATAGAGGAAAGTATCTCAAGCTTCAGAGTTTTAAGTTGATATGAATCTGAACAGTTAATGAAGAAATCTTCAAAATATGGAGAAAATAGATATGGCATTGCTTTAGCAAAGACTTGAATGTTGCACAAGACCTGCACATGGAAAGATGCAGCCTAAATCACCGAAAGAAGATGAGGAAATTTATACAACTTCAATACAATGTGGCATCATTATTTGCAAGAAGTGAGATTGATCCACATCTTAAAAAAGACATTTATTCAGCAGCTATTACAGCAGTGCAACCTAGCAAATATTTAAACATAAAGCACCATATCCCCCTGATAAAATTAAGAAAATTCAGCAAATATCACAAAAGGTACAGTAATTTTCTTAACAGGTTAATTGCTTGACAACAAAGTTCTATACGTCAGAAATCATCACGATAGCAGGGAATAAGAGCACAAATACATGTGAAAGACCACAGAGAAGTAATGCATCAATGTTCATTACACCAAATTCATAACAGCTATCAAGAGAACCCAAAAGTATTGTATAATCACAAAATAAGAACAAAATAAATGGGATCAAGAGAAAGTTCTGCAGTTATAATTACTTAGACTAAGTCAAAGAATAAAGAGGCAAGTACCACATATTTTGAGGAGTAAGATGACCTCAACAAAAATAGCAGAGGCTTAACAATTTTTCGAATGTCCTCCTTCGGAGCCATAATCCAATGAATCCCAGCAGCTGCCAGCACAACTGCACTATTAGAACTCCATAGCAATGGTGATGTACACTGCAACAAGATCTTCACATCATCGTTACTTTTAGCAGATGTAGCATGTGAATAATCCAATCCCAAAGACTCTCTATTCACAAGACCCAACTGAGATAGGTACTTATCTGGTCCTTGAAGGTAACTGCGGGATACTATATCTGCAATCTCAGTGCATAAATCAAATCTTGTTCCATTATGAGGTTTATTTATTTCATTATGAGGTTCCAAACCCTCCTTTTCAGAGTTATGCTTCATCAGAGCATTGGAAACTAACATTAGGGATTCTACTACTAGCCCATGTTTTGCAATTACATATCGTAGAAGAATTCCAATCAAAACAATTTGACTCCATTCTTCCACATCAGGAACAGTTTCACATAACCTTCTGTAATTTCTTCCAATCATAGAGAAGTTATTAGGACAAATAGAAGCAAAGGCAGCAGCAGCAGCACCAACCACACTAGGAGAGTTGTCCTTCAACAATATTCCAATAAGCTGCAACACAGTTATGTTCCATTAGCTAAATAAAATGTAAAAGAATATGCAAAAGAGAATATTTCACGTAATGGGAATGAAACATGATATGAAAAAATAAATCATACTTCATCATGCCCATTATAATAGAAGTCCATACAGTACCCTACCATCCTCATGAAATAAGAAAACCCAGAATTCTAGACAGGGTGAGAGATAGATGATGCAGACAATTAGGATATTGGTTTATTCTGTAATTCACATATTTAGCTTGAACTCAATCACTTGTGCCCTAATCTCTTGTTAAATAGCTTATTGCAATGTTTAGTCAAAAAAGTTCCTTACCTCCATATGGCAACAAGCACACAAATCTATTGAAAAAGTTAAATAAAGCAAAGTAGGATTTGTTCACTTGTGATTTCTACCCAAATCTCCCTCCAAAATCATTATATCAAACCAACACCCATTTTCCATTGAAAAAATAACATTCAACAACTATTTCACCTCAAAAACAACAAAATAAGAAAACACAAGTAAGCAAATTGTAGTATAAACATATTATACTAGAGTTTCAATGAGATAATAAACCAAAGTTGGTTTAGAATTTTAAGTATTTCAACAGATCTATAGACTATAGATCAATGTATATTGGACACAATCTTTAAGACATTTCTTGAGTTGGGTTTCAGTTATTCTTCTTCAAAACATATTTGAATGAACATTAGGGTGATAAATCAACAGAATTTGACATTTGGAACTGATGGCGCGGATCAGACAGGATAAACAATTCCCACCCGGGATTAGCAATAGCCTAGTGCCAATTCTTTCATAGGATTAATCAGGCAACAATATTCTCATATTTAGTTTCATTGCAATATGACACACAATTATGGTGGCTATTCGTTTCTCATTCTATACAGACAGATGTAAAAGGAGTTCCCAACACAAGCTATGGCTCACACATTTTTTTCCCTAACACACACGCCAATTGAAAACAGCGATGCCCCAAAGGCTAGCAAACAAATTTCTTTCCAAGCAATTCTCTCAATTAACTGTTTGCTGCCAAACTATTACATTTTTTTCCAGAATCTGCTTCTCGTCACGTTTTTGGAAGATTTCTTGGTATGTGTTGGAAGGTAAGATTCATTAGTTAGCAAATTATTTTATGCTACAAGGAATTAGCAAGCAAAAAATGCAATCAATACTGAAGCATGACCAAACGATCCTCCAATATTTTTTGTTGGATTAGATCCATAGTAGGTAAAACAGTCGTCTCTGTTTGTAGCCTTAGGAGCCTTTTAGAAGGTTTCTATCATCTTCTATGTTACATGTTCATATATTACAACTTACTATTTATCTCACATGTTACGAATTTTATTTTGTGTAAGCACACACATATAAAACCTTGCTAAAACCATTTGTAGCATCATGTTTTTCAGCAGATGAAGATACCATTTTTTTTTTTTTTTTTACTTACCTATAGTGTTATATTTCAGTTATTCTTATTTACCTATGCCTTTAGCCGTTGGAATTTATCAATCCATTTCTCAAGGGCTTTTCACTATCTCTGTTGATATTTTTGTTGGGGTGCAAACCCAAATCCCACATTGGAAGATTTGAAGAAAATCTAATACCTTATAAGTCTCACATAAACTCCACTAGTATGAGGCATTTTGAAAGAAGTCCAAAAACAAATCCGTGCATACTCAGCCCAAAGCGGAAGAGTTGACCTAGTCCCAACAATTTTAAATTTTGAACAATTCTACTCTAAAGCAATTTTAAATTTTGAACAATTCTACTCTAAAGCATTTTAAACATGAAAATGCATGAGCATATGCCTCATCAAACGCATCATGCTACTAAGATATAATATGGAGGGGAGGAAATCCAAAATTAAGGTCAGCTATAGTTCATTAAAAAACATGCTAGGCCTCAAAAGTTAGTTCCATGGAAGGTCACCCTTGCAAACCAAAAGATCACATACCTAGGCAGCAACTGATGAACTGAAAATGGTTGAATTGGGACATGAATCAGATTATTAACATCCTTCAAATACTAACATAGTGCCTTTTCAGCATGTCCGCAAGACTGCTATTACTAACAAGGTTGATTTCATGTAATCTCTGAGATAAAAATACAGGATAGAGCTCGAATATGCACATGCTCAATGCTCATTTCCATTGAATATTTTCTATGTAGAGACAATGTTGTTTATGCATAGAAACAATTTTTCTATTTTCTTCCTCTACAGGAAAAAAGATGAACTGTTGTAGGAAAATTAAAAGTAGACAAGACAAATTGAAGGGCTTAAATTGACCTCTTCAATGGCGTCCATGTGTTCATCCAACCGCAAATCATGTAACTTAGGAAGTGCAGTTGCAGCACATTTTCTAACATATACAGATGGATCTCGGGCACATTTTCCCACAGCCACCAGAACAAGGGGTGCAATAACATGCAGGCGAATCCCTGCCATGGTGCGGAGTGCCCATGCCCTCACCAAAGGGTTTGGATCCCCCAAATCCTTCTGAAAATAATTAATTGAAAGCAATGTCTCATTTGGCCGCCTATAATACAAGAAAGTATGTAACTCATTGTCAGTTTCTCCATTAAAAGAATCAACAAGAAGGCTTATTTCACATATATTCATTATAATAAAGCTTGAACCTATTGGATCTGGAGAAAAACTGCAAATCAAACTTCAAACACTAATGTATTGAAGGCTTACTTTTCGGCGTAATGCAATAAGTACAAGTAAACCAGCTTCTTAACCTCCAGTGACTGCGATGCTACATTTTTAACCACCTGTAATCCAAAGAACAACTCATTACTCATGTAACCACCGAACTTCAAACCAAACACGACAGGTAATCAAACCAAAATTAAGAAAATCCCAATCTAATTGAACTCAAAACATGAACAATTAGCAGAGATTCCGCAATAGCACGTCAGCTCAAGTTAGGAACTGACCTGCGGGAAGTAAGTGGACACATCGAATCCCTGCGCAATAAGGGCTAGTAGACGCTTGAGCGCTTCGCATTTTTCGGTATCGAACTTGCTATCGAGGAGTGGCGCGATATTGGCGTCATCCGGATCGTCGTACAGGTGAGCGTCGGTACCGATCCTGAACACCATCGTTGAAGCCTTGCTCAGCGATTCAGCCGTAGCCCCGAACTGAGTCAACATGTCGCCTTTCACTGGACACGAATCCCCGGCGTGAATCCGATCGGAGTACTGATTGATAATCTAGTTCCAATCCTCCACTGCAATACCTAGAAAAGTTAGAAGCAATTATTATTGAGTTAATTGAAAATAATAATAACAATATTTATTATTATTTTTTTTAATCCTACTTCAAAGTATTTTTGTAATTTTAGGGTGTGTTTGTTTGAAGGATTTTGGAGAATTTCCACTATTCATCTAATTTTTTTCCCTCAAAAACATCAAATCAAACACCTATTTTTCATTTTTTATATTATACTAAAAATCAATTTTACATTCAAAACATCACATCAAACCCTATTTATATCACATCATACAACTATTCAAATTCAAAATTTTTATTATTCAAATTCCAATCCAAAATCCAAACCCCCAAACAAACACACCCTTAATGTACTTTCAATTTTTTAAAAAAAATCAAGAATTTTATATATATATAAATAAAATAATAATAGTTAAATACATATATACCGACATACCCGAAAAATAACTAACTCAAAAGGAACAATCAACAGTAACATATCAGCTGCAAACGCCATCACCAAATGGCCAATCTCTACAATTAATAAAATTAAAGTAAACAAACTTCATTAAGCTGGAGCTGTCTGAGCAGCAATAGCAACCTCCTCACCTTCGGATCAAAAGAGCCAAAACTTGTAATTTTATTAATTTTGGTGTAATTTTGGTGTACTTATTTGTTTGTTGTGTGAATAGTAAATTTTTTTTATTAAAATAATTATGTCTCATTTTATAAATGACAATATTTACACTAAGGGTGTATTTTTTTAGCTACAAAATTTCAAATTTTTATTACTTAAATTGTCTTTTTCAAAAAAAATATAATATTTTTTTTTTCTTACAAAATATTTTATCATATAATATTTTAATAATTCATTCAAACCAAAATTTCTCAAACCAAATAAAAAAAATAATACACCCTTAATATCATTTTATATATACTTCCTTAGGTATAAACCTATATAGTATTTTGATATACAAATACTTAAAAACCATAAGAACATCGGCAGTGACTCGATATGAGAGGCGCATTTCTTCTATCGGGAGGTCTTCGATTATGACAATTGAAAATGAAGCTCCACATTGAAATAAATGTCGAGGGTAATACTTTGCCGCAACATTGCTTATGCCTGGTGTAGGTGAAATACAAGGGCGGCAAAAGATTATTCTTCTTTTTCTTAGCCCTTAATTTATTTTTTCTGCATAGCCACACAGGTGTCATTTCTTTACCATTCTCTTATTTTCGGCCATGGTAGTCGAGTTTTCTCCACAACGGTTTATCTCCTGTCGTCTCAACGGCAACAGAGAAAAGAGAAAGCGAGAAAAAGAGTTTTTTTTATCTTCTCTGAGTTGAAAATCTTCGAGAACTTTGACTAAAGAAACTTCGATCGAATGATGCGCTATTTGGATGATAGTAATCGGAGATGCCCACGCTATGAGAGAATTAGCAAGGGAATTGTCTTTGGACAAAAGAAAAAACATTTGGGAAAGAACAACAATGAATGTATAGTAATATATTAATATTTTTTGAAAAATGTGTAAGAAAAAATAAAAAAGAACAAACCCTCTTTTCTTCTTTATTAACATACATTATATATAAATAATTTATACAAAAAATATATATACAACCGATAAAAAATATCAAAAAAATAATATACTATAAAAATATCACTTTTATCATTTTGTCTGTCCACTAATAAATATTATGTTTATATTATAGTGAAAATAATAATACATTAATATCAACATATTTTTTAAATTCTACGTAAATTAAAAATATACTATTACAATACAATTAATTTATATTTAAAGTAAAAATAATAACATCAAAATTCTTTTATATATTTTCATTAATTAATAAAATACTTATTTATTATTTTAATTTACTATAAAATCTCAAATGATCACTTATATATAATGATGTGTTCTTTTATATTACCTCCGTCCAACTACAAAGTACATAGTAATTTTTTATTGATATTTGAATATTAATTATTATATCAAAACATAATATAAATAAAGAAAAAATGACAAAAATGCATCATTTGGTCTCTTACAATACAAATACAATCGTATTTTTTGAGTAAATTATATAAATATAAGAATATTTTTAATGTTAAATATAATGATGCAAAAATATATATTTACTTTCAAGTTGAACAGATGTAGTAATATTTTGGCAAATTCATACTCCCTTCGTTCCGCTCCAAATGTCCTTTGGAGTTGATTTTGCAGTAGATTAAGAAACATAGTATTATATTGGTTAGTTGAAATGCGTAAGAGGATTTGATATTTTCGTCTATCGACTATATGTATACCGTAATTATATGTGTAATGATATATTTGTAATTTATGTTTGGATTTTGAGTTGAGATTTGAGTAGTAAAAAATTTGAATTTGAATAGTTGTATGATGTGATATAAACGAGTGTAGATGTGATGTTTTGAATATAAAATTATTTTTTAGTATAACATAAAAATAAAAAATAGGTGTTTGATTTGATGTTTTTTGGGGAATAAAATTTAGATGAATAGTGTATTTAGGGTAAAATCCTCCAAACAAACACACCCTAAGAGGATTTTGAGATTAATATATGATTACTTTTAATAAAATAATAAAATGATAATTTGGAGTGTGACAAATAATAAAAAATGGTACTTTAACTTGATACGGATCAAATTTTTTTCATTAAAAATATCAAATTTCAATACTTATTTTTTATTCTTTTATATTATACTAAAAATTAAATTTACATTTAAAATATTGCATCACATCTATTTATATTATACAGTTATTCAAATTCACAATACTTATCCCCAAACATAATCTCATGCGAGACTTTGAATAGCGGTGATTAAAACACAACCAAACAAAACATTAGAATAATTGCAAGTAAATAAAATATTAGGACTGAAATACTGAAACAAAAAAACGTGTTTTGGGATTTATAAGGAATTTAACCAAAAATAGAAAGGCTGTGAAAGATTTAGGGGCTACATTTACATCAAATTCCCATTTCCGTACTGTGTCGAGGTTGGCTTTTTCCTAATTTTGTTTTCCGAATTTTGTCAATAATCGAAAAGCCCTAGCGCGGCAGAGCCAACTCAGTATCGTCTTCGATCTGAACTCGTTCACCGCAGGGCAGATCCGCCAGCGATTCCTTCGCCATAATCAGGTCTTTTAGTTAATTGCTTTATTCGGACCTGTCCTTTGGAGGCGAAGGATATCGATTCTTTTTGTTGATTGTTTGCATCCGGATCCATCCTGCGACGTCGGTAAGTGAACGGTGTCGTTTTCGACCTCCTCTGGATCATGATCTTCCTTCGTTCTTTTTATTTGTTTTCGTAAAAAATGTATGTATCGGATTGGTGGTTATTTTTGCCAATTTTATGATTTGAGGTTTGTGCTGTAGGTCTAATTTTACGGGCTTCTGCAGAACGGAAAATTAGGGTTAATTTTATTGACAGAGTGACATTTAAGAAGGTGTGAATTCTGTAGGCTAATAACCAAAATTTACAGGTTAAGTGGTTTTTGCATGAGGCTAATTTGGGATAAATTTAATACATTTGTTGCCTATTACAATATCAAATACAAACTTATATAATCTTCATTCGGAAACAATTCACTGTATGACTACAGCATTGGTTTAATAATAGGATATTTGAAGATTGGCTGTATAATATATTTAAGAATGCGAAAATGAAGTAGTTTTTAGGTAGTTTGCTTCTCTACATGATAGTTTCTATGATCGACTTTGATGTTTGCATTGATGTGTATTCTCGCCTTTATCAATGATGTATAGTTTGCCCATTGTTATGAAGAAAGATATCATTTTCCTAGGTTGATAAATTTTGGTTAGTGGTACTCAATAGAAATGGGGAACAAATACTCAATTTGAATAATATCCCTGCATTTTAACTTTTGTTTGATTGCAATTTGGATGTGGATTTAGTTCCGTGTTGATTATAAGCAGAAAGTTCATATCAGATTCTTGTAGCCCGAAGAAGATTGCAGTTTGACATTTATTATTTTACTTCAATCTTTTTAATTGCTGATTAATGAATGGGTAAATTCAATAATTCATCTGGCAGGATAAGTTCCGCTCTGTTTGCATTTTTACTGAAGACGATTTTGTTCAGTTCGTGCTATTTTGAAACCATGAGTTTTGTTTTTCGGGGCACAAGAGGTGATGTAGAAACTGGGTTTCAGGGAATTATTCCAGAACGGCGCACGGTGGTAAGTTTTTACGTGTATTTTTAAATTCAAATTACTTTTATACTGATACTTAAACATTGTATATTATTGTATTGCTCCTGATCAGCGAGTTCATGCTGCCCGACCAGTCAATTCGAATTCCCTCGCCTTTCTTGTCACAGGTTTGTATTATTTTAATTGTTATCCACGTCCTCTTTCTTATTAACTGTGTGATTTATTGGTAATTTTGTTGTGACAGTGCTTTTGCTGTTTATGATTTTGAACTCTCACCAAATGTCTCCTAATTTTCTGGTTGGTCATCCTTTCTTGCAGCACCCGTTTCATTACTAGTTTAAATTGTATTTTCAAACATCTAATTTCGAACTTTCTATCTTACCGTATTGCAAAGCTCTGGCTGGTCCTTGGGGTGTTTTTAATGGCGACAACTTTGAGGATGTATGCAACCTGTCGGCAACTCCAGGCACAAGCACATGCTGTTGCAGTGAGCGGCAGTGTTCTTGGCCATACCGAATTGCGACTGCACATGCCGCCATCCATAGCACTTGCAACCAGAGGAAGGTTGCAGGGTCTCAGGCTTCAGCTTGCACTTCTTGACAGGGAATTTGACGACTTGGGTATGCGACTGTGAAGTAAATCATCGACACAAATAACCATAATTTCAGTCTCACGAATATGCTAAATGTTTGAATTAAGTAGTTTTCCAAGTTCCAAAGGTGAAGAATTTTCTTTTATCCGAGTGTTTTTGAACTTTTGGTGACGATGCGTTGCAGATTATGAAACTCTGCGCGCGCTGGATGCCGACAATGTTCCAATGGCCTCAATGACTGAGGAGGAGATCAATGCTCTTCCCGTTCATAAGCACAAAGTGTCTGGGCCACAGAGGTTAGCGCATATGTTTCGTGAATGCCTATCGACGCTAGATTTCTTGTGTTATATTTTAATAACCCCGAAGATCTAAATTCATTTTTTCTTACTTTTAATGAATGTTTTATGCCGATCCTCTTGACAGTGGCAGCTCACCAGTGCAGCCAGCATCTTCTTCAACCTCTATGGAGGTATTGCTCTTATAATTTGTTTACAGGTTTTTGTTTTTTCAACTTTATTTGATCTCCAAATTTCCCTGTAAAAGGGCATCCATCCGGCGTTCATTTTCCATTCAAAACATTACATCTAATCATTATTATAAAGCGACCCTAATCGAAACATGAGAATATAGGTTCTTTACTGCCGAATTTACTCACCATTCAAGTATAATGCACGCATGTTATTCTTGTCAGACATTTTCACAGTTTGTCTTTGAAGATGTTTTTAACATATTCCCTTTTTGCGCAGAAAAAACAAGAATCGGCTAACGCTAATGCCAACGCAAAGGCGGCAGCATCCGATGAAGATGACCTAACTTGTAGTGTTTGTTTAGAGCAAGTTAATGGCGGAGAACTCGTCCGCACCTTGCCCTGTTTGCATCAGGTTTCTGTTATAGCTCATCATCTTCAACTACAACTCTGTATGTTCTGCAATTCATTCGTGCGGACCTAAATCCTAATTTGGTGCCATAATTTGCAGTTTCACATGAATTGCATAGATCCATGGCTGCAGCAGCAAGGCACATGCCCAGTTTGCAAATTCCGGGCAGCAGCGGGGGATCGTTGGTCGGGCCTTACGCAAGGCGAAATCGATGCTTGAAGTAGTATATATAGCTTTACTAAAAATCAGATAACCTCCTTCCTACCTGCATATGAATCATAGATACATATATATATATATATATATATACACAAACCACATTTAGAGGCTCAAACTTACCCTATCATACAGTATATAGTAGTAATTCTTATTACATTGAACTAATTTCTGAGTTATATCCAACATTTTGTTTCAAGAAAGCAGTTTATCTTTATATTACAAACACCCAAAGTGATAAAACTCCGATGATCAAAACAACAATCATACGCGAAACAATCTTTTATTAGCATGTTCAGATTGGTTCTACTTGGCTTTACCTTTTCCCTTGCCTTTCTTGGCTTCGAGTTTAGCTTGAATTCTTGCGGCTGCAGCCGCTTTCGCCTCGTCCCGTTTCTTCTTTTCTTCTTCTTTAACTGCAGCTGCAAGTTCCCTTTGCTTCTTAAGCTCCCTAGGTGAAACAGGTAACGTTGTTTAATGAGAAATTCTGGTGATTTGTAAATTGAAACATAA
The DNA here is from genome assembly GCF_009805555.1 of Andrographis paniculata. Taxonomy (NCBI): domain Eukaryota; kingdom Viridiplantae; phylum Streptophyta; class Magnoliopsida; order Lamiales; family Acanthaceae; genus Andrographis; species Andrographis paniculata. The sequence continues at coordinate 2,774,133 of NW_026137502.1, read as the reverse complement.
TCCAAATTTGATTTGAGGTTAGTATAACTTGTAATACTTACTCCAGCCTAGCCTTTTCATCCGAGACACTACTTAGACTGGATCCCTTGCGAGGCCGGCAAGCGACCAACTCAACCTCGAAAATAAGGGTTGAACTGCAGCAAATAAGAATACATGATTGCAGATTGCAGGCATACAAAATTGGTTCCACAAAAAATATAGCCACCCTATATGATTATCCGAGGGAGGGAATGTAGAAAATTTCGAAAACTTTGCAACCATGTTCACAAAATTTAAAGTGTTTCTATGACATGGTTGAAAATTTGTGAGTTCCTTGAGCCAATAAAAAGCAGACAATAGTTCACATTCTGTACAATCCAATGCAAAGCTTGTAGAACGAGTATACAATTGGATATATATATATATATATATATACACATGAATATCAACTTCCATGAAAGAGTAAATAGCATTTATAATTAATTGATCAGTTCTCACAACACATTAAGCTCAAAATGAACATTCCTAAGAATGCAGATCAACAAGGGCATGCAATTCAATGTATTTCTTCGTTGCATTTTATATGAGTAAGATTTTTCCACTACCTATCACAGATTATATTTGCAAGATTGATTGTTTTAGAACTTTCGAAAACAGGAACGGCTAAAACTTGAAATATTCTCACCAGTAAATGCAACACAAGTAAATAAAGAATAGATTTTTGCCACCCGGAACAATAGATACTTGTGAAATATTCACATCCTATATTATAGCAGTGACGTTAGATTAAAGAAGTATTACTCTGGGGGGATATCTGGTGGAGAACCAGCACTTCCATAAGCATAATCAGGCTTACAAGTGATCTTAGCTACCTCACCAACCTTCAACACAAATTAGAGAAATGAAAACATAAGCCTATTATACCAGTAAAGATTCACACAAAACACTCACACACACACACACACAAACATATATATATAGAAATAGATTTTATTTTTTTAAAAAAAAAAGCTTAAATGCTCAGGCATTCACCTTCATGGTTTTCAATGCAACGTCCCAAGCCTTTATGACAGATCCCTTGCCCACTTCAAAGGAGAAAATGGTATTATCTTCATGTGTCGTGTCAAAAACTTCACCCGTTTCGGCAAGAATGCCCTCATAGTGAACTATCAAAAAACAAAAAAATGATGCAAATAGTGATGACTCCAATGGTGGTGATGATGCAAAAACATAAGTATTTACTTCACATATTTTATTTATGACCATACCATCAACAAGGGGAAGACTCTCGGATGGAACAAGTGCATCGGGTTTGGCCCGCCGTACTATCGTCTTCAACACACCTCCATCCCCAGTCAAATCCATGGTATCACCCATGATTTCAAATTTCTCAATTGACTGGGAGGAGAAAAAAAATCTCAGTATCAAATTTGCAAAGTACCATTCCAAAACAATATACACCTGCTGCACAATTACCTTTGAATAACAGACTTTTAAACAAAATTTTGACACAAGAAATTCAGATAATGTGAGAGAAACAAGCACATATTGCATCAATTAGCATATAGCCATATACAACAGAAATGTAAATAAGAATAAAATCATTCGGTTTGTCAGAAGTAATAGAAACTTGAAGCATTAAATTTTAAGCTGTCAAAAGTTTAATGAAACTCTTTCACTCCGATCAAGGATGCCATTCTGCTTAATTCATCTATAGGCAAACTAGACCCTAAACCCTTAACCTCAAAACCCTAAATCCTCACATCTTCATGTGATTGAACTTCATTCACATCCAACAATGAAATGATCATCTTAATCCTTAGGTTATCCTTCCCTGCCAAAAGATTGACCCTGTATCATTTTCAACCATTAACCATGCTTCTGGCGAAGGGCCATATTTTACTTAGTAATATTAGAGAAAAAAAGGTGGTGCATTTATTGAATACACAGGCATTTAAAAAGTCATATAAGAAAATATATGAACTGGAAGAGTGTTGATAAAGAAAGCTAGATTTTGGCTTTTCAAACACCCATGAAATTGACTCCCTCCGCACCTGAGAGTACATCTTATTATTATTATTATTAAAATATTAAATATCTTGTTTTTACAGGGTAAGAAAATGGGATTTTGGATTTGATTTTGGGCACTTAATCTTCTTCCAAACCTTTGCTTCACTCTCTCCTATGGAGACAACTCTTCCTCAGCCCAAAAATAGAAGCATTATATTTGTGTATGAATCATGGTCACATCTTTTCAATTCAACATTAATTTTGGGCTCAGAGTTATCTAGGAGAAATTCTCAATGTTGAGTGTTGGATGCCTTTTTCTTCTCCAGTATTGTGCCCCCTTTATTGACTACAACCCAAGATATTCAAGAAATGATGACGAGGTAGATGCTGAGGGTGATGGCATTGTGGATTCTGAGGAGCATGTGTTTTGGGAGCAGAATGGTGGGTTTCTGTTGGGAGCAACATAGACTGTAGTAGAGGTTTCACAAAATAGGGATGGAGAAAGGTCTACGGGAGAAGATGAAACAATATACGAAATTACATTCCCATTTCCAGATTCACAATCTGAGCACCGGGAGGATCACGAGAGCCCATGAATTCATTCTTTACCATTCAAAAAATTTCAGAGCCTAATTTTCTAGCACAGCAGTTTAATACAGAAGTTGAGTCCTAGCTACAGCCACTGTGAAACTGGCCATGTATAGTTTTACATTTAGGCTGTGGATAACAATGATTATTAAAATAAATAGAAGACATGTTTGGTATGCATGATTTAGTATTACCAGTAAGTAAAATAATCCCATGTCATGATCACCAGCTGAACCTCAGTAACTACGATTATCACGCCTTAGTTTATTATCGAGAATGTTAATTGGAAAAATACTAATCCCATCTCATCTTAATGCTCGGATCCATCAAACTACATATGTTGTTTTCAAGTTAAGAAAAAAAGCAAACTAACTTTCTGTGGAACTATAATTGCAAACAATCCACCCTAAAAACGAAAGAAGAAATAAAGGGCAACCATAACCTAATGGAAAAAAAGGTCCTATACCTAATTATGTCCGACAAGATCAGCAAAACGATCAGATTAAATTCTAAAATCACCTCACAATTAAAGCATTAACAAAATACAGCAAACACAACCGTCAAAACACCAAAGAAAAAGCTTCAGATCAAGTAATTACCTAGAATGGCAGCAATCAATCGAGGAAACAAATCCTTGAAAATTAAACTATGTTGTGCAAACTGCTGAATATAATATTATAATACCCATACCTGTGCGGCGGAGAGGGCTGAATCGAAGCGACGGGCACAAAAAGGAGAATCGGAGAGGAGATCGATGGTAAATCGGCTTCACAGATACAGTAACTGAGGGCTGCGGCCATAAAGATGCTTCACTTTCCTCTGCGAAGATCCCCTCAGTGACTGTTGCCGCTGGCTCTTTATCGATACGCCTATTCACCGCTGAGTCTGAGCACCACTCGCTCCCCAGCGCGTGCCTGCACGAATCGGACCATTATATTCAGCCCAGCCCAAGCTCTATTTCTTATATGGGTTAAGCCCAGTCACGTTTAACTGTTAATCATGATGTTTATGTAGAGAGATAAAAAGTATCATTATAAATTTACTAAAAAAATTAATAAAAATTAGTATGATAAATAAAAATTAATTAATTTAATTTTATTAAAGTACAATTTGAAATAAATTTCTCTTTAAATTTTCATGTTTAGATTCAATCCCTTATATTATTTTGCAATGCTTTCCCATTTTAAAAAGTTATTGTGGTTAACTTCTATCATTATCTTATTTCTAATTTTATCCTTATTTATTTAATTTATCAATTTTGATTATTCTCTTTGAAAGGAAGCCTTGTTCCGTGTTCGGTTACACTCGCGTTAAAGATTATGTGATCATTAGAAAATTCAAATCACAATATTTAAGTGAAATAAACGTAAGAAAGAAACGGATAAGATGTTGGTTCGATTTTGAATGTTCTTTTAGTGTTTTAATTTTGTTGGTCGATTAAGATAGTGTTATTAGAGGTCACAATTGATCTCACCCCTATTTAGTTGAAGATGAAAACAAAGACAAAGATCGAAACTCATGTATGACTTTTATGATCGATTGATGTTTTTATTTTGTTTTTGGAAATATTGTATATACATATTTTTATTTATAATTGCAATAGTTATTAATTTTACATTTATTATGACATTTTTTAGAAAAGTATGTATAGAAAAAAATATTTGTGGCACTGTTGCAATGCTAATATCCATAAGTATTTTCAGGAGATATATATTTTGAATTAAATATACATATATATATATATATATACTTTTGCTTCATTACTAAACATTTCTCAACTTAACTATCATACCTGTGTGATAATCCCCGACAATAATCACCATAAATCCAACACAATAATAATCAATACGCACGTTATCTTCCCTAAAGAAATTTTGCATGTCAAACTGATTCTCCGGTCATTAATTGGATCTATTTATTTCTCAAAATTCACATAGTTTTTAACGAATCGAGTTGAATTCATTCATCGGTGTACAATGAATCAAATCAACCTCGTAAACTACATTCAACTGTATAATGCTGGTTGGGGTTCCTTGGTGGATTATTTCAGTAACAACACTATTTCCAGACATGCTTTATTTTTATATCAATGTTGCAGATTAACTAGTTTTATACCATTCTAGGATTTGCATTCGGAATGTAGAATGTATTGTTCTTACGGATACAAACCTTTGCTTTCAGACTGACTTAATGAGCTTTGTGGACTCCAGAACTTTCTTTGCCCATTCCTTCTCTTGCTGTTCTAGTGATGTTTCGAGAGCTTTGCGAGCTTCAGAAAGATTGTCACCATTGATGGAAGAGTCAGTCTTCATGGCAAAGAGTATTTCATTCACGCCTTCTTCAATCTCAAGGGAAAAGAGGTTGCCAAAAACCTGCGCGAAGCATGCACCAAAACATTATATGAAAGAAAAAAAGTTAATTCGATTAATTTAGATGGAAAGATTTATTTAAAAACAAAATAAAATTCGAAGGGTATAGAAAATTTAATGATATTCAGTGATGACAAGAATAAAAAACAGAAAGAAACTTAGTCAATACTCTAACAAAAAAACTTCCCGACTATCATTGGAGCTTCATTTTTTATTTTAGTCTCAAAGTGCCAACCATAAATGAACTTAAAAGAGCCCAATAATTTTGAGATAAAGTTTTAAATGATTATATGCAAGGCATGGATTAAACACCGGAAAAAAGCAGTTATTGCGAGTCAAACAGAATGTCTAATTTTAAAACCATATCTTTGTCATGTCAAAACTGTACTCACTGTTTTCAATCTCAAATATATTGCAGTCTTTAGAGAAGAGGCCCTTGAGATCAGATTAATGATGAATAAGCCTCGCTCAGCTAGTGATTTTTTTACTGATATAAGAAAAGATTCCTCAACAAAGTCTGTTGCAGGAGAGGTTAAACCAGAGCTGCAATACAATGAAACAAGCAAAAAAATTGTAAATCAATAAATATGACAAATACATATATATATATATTTATATAAAGCTACTGGCTACATTACCTTATATCCGTTGTGTTAACATCAATTATGAGTACGTTGATGCAAGAACCCTTTCCATCTGCACAAACAAGTTAGCATTTCAAACTACTTGTGAACTCATAATTTCGGCTGCCTATAAAGTCTTTATACTTTACCTGCTGCTGCAGTTCCTTTATCATGGACATACTTAATTCCATCCATAACACGCACCTGAGCAAAATGATAACAAACAGAAGAATTGGGTCAATTCTGCAGTTAAAAGTCCGAAAAGAATGCAAAACAACAAAGAAATAAAATAGAATTCTTTTGATAAACAACGATTAGGACTATAATTATTTTTGTGTACATAAGTTAGCTGATCTGTATTCCTATATTCATGTAGATTTCCAATGGATTTTGGCACAAGACTGTGTGCATGATCAATCCAACCACAAAAGCAACGACAAGATCCACATTGAACATGCTTCCTCTATAACCAAATTGCCTAGGACTGGTGTAACCAATATTTTACATACTGCACACACTACGAACTCTCAATCAATATAACAATTTGAAACCTATTATGCTTTAGAGCATGTTGGTAAGACTCCGTTTGGATATGCTTCTCAAAAGTATTTTTAAGTACTTTTTGAAAAGCAACTTAGAGGGTACTTCTAGAAAAAATCATAAGCAGTTTTAAAGTCTAAATTACTACTTAATCCATGATGATAATAATAATAATAATAATAATAATAATAATAAGTTTATTTTATTTTTTATTCCAGCCAATATTGAAATCAGAATATTAATATATATTGTACACATATTTAATTATATATCTAAATTATATATTTTGAAATATTTTAATTAAATATTTAAAATCATTTTAATTATAATATTTTTTAAATTTTCTTATATAAAACATAATTATAATTTACTATAAAATACTTTAAAAAAATACATTAAAACTAATTAAATCTTAAATTATTAGAATTAATAATTAACTTAATCAGTATATTTTTTGTTTTTTTTTGTTACTGTTTTTAAATAAAGTTATGTTTATCTATATTTTAGTTTCAATAAATATTTTGTATTATAACAAAAACTCTATCACATTACCTACTGTATCCGAATATATGTTTTATTAATAAGTTATTCAAATTTTATCATATAATTTTGTTTTCTTCATTTATATATTATAGATGCATAATTGTAAAACTAATACTATTTTTCTTTCACTTCACCTGTATAACAAAATACAAAATACTAATTTTCATTTTTTACTCATTTTCGATTTCATATGAACCAAACACATTATTATAAATTTGATATTCCCTCGTTTCCCTTCGCCTCCCTTCATTTCCATTAAAATCTCTCCCTTTCTTATTTAAACCAAATAGGCCATAGAGGTTTTGTGGTGAAAGGGAAAAATAACCATATGCACCGATTGAAAAAGAGCTTTTATGAGCTTAAACAAGCTCCAAGAAAGTAGTATAAGAATTTTGAATCTGTCATGATTCAATAAGGGTGCAAGAAACTGATTCTCACACTTGTGTTTTTGTACCGCTGTTATAGCGTAATGATATTATCATCTACTTCTTTATGTAGCTGATATGTTTATTGTAGCTTCTTCGGATTTGAAAATGTACAATTTGAAGGAGTTGAGTAAACACTTTGCGATGAAGAATTGGGACCAACTGTAAGTATTCTTGGGATGAATATTTGTCGGAATAAGGAAGAAAAAAAAGTTTAGGGTTGTCTCAAAAAGTTACATCGAAAGGTGTTACAACATTTCAACATGGACAAGGACAAAACTACCTTTACCCTACTTGTTGTTTCATTTAAATTGAGTATGGAACAATGTCTTTCTAATGAGAAAGAAAATGAAGATATGCGGCGAATTCCTTATGCCTCAACCATTGGTAGTTTGATATATGCTATGGTGTGTACTCGAACGAACATACCTTATGCACTTGATGTATTTAGCCAATTCATATTGAATTTGGGCAAAAAACATTGAAGTGCGGCGAAGTGGATTTTGAGATATCTTTGTTGGTTATACATATTCTGATATGACCGGAGATTGATAATATGAAGTTTACTTCTGGATACTTGTTAACTTATGCATGGGGAGCAATTTCATGGAAATCCCGATTTAAAAAATGTGTTGCATTTATTCCAACGAGATGGAGTTTATTGTTGCTACCAAGGCTTGCAAAGAGGTATTGTGGTTGAAGACTTTTGTGAGTCAGATTGGTTTTGCTCAACAGAAATATGTTTTGTATTGCGAAAATCAAAGTGGGATCCATCTTACCAAGAATCATTTCATTTGATGGGAGATCGAAACATATTGATACAAGGTATCATTGGATTCGAGAGGTTTTGGGTTCTAAGTTGCTTGAAGTTGATAAGATCCACACGGATGAGAATGGTGCATATATGTGCACTAAGAGTCTTCATATAGATAAGTTTGAGTTTTGCAGGTCGCTTGCAGGGTTGTTTGCCTCTTGCACATAGTTGGAGGGGGATAATTGTTGGGTTTGGGTTCTTCCTACGTGTAAAAGGCCTAACAAGTCATGGAAACCCAAATTTGTTGGTGCCCTATCTCAAAATTATTGTGCCCTAAATTCATTTAAAGAAGTTGGCTTTGAAGAGAGGTAATTGAGAAAGAATTGTCATCCACAAACAATATAGAATCGACAAGCAAGAGAGAATTTCTTCAACTCAGTAGTTTCGATCAACGATTTCATCATATTTGGATATTCTTTCGGTATCGTTGATTTTTCACCTTTTACTTGTTTCAAATTCTTGTTCAATCTTGTTGGTTGGTGGTTTGGAATTGATTTTTTTTGTCGTTGGGAGATCTTTTGTGATAAGGGTTTTGATTCTTGTAATTGAGTGTGGAGTTTGATAGTCTTTAGTTGTGGTTATCCTTGAATGTATATACATTATTGATATAGTAGACTTTTACCTTGGGTCGGGTGATAGGCCTCGTGGTTTTTATCCTTCATTTTGAAAGATTTTTCCACGTTAAAATTTTCGGTGTCCTATATTGTTATTTTCATTATTTATTGGTGTTTTCTGTTTCTCAACAATTGGTGAAAGAAATAATCGGATTTAGTGAAGAAGTTTGGTGGAGTAGAAGATAATACCCTCCTTAGGTATGACCACGCCCAACCACCGTAGGATTTTTGTCACCATGGTTCATTTCTTTTTGGTGATATGTCACATTGAAGACAATTGGATTCTTAATCAACTTGGTTAATTGTTCGTTTATTTCACAGGAACATACTATATTTAGAATATGCATTTGATCAGTGGAACTTTTAATACTTTTAATTTATTGTTTTTTGCCAAACCCCTCGAGGCATGTCTTTCTAATATTGTAACTTATTTTTAAATTACAGATTTATAGTATTTGTGCAATTAAGATCATCATAAATTGGTTTAGAGTTATTTATTTATTATGGCTTGTCATTTGTGCAATTAAGATCATCATAGATTGCTTTAGAGGTATTGATTTTTTCTGTTTTCTTCATTTGCAGTTATTTGGTTTGGATGTGACCAGACCTAAGCACCACGTCCTGTTATATTTTGCTGGTGTGGCCATACCTAAGTACTACGCTCTATTCTATTTTGCTTGCATGACCACGCACAAAAAGTATATTCTTATATGTTTTTGTTTGTATATTCCTCTTCATCCGGTGTTCTCTCAACAAAAAATCCGGCGGACAAGTGGTGGCACTTGTGGCTTTGGCAGCGGTGCTGATGCTGGTTGATGCATTGTCGCATTTTGGAGGGCGCTATGGAAATGAGCTGAAAATGGAAGTAAAAATATGGTGTCTTAGGTTGGTAGTGCGTGGAGGCACGTGCAGCAACAATTAGAGACCGTGGGTGGCGATGTTGGTGGAAAAGAACAAGATTCCAATGCTAGTATGGTAAAAGAACAACATTTGAATGGGTGTTTAAGATAATTAGGTGTTTCTGGGTATGGACAACGATTCTCTATAACAATGACAACAGAACGGACAGCATCGGCGTGGTAGTTTTAACTTTAATAATAAATGGCTCTGATGCCATTTAAGTATATATTCTATATTCTCAATAATATATGCAATAAATTGACAAAGATAATATAGTGACAAAGTAACCTAAATGAGTCTACTCTTAACAATTCTCAACATAAATTGGTGGCATTATTTTATTGTTTAGTCCCTAGGAATTTTTTAATTAAACTATTAATGAGAACATAAGTTCCTCTCGTAATTGAGCACCTCACTGCAGTTGAGTAAAAAAAAATTCCATTCTACTAATTCAACAATTTGGAAATTATTGGTATAATAGACACATATACATCTCAATGAATATTTTGTGAACAAGACCAGCCAATGGAACTCTAAGAATTTCTATTAGTCAGTTAACTATAACATGGATTAAACAACAAAATAAAAAAATTAAACATTACCTTCAAATGGTCATCTTCTATAAAACCAAAATATTCTCTAGCTATATCATAAACCGCAGGATCCAATTCAATTGCCTGTCAAAATAGAATCAGCATGAGGGCAGAAATGCAGCTAATAAAAAACACATAAATATCAACACACCTTGATAAATAGAGTAGTTAGCCACTTCCTCATAAACATGGGAAGCAATCCAGCTCCTAGACCGATAACTACTGTTTTGACCTGAAGGGGCATGCAGCTTTATTCAGTAAAGGGCATCTTCCAGAAAAAGTGAAGCCCCAATACAAAACCTTTGACAAAAATATCAGTTCTGATTGGCAGCATAAGCAATTAAGAAACTGCTTGCCTTTGAAACACCCCAGCAGCAGCAGAGGTGGCGGAAATAATCAAGAATATTACAGTATGAAAGGCACGTTATCGTGCCAAACCATAGCTAACAGGATGAGATACAAACTTGTAGGTACTTACTTTCCCCTCCTCTGAGGTAGACCCTTGTATGTCTCTGAGTAGGGAAAAAAACATTAATCCAGAAATTATTCCACTGTGGTATGAGCTTGTCAAATAGTCGTGATCTACTTTTTTCTGACCACATGATCCTGCCACACGTGAAAGATGGAAAATTGATGTACATGATAGTGAAAACAGATAAACATTATTCATATATCAGTATTATAAAATAATAATGGTAGAGTTTTTTGGTTGTATTCATGCAGTAAAGTAATCAGAGAGTAATAATTTCATATAGGGTAGTTGCAAAGTTTGTTGAAACAATAGGAAGTTATTATTAACATATGACACCAAGGATAACTAATCAGTCTTTATATATCCTAAACACAATGAGCTCCATGTCAGACAGTTTTTGCTGTACAATATGAAGTCCACTACTCATGCTGAATGCAGGAATATGAACCTAATAAACAAGTCAGTTATTTCAGGTACTCGGAACAGGGTTTACAAATTGATGGCAATTAGATGATCTGACCTTGAGAGTTATTTAGCAATGTACGATATTGTGCTAACTGCTAAACAACCGTCTTGGGAATTGGATAAAAGCTTCTCTGGGTGATATAATATACCATATAATGTTTTGACTAGTTTTCACCAAAAGGAGGTAACAGTTCTTTTCTAGCCTTAGTAACAGGATATGAACCTTGGGTTGCCTCTAAGAATACCAACTAATTTCAAGGAGATTTGGAAACAATCAGTGAGAGCTTGAACGGAAGCTGGGGGATGGAATTGGTCTTATTTATCAAAATTGGGAGCCTCAGAGTTAATAAATGAACAGTGTCTACTTGCTGACATTTCCTTTTTCTATTCAAGACTAAGAGTGGCTAGAAGATTTGATCCATCAAACATAGATCTTTTGGAGAGGAATTGAAAATCGATGTAAGTTTCATCTTGTAAACAAAAAGGAAATGAAGTAATTGAAAATCGAAGTAAGTTATCATCTTGTAAACATACTCAGTCCTCTCGTGCTCCTAATCTTGTTTACTATTTTATTAGTTATCACCGTTTATCTCCTTCCATGTATAGTGTTGTGTTTGCTTTAGATTGTCCTTGTTCCCCGTTCTTGGCATGAGACTTTGGGTCATTTAAGGTGGTGCCAGGCCATGGTTGAGAAAATGTCTGTTTTGCATGCTAACAATACTTGATAGTTGGTCCCCTTGCCGTTAGGAAAGACATCCGTGGCTTTCCGATATGTTTATGAAGTCAAGGTTGGCCTCATGGTTGCATTGATCATCTCAAAGCTCAGCTTGACACGAAAGGCTTCCCTCAATATGGAGAAACCTTCTCTACTATTGCTAAAATGTCTTTTGTTTGCCTTTTTCTTTCTATGGCAACTATGCCTGGTTGGCCCCTTCATCAGCTGGACATTAAAAATATCTTTTTGCGTGGTAAACTTGAAGAAGAAGTGTACATGAAGCAACCACTTAGTTTTGTTGCTCAAGAGTTTGGTCTTGTGTCGCCTTTGTCTCTCACTTTATGATCTGAAACAAGTCTCTACAAACATAGTTTGGATGTTTCAATCTTGTTATTCAAAAATCTGGTATGACACACTGTTCGTTTGAACATACCATATTCTTTCAGCATACTCTAGAAAGACAATGTGTTTACTTGATTGTTTATGTTGATGATATCGTTATCACTGAGGATGATACGGATGGTACTCACGTAAAGGAGCACATACACAAACATTTTCAGACCAAGGATTAGGGACCGCTACGTTACTTCTTAGGAATTGAAATTTTCCAGTCAAAGAACGGTGGAAGAAACAGACATGATTGAATATAAGACTATGGATTCTCCTGTCCAAATATGAAGTTGCTTGATTCTCCCATCCAAATATGAAGTTGCTTATTGGACAAAGAAGCCTTTGATTGATGTTGGACAATATAGATAGCTAGTTAGGAAGCTTAATTATCTCACTATCACCTGACCAGATATATTATTTGCAGTAAGTGTGGTGAGTCAGTTCCTACCGTCTTTAAGTGATTTTCATTAGAAGGCAATTATGCTCATTTTGCACTAAATCATGGTCATTAAGATATTGTTGGATTTTCAAATGCTGGTCGTTCAAGGTCTTCACTTGATAAATCGGGTTATTGTGTGTTTGTTGGGGGTATTTTGATATCTTGTAAGAGTAAAAAGCAAGACGTGGTCGTGTGTTCTAATACTGAGGTTGAGTACCGTGGTATGGCCTTAGCTACATGTTGGGTTATAAAATTTCTTTGAGAACTCAATTTCTATGAGATGATGAAGAAAAAATTGTGATCACACAATAGGTTGCATCAAAACCAATATTTTATGAACGAACAAAGCATATTGAAATAGATTTCACTTCATCAAGAAAAAAATGTTATATGGACGTACAAATACTAAATATGTGTCTTCAGATGACCAACTTGCACACATATTGACAAAAGCCTTAAGAGGTCTTAGATCCGATTTCATTTGCAACAAATTTGGATTGTACTACTTGTACGCTCCAGCTCGAAGGGGAATGTTAAATTTATATGTATCTTTACAATTTAGATAGACTTGATTTGTTTGTTAGATTAGATTATCTACCAATTAGATTTGTTTGTTAGATTAGATTATCTTCCAATACCTATATATGTGTGTATTCTCCAAGGAATGAAATAAAATAAACTTTCTTATCTTTTCTACAAGTACAAACCTGACTGACCTTGTTAAGTAATATTCGTCTAACTTTGCTTGAGCATTCAAATTAAGTATAATATTACAAAAATATATAACTATGAGTGGTAAAAAGATCAATGGACTATCTTAACATCTACCAAGCTTCCACTAACAAAACTCAAGATTGTTCATGAACAAAATGACTAAAAACGTGTGCTTTTATTTTTGGAGGGCATGTGGGATGCTTATTGATGACGAATAATGTGGACAACAGTGGTAGTGGAATTGGTAGTGACAGAAGTAACAAGATAATGAACAGATGTATGCCACATCCTATTAATTGGTCAATTTGAAAGGAAGCAATATAAATAAATAAATGGTGGGCTCATGATAATATAGAATGTGTTGAAGATATATTTAAAGAGGGAAGAGAAAGGAATGCACATAAATGCCTTTCATGAAATGTATTTAGTTACTTACGAAAAAAGTAACTTTAATGGCCTGATTTGGAAAGAAGCGATGAAAAAAAAAAGAGGTGAGCTTTTTGACAAGGTAGGATGCGATGAAGATACATTCAAACGGGAAGGGAAAGGAACTTACATATTAGGTATACATAGAACTACTGGTCTTTGAAACAAATGACTCCTTACTAGGCTAAGTAGCTCTTTTCCCATGTTGCAAACTTTTGATGCCTTTCATGAAATCTATTTGGTTACTTATGAAAAAGTTAAGATTAATGATCTTACACTATAGAGAGGTAAACTACAAATAGATTCAGTAAAGAGACAAGTGCACTGTATTTGGAAACAATTTTAGTTTGAAAATTATTGTTTTCCCAATTTCAAGTAAACTATAGCAACAATATTAGAATCTAATAGTAATATGATCTGCCCCCCCAAAAAAAAACAAGAAGAATTACAAAAGAAGTTACCAGCATAGATATCTAGGCCTTCAGTTGATAAAAGAGCTTCAGACTGCACCAAAGTCTCAGCTCTCGAAAAAACAAGGCGACGGTATAAACAACTTTTAGAGGCAGCACCATCCACATAATAGATCACATCATTTGTGTCATCATACATCACGTCGTCCATGGTATGATAAGCCACATCTTCTACAACAATCGGACCAGTGAGCAGAGACCCAACCTGGAATTTAGAAGCAAGAAAAACATGAAAAAGAAAAGAAAAAAGCAAAGAAAAAATCGAGTACTACTGTATTAGAAAGAAATGGAAACATCTGATGGTAAAGAAAATAATCATACAAACTCAATTAGTAGTTTTAAACTCCATATTTTTACATAATATACTAGCAATTTAGTGACTTGAGTAGGAAAGCCGATGAATCAGTTACAATGTAGTGAAGCAGTCACTCCTCAACCTCAAACAAGCTTATGAGAGAGGTAAATTTACTGATCAAATGTGATGGATAAAATATGCGAGGAACACAATGTCAAACTACATCCATCAATGCCTATGCCAGGGAAAAATTCATTTAGATAGTGATCACTTTTATTCTTTCGTATATGAAAATGCTTTCTCTCCACAGCCATATTGAGAAGGCTTCTAATAATCTGAGATATCATTATAATGTTCCAGCTCAACTCAACCAAAAGAATCGCATTAGTAACAAAAAGCAACAAAAGCACCCTCACCAATAAAAACAATGAATAATCTTGAGGGAGGGGGTGGCGAGAAAGAGATTTCTCAAGATTCCAGATTTTTCTCATTCCAGCACTTTTCCCCAGTTGTTAAGTTTCAGTTACGACAAGGACCAGGATCACGATCTAACTAAAAATACAATTTATTCTCTCTATACAGAATACATACATATATTTATATAGATATATAGAAGAAATTATATACCTATTTCACTCGATTCCCCCAACACAAAGACATTAGGGCTCTTTACCAAGCTAGCCTTCAAATTCTTCCACAAGGATATGCAAATTTCATCCCATATGACATTGAATTAAATTTTTATTCCCACGTAATATATATATTTTTTCCCAAAAGAAGTGCAACAAAATGCACTTGACTACAGGCTTAAATTGCAAAACATGGTTGAACACTAAAAACAAAAATCTTCTAATAAATGTCTTTTGAGGCAAAAAAGACAGTTTCAAGAGCTCTTTAGCCTCTATCAAGCGACCAAGTGCATAAGTGATAAATGCCGTTCAAGAGAATGTAAAATAATATTTGAAAGAAAAATCACTACAACAAAATTCGCATAGCTCACTAAACATCACATCGATCTACATTAACTGACATAAGAGATATTGTTCACTTGGACTCTTGTAGATTACTAGACTATAAGACGGGTAAAGACAAACTTTGTAATTTGAAAAGAAAACCAACATATACTATTAGACATGCCGTCAACAAAATAACAGAAGTTATTCAACCTGATACAAAATGTCACTCTGCTTGAGCGTATCATCTGCATACATAAACCTGCAAAATGATTTGAGCCAATTAGATT
Source organism: Andrographis paniculata (assembly GCF_009805555.1). Taxonomy (NCBI): domain Eukaryota; kingdom Viridiplantae; phylum Streptophyta; class Magnoliopsida; order Lamiales; family Acanthaceae; genus Andrographis; species Andrographis paniculata. Next base: position 2,758,506 of record NW_026137502.1, on the reverse strand, counting down.
TATGTCTGCAAGTGGTACAAAATGTCATAAATAAGGGAACTTGTTTCCAAACTTAAGCCACTTTTAAGTATTGCCTTATATATATAACAAGAAAATTTGAGCATGAAACCACTAGACAATGAATACATGATGGTTTTTTATAATTTATTTATTCTACATGTATACCGTACTTAAAGCATATTGTTTGGTCATTTCACATCATTTCAGTAATTTCTTGTATTGGAATACAGAATTGTAAATTTTCTAACCATAATGTCAGAACAATAGCTTTGTTCTCCCAACAATCTTCTTCCAGACACGATTTCCAATATATATTATATATATTCTATTCTCTCACAAAATCAAGGTGCACATTTCCATAAAATAAAATAATCAGAACCGGAAGATTCTTTGAAAAATAAAACAAATTGTCTTTAAAGATTCATAGGCCATGTTCAGTAACATTGGAATGGAATGCAATGCAAATAGATACTCACGTAATTGGAAGCGCATCGTCACAATCCATTGGCAGCAAATTCTTAACTAGTGGAGAGAGATCATTCTGAAAAAGGAAAACAAAACACAAGTTGTGACATAAAGTCACACATATCTTCTCCAACAGAAACAGAATAAAGTTGAATATTACCTGTATATCCTCCGTGCAAGTATTAGAGTTTCCGGAATCCAGTAAAATCTAACGTTAAATAAACTAACTTAATAAGGTGATAAAAAAAATTATGTAAATAACAGAGAAAATAATAAGCACTCTAGATTAATTAGATTATGAAAATGTACCATTAGTAAACGAGAAGCTTGTAAGGTTGCAACATTAAACCACCGTCCTTCATCCGTTGTGAAGAGCCACTCATGCACTCTCGACTGAAAGCTTAAATACAAATCATTTACTAGGTCGATTGACAACTTAGTGAAACAAGTAATATAAAAAGATTGTGGTGGAATTAATACATACAAAAGGGTCAACTTTGTTAGTATGTAAGTTTTTTACCTAGGTGTCTACTATTCATAAAAAAAATTCACAATAAAATATCAAATAAAAACACCTATTTTTTGTTTCTTATATTACAATAAAGATTCACATCAGTATATATTTATATCACATTAAAAATTATTTTAATTCAAAATTTTAATATTCAAAACCCAAACCCCACAATCAAACTTACATCTAAATCAGAAATATGTAGATATCTTGGGTCTAACACAAAATTAAATATTGAAGTTATCTGCAAAATTATAATAAAAATATAGAAGAAAAGTCTATAAATGAATTTCTAATTATCAATCAAACCAATAAAATATCTAAAATTTATTCAATCATAGTATAGTTATAGCAAAAGTAATTATATCGATACCAATAGATAGGTAATCCAAGTTAATAAGATACTATCTTGTATAGATCCTCTCTTTATCTTTATCACCTTCATTCATTTCCATTGTATGTTACTCACCCTACACAACATTGCTAGAAGTAGTTATAACATTTTTTTTCATTGGTATTCGCTTCCTAGTGTAGATAAAAGGCTATTGTATAAATATTATATTGTTTTATATGATTTAAACTAAAAACCTACATTTTTTTGTTATAATAAACTAAACGGTTTAATAGATTGATTATTACTAAAATATAATATAAATACATAGTCTTACATGTAAAAACAAACGTAGAGCTTCTAGCGCTCCGCACCACACAAATGCTAAATGGCACTACGACCTCTATTGTGTGAATGCAACATCCCAGAGCAACGGTAGCAACAGTGTACCGCTCCGTAACAACGCTTTTAGTGCACTATTAACAACTATGATAGAAGCATGAGGTTAAAGCTACCAAATGCAATTGTTTGGTAAGTAGGCAAATAAGGAAGTAGCCAAATAAAACGACAAAGGGAAAAATTAATACGATTTTATATCCTATGCTCGCCTGGAAAGTTTTGAAACACAACCCTTCTTGGTTCTTTAGCAATTAATAGATCAAGGAAAATGAGTACAGATCTAAGTAGGTTCAAAATGTGTTGCTTCTAGAAAAATTTAAGCTATATATCTCAACATAGACATTAAGTTATGCTGAACAACAATAAAATTTCAAATTATGTTATCATACTAGTAAAAAACTTAGAATATCAAACTTTTTTAAGTTTTACTCAATGAGAGAAATTTCATTATGTAGGAAAGCTTGAAGGATAAAAGAATATATATTAAAAAAAAAAAAAAAAAAAACTTACTTTTGGAACAATGTATACACCAAATTGATGCTTGAAAGGTCCAAAATCTTCTAGAGCATCGAACAGTAGACCTTTGTAGTAGTAACGAGACAATCCAGGCTCACCTAATACCAGCTTTATCCTGCGACCAGGTTCCTTCACTGTTAGGTCCCCTTTTGCTCCTAGACAGAGGTCTTCGAGTGAGTATGTTAGATCAGAGCAATTAATGTACTCTGCTCGAACCACTTTTTCTCTCTCAAGTGCTTCATAGAGTCCAGACACCTAAACAATAAAAAGCATTAAGACTTCTGCAAACATGCATACATATATATATTTTTTAAGCTACTGCACAAAACCAATTCTCATGTGTTAGATCAAAGGGTATAAATGCTTCCTTCAGAATAACTCAGCAAGTACTTCTATTCCATGAAATGGAATTGGAAGGGTATGGAACAGGTGAAAGACTTACCTGATAACCACCAGATTCAATAGTACATTCATCCAAACATGATGATATCTCTGAAATTGCATTGGAAACATCTTTCTCAGACACTACCATAAAGGTCAGCAGCTTTGGGGTTTTAGATGACAATCTCTGAGCAATGCTGTAAATACTCATTTTCCACCCAAACCGAAACTTAGGAAAAAGTATATCTGGAAAAATGATTACATTTATGCAAAAAATCTTGTGTTACACCACAGCTAACCTTCGTATAAATGAATTTATTATGGAAAGAAAGACTGGAGGACTCTTATGATTTGTGGCACATGTACATTTAGATTTACTGAGTGAATAAAAGCAATCAAGAAACAAAAATGACAATTCACGACAAAGCAAGCTACAATTGATTACAAATGGCCAAATTTTTTCACCAAGCAAAAAGGCTCATAGGAAAATACCTAATATATGAGGTTCTCCCAATGTGAGGCAAATATATTTCCCTCCTGTCTTTAAAACCCTTTTCACCTGTTAATACACAAAAGAATGCTCTTGAGTCATGCTTTGCAGCCCAGTTCAAATACAATTATTAAAAACAGTATCACTCTCAAATGAATATTATCATAAACCTCAGACAGATATTTATATCCTAAAATGGGACCATGCTTAGGCTCCATGGAAGCATCTAATCCTCCCTTATCGATCACAGCATCAAAGCTCCCACTTTCAAGCTGAATCATAGTGAAAAAAGTGTTAGGGAGACAGGTAGCATTTGTATTCGAAAATTATACAGAACCTAAATATTAGTTAGTGTCTGGAATTAAATATTCCAAAGGATATATAGGTTTCCCAAACAGTTGAAATACCATTATACAGCATTCAACAAATTAAAAGGTCACCAACATCCCAAGAGAAACTAAAGAACAAATACATAATACTGTTCCACATTTCATTCTCCATTTTTCAAATAATAATAATAATTCAAGATATTTGCATAAGATAATTCTACAATTACCAGTCCTCACACGCTATGCCAACACCAAATCAATATACTCAAAACACATCAGTAATTTCTCAAACTGAAACTTAATAGTTTGGTATGCAAAATTGGATATGCCTAACTATGCATTCACAGATAAGCAGCTACCATTTGCAGCAACAAAGAGAGCTCACAATAACAGCGACTAGATATGATACTCTAAAACTCAAACCATCTAAAACTCGCCATAAATTAAATTAAAAGCTCGTGATCGCCAGATTCTGCTTCCTATCAATATTTCCTTATCAAACAATTCCTTAATTACAGTGTTAGATTGTTAGCCATAATCACAACTCAACAAATGCAAGAAAGTACCGGCATACTGCTCATGTCCATAACGCGCCACTTCATCTGCGGCCGCTCTCTCACATTCCGCCTCAACATATCCATAATAACCACTTTCGAGAAATCCACATTCGTTATGTTACGAAACCCTGCGTCGTACAGATGCTCCGACAGACGCGAGTTCCCGCAGCCAGGCACCAAGATGCTCGCCGCCGGCGAAGAGCCTTCTTCCGACTGCGACGACAGATGCTGTGTGAGCGGTGCTTGGAGTTCGGGCCATTCGGCGTACCACTCATAGGGATCATCGACGCCTCTTAACGTATAGAACCTATCCCAACTCTCTTTGACTGTGAAGTCTTCAAGCGTCTTCAACAACTCTTCTTCGCTCATCTTCTTCCCACTGTTTCTCTTCTCCATTTTGCGCAGAGGATTTTCGGAACGTTCAATGGGGTTCACTTCAGTGGAGAGGCTTTAAATGAGTCGATGGAAAACACGTCCAGTTCAAACTTTTGACGTGATAGTAATAAAAATTATTTTTATAAAGAGACAGTAGAGCGGGAATTATTAACTCAGAAAGTAACCGCTATTTGGAGTACTAACCATGGTTATGTCCTTCTCTGAATTTTATGACTGATTTTTGAATTATATCAAATAATTAATTTTTTATATTATATTATAATTTTATTTTATAGGAGCATTTAAATATCATGTCAATATATATTTATATGAGATTAAACAATTAGTTAAATTAAATTTTTTAATATTAAAAAATTTAAATTCAAAATCTCAAACCCACGTACAAACACACCCTTAAGTTTTTCTATCTGTCTTTTTTTTTTATAAAAAAATAATCAAAATATTATTCTTTCTGGTCATTTTTTTTCTTTTTAAGTCGTCCAACCAAATTAGTACATCTTCCTAATATAATACTGATAATTAGTAAATAATCATTTAAATTAAAATTTTAATTACATTTAATTAAATTACTAATATTTTATAAGTTTATTGTATGGTCCATTGTAAATTTGGAAATTAGACTATAATTTTGAATAATAAAAATTAAAATTAAAATTTAATTTAATAAAAATAGATATTTATGTAATGTTTAAGATTTTAAATTAGTTTTAATGTAGTATTAAAAAATTTAAATATTTACTTTGGTATTTTATGATTGAAACATTTGTTAATAGTAAATTTAATTTAAATCTTTTTTTTAATTAAAAAAAAATAATAAAAAATACAGTTATCAAGCAAAGTTATAAAATTATTTTTTTATTTTAGTATCTCGGAAATATTATAATGATTCATGATAGTATACCCAATATGATATTTTATATAGTACTGAATTATTTTATTTGTTTATCGATATTGTATAAAAAATTTAATATGTATATCGAAATACCGATTTTTTAAAATTGTCTATATATTTCAAAAAATATCAAATTGTATGTTGTTACAAAATATATAAAATAAAATAAAATAAATTAATATCTCATATCATGCCAAAAATTTAAAATTTTTGATATTTTTTATACTGTATGCACACTATTTAGATAATTTAGTATATTTTCATCCATAAATTATGTATACCAAATTATTGATATGAATCAGTTATATAAAATATAAAACTAAAAATTTTGATATTACATACAATATACAATATAAATTTTGATATGTATACCAAATTATTTCTATCAAAATTTGATTAATTGTTTACTTAATTTTTTTAGAATTACAATTTTTTATTGTATGAATTACATTTAAATTATTAAATTCAATTTACTTATTATTATTATAATTGTACATATTAATTTACAATATTTAAAAAATAATAATAATTTCAGTACATAAAATATTCAATATTAAAAAATTAAAATAAAAAATAATTTAACATTTATTTTATTAATATATGAAATAAAGATATTTAAAATAATACTTCATTACAAACATTACATCACTTAATCAAATAATTAACTACTGCATAATACAATATTTGACCAATTTTATGGGACACGAGGGAGTATTGGATATTTAGTTTCTTATTTTTAATAAAAATATAGCAAAATAATTTTTTAAATTCTATACATTTTTTTTTTTTTCCGGAGTCACTGATATGACATGTAGACATTATTTTAAAATCATTCCTATCAAAATATCGTGTGGATTGACTTAAAAAATAAACAGAAGTCAAAATAAAAAACAGAAGCTAAAAACAGAAGTAGTAAGATTCCAGAGACAGAAGTAGTAAGATTTTGGGTGTGTTTGACAATTAGCTGATAGCTGTTAGCTGATTCAATTAGCTGGTTTGACTAGCTGATTTGTATTAAAATGTTTGGTAAAACAACTGTTTGATATTACCTGTTTATACTTAAAATGACAATTGAAAATATTTTTTTTTTATTCTTGTTTCTAATATATTCAATTATGTTTTTTTTTAGTTCAGAATGTTTAAAATTTTTTTTTATTAGTTATTGAAAATTGTAAAATTGTTACGAAAATATTTATTTTTATTACAGTTAAATTTAAAAAATAATATATTTTTATTAAAATATATAAATAGTTTTTTTTATTGAAAATAATGTAAAATATAAAATAATAAATTTTTCGTGTATATATTTATTATGTTAGTTATCAATTAGTTCATATAATTTTCAATAAATTTAATTTATTTTTAGTATAAAATTTATATAATATAATTTTAATAAAAAAATAAATTATTAATATTTATATTTTTTTATTTATGTTGATTTTAATAAATTTATATATTTTACAATTAAAATAATTTTTATATAAAAATTAATTATTTTAAATTTATAAAAGTAAACTATAATATAATAAAATATTCTAATATAATTAATAAATAATCAAAATATATTTATTTGTGTAAAATGTATAATAAATTTTTAAGGGCATATAAGGAATAAAAAAAATTACGAAAAAAACTATTTCAAAATGCTGGGTAAGTTAGCTTTTCAGAAATTAGTTTTTTTTGTCCAAAAAGTTATTCCAAAAAGCTAATTTACCAAACACCTAAATTGGTCAAACAGCTAAAAGTTGTTCAATAAGCTAAAAGCTCTTAAAAAAAACTATTTGCAAAACACCGATGAATAATTATAAAAACAACTTTTTATAAAAACTGTTTGGATATAATAAAATTGAAAGTGATTTTAAACTGATAAAATTACCTAATAGGACATAGTAATGTAAATAGTATATTGATTATTAAAAAAATTTAATTTATTTAGAATTTAATAAATTATATTTAAAATTTTTAATTATCTAAACTAATTGAAAATATATTTATTAAATTTTATGTATAAACTATATTTGTATATTTTTATTTTTTTAATAAAAATGAAAATTAAAAATATAATTAAATTTAAATAATACTATTCTACAATTATTTAACTTTATAAATTATATTTAAAAATATTAAATTATCTACTCTATAATTAAAATTTATATTTTTAAAATATGATATTTTCAATTATAAATTTTAAATTTAATTAAAATAAAATATATAAATTAATAATTAAAATACAATTACATTTAATATTTATATAAATGAATTATTTTTATTTTTATTTTATTTTATTTTATTATTTAATTTGTTATTATTATTATTATTAAAATTATAATTTAGATAGTAAAATTGCTTCTGTTTTGTCCAGCAGCGCCCTCTTATGTGCTTCTCGAAAAAGCACTTTTGAAGCTTAAAAGCTGCTTCTGCTTTTGAGAAAAAGCTAATACAAACATAAATAAATATTTTTTTAAAAAATAAAAGCCAAAAGCACTTTACATAAACCAATCCAAACGGGACCTTAATCTCCCACTTGCCATAATATTGTCTCGTGAGCATGGAAGACTATTGTCAATTTAAGTAATTCAATACGCATGTCTAATTATAATATAAAAGATAAATTTATTTAACCAAAATATTATTATTTATATTATAATATTATCTATAATTCATATATAAAATATTTTAAACTAAAATACTAAATAAATACATTTAAAATATTTTGAACAAAAAATTAAATACTTGATTAATTTTTAAGATAAATTTTTAGAAATAGTAAAAAAAAACCTCTTATGTGTTTGCTTGGGGTTTAGATTTTAGATTAGAGATTTGAATAGTAAAAAAATTTAAATTGAAATAGTTATATGATATAAATAAGTATTGATTTAATATTTTAAATGCACAATTAACTCTTCGTATAATATAAATAAAAATAAATATTTAATTTGATATTTTTTATTTTATTTTATTTTTTTATATAAATAATATAAATTTTCCAAAATCCATCAAACAAACACGTAGTAAAAGAGTAGCTTCAATCAACCTAACATTACTAATGTTACATAAATTAAAATATAGTAGTCCCGTAGGGGTTGAATTTGTTACCGTGAGGTCATGGGTTCAAATCCCCGACGCCTCAAGTCACCTGTCACACCCAGTGCGCGATTTCTAGTACCAAATTATGTTGTCTGTCATATTCACACCACATCTGAATAAGTCAAGGAATGACTGCATTGCAAGAAAGTGAGCCATCAATACAAGTTTATACAAAAACAGCACTTGCTATCATTTTTCTCAACTAAGTAATATGCTTACAATTCTAATTGTTTAACAGAAAAGAAAATAAGCTCTTAAATGTTTGACATACCTTCATTGCACGATTGATCGGATTCGAACCAAAAGAAACTTGCCGGTTTTGCAACAGCAGGAAACTATATTGTGTCTAACCATGAATCAAAATCATCAAGAAATTTAGACTTGGAATCAGGATGAGTGGCCGAGGATGATACATCATCTTGGCCAGCTTTTGCTCCAAATGATCGACGACTTCCTCCAGTTATTTTCACATCAACTGTTTCTTTGAGAAGGGAATCAATATTGTCGTCAAAATTGGTTGGCTTTGTCGGAGGTTCTTGTGAGAAAGAAGAAACTCCTGATGATAATGCACTCGGTGACTCGAATATTTTGGTCTCAGTAAATGAGTTCAGAAGCATGTCAAGTTCTGCTTCCGAACTCGCTGCCTGAAATGTAGAAGAATTCACAGCAATAGAATCAATTTGTTTCATAGAGTTCAATATTTCTTCGGAAGTTTGAACAGGAATAGCTTTGGATGTGGTCATGTCAGATGGCGGAGGCTCATGGTACAATGGGACTTCCTCGCCAGAATCAGTTGGAACTGATGTACTAGTTTGAGGATCTTGTTTATCTTCGCCAGAACCTGGTGCGTCATCGTCCAACTGCCACATTTTAAACATCAGTCACGTCAACTCGAGAACAGAAATTCAGACAGCATAGTATTAGCAGATAACAGACCCACTTGAAATTTGAGAACATCGCTACCGATGCTGGATGTACTAGCAGAGTTTGGCTCTTAATAAACACGAGTGGCCAAAGCTTTCATCATGTCACCAGTTAAAATTAGAAATTCATTCGTAAAATGCTCCAATTGGTTGAGGAACATTTGCTCACACTTTGGCCCTCTTTATTTGTTTATTTATTTATTATTTTTATGTTAGTATTATTAGTATTTTGACAAATCTCCCGCCACAGACAGTGTTGAATGAAGGCCTCGCCTAAAGTAATAGGAATGTGCATCATATTATATTTAACTAATTTCTCCCAACAGAAGGAAAAAACGAAACAGGAATATGACCATGTGATGTGGCTACAATAACAATAGAATAAAGTGTACGTGAATCCATTGTAAAGAATCAATAGGATGTTTTTGCACTCTTAGGTCAATAAATAGAATATGAATGGAATATAAATTTTTTACTAGGTCAACCACTAGGAGATTTGAGCCACATTATGCTATCTCAAATATTCACAATCAATTATTGTGTATACAGTTCTACCTGTTGATTATATACCATAGGACTTCTAAAATGTATTTTGAGAAAAGAGATTAATCAAATGTAAATAATTTGGGTCATGTTTAATGTTTTGTGTTGATCTAGTGGTTGTTCACCGATCTTCAGTTTCCTAGTTGAGTTGTTTCCAAAATTGTTGTACTCTAAAGCAATGTGATAATCAATCCAAAAACATAGATATTCATCTAATCTAATCTAATCCAATTCAAGTTTTTTCATAGTTAACATATACATGTAGAACATAAATAAGCAAGTAAGAGCAAATGAATGTAAAACTATTATACCAGCTCTAGAGGCAATAGATCTGCCTCTATAAACAACCGCTTCGATAGGTTTGCTTTGGAAAGTTGTTCCGCGAGAGCATTCAAATTAAGGGAAAGGAACGGTGCCTGACAATAAAAGTGAAATTAAATGTATGAAAGATTGAAACAAGGTAGGAAAGGAACCAACTGATAAGGAATTGATGGAAGATAAATTGTGTAAATATAATATTTTATTGTCTCTTATGATTGGCTTAATAGAAGTAAAATAAATGAAATGGATGTAATTCAATCACTGCTAGTGGTAAATAGAATGAAGGAAGGAATTGCATATATTTCTTATCCAACCTATTTGTTATTAATACTAAAATGTAAATTGAGCAAACATCAAATAAGGTGACTAAGTGTTAGGCATTTATTTGACCTTGAAGATGATCCATCTGTGTGCTCCCCTATTTATAGGCATGTAATGACATAAAAGATGTTGCAGGTAACTTGGTTTATTTGAATCATACATTGCTTTAAGATGTAGCAGGGATTTAGTAAATAGAACGGCAAATCGGTTAAGTTGTTAAATGGTTAACTTGCATTTATTGAACTTTTGCGATATTTTTCGTCACATAGATATGATGTGTGTGCATATAAGCACATTATTCCTCATGCATATAAATCTAGAACTTAATAGTGAGTTTTACATTACTAGGCTAATTCGGCGCCACATATATTATCTTCTGAGTTTAATGAAATTAAGTACGAACTCAAAAGGATTGATTACGGTTTTATCAACAGGTCCCGTAGTTAGGCACATGTAATACCAGTTGTTAGGGGACCAATAACTTAAGATTTCGATCTTACAACAAAGTTTATCACCTGTCAACTTAAATAAGTCTGCAATGAATTAACTTTCTCAAGGCTCTTCAGTTTTGTTTCCAATTAGATTGCTATCACTAGGCTAGAATGCTAAATTTATTTATTTATTTATTTTATAAGGAACAAAACTCTAGTTTCCAACATAGTATCACTTCATCAAGTTTAGCTTTTCCATATTAATGTTCAAAAGCACTTTTTGTAACAAATGTTCAGTCAGCATCTACTGCATATTTGTTTCATTATTTTACTTAGATTTGATATGATGTGATAAGTTTGATATACTAACTACACATAACAACTTTCCCATTCCTGGAATAGGTCATACATATTCTCTAAAAATATTTCTCATTATATACGAAAATACACTCTTTTCAGCCAATCTCTAATTTGGTATCAAAGCTGAAGGAAAGATTTTTTTTTTCAGCTGCTATATTCCTTTTGCCGGAAACCTAGCCACTGACCTCTCTTCCCATTATATTTCCTAAGTTCTTGTTTTAATCATATTTTCAAAAGCAGGGTCAGTATTCCTGATTGCAAGAAGCAATTCACGGTGACTGTTCACAATACTTCTTTACCAACAATATCTGATAAGTTGGATGGGGCAGAGTACTCTGTTTGATCTAATAATATGGAAATGGATACACTGTTGTCAGAAGGAAAAAAAATATATTACAGGAAGAATGGTCTCCCTGCAGAAGACGACCTAAGCTATGCGAATGGGAGGCTGAAGATGTGTGCACATTTTATGCAATTTGGAACAACATCATGACTGATAAGTTGATAGCACATTTTATGACTGTAGCATACCTCAACATTGGAGCTTGGTTTACTTTCAAACTCAAAACCATCATCTGCGATCCATGAAAATAAATTTTTCCCCTTGGCAGCAAGCATTGGACCAAAATCCTGAGTAAAGTCTAGATAACAAATATCAACACTTGTCATATAATCTGCCAAAATTCATTACCTGCTCATTTATAAAATGATACATTCATCAAGCACACATCTAAGTGCAGCCAAATATCATGAAAGAAATTCTCTCCTCAATTCATAAACAATGACTTTTTACTTCATTTTCCTTTCAATCAATCCATAAAAGAAAATTCCTTGGTATTCTCAAATTGCTATTATGTTTAACTAAAGATAATTGTAAGAAGGATGCATATTTAACAACTAAATAAAAAGTAAATGTGCCTGTTGGGTTAACAATCATAAGTCAAAAGGATAAGATTTTGTATCATTCTCCTGAAGTCAAAGGATTCAGTCATTTGGTATTAGATATGCCATAATTCCAATATTTCAGTTTCACATTATTATTCTTATCCATTATATTCTTGCCATTTGATAAAGGCATTTTCCATAAGTTTTTATACTTTGTCCATTTGATTGTCACTGGGAGCTGTTTCATGTTGGTAAAAAGTCGTGGATTGAGTTCTAATTTTTATCATCACTAGTCACTACATAAATATACTCTATAACATCGTTATATCTTGCATAATTCATAAAAAATCATTTCTTTACATTTACAAAACTATTTTCAGAAATTTCACCCTGAAACTTAAAATTACCTTGAATCTGCAAAAGCATATTTTGTAAATACAAAAGTATAAAGTATATTATTTTTCATACTTCATACAATTCTAATCCTTTAAAAATACTATTCCCGCACCTAGAAACTCAAGCATATGGTAGTGCTCTTAACATACACATGGATATACAAATCATTATGGTATGAATATAGTTAGATGCTATCACAAAGTAGTTGCCTCAATCCCACAAGCAGAACAGCTCATAGGGTAGTTGCAAAATATATATATAAACTACTTCATAGCTACATTGGTAAAGGATATATTCATGTACTATATGGATAATCTAAAAGCCATTAAGACTCTGAATACTGACTATGAGATGCAGAGAGTATACAGAAGAGCAGTCACTTGTATTAGCCAGATTTACCAGAGGAGTCCTAACAAAATTGATTAGCCAAGAATGATTAAAGCGTAGCTGTTTCAATAAACATGATGATTAAATCCTTATTAATAGTCACCTTAACATAAACCAGTGGCACTTATAGATTTCTTGTTGTTCACAACAAACTATAGCCCTCTTCCTTAAAAAACAAGCCAAGGAAACATATATACATACTTATATAGAGAGAGAGACACACACACACACAGAGACACGGACAGAGAGAGATAGAGAGAACTTACTATAAATATTGTCATCAGAATAAAGAGAATAATCTGAAGGATAATTTGCTTGAGCCTGACCCTTGGCTTCTGAAATTAAGTGAGCATAATCCGCCCCTTTACTTTTTGGTGCAACAGCATCAGCCGGTTGGCTTGGGCTTGCATTGGGTGTGTCTTCAGAACCCAAATCAAAATCATCATTGTAACGATCCCAATTTGAAGGAAGTGATCTAGCATTGTTAGAACTTTGGGGTTTCTGCTTAGGTTGCTGTCCAGTTGGTTTTTCATCACCTGAAATGGAAGAAGGTGCTTTTGATGCTTGATGTGGGTTATGCTTCTTGCTATGATGTAATGTATGAGCTCTCTTTGATTTTGCCAATGCTTTCATATCCATCTTTATTCTACTTAACAGCCTCTGCAGGATTTCACATAATATAAAGTTTAAGATAGGGAACTTTAACCAAGTGTGTGACTTCAAATACCAAATGAGTCCCACCCAAGACAATAACATTTGAAAATAGAAATTAAACAGATAAAGTGGATACCATTTTCTTCAGATGAATGCATTTTACAACTAATAAGCACATTAGCTCTCTCCAGCATATGTTTGCTCAATTGAATAATATTTTTTTTTTTCAAACAAAAATAAAATAAAAGCATAATTAGTGTTTCACATAAATTTTTGAAGTGTGCAATGGTGTTCCCCAGGAAATGGATAACTTAACTTAGTTGCACAGCGAAGTTAAACGCATCAATAACATAGATAAAAAAAAAAATCTTTGCTAGTTTTGCAACAGAGACCTCAATCTAATTAGAAATTGTGTTGCAGAAGCAGCATAAACAATTTTGTTTGGTTAAGTATTGAGATTTGGGCAGTTACCAGAGAAGCGGAGTGGAGAAGGAATCTAAAGCGCGCGCGATCCCCCACCTTCGAGTTTCTTTTGCAGCCGGAGTGGTGGTCTTCCGGTCACCGACGAAGTAACGCGTAAGTCACGGCCAAAGAAGACAAGGCCGACGAAGCAACAGAGGAAGTTCCCGGGGAGAGACGACGATGGAGGTGCAATTTTCTTGAAGAAGACGGCCGATACATCGACCTGTATTGATTAGGGATTTTGTATTTTTTTTTTTAAAAAAGAAAATGAAAAACATTTTTTTTTTTACTTTAAATATATTATAAATTTATTTATTTGTATGTAGAAATAAATTTTCATTTAGTAAAAAAAACACAATTATAAATTGTTGTTTGCATAATTAAAATTAAAATTTAATTTAATTAATACTGGAATTACATATATTTATTTATCGAATAATTACTTATTTAAATATTTTATTTAAATGTAGTAAAAGTTAAATATAGTCCATTTAATATTAGAAGTTACTCCCAGCAATAACTTAACTTAGTTGCACAGCGAAGTTAAACGCATCAATAACATAGATAAATATTTTACTTTAAATATATTATAAATCTTTTAATAGGAGTACTATTTGTTTGCATAATTCAAATTAACATTTATTTATTTATACTATTACTTATTTATTATATTAAATATCTCATTGATTTATTTTTTATATTTTATAAATATTTAGGATTTATCTTATTATAATTTAAAATTAATTTAAGTAATTATTAATTTAATATTTTATTAAAAATATTATTTTTATTTAAAATACTAAATGAACAGACCTTATTGCTTTAAATATTTATTTTCATATTTTATTTTCTCTTTATTCCATCCAATGTTATAAAAACATAATAATACAATTTATTTAATCAATTTACTAAAATAATCTATAATCATTGGCGCTTCTTGGTATTTACTTGTTTAATTTTGATTTAAATTTTTTTATGTAAAATATAAAAAAATTTATAAGTAATATAAAAAATTAAATATTACTTTTGCAAAAAAGAATAATATATATATTTAACATCGTATTAAATTGTGGGGAAACAAACCTTTATTTTATCTCTACATTTTATGTTATTATATTTAATATTAAAAATATTTTTATATTTATATAATTTTGTATACAAAAATCATTCTATTAGTATTATAAAATACTATTAAAAATATTTTTGCAATTGTTTCTTAATTTGTTCTAGAATAGAGGTATTTCGGAAACAAACCCTTGCCTTCATTACATTTTTGTCTTTTTTATAATTATTTTATCATAATTCATTAACTAAAAATCTCAATAAAGTTAAATAAATAAATAAATGTATAATCTACTAAATATCAATTACAAAATTATAATATAAAATTTAATTTATAAATAATAAAAATTAAATTTATAAAAAATAAGATAAAAAGACAAAAATGTAATTTTAAAACAAATTAAAATGAAAATATAAATAAAAATAAAAAATAAAATAGATAAAACATACATATAATTTATAGATTAATTTATAATTAAAAGTTAAAAAAAAGAAGCTAAAAATAGCACCCTCTTATATGAAAGGGTGAAATCTGAGCATATTTGCTTGTTCAGAAAAAAATATATATATATATCAAATCAAATAATTATTTTTTATTTTTTATATTATACTACGAAATTATTTTGCATTTAAAATATCAAATCAATATTTATTTATATCATATCAAACAATTATTCAAATTCAACTTTTTACTATTAAAAAATTCAAACTTAAAAACCAAACCTACCCTCCGTCCCATATATCTATTTTTCCATTTTAGTCTATCTCATAACAAAGTATCAATTTCCTTTTTAGTAACTGTACTATCTACCTAACATTACAAATATTCTTACAATTTACAATATACTACAGAAATGTCATTATTTTTATATCACACATAATAATAATAAAGTTATTTTAGTCATTTCTACTTTATTCATACTACATCCTAATATAATACTAATATTTTTAAAACTACGTGAAAAAACAAATGAATATCTAGTTATAGGACGAATGAAGTATTAAACTTTATTAAAACCACTTACTCCCTCCGTCCGACTCCTCATTTACATTTTGCGTCATTGTACTTAATATTAAAAATATTCTTATATTTGAATAATTTTTTACGCTAATACAAGTATTTTTGTAATTTTTTCTTAATTTGTACTACATTTTCATATAATAATTAATATTCAAATATCAATACCCAAAAAGTAAATAGGACCATAAAGCCAGACAAATATAGTATTATATTATAGACTTACCAATAGTTTTAGAAGTTTTAGTATATCTTACCAACCTTAATTAATTACAAAATAGTAAGATATATAAATGTTAAATATAAAGAGGAAGGCTACTTCATTTAGTATAAAAGGCATCAAACCCCCGATGCCTCAGGTTATCTGCCACACATGGTTTGTCTGGTGTGACTTTTTCATCAGGCTTAATTTGCAGGGTATTAGATTCGGCGGGGGGTTTACCTAATGCGTACTTTCGGGTAGCGACTGCGGGTTCCACATTATAAAAAAAAATAAAAAAAAAATAATTAATTAATTAATTTAAAAAAATAAAAATAGAGAAGGTAACTTCGAATCCTTTTTAACATGGTACCTGTACTGAGTATGACAGACACTTAAACATAAATTTATTGTGAAAACAAGAACAAATATTAATATTTAGAAATTGTATGTAGACTTAAACTATATTTCTTTTGTATACTTCCAAGTTAATAATTATATAATCATATATATATATATACATTGTTTAAAGATATAATTATTCTATAAAATATTATAAAAATAAATTTAAATTCTAATCGTAAATATTTAGATATTATTTATAACTTAGAATTAGATATCATATATTTTAATACTAATATACTCGTACATAACACGGTTATATGCTAGCATAATTATATATATATTGATGGAACATTAATCATTTTGAAGTTTTGGAAATCTATAGTAAAATTAGTGTATAATAGATTTATTCAGATGACAAGTTTACAAATTTATAAATAAATTACAAATTTATCGATGGCAACATTTAACATTGAAAGCAAATCAACATAAAAATAATACATTTTGATTTTTTTCGCTATAATATACATTTTTCTTCTTGTACCATTTCTTAAATAAAGTCATAATATAGACTTATGTACAATAATATATTCCCTCCGTTCCGCGATGGATGAACTCTTTTATTAGGGATACGATTTTTTTAGGCAATGTAAATTAGTAAATTATTAATAATAAGTTATGATATTAGTTTATTATTTTTTATACGAATAATATTATTGGTATTTTAAAAAATTTTAGAATTATATCTGAAAAAATATATGCAATATGAATATCATTAATAAAATTTTATATAATATCATTACTATAAATTGGATTTATAAAAAATGAGGAGTTTTAAAGATAGATAAAAAAAAATATGTTAATTGAGGAGAGAGATAGAAATAAAATGATTTTGAATGAGTCCTACGTGTAAAATGTTAGAAGATTAATTATTTATATTTGTTAAATATGTTTAAAATTGATAAATTTACTAAAAATAAAAATAGATAATCTTTTATGAAATATAAAAAATGAAAAATGAGTCATTTGCAGTGGGACAGAGTAAGTATAAAATGATTACTGTACACATAAGACAATGCTTAAATTCTTGACATTCATCACATGTTTACATTTGCACTTCTATACATAAAAACATACACATTGTTAGTGTGTTTTATTTGTATTTTTTATTTAAACAGCAGTGGAATATATATAATATTTTATAAGAAAATCATAAAATTTGCATAATAATAAAATTGAAAAAAAAAAAAAAAATCTAAATAGGAACAAATTTTATACTCCCTCCGTCCCACATAATTTGTCCTTATTTTTTATTTTCGTCCATCTCACGTAACTTGTCCTTTCTATTTTTGAAAATATAATTTTTTACTTTAATCGTATTTTAAATTTTAAATTTTAAATTTTATAATTTTCTTAATTTTAATTAAACTATTTACTTATCTTAATCTATAATTATTTTTACTAAATAATAATTATTTTTACTAATACACTTCTTAATTACTTAATAATTATATTTTACTTAAATTCCAGTGTCTACAGTAATACACCCATATTAGATGAGACGGAGGGAGTATCTATGTTGGTATAAATAGAAAATTTATTTGCCCGATACACATTGCTATGATGATTATTTATCGTTAAATGAAATTATATCTAGTCCTCTACTTACTAAGGATGTGTGTGGGCATGGGATCCTCGGCCCCTCTTTATCCAGCCTCATCCACGTCTCGCGTACAAACTGATATATATTATATACTCTTCCGTCATTTAATAATATATCTATTTTTTTTATTTTAGTCTGTCTCATAATAAAGTATTCATCTAACATTTCAAATACATTTCAAATTTAAGATATATTACACAAATATTATTACATTTATATCATACAATACTAATAATGGTAGTTTGGTCTTTTTACCTTTAATTCTACTACATTCCAATATAATACTAATATTTCTAAAACTCCGTGCAAAAAGCAAATGGATCTATAAATATGGGACAGAGGGAGCATTACATTGTTGAGATATTTTAGATATTCGTTTTTAGATTTAGTAGATTTATATATAGATTTGATCTTATATATAGATTAGATTACTTATATTTGAGTCTATTGAATCTATTTCATATTACCTATATATAAACCCTTTATTTTTATAATCAATAATACAATTTTTCTTTTTATTATCCCTCAAATTCTAACATACATTATATACGCGTTGTGTATATAGACATAGTATGTATTAGAGGGGACGTGACGGGGTTGGGCAGGATGAGGCCGAGGATCCCATGCCGTGTGTGTGCATTCTATATATATATATATATATATATATATTACTTGATCTAAATTAGCATGCATCAGCAATTAGAATTTGCTTGATATATATAGGAATAAGGGTCTATTTTTTTTTTTTTTTCCTAAAATTTTGGTTTCTACTATTTTAACTCTGTATTTTATGAAAAAATATTTTTTCTCTTATAAAATATTTCATCGCATATTATTTTAATACCAAATTTATAAAAAAAACACACCCTATGTGATCAATTTCAATCTAAGAATTATTTGAAATATATATTGATTTTGTTGCAACTCAAAGTATATATATATATATATTTTTATTATTTTTGTCCATTTCGTATTTCTTTTTTATTATAATAAAAATAATTCTACATTAATACTAAAATATTTTTAATTTTTACTTAAATTATAAATATATCATCACCCGTACAATTAGCTTTATATATGCGCAAGGCGAGCAGTAGCTCTACCAATATTGAGCTTAGTTACATTCATCAGCTAATGGGTCGATTGACATTTATTTGTTGAATGAAAGAATGAAGGGTGTGTTTGTTTGGAGTATTGGATTTAAATTCAACTATTCATCTAATTTTTTTTTTTTAAAATATCAAATTAAACATCTATTTTTTATTTTTTATATTATACTAAAAAATCAATTTTACATTCAAAACATCACCACATTAAAGCCTGTTTATATCACATCATACAACTATTCAAATTTAAAATTTTTAATATTCAAATTCCAACTCAAAATCCAAACCCCAAACAAACACACTCGAAAGGGTTTCAATCCCTAAAACCTAATCAGTGTGTGAATTGAATTGAATTCTATTGTACTGTAATGAAGAAATATATATATATATATATACATTGGTTGGATTAATTTATCAAAACCCTCTTGGAAATCCCAATTTTTTATTTTATTTTATTATTATTTTTTTATGTCTGACAAATTACATCGGACTCCTCAAACATACTAGATTGTTTCCTTAATATTACCCCACATTTACCAAGAACCTGTTTCATGTGATAATTAATTAAAATAAAGCAAATCTCAAATCTCACGACCAAATATCCACAGTGCCTTTGATGTGTGCGTAGGGTACTCTCCCTAAGAAAAAAAATACATCTATTTTTCATAATAAAATATTTATTTTTTTATTTTAGTCTGTCTCGTAATAAAATATTTTAACATTATAAATACTTTTACAATTTACAATATATTATACAAATGCAATACCTTTATATCATACATACTAATAAGGTTATTTTAATCATTTCTACTGTATTCAAATATAATACTAATATTTTTAAAATTATATGCAAAAAAGTAAATAAATATTTAATTATGAAATAGAACAAATATAAAATTTCTAGCAAGATTTGAAATAGTGTAACGAAGAACTCAAACTCAAAAAATGATTCTAATTTGTAAATTAGAAAGATGAGAAATGTGAGTGTGAGTAGAGAAAAAATGAGAAAAAGGTAATTAGGGTATTAATTAGTGGGTAGGGCAGGGTAGGGGCTGGGTAGGGTAGGGTAGGGTAACAGAGAGAGAGTGGAAAAGGAAGACCTGAACAATGAATGGATTTAAGGTTGCACGAGAAAGGCAAAGCTAAGAGTGGTTCCAAAAATGGAAAAGAGGCAGCAAAAGCAAGCCCAAAATCGAAACCCTAAGCCCCTCATCTTAACCAGCTGTCTCTCAAACGTCAACTCCATCCATCATCTCATCTCCTCTCCCCCATCCCCCCCACCCCCACGCCCACCCCCCCAAACCCCCCGCCTACCCCCCTCTATCTGCAATATAATTTTACTTACCTTATAACACGCAACAAAATTAAATTAGTTCATCAAAATTAAACCCCCCATAATATACGGGAATAGTTACGGTGTCAGCACGCGGTAATATATATTTCCTCCGTCTCATATCTATATATTTATTTATTTTTTGCATGAGATTTTAAAAATATTAGTATTATATTAAAATAAAGTAGAAATAAAGATAAAAAGACTAAATTAACACATTAGTATTGTATGATATAAAGTAATGACATTTGTGTAATATATTATAAATTAAAAGGATATTTGGAATGTTAGGTAGATAGTACAATTACTAAAAAAGAAAATTGATAGTTTATTATGAGACGGACCAAAATAAAAAAATGAATAAATTGTTAAAGGACGAAAGAAGTATATAAATAGCGTATAATAGTATTATACACAGTACATTTATTTGCAATATAATTTTACTTATCTTATAACACCCAACAAATTAATTAATTTATCAAAATTAAAACCCCCCTATAATATACGGGGATGGATAGTTACGGTGTCAGCACGCGTTATATATATAAACATCATATATTAGTATTACATACAGCACGTGTTGTGTATAATAACGGGATGTGCTGTTTTTTAATAATAACAAATGTGTTGTATACAAGTATGTCATGTGTTAAAATTAACTGTTGTGTATGTTGTATGAGACTATAACATGTGTTGTTAGTTCGTGTGTTGTATTTGTATTATATTAATATATATTCCCTCCGTCCGTTTTTAAGGATCACATTTATCTTTCTATTAGTATTATAAGATACTAATGAAACTATTTTTGCATTTTTTTTTTAATTTGTACTATGTTTTGATATAATAATTAATATTAAAAAATCAACACACTAAAAATAAATATGATCCTTAAAGTCGGACGGAGATAGTAAAATATTTTGTTTGTAGTAATATTTTGTATTGTTGACACTATAACATGTATTTTTTATTCATGTGTTGTATTTATATTATATTAATATATAGTGTGTTATTTGTAATAATATAATGTGCTTAAATTCAACGCTGGAGTCGCCGCCATAATATATATATATATATATACATATATCTCTCTCTCACTCTAAATCTACAGGCTCTGTAGTAGTATTAACTAAAGGGATTTTAGTAGATTTTTGGAGATTGAGATTGAGATTGTGCTTAACAGTGTTGTACTATAATGATCTCTCTCTCTCTCTCTCTCTAAAACTCACTTTTGCAGCTGGTGGTGGTTGAAGTTTGAGCAGATCTTTTGGCCTGAAATCTCGGGTTCATTGACGAACCCTAATTCCTCCACCACCTCTATAAATAACAACTCCTGTGGTAACCCTAAATCATCTCTCTCTCTCCCAACCCCCTGAGCTTCTTCTTCTAACCTTTTGATTTTTCCCTATTATATACATATATATATATATGTATGTATAATATCACTGGTCATCTCTCTCAAATTAGGGTTTCCAAATTTTCCATAGCCATTTATCTATTAAGCAGCAGGAGATCTGAAGATTTGCAGTCAGTTTTTGCAGATGGAGCATCATCAAGATTCACATGGGAAAAGCCCTAAATCTGAAAGAGCTTTCATGAATCTAAAAAACACCCAAAAACACATGAGAATCTTGATGATGCTGCAGCGGCAAGGATTGGCTTTTCTTATTACTACCTCGTATTTAACAAACATATATATATATACATATATATGCTCAATTTCTTTCCAGCAACATAAACTGTTTTTAGGGTTTTCTATTGTACCACCACACATGCTTACTTTATTTATTTTTCACTAAATTATTTTTCTTCTTTTGAAAAGTGACAAGTGTGTGATCTAACGTGCGTTTATTCCCCTTTTCTGAGGATATTAAGGTTGCCTAAATTCTTTCATGTCCTTGCCAGATCACTGTCTTGAAATCTGCTACATACATAAATATATATACATATATATACGTATATATTTTTACAAATACACACACTCTAAGTATCAAATGTGTATTTTGAGGAACATAAGTTTCTTCTTCCTTAAATTCCGATGAAATTACGCTGTAAAGCTCTCGTAGGAGGCTCAGGTAAGTATGTATCTCTGCAATGACCTGTACTTCAAATCAGCAGCGTACGGACAGACTCTTTTATGTAATAGTACTATATATTAACACGATGGGTCTTTCAGGTGTGTATGTCTCTGTCTGTCTGAAAGTTTGTGCTCCATTTTATTTTAATTTAATTTAATTTAATATGGTAATGGTCTTAAGTTTTTATTTTTGTTTCGTTTTGGTTTTTTGAAGTTTGTTTCATGTCCAGATCTGACATTCTGAAAATTTTCCAGGGCTTATTTATGATGATGGATCTCTGGAGGTGTTGCTAATTATTAATAAATAAATAAATAAATTTGGGATAATATATAGGTAGAACTTTGTCATAAACTTCAATGCTGTTCGATCACTTTTTAATTTAATTACTAACCTTTTTTTTTATTTATTTTTTTATGATTGTATATGTATGTACTAGGTTGTCGGGATGTGTGTGATGTGAATAATTTCAACCGTTGGATGATATTGTACTTGTGTTGTAACCAAGGATGAAGAAGATAGGGTTCGTGAAGACAAGCTAATTTTCGACAATCTTAATAATTAAAAATATAAATATATATATATATATATATATTGTGAGTGTGCGTGTGTGTATACAATTTGGCTGAATCTCATTTGTTCTTGGAAAGTAGTTTTGAGTTAGTATATATAATACAAACGAGAGAAAGCATGCAATATATAAAACAAAATTGCGGGCACAAAGAAATAAAAAAATAAAAAAAATTGCAGGCACGAACATAACTTGCCAAGTAAAAGCAACGGATCGATGTATACATATATATAATGAAAATAGACAATATATATATATTTTTTTACTTAGTTTTAATATGTTATATTATATAATACATAATGTTTATATATTTTTTTGGATCGTATGAGCATCCTTAGCTGTTACACGAAAGTGCTATCGAACTATCTTGACTTAATCAATAAAAGATTCCTCCGATTTTAACGGTGGGATGGGTGGGGAGGGGTGGGGTGGACGGTTAGAAGAAGGGAGATAGCACGTGAATAATGGAGCAAATCAATCACACAACCTATATATGATTATTAATGTATGCATGTAGGGTATGTATATAATATATATATATATATATGTGTGTTAGAATTGATTTAAATGTATATATGACAAGTATATATATATATATATATGTGTGTGTGTTAGAATTGGTTTGAAATATATGTTTGAATATTAAATTGAAATTTTCTATTTTAATTATAAAAATATATAAATATTTATAATTATATACAAATCGTCTAAGATAAAAATATATACATATTTATGATTATATACCAATTTTTTAAATAAGACAATTATTGTATATATATAATATATATTTTCCAAATACATCTTAACATCCCTTTTCAAACTCAAGATATGATCGAATAAATTTGAATTTGCCAGAAGTGATCGAAAAAAATGTAGTAGAGATCTTCCACGAACAAATTTAAATTTCCCAAGATTTACTAAAAATGGTGTAGTTGTCACTGGATCAGAAGCAGAACTTTCAATACCGTTAGAATTGGAAACATAATTCATTTGTTCACAATAGAAGTAGAATTGAAAACAAGACTCGCTACTCTTAATAGAGCTAAAGTCGGAAACAGAAATCGCTCGCTCACAACAGAGTTAAGAGTTCGAAACATGACTCTCTCACTCTCAATAGAGTTAAAATTGAAATCAAGACTTTCATGATCGTAATAGAAGCAAATACATCAATAAAATATAAAAATATATACGAGATATAACGGATAAAAATATATACGAGATATAACGGGTCATAATTGAAATCAAGACTTTCATGATCGTAATAGAAGCAAATACATCAATAAAATATAAAAATATATACGAGATATAACGGATAAAAATATATACGAGATATAACGGGTCATAATTGAAATCAAGACTTTCATGATCGTAATAGAAGCAAATACATCAATAAAATATAAAAATATATACGAGATATAACGGATAAAAATATATACGAGATATAACGGGTCATAATTGAAATCAAGACTTTCATGATCGTAATAGAAGCAAATACATCAATAAAATATAAAAATATATACGAGATATAACGGATAAAAATATATACGAGATATAACGGGTCATAATTGAAATCAAGACTTTCATGATCGTAATAGAAGCAAATACATCAATAAAATATAAAAATATATACGAGATATAACGGATAAAAATATATACGAGATATAACGGGTCATAATTGAAATCAAGACTTTCATGATCGTAATAGAAGCAAATACATCAATAAAATATAAAAATATATACGAGATATAACGGGTCATAGATGTACCTGGAGATAATTTGGCTCTCATATCATATTAAAATATTAAACTGAAATTCTCTATTTCAATAGTAAGAATATATACATATTTATAATGATATACAAATCAATCCTACAAATCTCTAAAACTATCGTAAATATAATATATATTTTCCAAATATATCTTAGCAAAATATAAGATGATTTTAATATTTTTATTCTTACAAATAAAAAATAAATAAATACTTTTCAAATGGTAGGAATATTTTAGGATTTATATATTTAAAAGACATACTTTTAAGTATATAGAATATAATGATAAAAATAGTATTCTCCGTCCCAATTAGTGGAATTGTGTAAATTTTTTTGATATTTCTGTCTTTGATTCTACGTATAAAGTAATTATATGTGTAATAGTGTTTTTGTAATTTAAATAAAAATTAAAAGGTATTTTGATATTAATATATAATTATTTTTAAAAAATAAAAAATAAATATTTTAAAGTGGGAAATATGAAAAATAGTAATAAAAATATTTTGATTTTGGACGAAATGAGTATTTTGAATAGAGATAGAGATAATATATCATATGACAATGGCTTTTGATACTATCATATTCATTTAGGATGTGTTTGGTCTGATTGAGGGTGTGTTTGATTGGTGAGTTTTTAAGTTTTTTTTATTTATTATTATTTATTTATTTTCTCTCTAAAAAAATTGAACTAAATTTTTATCTTTTATATCATACTAGTTAGATTATTAAACTTTTAGAAATTATGTATTTTTATATAATTAAATATAATGTTTATAAATATTACTATTTTATCTTTATATATTTGAATTACTGTCATCTTATTTTTCAATTAACAAATACCATGTATTGTTATTCTAATGAAAGTTAATAATGTATTTGGATTTTCTTTTGTAAAAACGAAAACCGTTATTCAAAAATCGTAATATAATCTTAATTTTAATAAAATATTTAAATGATGCACTATCAAGAAGAAACAAAAATAAACTTCAAGTACCTTATGCTAATATATATAAATATTTTTTTTAAAAAAAATAAATAAATATTTTCTTTTGAATTGTGAATTTGACAACCGATGTCAATTTTTAGCTTTATTATATGGTGTTTGATATCATTTGAAGGATTTTGGTGACCAAGGTCATCATCCTAGAAATGCAAGTGAGCTAGAAGTATAATTGAGAGAATATTAGGTATCGTTCTATTTCAAACACAAGCAAAGCTAATGTCAACGCTGGATTATAAAATTTTATTTTATTTTTTAAAAGAATGTTGCTTTAATGAATTTTCGGTCGAATATAAAGAATATCAAGATTTCACATATCTCGACATGAAAGATAAAAATTTTGAATTTCTTTTTCAAAATAAAATACAGCAAAGAACAAAAGCTAATGCATGAACAATGAGTATTGCTACTGCAATGTGAGAAATGATGTTTTTGGGGTATTTATGTTAAATAAATTGAATTATTTTCTATATGAATTTATATAAATCAATGAGAAAAAATTATTGTACAATTATATCAATTCTATAAAGTTCATATAAATCAATAAATAATTTAATCAAATTTATAAAAATTCATCTAAATCAATAAACAAAATCAGTCAAACGTCAAACTCTGCATGGAATTTATAAATTTTCCAAATCTATACAAATACACAAATGTTTTAAAGTTTAAGAAAATTCTAATTGAATACACCTTCTTAATTTAGTATTAATTGATTTCAAACTATTCATCAATTTTCAAAATTTTTGATAGAATCTCTCTTTCTATATATTTCAATATTATTATTGGTTCTCATATTTTGTTTGATTGTAATTTAAAATTGATATGAAATGTGATTTTGATTCAAGTTTCTATATAAATAGTATTTTGATTTTTTGTAAAAAAGAAATAATACCCTCTCCATCCTGGTGTAAGATATATATTTACTTTAATTTTGGCGCATAATTTAAAAAATAATAATATTTTGATTATATTGAGTAGTTAAAAGTAATAGAAAGACTATTTTAAACGTTACTTTTTAATTTAAAATAAAAATGTTATGGTAAAATAAAAATATTTGTAAAAAATGAGATTCACAGTTATTAAAAAATAAAATCTATATGTTAATGTAGGACGAATGAAAATAAAAAAATGTATCTGTTATTAATGCAAGACAGAGGAAGTATATTTTTAACAAAAATTATGGTATAATATATAGTATTGATTTTATTTTAAAGTTACAAAATAACAAACCTTTAATTGTGAGTGGTCAACCTAGGACAGGGGGTTATGCAGCTATAAATTTTTAGGCTCACTACATGCAGCCTATATAGGTAGTAAATTGTTTGGGAATTTTATTGCATAAGTTTATCTTTTGATAAAATCATTAAAAATAATTGTATAAAGACTCATCTTACGTAACAGAAGATATTGAAAATATTGAATAAATTAAATATTCTTTATTTTATGTATAAAATGTATAATCAAAAGTGAATCGAGAAAGTCCCCTAAGGAATGACCTAATGGTGTAGGTCATGGGTTTACCTAGTGCGCATTTTCGGATAGTGGCTGCGAGTTCCCACGTCATAAACTCTCTTAATTAATAGAAGACTCATATTTAAAATTATTATTAAATTTTAAAATTAAATTTTAACATTTAGTTTTTACATATATATATATATAATTATCCTATTTAATTTTAAACTCTAATGATATTTTTTTTTCTATCCGTTTCTTTTTAACCACGTTTCACCCTATCTTTCCAAATTTAATCGTCGTTTATATTTTTTTTACCTCATACTGCGCATTGCGCCCACCAACTCAGACCAAACATGCCTGTCCTTCTCTCTTATCTCTTTCACCTCCTTCGGTCCTTCTCGTTTTTCGAACTTCCGGACAGATGTCTTTCATTTTTTTTTAAAAAATTGATATTGTCCAAACGGTCATATTCAACCTCTAGTCTCGTTGTGATATCATTTTGAAAATATATTTTAATCATGTATTTATATGACCTATAATTTATTTTCGCTCAAGGCTCCAAAAAAAATTCGAGACGGCCCTGATTATTAGTTTAAATACAAAAATATAAATAATAGTATCAATATTAATTTTATATTAAACTCATAACTCTTCGATCATTTCTCACATTACTAAATCACCTTTTAATATCTTTCAAAATGGCTCTTGCCTGGGCCCAGAAGTACTCTTAGGGTGTGTTTGTTTGGGTATTTGGATTTTGAGTTGGAATTTGAATAATAAAAATTTAGAATTCGAATAGTTGTATGATGTGATATAAATAGGCGTTGATGTGATGTTTTGAATGTAAAATTGATTTTTAGTATTCCGTGTCCCATAACTAAGTATCCATTTACTTTTTGCTTGTTGATCTTTGGATATTAATTATTATATCAAAACGTATTACAAATCAAGGAAAAATTGCAAAAATATTATTAGTGTCTTATAATACTAATATAATGACATTTATATAAAAAATTATACAAATATAAAGATATTTTTAACGTTAAAGTACAATGACGCAAAAAGTAAATGGATACCTTATTATGAGACGGAGAGAGTATAATATAAAAAATTAAAAATAGACATTTGATTTGATATTTTTTGAAAAAATAAAATAAAATGAACAATAGAAGTCCACTAAAATCCTTCAAACAAACACACCTTAGTGTCACAAATGAAACTACTTTATGTACGTAACAATAAATTATACCATAATAGATATACCACAACATAATTTCACTAAAGGAATTCTCAACATTGAAACAACAAGGGAAAACATATATGTATATATAACGGTGTCAAAAGTAAACCCAACCCGAAAAATCGAACCCATTCGACCTGAAATTTTTCAAGTTCGGGTTTGGGTATTTCGGGTTTGAAAAAAATCAGGTCGACCCGAACCTGAAACGAAAAAAATTCGTGTTGTTTTCGGGTTGACCTGATAACCTGAAATATCAAGATAAGGTTAAGTTTTGGGTTTCGTATTTCGGGTTGACCTGAAATTTTTATTATTATTATTTTAATTTATAATATTTATATTATTTTAAATATAAAATAATATAAAAATAAAAATAAAAATAAAAATGATATTTTTAGGTCAATTTAATTTTTTTTTAAATTTTCGGGTCTGTTTCGTGTCGGGTTTGTTTGGATTTCGGGTGACCTGAAACTAATTCAGGTCAACCTGAATCCGACCCGAAAGAATTCGTGTCGTGTTCGGGTCTAGGGTTTCAGGTTAGATTTCGGGTTCGGGTTGGGTTCGGGTCGACAGTTTTTTTGTTATCTTCATGGTTCAATCCGACACGAACACGACCCAAAAACACGAATTGACACCCCTATGTATATATATCTACATTAAATATGGCAATATCTTGCAACCACCAAACACTCCGAATATGAACATTACAAATTGCATCAATATATAATGCATAATGTGCAAGATTTGATAATAGTTGTTAGCAAATCATCTGAGAAATTGTCTATTACGACGATAAATAATGTTTTTTTTTTTTTTTTAATGACGTGGGAACCCGCAGCCGCTACCCAAAGTGCGCACTGGGTAAACCCCTGACCGAACCTAATACCCTGCAAATCAGGTCCGATGGGAAAGACACACTAGGCGAACAACTACAATTACATTGAAAAAATAACTATATTAAGATCGATCGGGTATATTCTCCTAACGGATTTAAAGGTTAATCTAAATTGATCGAGACATGTCTTAATATGACGATGGAAGCAAATGAAATACAAGGTATAGAAGAATTTTTAATAGCCATTGAGAAAATGAATTGATGCATAATAACGTGTTGTGGGTGGCTTATCAATAGATGATTTTGTGAAGCCGGCTTTTTTAAAATACTTTTGTCTTTTATGTTGGGACTGGGTATTGCGCTTTGGGCTGAGCTCGCACGGATTTGTTTTTCGATATGTTCCAAAATGAGGGAGTTTATTGGGACTTATAATGTGTGTAATTTTCTTTTTTCACCACTTCAATGTGGGACTTGGGTTTGCACCCCAACAATCCTTCCCTCAAATCAAGGACCAACCAATGGACCTCTGCCCACCTTGTACCGCCTATCACAAAGACCAATCCGACACCGCCAAGAGACTTTTCGACACAAGGCTCATCTGCAGGTCACGAGGGCGAGCCCACTACCACTACCAATGTCCAATGCCACCCAGTCCACTTCACCATCTAACCGGACTGGGTCAACTCAACAGATATTGCCCGCTTTGGGCTGAGCCCACACGAATTTGTTTTTTGATATCTTCCAAATGCCTCATACTAGTGGAGTTTACTTGAGATTAAGGTGTGTAATTTTCTTCACCACTTCCAATGTGGAATTTGGGTTTGCACCCCAACATTTTACACGGTAAACTTACAGTTACGGGTAATCATAATTATATATGCTTAATATTATAAATGAGTTTGTTTTTGTTTTCTTTTTTAAATATTAAAATTGTTGTAGCATTAGAGCATGTTTTAATTATAACTAAACAACCTTTCCAAAAAAGAACAACTTACAATTTTGGGGGACGATCTCATTGATTTGAATACAGTATGTTTCTTTGAGTTTGATTTAAAAAAATTTAGTTTGTGTTTTGTATTTAAATAATATTTGATTTGATATTTTATTAGAAAAATATATATACAATTTTTTTTAAAAAAAAAATGTATAATCCAAATAATAAATTTGAAAATTTTAAGATAAAGAAACACACCCAAAGATTTTGGTCTCATGCACCAATTGAAGAATAATGAAGTATTATCTCCTCTTAGGATCCTTTTGGGCCTTCCTTCATTTACCTCTATTGGATCAAACCTTCTTCTTTTATCTTATTTGAACCGGACAATCGCACTCTTTGTATTTTGTATTGATGTGATATTTTAAATATAAAATTAATTTAAGTATAATATAAAAAATAAAAATAAAAAAAAAATATTTAATTTAATCTTTTTTAAAGAGAAAAATTTGATAAATTGTATAGCTTTGCCAAAATCTTGTAAGAACACTTAAAAATAATTTGCCATAGTGTTAAAAGCCCCAAAAGTGTTGTCTGAACATAGCCAAAATCTCGGGATGGGATAGGGTGGTGAACACGTTGAATCACTAAATTTTAATTAGCCTAATTTATATGATTAATTAAAATAATCAATATAATTATATATTATTAATTTTTGGTTATATGCCGAATTTAAAAATTGGCACCATTTCCCTTACCAAAATCTCCAGCCTAAACAATGGTACATTACCGAGTTTGGTAGATCAGCAACAAAGTGGATAAGAAAGAAGAATTATCACAATAAATATACAAAGTTAAGTGCTCACAATCAAACCAATCATCAGAAAAAAATAAAAATAAAAATTAAAAATAAAAAAAAGGTCCAACCAATTGATATACATAAGAGGATTTATTCATTCCCAACAATCATTTACAAGAGGGAAATTCAAAGCATAAATTGTATCCAAAGGAGAAGAGAAAGACACCAAATTAGTGACAGACAGTCAGGGCAGCAAAGCAAAGCAAAGAATTGCTACAATAATACAAATCAAACTTAAATACACATTCAGCATAATATATGTATATCACTATGCCTTCCTTATACATAATAAGTATTATATCACAATCACCATTTCCTCCGCACCTTCACGCGCCGACGACCGCGGCCGCCTCGCCCGCTGCCTCTCCTGTTTTCTGAGGCTCGACAGATTGATTCTTCCCGTTTTGTTGCTGTTGCTGTTGTTTCGACTGATGCTGCGACCAATACGAGTGCGCAAATAGGACTCTGTTTAGGAGTTCCTGCGGCACCGGCTCGCCCCTTCTTTGCTGAGGAGATATGCTCGCCGTGTGGACTAGCGTCTTCCATTTATCCTGCATAAACAAGAAAAGCCCGGCTCGTTTATTTACATCTATCTACACGAAAAAATCATATGCTCCAAGGCACATCGAATGTAGCATAAACTTGCCAGCTGTTGGAATGATAAACTTGTCCATAGCAAAATCTACCTGTACTTTAAAAACTGCGTAGCAAAACGTTGCATGAGACTCCACCGCCATGAAACCTCCCTTTTGTGATGAGAAGATTTCTTATCTATATTTTTTGTATGGCGGAGGATTTCATACAATATTTTTTAAAGTATAAGGGGGCGCCATGCAAATTTTAACGTAAAGCGGGAATTTATGCAAAGTTTCAAAACAATAAAGAGGTTTTATGCAATGTTTTTTAAAATATAACAAGGCGCTATACAATTTTTAACGTAACACAGAGTTCCAAACTACAAAGGGATTTCATGCAATGTTTTTTTAAAGTATAAAGAGGCGCCATGCAATTTGTAACGTAAAGTGAAGATTTAGACAGAGTTTCAAAACCACAAAGGGGTTATGTTTTTTAAAGTATAAGGGGACGCCATGCAATTTTTAAAATAAAAAGAGATTTACGTTGAGTTTCGAAGTTATGGGCAATTTTGCCCTGTTGGAATTGGAGCGGAGGAATTATACCTTTAAGTCGACGTAGGTTCTGTGATCCGCATTCTCAAAAGCGCCGATTTTAACATCTCGCCATCTGCTCAAAGGAGAAAATGTAAATTAGCGTATTCAAATGTCGTGGTCGGGCGAATTTTCAGTTGGGGTATGTTGTTTGTTACCTTCCAGTTCCGAGTTTCTCAACTGCTTCCACAAGAGCCTCCACTTCCGCAACCGAGAATGGTCTCCGTGTTCTACGCTGCGAAACTTCGCTCCTTTTGGGTTTTGAGTTTAGTGGAACGACCGCGAGAGCATCTGCACTAAGCAGAGACACGGGAACAATTGCCTTGGATTCGGAACCATATGCGTCGATGAATTCGTTCTCGGGAGTCTCCGGGGAGTACATGAATCCATTGTTTTCCGCAACATTGTTGATCTCGGCGGTAGGGCAGGGGTCGACGGGTGCGTTCGAGATCCCCGAATCGTTCATCAAAGTGGCAGGGGACCTGAAGAATGCACAACAACAGCGTCGACAATATTAATTACAATGTTTCTTGGCCTAATGATTGTTATACGACTAAAATAAATATGGATCGTACGTTGGGAACTCTTGATCTGCGGCACGTGGAGACGACGGTGAGTGTTTTTTAGGGGTTGTCGATTGGGCGAAATGTGTAAAACTTGGCTCTAGTGTAAAACCAAGAGTGTCGAGATTGCTGCTCTGAGAAATCCCGGCCTGTTTTAACGTTCTATTATCGTCTCGAACCTTTTTCCCTTGAAGAACGACGCCGATTCTAATTCCACTTCCGAGAATAGCAGAAACAGCCTCCATCACAGTTCTCTGAAACCAAACAGCAAAAAAATTCAACGACGATATTTTTTTGATATATTAAAGAATAGCTCCTAGCTTTCAAATCATACATTTGACGAGCGAACAATTACAAACCTTCAGAGAGCCAACACTTGCATTCTCAGGGACCTCAACGTAAAGTTCCGGCACCTTGAAGGACTTGATGCTAAATTTCACTGACAACCAGAGATAAATAAGATCAAACAACTGTAAAACCATCTCCTTATGGAAAAAGGAGAAAAATAAAAGGAAAATTTTCATTCGGCAACGAAAATTCAGGTACCATGATTAGTACTGGCTTTTTGCTGACCTTTAGCCGTCGCTGACACATTACCTGCAGTTAGAACAAAATAAAAAAGGAACATTTAGAAACAAGGCTAACGACAAAACCTGAAATTTTACAACCTTAACAGCAGACCTCTTTCGAAGTTTTGAGACGGGTTACTTTTGTCTGTCCCCAGACCCTTTTCGGGCAACTTCGAGATGCTATCAGAGCTGGTTTCTTGATCGTAACCAACTGCAAAGCTGTGGTCGGTCAGCTTCCGTTTCTTGATGGGCGCCGGTTGAAATCTCTCTCGCATATAAATTCTCTTCCTATATCGGTAAAAAGACTTCATTTTCTCACCTGAAAACAAACGTCAAGAAAGGATAATAAGCGGGCGTCATGTGTAATAACCAAAAAACCAAATACCAGACAATCTTGTAACCGTACAACCACAACTCACGAGTGTTATAAAGTTCCCAGCCCTTCAGCTTTGGCGCAACTTTCCTGTATTTCGACGTCAGCATATTCCTTATCCTACGATGGCCGACGCGTGGCTGAGGCCTAAATGGCCAAATCTTGGCGCTCATTCTGTTGAGCCCTAAATATTTTTCGTCATCATCTCTAACTCCTATTTTTACATTATTCCAGCGCTTTCCGATTAAAGCAGCATCAGGAATCGGATCCCTGTACAAGGGCAACTGTACACTACAATCTGAGTTAATTAGAGTATTAGTATTCACAAATTCGTCAATAGCGTCCTTTACAAGCGGCTTGTTAGCGTCATCCGTCGGTTCTTTCTCATCCTCCAATCGCAGTTCTTGTCCGCTCTCTACTTTAGAGTCGAAGCTGTCGCCAATGCAGTTGGAATATCCTATTTTACATCCATTCCCCTTCTTAACCTCGTCGATTTCTACTTTTACATCAGAGCTCGAATGTACAGAAGTCTGATCCACGACTGAATCATTTTCAGTTTGCGGAAACCCCTTGAAGCTCGACAGGAGATTAAGCTCTTGAATGGAAGCTTCTGGAACAAATGAACTCTCGGCACAACTTCCTCGGTCAACAAACGTTTTCTTCTCATTTCCATCTAAGCCAATCGCCTGCGGCGCTTTCCCTTCAGCTACATTACTAGATGCCGACCCTTCACTCTCCTGTAATAACTTATCGGCTACTGCAGCAAGTAATTCGAAAGCACAGAGTTTGCTATCTTCGACTGGATTATTCCTGCATGATCGTCTCCTCTGATAAAGAAAATAAAAATGAAAAAATGAGGCCTTGCTAACAATAGTGAAGAAGCAAACAATTCAAAATGTGTGTTTACCCGAATCGATCTTGGAGCTCGAGGAATAATGGGGGCTCGGAAGCCATTGAATCCATAATCCAACCTCTTCTTTGACACCATAACTTAGGAAGCATGCCAATCCAAGATCTTCAATTACAGTTATGAAATGTTCGAAATCGTTCTCAGCCTGCAACTTTCATGATTGCTTCTATCAGTTTACGAAATTTTAGAGCAACACAGCTACTCAAGCAAATGGAGAAAGAACTTTATGTTCTGTGGTTTTCTTCAATCTTCAACAGATTGTGTTTCCAGAATCGAAAATTTATTCATCGTTTCCATTTGCAAATACAAATTGAAACTCCACCCGATCAAAACTCAGATCTAAACAAAGTAGAACAGTCATGACAAGTAAAAGACGACAAATTTTAGCATAGAACTTTACCAATTGAATATTGATGAAAAAATAACTTCTCGAACCCAACCATGGGATCCTAAGATTTTGGTCGATTGTATCAAGAGAACTTCAAATTATAAATAAAATAGAACGAAAATAAATCAAAACATTTTCTCTTAAAGAAAGATTGCAGATCAACAAATCAAACGAACATCAAAATAAAATTCAGCTGCTGGCTGCAAAATGAAAGTATTTTCTTTCCAGATTAAACTAAAGCTTCTCGCTCCAAGATACAGGAATTGAGCCCGAAATAGATAATAAAAATGCATCAGTTTTGAGAAATTCGATCAGATCTCCGCAGGATCAACACGAATTTACACATGCAAAACAAATCAATCCACAGGAAGAGGTAAGAACAAAAAAGTCAAAACCCTAAGATTACCAAACCCCGATGAACAAAACCTAGATACAAAAAAAATTCGAATCCAGAGGAGTAGAGACGAAGAATTGAAGGCGAAAACAGAGTCGAGAACACTTGCAACTTAACAAAAAGGCTTACCAACCCCTTGATCTGAATCACCGACGAGAATTGAGTGCATCCACCGTTTCTTCTCTTCCCCCTGGCGCTCCCAACCAGAAAACTCTACAAAGCATTCAAATTTACGTCACGCAAGCAGACAACTCCTGCATCAATTATCGGGAAAGTAAATTGAAATTGGAATTTGTGGACGTGAAGCAAAATTGGAGAAAGAGAAGAGGTTTTTATATATACAAAACCTTTTTGTCTTGTGGGTTTGGGAGAACCAACAACCCAACCAACTCTTTTACGCAATTACAGTGCCAAAACCTCTCCTCGACTCGTTTTATTTGACGGGCTCAGCTGGTGCTGGTGACCCGACCAGATCTGACCTGACCAGACCAGACCAGACCAGTGAGAGAGGTGAGCCAGGGGCACAATCGTCCAGTGAAATAATTGTCTAATCTCTCACACAGTCACATGCAATATACAATGCAAGGAATAGGAATGCAAAATTTGTTTTGTGGGTAAGAATTGTAGGGATTGATGAGGGAAGGAGAATGAGATGGGCCGTGTTTGGCGACGCAGAATTTGGACCACTTTTTCAACGTTTTTCCAATTGTTTATTACCACCACGAAATCTCTCCTAGATAGGATTTGCCCACCTGGCACTCTGGGTATGCCCTACTATGTGCTTTTATATTTCATCAAACACTGAGCACTCAAACTAATTAGCTGAGCTCCTCGTCAACTTCATTTATGTAATTTTAATTTTAAATATATGATTGTTACGATAATTTTACTTTAATTATAATTTTATTTTTTACTATTATTCTTTAAATATTTAATTTTTTCGTACAACATCAAAATTGACATTGCATTGCACTGTAGCAACGCCAAAAAATAGCTTAAGATTTGTCGTCGGTTAGACAAATCAACCAACACAGCGCCCTGAGTTGGCCCTCGGTTTGTTGAGAGTGCGAAGTTTTAAGTGGTTGAGTTGTTTTTTTAACATATTATCTTTGCAAATTTAAATTTTTTTAGTTATTGTTGAGATATATATATTGTGTTATGTTATTTTATTTTAAGTTTATTTATTTATTTTGCTATGTTATTATTAACAATGTATTATTGTGTAAGAGTTTTTATATTTTTGTTATTTGAGTTTATGTATAAAATAATTTTACTGTATAACTGTATCATATGTTTATAATTTAAGTAAAAATTAAAGGTGTTTTAGTATTAATGTATGATTACTTTTTTAAAAATATGAAATAAATACTTTAAAATGAGATAGACGAAAATGGGAAAAATAATACTTTGATTGGGATGGGGGAGTATCTAATTTATACAAATTCTCATGTTTAACAGAATAGTTTTTCCCTGCAAGATCGACAACCATTTTCCATCGTAGTTTCTATTTTCGATCATCTACCTAAGTTCATTAGCACCCATATACACGCGTGAAAGTTGATGTTGTTGGAAAGTTTCTCTAGCACATGAGGGTGCATCTAATGGCCAACACAAAAGATGTTTCGATGATGATTTTGAAAGATTATTTCATATTTGATGGTATAATTTGTTTTACCATTCAAGGATTTTTACTTATTTATTTATTTATTGGTCTTTTCCATTCTATTTCGGGTGTGTTTATTTGAGGGTTTGGATTTTGAGTTGGGATTTGAATAGTAAAAATTTTGAATTTTAATAGTTGTATGATGTGATATAAATAGGTGTTGATGTGATGTTTTGAATGTAAAATTAATTTTTAGTATAATATAAAAAATGAAAAATAGGTGTTTGATTTGATGTTTTTGGGGGGAAAAAATAAGATGAATAGTGGAAATCAAACAAATCGCTCAAACAAACACATTCTTCAATTATCTATTGGTTGTCGAATCTAATCAAAATTTGATTTTTGATTTGAGTTTGATTATTTGTACAAAGTGAATATATACAAGACAATACAATTCACAAATGTTGTTTTATTTGATCAACTCTAAACATTGAATATGTTGGTGGAGTATTGTTACTATCATTGTTGAGGTTGTTTTATTCAAAATTGTGTTGTTTGACTACCTCGACCTAGCTATGGGATCTCTTAGAATGTTCGAAATATTTAGCCACTTTATCATTGTAATCAACGTGTATCTGCAATACTTCATAATCTCATGACTTTCTTCTTGCATCAAGTTATTGTTTCCAATACATCTTCTGTCACGGCAACCACTTTGAAATAGCTCTCAGTTACATTTCGATTTTGGCTACTGTACTACACCAATATTTGGTCTTTAACTACTATATCTTCACCGTCTGTACACATTATTAGTGGGAGTTACATAGATATCACTAACTTTAAATTTGTATCTTTATTCTCTACATATTCTCTGAATATTATTGTATTTTTCCCTAACCTTGAATCTTATATTCAATTGGCCAACTAATTAACTAAAAAATTATAATTACTTTCTTTTATTCTGGTGTGCAGGTTAAGGATCAGCATACTGGTATATCTAATCTAGAATGTACTTAAAAGTCTTCCAATTTTTGGCTTCTCAACTATGCATGCACGTGTTTGCTTGTCAAATTTATTTTTCGTCAATTTTCTTCAATGAAGTGTATGTTCGACATTCAATATTGTCCTTAATTTATTAAGAACAATGTTGTTGACTCTAACAGTATTGGGAGCTCTATTTCTGATTGTAATGCGTTGAGAGTTCTATTTCCGATTCTAAGTCCATTGAGAGCCCAATTTTTAATTTTAACTCAAATGAAAATCATACTTTCAGCTCTAACTCTGTTGAGAGTACTCTAAGGGTCTGTTTGTTTGGGGGATTTTGTGGGATTTCTACTATTCCCACAAAATTTTCCCTCCAAAAATATCAAATCAAACATTTATTTTTCATTTTTTATATTATACTAAAAATCAATTTTACATTCAAAACATCACAGCAATTCTTATTTATATCACATCATACAACTATTCAAATTCAAAATTTTTACTATTCAAATCCCAACCCAAAATCCAAACCCTCAAACAAACACACCCTAACTACGTTAAGTTTTTTCTAACTCAATTCAATCAAAAATCCTATTTTTGACTCCGACTTAATGGATGAGTCTAGCTACATCATCTTCAATTTATCTTGACAAATTGAAGTTGGTTGTTATAACGCTGATTGAAGTGGATATTACAAGATTTTCTATATTATATTATGATTCTTTAAATTAGGTTGTTATTATTTGATTATATTTAATTAGATTATATAGTTATTATTTTGAGTCCATTCAATTTGTATCACATCTATTTGCAAGCTCTTATTTCTTTACTAATAATATACAATTCTGAATATTAGAAACATATATATGATATTAGAGTCACATTTATCCAGGTGCATAGGCTCATGATTTTATTATTAATAACATACAACTCTAAAGTTCTACAAAAATATAATATGACATCAAGGTATAGTTCTCCAAATATATCCAACTCAAATTATACTTAGATGTCTCCTAATTTTGAAATTTTTAATTATGCATGTTGGTATATGTCTGTTAAATTTATTTTTCGTCAATGTTTTTTTGTTGAAAAAAAAGCAAAATTTATGTCTACCTGCATGTCATAATTATTCGGAGCACAAAAGTATTCAACTTGTTATTTTGGAGTTTAATGAGAATGCTTTTATTTTGTGGGAAAATGTGCAAATTGATGTTGCAAACCCCAAGATGTACAATTGAAACATAGGTAGCTCTTACTAAAGAAATGCACGCAAGATTTGGTGTCTCGTATTATCGGATGGACCTCCTTCGCAAAATTCAATTTTAAGTGCAAGACAGCAAAATTGTTGTAGATACTACAAGAAAATAAAGATACTAATGATGAAGACTAAGCTTAAAGAAGATGATGAAGTCATAATGTATCAATTTTTTAAAAGGCTAAAGCATGATATTATGATATTACGAGCTTGTCCAATTTGCAACCAAGATTTATTATCACTAAATTTCAACAAATATTTGGGTAATACGGGACTGAAAAATCATAGCTCAAAGTGAATAAGCAACATACAACAAAAAATGAACCACTTAAGGTAATTAAGTTTGATGAAGAAAAATGATAGCCAATAAGAATGATCCATCAAACAAAACAAGAGATGATACATGCTTTTTTAAGTGTCATAAGAAAGAGAATTATGTCAATGATTGTCCTAATGTATTATTTGTTGTATTTTGTGGCATTGAAGACTACGTACTTTTGTCGGATAAGAAGAGTGAAGATTAGGAACATAAAATCAAGATTAATGAGAATGAAGTTATCTAAGAGATCGAAGAACAAACTTAAAAATATTCATTAAAATAATCACTTGTGATTTGAGAATGCTTGGTGCTATGCCAAAGAATTTAGGGTTATGTTTGAATTTTTTTTTTTTTTATTTTTTTTACACTGTGCATTTATTCAAAAAAATATTCATTATGAGAATTATTGTATTGGTTTTAATTAATTACTTGGAGTAAGAGATTGATGCTTGAAAACGTAATATTTAGAGGGATTTTTTTTTTTTTCTACTCAGCCTATCGTGCAGTCTAAAAGTTGACTATAAAACCACAAATTCATAGCATTTGAGAAGGTAAAAAAACTCTTCAAAGTATGATCAATGTAGCGGCTTCGTGGAAAATGATTTGATGCTAAAAGACCATAGAGCCATACTTATGATAGTATTGACCACCAAGGTAGTTTCTTCGTAGAAAATAATTCAATGTTAAAAGAATATTGGTTTGAAATTGATTTCAATTATCTTTTTTTCTTATTTAGTTAACTCCTTCTAGTTTGTTTATTACTTTCTCTGTAGCTTAATTCATGCTTAGGTTTTCACTTAGGTGTTTTCATTTCAGCTATTTTGTGTAATTAATTAATTTATGTTAGTATACGATGTATTTGTATTATATTATACTAACATTTCCCATGTTGCGGTTCAGCATCTAGTTGTCCTCGGATTGGTAAGCAGAAGAGAACCTTCATCATAACATAAATAAATAAATAATACTCCTTCCGTCTCAATACAATAGCCCTATTTACCATTTTTATTAGTCTCGTCCCAAAACAATAGTCTCATTTTCATAAATAATCATATCACTGTAAAACTATCTTTATTTTTTCATTTTTATTACACAATTGCCACTCCTTCTTACACTGAGACACTCACAAAGGCAAAAATATATTTTACCCGTAATTTTTACCCACTATAGTTCTGGGATGAAGGAAATATATTACATACCATGCAATATCTTTTGTGCTGAATTTTAGGGATTACTAAACATACAGAACATTTTAAGTACTAACTTATTTTAATCAGTATTCAATAAGAATGTCAATAGCAAAATACTCAAAAATACATTAGATGAATCCTCAATCCTGCTACAACATTATATCAAAAAAAACGAATTTCTCCGCGCCGCAGTTGGTTCAGATCGGATTTTCGGACCATCGGAATAGCAAGAATTGCAGGAGTCCTAACAATGAAGCTCTGCATATACAAATTCAATACAAAAGTTTACAAAAAAAGAACGAAAGAACTAGTCGATCTTGCGATCTTATCTATCCCGGGCGCTCGTTAATCTTTTCTTTAAGAAGCCGCGTCAATAAGCTTTCATCTCGAGTCGAGTTCTTGCCGCTGTATATAAGGCTGTACAGTGTACCAAGTTCCTCTCGACTCGCCTTCTTAAACAGGCTGTCGAGCATCCCTCCGATCCTCGCGTCACTTTTCCCGACTTCTTGATCGCTTGCCGCATCGCATTTCAAATTTACATGCGCAGCTTTAGGCTGTTCGGGAATTTTCATTAGCGGCCGCGGCTTCCAGTATTCTGTGCAGATTCGATTCGGATCCATCGCCTGAATCACCTGTTCGACAAAAGTAACATCTGTCTGTGGACACCGATGTAAGAAGAATCGGAGTTTTGTTTTTTCGTTTTTAAACAAGACTTGCCTGAACGATTGCTGGCGAAGAAAATCCGAACATTTCCAAGCCGTCCAAACTCCCGGGAGGCTGCAACGGCGGGAGCTTCCCCTTCCCTAATTTGTGTTGCTTTGCGATTTCGTTGTTCACTCTCTCCCGAACCATTTCCCAACATCGGGTAGCCGACGTGTGGATAAATACTTCGCTAGGACAGTGCTCGACGGAAACCTTAGGACAAAACATATCGTCGAGGGTCGTTTAGGTTAATCATGTAAAGACACCGAAACGAAAGGACATGGAAAATTGTATTACCATAAATAAAGGGCCGTCGCGTCCAGCATCAAGAATCTCGGAAACGTAATAGCACATGTTTGTTGGGTCGAGGACATCGATGTATCGAACTCTGCTTCTGAATCCTGCATCCGACGTAAATCATCAAGCTCGATTCTAGATTCTATTTTATCGAATAAAAACGGCAGATATTACTTACCCTTCGGGTATATAGCTCGACTGTCGGACCATAACTTGCCGCCGTGTACAACTCCGAAGTCCAACGTTTCGATGTTGCAGTTGATTCTTCGGACGACTTTCGCGATCCGAGGGCCCTTCTGTCGGTAGTACCTGTCTAAATTATTCAGATGGCTAGACGACGTCGGAGCAGCTGGAACGTTGTCCATCGATCTCGATTCAAGATCCAACTCTCGACTACCGTCTTCGATTTTTAGCTTAACCTCGTCAAGATTTACGTCGACACAGCCGGGAACCAATTTACCGAAAGGACCACCGGACTCGGAAAGATCTTCAACTTTTACGCGCACAGAATTCGGGGGCCTTTCGAGCTCCGAGGAAGGGTCGACGACAATCTTCGTAGAAACTAAATTGCTGCTCGCATTAGCTTCATCGTCGCTCAGTAGGATGACATCTTTGCTCTCGAATTTTACCAAGGCTGAATTCTCCGGAGACTCCGTATACGACAGCGTTCGATCCTTTGACGAATCAACTTTGATCGAACACGAGCTCGTATTCGACGTCATCTTCACATTTTCAAGAGCCAACACCACCACAGGTGCCTTTTGATTTTGAGAATGACTATACTTTCCCGAATTTCCATCTGCTCGATCTTTTCCCGGCACTAAAGCGATTTCTTTCGAGCCCACGGGCTTAACGACGGGCCCAGGAGCTTGTTTCTCTTTCGAAACATACGAACTCAGAGCGAGCCCGAGATCAAGCCTAGCCCATCGGTACACGGCGCTCAGCTTCCCCTCCAAAGCTTCGACTAATATGTTCAGCTCGCCGATATC
Source organism: Andrographis paniculata (assembly GCF_009805555.1). NCBI lineage: Eukaryota > Viridiplantae > Streptophyta > Magnoliopsida > Lamiales > Acanthaceae > Andrographis > Andrographis paniculata. Next base: position 2,715,310 of record NW_026137502.1, on the reverse strand, counting down.
GTAGCGGAAAAGAAAAAATTTGGCGCCCCACGAGCAAGAACACAGCTGCCTTGCGTGGTTCAAGCACGCGTACTTATCCGGCGAACAGTGATGACAGCCGGCAGCCGATAGATGCAGATCGAAAAGACACACGCTGCATTCCCGCTCGCTGTTGGCGTCGAAAGAGCTCTCCATTTTCAGCGCCTGCGACGATTTGCAGAGCATTTCCCGTCGCATTCGCTCCAGCTCGACACGATTCTAAACAAATATTCATCTCAGTTTATACGAAATTAATTAAGCGGGTGCGCAAAAGGGGGTCGAAAAGAACTCGATAAAGAGTGTACCTTGAGCGCCTTTGATAGAATCCCGTCTTTTCCGCAGACTTCCTTCCATCTCAAATTATTTGTGGTGTACTTTCTCAAGAGATTATATTCCCAATTGGCTTTTACGGCTTCTCTAGCAGCGCCGAGCAGGAGTTTGTCATGGGAAATCGACGTTTGTCTGCCTTGCTCACGATAAAGTTCGATGGCATTTTGTCCGTGTGGTAACCAGTCGACGGGAGCAACATTGACGGCCTCAGCGCAGTTAAAGCCGCAATTGAATCCAGCATGGTATGCTCGAGGGAATGTCAGGACAAACTCCCCGGGATTTTGAACGCAGCGATAAACAGGTACTCCCTCGTACTGTAAAATCGATGGCGAAATCTGTGTGACCTGCACATTGTGTAAGAGATGCAGTAAACTTAGCAACTGAAGATTGAATTGACAAGAACGCCGATGTGAATTTTTCATTATAGATCCTGCAGTTTGACAATACTTCTTTTTTCATCGATTTTTGTATTGTAGCCTTAAATATTACCAGCTTATGAAGCAAGTCAGGTTGTTCTTCGAAGAGGTCCGGAAGGTGTTTTCTCATCGCCGCCTCAAGCTTTAAGGCATCTGATCCTGGAATTCCGTACCACATTTTTGGAGCTCCCCAATGCATGAAATTCAAGGAGTACAGGTGATGATCCTCAACATGCTGTTACCGATTAAAATCACAAGCAAAATGAAAACAGAAAATTAGAGGCACGGTTTAGAATGAATCCAGATAGCAAGAACAAAGAAACATTCTGTGTTGATTTAAATTCAATTAGTGCAGAAAGCTTTTAAATACAGGAGAAATCTGAGCATTTAATCTTTGAAATGCCATGTTTAAACACACAATTAAAAACTCAAGCTGTGGATCGAGCAAAAGCAAACAATGCGCAGCATTATCACAAAGCAAAACAAATTTTCGAAGGATAATTCTGAGAAACATTCAAACCCCAGAAATGGAATTAATTGTGTGGCAACTTAATTTAAGATTTATGAAAAGGATTCTTTCCTTACCCAACAAAATGAAGAAAAGCACATTCCAACATAAAGCCAAGGAACAAGAACACCTGATATATCACTGCTTTCAAATGAAAGAACGGAGCCCGGAAGTCTAGGGAAGTTGTTCAAGTTCCACCCTGATTGAACATACTTGGCATCGTCTGCAGAAGCAACCTGATGTGAATTTTTCGGGAATCCACTGCCAAATGATCCCGTCTCCAGGTCAGCTCCGTAGAGCACCTAAAAACAAACAAACAAAACCTCAAACGATAGGAAATCATCTAAAAACAAGAAAAAAGTCGAATGCAATCAGTATAGAACTTTACTTCGATTTCTTCTGTTGGTTTCTCCACCATTCGCCAATACTCTCCCTCGATTTCCTCTATGGAAGGCTTCCACACCTCGTCACTGTCATTTTTCCTGAAGTACTGGTTCTTGAAATCGTCAGCATACTTCTGAAACATCTCTAAGGTGAAATCCGGGCCGGGTTCAAACCCGAATTTATCAGCCTCATAAAGCTCAACTCCTCCGGCAGTTTTCATTTCCTGAACTCCATTACCATGATCGCCTCTGTTTTTCAGGCACCTCTTCTTTTTCCTCCTCTTCTCGGTATTGATTTGCAGTATTTTCCTCATGGAATGACGATTTTGAAGCTTGTCAATTCGTTGAACGCGAGTAGTAAATTTTGATTTATCCCATGCATCGTGTTCCTTCAGAGGACAAGGCGGCTTCCAAGAAGGAGGCGGAACTATGCGGCAGATTCCATATAATTCTGCTTTTGAACGAATGCTCGAAATGTATTTCAATGTATCTTCAAACTCCTTTATGCACAAAATTCATTAAAGAGAGAAAGGAAAACAAATGAATAAGATCAATAACATTGTGATTAGATTACTCTTCAAAACTATAAAATCAAACTGAATCAAAGTCGAGGGGCGATAGGGACCTCTTCAGAAGGATAAAAGACTGGAGCTTCCTCAAGATTGGGCTTTCGAGCTTCCCTTGGGCGCCATTTGGCAGTTACCTGTCCCAATTTTTTCATGGAAAACGTTAAAAGGTTGATCGGAAAATAAAAACTTCGGCTACTGCCTTGATGGAACTAATTTAGAACAAAAGTCCAAACGTAGGACTTGTTTAATAAGACAAACAGACCTTTTGGCAGTTCTTGCAAGTTTCACACCCGCGAACTACACCTTTTGGCAGCCGATTCTTCGAAAACATATTCTGTAAAAACAAGGATTAAATTTAGCACTGGTGAAAAGAAAATGCCCTAAAGTTGTTAACAAATAAATGACAAGACTATGAACCTGCTCAGAGTCAGATTCATCCCCTGAACTGCTATCAAACTGGTACTTTACCCACGGCCTACGCCTAAGAGGCTTACTTTTTTGCAAGCTGTCACTTAATCCGTAATCCGATTCCAAATGAACACTTTGTTCTTCAGAAGCATTAGCTGTCCCCAAGTAATCATTAACTTGATTAGAGTCGGCTCTTTTCAGCGTGAAGGGCGCCAGCGACTCAAAACCAGGGGGAATTGAAGGCATTTCCATGTTTTCGTCTTCAACACAAAATCCGGCAAGTTGTGTGCCCATTGCCACTGAAAAACAAAAAGGATTATAAAGCGTAACAAATAAATAAACATTCTTGTTCAAGAACACTACAGTAAGCTCAAAATACTTTCCAAATTTAAATCGTAGTGATTAAGGGTGCCCATAAACAATTAACTCCGAATGGATAAGGAACAGATCCAAATATCCCATTTCGAGGGCAAAATTAAAATTACAATAACAGACTACTACAATAAGCTAGAAGAGATATTAATTGAAAGATCGCGGCACAAGATGAATGAACTAATCTTAGAAGGCATAGCCCATAGAGGCAATGGATTATTGAACTACGAAAGAAATTTATCTAGACGAATAATGCATCTATATCACTTGTAATTTCAAACAGGCAAAGAAGGCTACAATCCCCTTAACTTTTTCTTCTTGATTCGACTGTTCTTAGATTAATATGCATTCCAAAAGCATTAGGATCCACAAACTAAAACAAGCCAGACAACACATGAAATTAAATCACCATTACAGTGAAGAACAGATAAGCATTAAGGTTATGATAGCACATTGACAATTAGCAGATGGCAAAGGAAGAAGGACATCAACAACAGCAGAAAATTTAGATCAGAAAACAACATATGAATCAAAACTTACATATCCTATGATAAGTTCTTCAAAGCTCCTTACAGAGCAATAATCCTTTCCTTTCCACCAGATTCTCCAGAAAAGAAACACTCTACAGAAGCAACAATCGAAATTTACTGATCATGTAAGGATCAATGAGAATAAACAGTCAGAAAAAGGGGCTGAATTCCACAGATCTAACCCTAACCCTAATTCAACCACCATCCAGCCAAGAACAACAACCCATCCAATTAAAGCTTTAGCCCAAAACACTTAAGGACAATACAATCACAGAACCCCAATTTAGATAACCAAATCAACCATGGAAGACCCTAATCCCAACAAGATTTGATGCTTGAGATGGAAAAAAAGTTGACAAAAAAAATTAATATAAAGTGGTTGGAATTGAGTTTATTTCCTTGCATCGACCAACTATATTAATAATCACAATAATTATTGAATTTTTACACCCAAAAAAATAAAAAGGAATAACCATAAAACCATGGGCAGAGCAGCCCATAAGTTTAGAGCGGAAAAAACATATATATATATATATATATATAGTTGAAGACTTCAAGAAAATACAACCCACCATACAAGATTCCTTCTAATTACAGAATTTTCTGCTGCTGCACAAGGAAAAGGTGGATGAAGAATGAAGATGAAGAGGAAGAAAGAAAGGAAACCCTTTTCTAACAAGAATCAATTTTTTATTTCATTATTAATCAAACACAAGAAAAAATTTCTAAGATGAGGCAAATTGACACACACATTGGCTTAACAATAGAATTAATATTTATTTTTTCATAAGAAAAACTATAAAAATAAAATAGAAAGAATTTGGTGCCGCTTGTAAAATACACATATACATACATAGAGTCGTACCTTCCATCATTTATTATCAACACGAAAAGGGGAAAGCAAAAATTAATTGATAATAATAATAATATAATAATAATAAAACAAGAAGAAGCGAAGATAAGTGCAGTTGCTGGGGAAGACGGAAGGAAGAAAGCAGATTGGTATTTAATTTTAATAAGTGTGTAATTGGGGAAATCAATAATCTGTCGATCTTGAATTGCCGTAAACCCTACCGCTATTATCATCAGACGGCGAGGTAATTAATGAGTCGGTTGTGCTTCACGCGCCCCCTAATTTCACCCACTCCCTTCTTCCTCTTCTTCGTTCGACATACATACATACATACATAAATATTTATATATGTATTAATTGTATTAGAGCTTTGACCTTGGACCTTTTTACAATGCCATTCTCATTCTCGCTGTTTCATATTGAAGTCGGACCGTGCTGCTAATTTGTTAATCTCTTACCTTCATTTGTTTTTTTTCATGTAGGTTAAAAGTATATTAATATTATATTTATACAATAAAATTAAAATAATTAAAATAATTTTATTAGTATTATGTGATATAAAAGTAATAATATTTATATAATATATTGTATGATGTAAGGGTATTTGTAATGTTAGGTAGATAGTACGTGTGGACAAAAAATTGTGTTATTTTTAATAAACACAAAATTTGTATAAATTATATTTGATTTGAATTTAAAGTGGGTCATATTCTCTAGTCCTTTGATTCTCCTCCCGGGTTGATTTATTTTCCAATTTGATTTTCTATGGCTTCTTTGATCCGAAGAGATTTGGTCTTCAGTTTGATTTTGGCGGGACTTTAGAGAAGCTTTAGTCTCCGTGCGGGCGATTCGATCGTCGACTTTGGATTTGATGTCCTCCTTGGACAATCCGTGGCTTTGATCTTTGATTTGGCTTTACCGCCTTTTGAAGGGTTATGGTGTCTGTGTAGGCGATTTGATCATTAGCTTTGGATTTGATGTCTTCTTTAGACGATCCACGGCTTTGATCTTCGGTTTGCCTTTTCCGCCTTTTTTTGGAGAGCTTCGGTCTCCGTGTGGGCGATTTAATCATCGGTTTTGGATTTGATATCTTCTTTAGACGACTGAGGCTTTGATCTTTGTTTTTGCTTTGCCGCTTTTTGAGGACTTTGGTCTCCGTGTGGGCGATTTGATCATCGGCTTTGGATTTGATGTCTTCTTTAGATGATCCTAGACTTAGATCTTTGCTTTGGTTTTGCCGCTTTTGTAGGGCTTTGTTCTCCTTGCGGACAATTTAATCCTCAACTTTGGATTTGATGTCTTCTTTGGACGATTTGCAGTTTTGATATTTGGTTTGTCTTTTTCCGCCTTTTGAAGAGCTTCGGTCTCCGTGTGGGCGATTCGATCGTCGGCTTTGAATTTGATGTATTCTTTGGACGATCCGTGGCTTTGATCTTTGGTTTAGCTTTGCCGCCGTTCGGAGGACTTTGGTCTCCGTGAGGGCAGTTTGATCATTGGCTTTGGATTTGATGTCTTCTTTGGACGATCAGAAACTTTGATCTTTGAGGAGGTGGATTTGGTGTTCCATAACGCTTTTGGCGGCGTGTCCCTTTGACTTCTGAATCGAAGAGGGCCGAGTTATTGCTTTGGTGAAGAACGCGATGAACACCTCGAAGCTTTAGGATAAACTTTGGATGCTCTTTCTTAGCTTTGATGGACTCTTCAATAGCTTTTGGAGCTTTGATCCTTTAAGAGGTAGATTTGATGCTCCATAACACTTTTGGCGGCGTGTCCCTTTGACTTTTGAAATGAATAGGGCCTAGTTGATGTTTTGTTGAAGAACGCAATGACATCTTGAAGCTTTGAGAGAAACTTTAGAGACCTTCCCTTGGCTTTGACGAATTCCTCAACGGCTTTGAGGACTTTGATCCTTCCTCTGGCTCGGACATACGACGAAGAACGTTGACTTCATCGATTCGTCAACCAATATTGGATCATTTGTCCAAATCAGTGACTTTCGACGAAGAACGTTTCGAATGACAAGAAGAACATGAAAAACAATACAGAAAGAAAAATGCTACTCTTTCGGCCCAATAGTAATCTACTCACTTATTTTTTTCATATTAATCTTATATCGTAGCACAAATTAAAGAAAAATGGCAAAAATAACTATTTTAATTATGTTACGCACAAATAATAATAATAATAATAATAATAATAATGGTAGCAGGATCTTAAAGGAAGTTAGGACACGAAATCAGGCGGAAAATGAGAAAATACGCACTCAGGTCGATTGGTCCGCGGTCGGTTGATCCGGTTGGTTGGTCCGCAGTCGGATAAGCAGGTCGGAAAGTCCGCGGTCGGACAGGATAAGGTCGGGCACGGAAGATCGGACGTAATAAGGTCAAACACGGAGGTCAGACAGGACAAGGTCGGGCACGGAGATCGGACGTGATAAGATCGGGCAAAGCAGAAGTAGCGGTAGACGCGGAGGTTTATCAAGACGAAGGTCGGGCAAAGAAAAAGTATCGGCAGACGCGGAGGTCTGTCAAGAGGATAGTCTGTTGAACCAGTTGTCCATCTAAGGAGATAAGCCAAACAAAGCCGGTCGGTTGGTTCGTTGTCGGATGGTTTGCAGTCGGTTGGTCCAGTCGGATGGTCCGTAGTCGGTTGGCCCGCGGTCGGACCAACTGAGGTCGGGCGAAGGACGGCTGATACGGCGGTCGGTCGAAAGAGGAAGTCGGGTGAAGAAGGACGGTTATTACGCAGGTCGGACCAAGTGAGGTCGGGCGAAGAAGAATGAGACGGACGATACGAGGTCGGACAAAAGACCAGATGGTGGTCGCTTGGTGGGGCGGCCAAGGATTCGTTTGGTCTAGCGATCAATTAGTCTCTTGATTGGTCGGTTGGGTTATGCTGTTGGCGAGATGGTTGCCATAACCGACCAAACGACGCTTCAAAATGTTTCGTAGTGGGCGGTTGCTGTAACCAACCAGGCGACGGTTCTTAAACATTTTCTTGAATGAATATTTGAGGATGTGGATTTTTTATATTCAGTCATCTTCAATTGACATCAAATTCAAGTGAATTGCTTTTGGGGATCACCATTTTTTTTCCAGTCTTTAGTTTTATTTTTCTATTTTATTTTTGTATCCTACAGTGTTTAGAAATTCCTAATCTCAGGCACTAATTATATCAAATTCGAAGATAATTTTCTATTTTCGGATTTTACTTTTTATTGTTGAAAAAATAACAAATTCGTAATTTTACTATTTACCATTAAAACTCAAAACCAAAATGAGAAGTAAACACACTCTATGTTTTTCTCACAAAATATCTCATAAAAAATATTTATTTTAATAACAAACTCAATCAAATTAAATATTTTCAAATCAAATCCAAACTAAAAAATTAAATATTTAATTTAATATTTAGAAAAATATATATAAATAATAAAAACTAAATCAAATCTTCAAATAAGGCACCACCCATCATAACTATTTATATTTGGTAAAAAAAAAAAAAAAACAAATTGTGTTTGGTCCTATAAACTCAGAAAAAATAATAATATATTTTAAAAATTTTATAGTAATAATCTATCCGTCCCATAACTAGATATACATTTGTTTTTTACACGTAGTTTTAAAAATATTAGTATTATATTATAATATAGTGGGAATAAAGTAGAATTGACTAAAATAACCTTATTAGTAGTATGTGTGATACTCCCTCCGTCCCATATCTATATATTCATTTATTTTTTATACGAAGTTTTAGAAATATTAATATTATATTGGGATAAAATAGAAATAAAGATAAAATGATTAAATTAACCCTATTAATATTGTATGATATAAAAGTAATGACATTTATATAATATATTATAAATTGAAAGGGTATTTGTAAGGTTAGATAAATAGTATAATTACTAAAAAAAAAATTGATACTTTGTTATGGGACGGACCAAAATGAAAAAATGGATAGATTGTTAAGGGACGGAGGGAGTATAAAAGTAATAACATTTGTGTAATATATTGTAAGTTGTAAGGGTATTTGTAATGTTAGATAGATAGTACAGTTACTAAAAAAAATAGATACTTTGTTATGGGACGGACTAAAATGAAAAAATGAATATTTTGTTATGGGACGAAAGGAGTATATATGATTTTTTATAACGTGAAAATTCGCAATCGGTACCTGAAAGTGCACAGTGGAAAATATATTCCCTTTATCCCTAGTAAATATAACTATGTGTTTTTTCACATAGATTTCATTATATTAGTATTTTATAAATAATAGTATAATAAAATAATGAAAATAATAATTTTGCTTTTAAATCTCTTTATTTTTTAATAATATTATGTAAAATATCAATGTATTTTTTTATTAATATATAAAAAAAAAATTTACTAAAAAACAATAATAATAAAACGAATATATAGAAGTTGGACAAATTGAAATAACTCAAAATTGAAATTTTTTTTTTTTTGTATATGTAAAAACAAACATTAAATAGTTGTTACCTTTATACTAACTAATTGGTATTTCTATCATTGATGTCTGCATATAGGCTCATATTATATGCTTCAGTCGTCTTATTCTAAAAGTCTCGTTTATTTTTTACGTGTTGATATTTGAATATTAGTTATTACATTAAAATATAGTACAAATGAAAAATATATATATTACAAAAATACTTCTATTTAGTGTTTTATAATATTTAATAGAATAATATTTGTACAAAAAATTATACAAATACAATAATATTTTTAATATTAAGTAAAATGACGCAAAAGGTAAATTAGACCCTTAAAGACGGACGGAGGAAACATATCATGTAATTGAATCTTTTATTATTTTAATTTTGTAACTAAACTCTATATGGAATTATTTCATAAATGATTTTTTTTTTTTGCACAATTAGTTCTTCGGCACCGGAAACGTGCATGTGTCACCGCTGGCATGTTGAAGCACACTTATCCATCAGGTAGTATGTGTCATCCGACAAACATGTGAATTTTTTTTAATTCCCTAAGTGATTAATTTTTTGCGTCTATCCGGCGGGCATGTGTACTCCGTTGTGTCAGGTGAATGTCATATGCGCATCTCCAGGCCGGAAGATCAATTGTGTAAAAAAAAATTAACTTATGGAATGATTTATGTAGAGTGTCTAGTTACAAAATCAAAATGATAATAAACAGTTACAAAACTAAAAAAATAGTCTTTCTTATATATTTTTTTTTAATGCTCAAGGATTTGTTTGGTTGTAGGTTCTCGAAATTTTTATTATTAGGTTTGGGTAGACCGGAGATGCGACCCGAACCCAACCTATTTATTTTAGGTCAGGTACAACTATTCGAGTATCGAATCGGATATAGATCAGGTCCAATATACCCTAATTTGGTCTAGGTTCGGGTTTAGGATGTAAAGGTAAATCTGATCCGGACTCGATTAATATATTAATAATATATCAATTATTTTTTTAAAAATAATAATAATCTAACAATATAATTTATTAAAAATATTTTAATTGGTTTTTATTTATTTACTGGGATTTTATTGTAATATTTTTAAATAAAATACATCATTTTAAATAAATGCTGGGTCAATGTCCGAATTTGAATCTAATTTCGAGTTAAATTATTAAGACTTACAGACCCCAAATATACAAACAAATTAAAGTAATAATCAATGAGAGTTTAACAATTCTAACTCGTAGACTCAAAACAATCATTGATCTAGAATTGACATTGATGCTTCCCAAACTTGTTATTTATGAAACTATTAAAATAAATATTTTATTTAATATAAATATATAACATTTGATGAATATAATTTTTTATTATAATATAAAACAATATTTAATTTAATAATTTTAAAATAATAAAAAAATTGGGAAAATCCACAAGTAAAACTCAATCCAAATTTGCAATACATGTATTCACTGTAGGGTTTGTTTACTTTCTATTTTTTTTTATAAGTGTATTTTTTGTACTCCTCCGTCCCATAACAAATTATCCATTTTTTCATTTTAGTCCGTCTCATAACAAAATATCAATTTCCTTTTTTAATAACTGCTATCTAACATTACAAATACTCTTACAACTTACAATATATTATACAAATGTTATTACTTTTATATCACATATACTAATAAAGTTATTTTAGTCATTTCTACTTTATTCTTACTATATCCCAATATACTTCTTCTCCGGGAAAAGAAGTTCACGACCCGTGGGATTGTTTACCAAAAACACAGATCTCCGCAAAGTTGTAAGTCGTTCGGTTTGAATGCTACATGAAGAATATAAGCCTGATGATCTACCCCCTCCCCCCTTCTTCGATTCTCTAAATGTTATTTTTTATGTGCAAAAAGCAAATGAATACTTACTTATGGGACTAAGGGAATATATTAAATATAAAAAATCATATCACTATATAAAAAATTAATATTTATATTAATTATCTAAATGAATAAAATATATATTACATATATTAACACAATATATGTATATATATATATTTTTTTATAGATAATGTACCACCCAAAAAAATTTTGGATGAATAAATCGGTAATGTAACATGGGATTCATTTTATTGTAAATATTATAAAATTTCTAATAAATTTGTCACAATATTTTTATTTATTTCACTATTTTTTAATTAATTCTTCAATAAAATTTTATAATATCCTCAATTTATTTTTAATATATCAAATTATCATATTAAAATGTTATTACTTTATAATTTTCGTACTTCATCAAATTTATATAATTTTACTTAATGGAGAGTATATATATACCATAAGTATTGTATTAAGATTCATTGTGTTATTACTAATCCAAGATCAACAACACATATTCGCATAAGAATATCCCGAATATAACGAAAACTTAAAGAAATTTTTATATATTTCGAAATCAATAGAACTCGGACTCAGTTTACCCATATATCAACCGAAAACAACGCAAACACTCAATCATGACCCAAACCCAAGCGACATCTACAGAAACGCACAAACAACGCGAATCAAACCACAATCTAAGGAAACTTCAATATTCTAAGCCTAATTTCATCGCGGACAACAATATACACCACTAACAGCAAATCAGACTAGAATTGAAAAAGCAAACCGATGGACAGCCTCAGAATAGGTTGAACATCATCAAGCACATCGAATCCTCAGCTTCGCCGGACAAGACCACCGGAAAAATCGCAAGGAAGATCGGTTTGAAACCGCCGTCGGGAGGTTAGGGCTTCAAGAGAGAGAAAGGAGCGTTGTGAGAAAATGAGCGTGAACTGGGTTCAAGGAGGAGAACCGGTATATATATTAGACTAGTAATCAAGTCCAACGGTCCAGATTCAAGCCACCGATCCAACGGCTCTGATTGAGCCTCGCATAGACGGATAGGATCGCGGGTACCGGATCCGAATTTTGGATGAACGGGTCGAGTTGAGTATTATTGAGCCTCCAACAATTATAGGCCCAAAACCATCACACATTGTGACATATATTTTGTAAATTATTACCGTATAATATTAATTAATATATTACACTTATATTATATTAATATATTTTATATGCATATTGGCTTGTGTTTGATTGTTGATTATATATATATTATGCAAATTCATAAAATTTCATAAGATATTTTCCTTTTCAAGAATTGAACTCTCCAACATTATTGCAAAATAACTAGTCTAGTATTTTATTTATTTATAGAAATGTAAATAGAAAGTGACAGCTGAATTTTAAACCAATTTTCCATGTGGTTTCTTCGAAGACCATTCATTGTTATACATGACAGATTTTTATACTATTAAGACTTCGATTAAATGATTTGTAATTTTAAATTAAAATTAAAATTATTTTTGGGTGCAAATTCAAGTCTTACATTGAAAGTTGCGAAGAAAATTACACATCTTATAAGTCCCGAGTGAACTCCATTAGAATTAGGCTTTTTTAGAAAATATCCAAAAACAAATCCGTACGAACTCAACCCAAAACAGACGATATGAGTTGGCTCAGTCCCAACAACTATTAAATATATTAATATTTTTTGAAAAACATATCAATACTCTATTTCAAATCACAATTAAATAAAATTTTATGTTTTAAAATTATTAATCAATATATTTTTATTTGCAATGTAATATTAAAAACATGTTTTAAATATAAATATTAAATCATAATTTATTTTTAAAAATTCAAAAAACTCCCAATTTTTTTTCTAAAAAAGAATTGAGATTTGAGACATTCGTGAATGTGGGCTGAAGTATAAACCAATTTATGGATTGTAAGATTAGTAATTAAACAATGATTGGCATTATTACTCCCTCCCTCGTCCCATATAATTTGTCCCTATTTTCTATTTTCGTCTATCCCACGTAATTTGTTCATTTCTTTTTTGAAAATATAATTGTACACTTTAATCTCATTTTAAATTTTAAATTTTATAATTTTTTAAATTTTAATTAAACTATTTAGTTATATTAATCTTAATCCACAATTATTTTTATTATACGATAATTACTTTTAATAATATACTTCTTGATTACTTACTAATCACATTTTATATAAATTCTAATATCTACGGTAATAGGTCCATAATACATGGGACGGAGGGATTATTATTATTATTATCATTATTATTATTATTATTTTATTATGATAAATTGCATAATGCTCATTTATTTTAGCAAATATATATAAAATATTTGGTATTTTATATATATTATATAAAATTCTTATATTAAATTAAAATATGCACGAAAATACTCAATTTTAACCAAAGTAGATATTTAATTATAAATATTCATCTAATTATACAAATTTTATATAAAAAAAAAAATCATATAAAAATATTTAAATAGTTTTATTTGAATAAATTATATAAATGCATAAATAATCAACAAATTTTATATTTTTCAGAAAAAATAGGTAACATTTTTTAAATATATTGTTGGTAACTTATTTATTTATTTTATTAAAAATATTAAAATATTTTATTTTTTATTTATATAAAGTTTATAATTAAAAATGTATTTACGGATGAGGTTGTTCTTTCTATACTTTTTTTCTAAATATTTTTTCAAAAAAAATAGTGTGCTGAGTATATTAATTGTTTTTATATTTTCTACACAATTTTTATATATCACATATAACAAAATATTTTTTTAATAATTTTACAAAATAAACACACCTTAAATGAAAAAAGAAAATCAAGTAATAAATAAGATATGCTCTCTTCGCTTTTAGATGTTATATTTACTCCGTCATTGTACTTAACATAAAAAATATCGATATAATTTTTTCAAATATCTTCTCCTTCACTCCTAAAGGTCATATTTACCGATATTGTAGTTAACATTAAAAATGTTACTCCCTCCGTCCCACATACCGTGTCTGCTACACTGTAGACACGGTATTTTAGGAGAAGTGTAATTAGTAGATAATTAAAAATGTATTAGTGAAAATAATTATCCTATAATATAAATAATTATAAATTAATATTAAGATAACTAATTAGTTTAATTAAAATTTTAAAAAATAAAATTTAAAAGTTTAAAATGAGATTAAAGTGTATAATTATTTTCCAAAAGAGAAAAATGACATGGTATGAGACGGACAGAAACAACAACGTGGACATGGTATGTGGGACGGATGGAGTATATTATAAGACAAAAAGTAAATGAGACGGTATAGGCCTTGGCGGATGACAAAGGTAGTAAAATACTCCCTCCGTCCCAAACACCCTGAAATATTTCCTTTTTAGTATGTCCCAAACACCTTGCAATATTTTCTTTTTAGTATGTCCCAGACACCCTGCAACATTTCCAAAATAAAAAATAATTAATTATACTTAATCTCTACCCCACACTTTATCCGTTCACATCATCTAAATAAAAAAATAAAATATATATTTCTCTTTTCATTCACATCACCTAATTTTTAAATTATCTTACTTAATACTATCCATCTAAAAACACATGCCAAAAGCAAATGTTGCACCTTATTTGTTTGGGACGAAAGTAGTATTTTTTTTTTTGTATATTTTTAATAAATAATAATAATAATCATAATAATAATAATATTATATTAGAATACAGATAAGGATGAACATAGAAAGCAGTATTGGTAGAACACAGTAGCCAGCCGTACCTTCACATTTCCATTGCTGCTGCTGCTGCTGCTCCACATTCTTCGAATTTCTTCGCCAATTCTTCTCGATTGATTTCCTTAATCTCATGGGCTTTGTGGATGCAGTGTTGAAGAAGCTCTTCTCGACAAATCAAGCACCAATTGATGGCGACCACTTCCCCGATTGTTCTTAACTGGAATGTTCCCATTCTCGCAGTTATCCTCTCCCTGATCCAATCCCTTCCCATTCCCCCCTTTCATCTTCTCCTTATACTCCTCCACTCTCTCTTATAGGGTTTTCCATTCCCCGATTCGGAATCTCTTCGCAGTTGCAGCAGCCTTAATTGGATCGCAATCCATCGATTCTATGGCGTCGGTGTTTCTGTACCATGTCGTCGGCGATCTAACGGTGGGGAAGCCGGAGCTCCGCGAGTTCCCCGACACGGAGACGGTGGCGTCCGCGATTCGAACCATCGGCGATTCCTCTGAGGGAGGCATAACGGTGTGGAAGAAGAGGTCGCCTAAGAGCGCCATGGAGAATGCCGAGGCGAGGCAGCAGCGGTTCGTTGGGATCCTCAATGCGTGGGATATCGTCACCTTCTTAGCTAGAGAGGATTGTTTGGCCGATCAGGAAAAAGCTCTAAACACGCCTGTATCTGAAGTGGTTATCCCCAATAATTCTGCGCTCCAGGTCGTCGATCCAGGCACTAGGTATTGTATCCTATCCTCGCCCTAATTTTCGATTTGGTTGCTGCTTTGATGATCTGTTGCGGTTCGAATTCATCTGGCTAGGTTATCGCTGTGTGTTTTACTTCAAATTGCTTTGTCTCCGTTTTCTTCTTCTGTCTGACGCCATTGATGGTGGTTATTGCTTGAGAGAACGTATAATTTTTTGTTCCAACTGTTGATTTCTGAAATTGTATGGATGTTTCCATCAGTTTTGCCTGTTCTAGGGTTCTGCCATAGCTGGATTATTTGGTGTTCTGTGATTCTGCATCATTAAAACGAAATAGACCTGCTAGAACATATAGATTCAACTTATGCTTTCAATTTGCAGCTCTACATTAGATCATTGCTCCTTTGAAAAAGTATGATGAATTCAATTCTCCTTGATCATTCATTTCCAGGATTCTTGAATATTTGATTGCTTGTTACCATTTCTGAAATGCCATAATTGCCTTTCTGTTAATCCTGCTAGAATCAATGGAATCGATCCATTTCTGTGATTGTGAGGTCTTTCTTCTCCCCATTATCGATACTAACCCTTTCCCTTTCTTGTTTAAGATTGATCGATGCTTTGGAGATGATGAAACTAGGCGCAAAGCGCCTCCTTGTCCCAAAAAGTCTCGTCTGGAGAGGAATGAGCAAACGTTTCTCAATCCTTTACAACGGAAAGTGGCTCAAAAACGTCGATCCCTTAGCAGGCAGTAGCTCCAACGCTTTACTCAGCGCCAACCGTCTGCAACAGTCGTCATCTTCGACATCCTCCATCCAAGACAAGTTCTGCTGTCTATCCCGAGAAGACGTCCTCCGATTCCTCATCAACTGCTTAGGCGCCATAGCCCCATTACCTCTTTCATCCATAGCCTCCCTCGGAGCGATCAATCCCAACTACTGCTGCATCGAAGCATCCTCCCCGGCTATCGACGCGATCAAGAAAGTCCCCCGCGATCCCTGCGCAGTCGCCGTCGTCGAGCAAACCCTTGACGACCGTCACAAGATTCTCGGCGAGATATCCTCGATTAAACTCTGGCGTTGCGACTACATGGCCGCCGCTTGGGCGTTGGCAAATTTGTCGGCGGGGCAGTTCGTGATGGGAGTCGAAGACAAGTTTTACAACACGGTGGGGGGATCCCATCAAGAGTCTTCTTTAATCGACGGCGATACGAGTTCAGGCGATTCGGGAGAGAGCCCGAATCGGCTGCGGAGATTCAGCAGCAGAAGCGTGGGCTTCTTCGGAAACTCGTCAAACCCGAATTTCGCGAGGAGCATTTATCGCGGAAGAAGCGCACCGTTGACGTGCAAGGTGACGAGCTCACTGGCGGCGGTCATGGCGCAGATGTTATCCCACCGGGCGACGCATGTTTGGGTCACCGACGAAAAGGACGACCTGGTCGGCGCGGTCGGGTATGCCGATATATTGACTGTGGTGACAAGGCAACCTGCGACAGCCATTTCGGACAACAATGCTGCATCATGAGCAACCAAATGTACCCTGGTAAGAAGTATGAATATCTGGCCTTTATATACATATATATATATATATATATACTTGTTTTGTAGGATTTTGGATTCCATGGGATGGTATTGAAAGTCTTTTGTGTGCAATAATAAGTTTTGCATGAAGGCCATAATTGGTAAAATGTTGGTACAATTTAGGTTGTGTTTTTTATTTTTATTACTCCCTCCATCTCCGTATCTATTTTTTCATTTGGGTATCTATTTTTTCATTTGGGTCTGTCCCATAATATCCATTTTCTTTTTTAGTAAATATACTATCTACATAATATTACAAATACTTTTACGATTTCTAATATATTACACAAATATTATTACTTTTATATCACATAATACTAATAAAGTCATTTTAGTCATTTCTATATTATTCCTACTATATTTCAATATAATGCTAATATTTTTAAAATTTCATGCAAAAAGCAAATGAATATCTAGTTACGGAAGGGAGGGAGTATTATTGTTTTTTGATATTAAGCTTTCATGTGAGCATTAGGTAGAAAATTGAATCCACTTTCTAGTGGGGATTTGGAGTGTTTACAATGGCTTTGGTTAAGTAACGTAATATATAGTCCACACAGTATATTGATTGATTGAACATGTGTAGCATGTGTAGCAAGCAAGATTTGGACCTTACGATTACTACGAGTTAATCCGACACAACAAGATCTGATCTCACAGTTACAATTTTACTCCAGACCGTTAGACTATCTCTTACGGGATAGGCTATAACTATTTTTGATCGTACTAAAGTTGGTTATGACGTCACATTCAACTGTCATGTCTTTTTGATCATTTAATAAATTTTTCGGTTAAACCTTTGGATTGGCCGGATTTCGCTCATTCGCAAGCACCATGAGTTTGTCGATTTCGAAAATCGAAGCTCCCCTACAAATAGAAAGTTAGTATTTTATTTATCGTTTTGTAAGAAAATATATATATTTGATGTGATGTTATGATATGTTTTTTATTTTTTCTCTCTCTCTCTCACAATTATTTAGTTGAAATATTTAATTGGAATATACCATAATTAGTTGTTCTATATTACAATCAAATCAAACTTCAAGCAAGATAATGTTAATTCAAAGGGTTTAGCAAAATTGTAGATAATAAAGTAGGTAGGTAAAATTGTTAGAGCTTTAGCAAAATTTGAAATATGACAAATTCAAATCTAATGATCTAAAATTCTAAAATTGAAAGGATAGGACGAATTTAACTGCGTAATGGATTCCGCAAATTTAATCAAGATGTAAGAATTTCTAAGAGATTTTGCATAAGAATTTTTTAGAGAATTTTTGGAACGAATAAGTTAGCGTAATGGATTCCGCAAATTTAATCAAGATGTAAGAATTTCTAAGAGATTTTGCATAAAAATTTTTTAGAGAATTTTTTGAACGAATAAGTTATATAGAGTTAATTTTGGCAGAGTTATTGAAATAATATTTAAATTACTTGATTAATAATTATGAGCTAACTCAAGCCAATGTCCAAATCAAATCCAATTTAATCTATATCCCATTGTCCATTTATTATTATTGAGATAAAAATACAAATAAAGATAAGGTAGTTTGTTTATGTTTCCATTTAGGACACAACTTTTTATATTCTTATTTCTTCCTCTTTCACATACCCATGTAACAAAAATCATATTTTGGAGAAAGAATATACTCCCGTTGGCTCTAGTCTGTAAGGTATTAGATTCGATCGGAGGTTTACTCAGTGCGTATTTTCGGGTAACGGCTGCGGGTTTCCATGTCATCCAAAAAAAAATATAGAATTTACAAATCAATAATAAAGAGTCATTTAAGAGTAGTGTAAACCGATTCAAGGCCATATTAGTTGTAGCAAAGAAAAACAAAAGATTTATGTAGTAAGTTTGTTGTAAGAATAGAGTTTTCTTAGATAATTTAGAGAGTACATGAAATTCTCTAGTTGTTATAAGAGATTAAAAATAACATTTATTTATACTTTTGGAAGGGAATCAAAGAAAATCCATATAGTATTGAAATTTATAAAATATTGAATAATTAGGAAAAAAATTTAAATTTTTTTAAAAAGTCATAATATTTTTCATTGTGAAGGCAAAAATTGTAACATCACTATTAATCACTAAAACTCACAGAAATTTATTGACCTATTATTACATTCGATAAATGGTTATCACAGTGAAATTATAAATAATACAAATAGTAAATGTTTATTGATTTGTTTATAATTGAGATATTAAGGTCTGGTTTGTATTATGTCTGATTTTGGGCTTATTCAGATTGGTTTTTTTTTTAAATAAAAATGTTTAAATATAATAAAGTTGAAAGTATTTATAAACTTCTAAAATTATCAAATAGGTCATATTCATGTGTTGTAATTAATTTATGTCAACATAATTCATTGTGTTGGTTGTCAATTCGTTTATATATATATATTGTGTTTATATTTATATATTTATATCTTTGATTAAAAATCCACTTTTCAGATATAGCTGAAAAAAAATAAACAAAGTTCGAAAATTCGATTCAATTCGTCAAATAATTTTTTAATTTATATATTTTAAAAACATATTATAAGTATATAATAAAATAAAAATTAATTATATATTTAATGTTAAAATTTTTAGTTATCTAAAAATATTATTTTATCATAATTTATTTATTTAAACTAATATAATTTACTTTTAATAAAAAATAATGCAAAATTAAATTTAAAAAAAAAAAAAAAATTAAACTCAAACTTCCCCGCCCGACACAATTTGAACTGGGTTGTGTCCGAGCCTAAGCTCATAAACCCGATTTAAAACAAAACCGGACTTGTCCCCGGATCAACCCGAATTGCCACCTTTACTTTTAGATTAAAAATTAATCTTAACAATAATCAAGATTGTATTAATAACCTAATCAGCATCATAACTCTACCTCATTTAAAAATGCATGCAAATCCTAATTTTGAAATCCCAAATCTTGATTCTTGAATTACAATAACTCACTTAAATACTCCTACTACCTTCATAAAGACAGTAATAATAATACTACAACAACTGAGCTGTAGGGGTCATCAAGAAAACCATGGGAATGGACCATTCTCATTCCACCATGTTTTTATTTCACCAAAACAAACACATATACTGCCCCCTCAACCCCCAACCACCCCTCCTCCCAAATCATGCACCAAAGTTTAAGTAAAATTCAATTTTTTCAACCCCTCATCAGATAATATTAATGAATTCATCATAACAAGAATCACCCATTTTCAAAACCAAAAAAGGGGCCCCTAAATCTGTAATCAATCCACAAATGTAATCAACAAATACCAAAATACTTCTTCATTCAATCATCCCATCATCACTTCTTCCAAATCCCACTACACAAAACCAAAATCCCCTTTACTTCTTCAAGAAACAACAACAATGGCTACCAATAATCTCTCTCTCTCTCTCTAAACAAGAAAATCATCATCATTATCATCATCATCATCATTTCCTATCCACTATCCCTTAGAAACAAAACTCTAAAACAAACAAACACATAATACTAATAAGAATACATTATCTTCCTTCCCACCCCCACCCCCAAATGCAAAACTTCATTCAATTGGTTTGTTTCTAAAAGCACAAAAAATTAAAAGGGGAACTCAATCAATCAATCAGATATGGCATCCAAAGCAATTGCAAGTCTTGGGAGTAAATGAACAGAATCCAAAAGGCCTGTTTGGAATGTTGCAGTTGATTGCATAGCAACATGGCGATAGTAAACAGGAGCCCTTGCTTTCACCCCCACAGCACGTGCACAATGAACACACCTGGAAGCTCCCAAGCTTCCTCCTGCTGTCGTTCACCATTACTCTCATCTCCACCTCCCCCGCCGGCACCATCTCCGCCGGAGATGCGCCCCCCTGCAAAAATCCAACCCCCAATTTCGTACAGTAGCCGGATTTGCACTCAAAATCATCTTTCAATTTTTCGCGAATTTTCAAATTAGGGTTTAGAGATTCGAGAAAAAACTAACTCACCGTGTAGAATCCGATTCCGAGTAGAGAGGAGATGAGCAGCAAAATGAACACGCCCATTGGACGCATCTGCAAACGGTTTTTCTTCCGCTTCTGATTAGGGTTCCTGGCCCGGCCGACTATCGATCGAATGAAAAATTGCGAGGCGTTGGATCTTTGATGAGGGGAAAAGTGGGAGTATTGCCTGACAAGTAAGTTTGATTGGGTGAAGAAAAGGTGGGGTTTGCTGAAATTGAACGGCAATTAAGATGGGGCTGGTTCTGCAAAAAAAATTGAAATCTGATGTTGGATTGATCTGCTCTTCCTCTTCCCGGATCTTGATGTTGATGATGATCTTGAGAGGGAAGAATGGAATTGGGGCAAAAGGGATAGAGAAAGAAAAAAAAAAAAAGGAGAGTGAAGTGAAGCGGTAGTGACAATAGGTAGGCAATAAGCAATAGTGGTGTTACTTTTTTTTTTTCTTTTTCTTTTTTTTTTTTTTAATATCCACAATATATTAAAAATAAATTAAAATTGATAAGGGGTAGCAATAATGAGGATTGTCTTTGAATCTCACATGCTCATTTTCTTTTGTTGTGGTTAGGCTTTGTTTTAGGGGTTTTCTTGTCTTTTTCTTATAATAGAAAAGAAATAAAAATGTATATATATATATATATATATATTTGAGGACCGCGACCTAAATTCAACACTGTATTGACAACAGATCACATCGTATGCATTGTAGTCTTATACAATATAAAAAATAGTTGATTTCAGCATACTACATACTATTATTTAGCACACTTGTAATTATGAATTAACAATACAAATACACCAAACGAATTAACAATATATGTTATAGTCTTACACAGCGCATACTGTTATACACTACCATTTTTTTATTTTTGTATGACCCAAAATAATGATATCATTTTTTAATTTAAATAATTGTACTACTTAACTAACAAAATAAATACCCTTACAACTAAAATATATTATACAAATATCATTATTTTTATATCACACTATATTAATAGGGACATTTTTTTTTTACTATAAATTAATATAATATTATATTAAAAAATTTATGCGCAAAACATGAACGGAGGGAGTAGTGAATTTGGGGATACGTATGATTCTACTCCCTCCGTCCCACATAATTTGTCCTTTTTTTTTTTGGAAAATTAATTATACACTTTAATTATATTTTAAAATTTAAAATTTAAATTTTTTTTAATCTTAATTAAACTATTTGATTATCTTAATCTTAATCTATAATTATTTTTACTAAATAATAATTGTTTTTATTAATATATATTTTAATTATTTACTAATTATACTTTACCTAAATTTTCGTGTCTATGGTAATACATTCATATTACATGGGACGGAGGGAGTAATATATTAACATAAATATACATATGTGCGGTGGATGCGTATGATTTTAATGCATTATAATTGGGGTTTTATTTTTTGTAAGATTTTTAGTTAAATTTAAGTTTAAGTAGAATGTTAATATTTTTAGATAAAATGATTTGTGGTAAGTATGAAAAATTGTACAAAAAAATATAAAATATATTATTTTAGTTTGAATTTTTTTTTTTTGTAATGATGTTTTTGATTTTTTATAATAAAAATGTTATTCTCTCTGTCTAAAAGAGTTGTCTTGTTTTTTATTTTCGTTCGTTTTAAAATAATTGTCTTATTTTTTTATTTAGTAATTGTGGTCTCCACTTTATAACAAAATTATTCATACTTTTCCAAACTATCATTAATTATTACTCTAATCTACTTTTTTAAATCCTTAAAAAAAAGCAAAGACATTTTAGTCTTTTACATTCTATTTTATACTCACTTTCAATTAAATAATATTATTCCTTAATTTTTATGTCAAACACCCAATAAGACGTCTATTTTGGGACGAAAGGAGTATTATTTTATTATTTTTTGGTTTTTGTATAAAATATTTAGTATTTTTATTATTATTTGTGGAGATCGCAATTAAAAATAATTTTGAAAGAGCAAAAAAGTATTTTACTCCATCGTTTCCATAAATATAGTCTTAATTGGGTTCGATATAAAATTTAAGAAATATTGATATTATATTAGTAGCAGGTAAAAAGTATGAATAAAAGACTTTTTTGCCGTTGTGAGTGTATTAGTGTAAAAAGTAGTGGCAATTGTGTAATAAAAAAAAATATAGGTAGTTTTACGGTGATATAGTTATTTATGGAAATAAGACTATTGTTTTAAGACGGACAAAAATGATAAACAAAATTGAGAATGAAGGAGTATATGAAAAAAATAGTTTTAATGAAAGAGTATATGAAAAAACATAGTTTTAATGAAAATGTGATTAAATAGTATTTATTTTAGTTTAAAATTTAAACCAAAATACTACATGTGTAATGATCAAAATATGTGCTTTTTTTTTTTTTCCCTTTTTATCAAAAGTTGTTTACTATTTGGAGTTTGTACTCAATCTGTTTCATAATAAAATATTTATTTTTTTATTTTAGTCTGTCTCATAACAAAATATTTTTTTTTTAGTAACTGTACTATCTATTTAACATTATAAATACTCTTACAATTTATAATATATTGTATTACACAAACACTATTACTTTTATATCACACAATACGAATAGGCTTATTTTAGTCATTTATACTTTATTCCTATTACATCTCAATATAATACTAATATTTCTAAAACTTCGTGTAAAAAACAAACGAATACTTAGTTACGAGAAGAAGGGAGTACATTTTTGTTTCTAGTACTCCCTCCGTCCTATTGAAAGGTTATCATTTTTCATTTTCGTCCGTCCCAAAACAAGGTTACCATTTCCTAATTTAGTAATTGTACTACATACTTCACATAATAAATACACTTTCAACTTACAATATATTACACAAATATCATTACTTTTATATTACACTATACTAATAGGGGTATTTTTGTTTTTTTTACTACAATCCAATATAATACTAATATTCAAAAATCTACCTGCAAAAAACAAACGCCACCCTCGTTGCGGGATGGAGCATAGCATTATAAGAAAAGAAACAATCCCTACTTTTGGTTTACTGACAATAAATATTTTTACATATTTTTGGGTTGTGAATTTTTTTTGAATTTTTTATTTTAATTTAATATTTTATAAAAAAAAATAATAATCCTTATAAATTTTATAGAGAAATAAGTCAAATAACAATATATACTTTTATCCATTTTAAAAAAATTAATAATTTAATAAAAAAATATTATTTTTTATATTATGGACATTATTTTTCATATTTAACATAAAACTAAATTACACACACCCAATATATATATTTCTATCAAATAACACGTAAACATATTTAAAATAAAACTAAAATAAACACTCCCAATATATATATATTTGTATCAAATAACACGTAAATACATAGTAAAAAATAGAAACATTTATAAAATGATCAAATATCACTATTTCCGTATGTTAAAATATCTTTAAGTTATAGGGCAAACTTTATAAATAATACTCCCTCTGTCCCAGATGCCATGTCCACGTTGCCGTTTCTGTCCGTCTCACGTACCATGTCATTTTTCTTTTTTGGAAAATGATTACACACTTTAATCTCATTTTAAATTTTTTAATTTTTTTTAAAGTTTAATTATTATTTTAACTAATATATTCTTAATTATCTACTAATTACACTCCTCTTAAAATACAGTGTCTACGGTGTAACAGGCACGGTATCTGAGACGGAGGGAGTATGATAAGATAAAAACTAGGGGTTCTTATAATTTTATCTGAAATGTTTAAGAATATTTTATTAATACAAAAAAATTCAAATTTATCAAATAATACTTCCTCCGTCCCACGTCTCATGTCCACTTTTTTATTTTCGTTTGTCCACTTATTTTTTCACTTTTTTTTTTAAAGAATTATACACTTTAATTTTATTTTTAAAAGTTTAATTTATAACTTTTTAAATTTTAATTATAATTTAAAAAAATATAATTATTTACTAATTATACCCCTCGTAAATTCGAATAATACAGTAAAAAATATATACTTTTATTTGTGAACGTTCAACAACTATTTATTAATAATAAAAAAATATAAAATTATATATTCAAATGGGCCGGATCCCAATTTCTTATTTGGGCCCATCAGATTTCTTGCTTATAATATATATATAATTGGAGGACGCTAGGGTTTCTCTCGACTAGCCACAAGCTTCTTCCTGTTCTTCGAGTTCTGCCGCAAACATGGTGAGTTTGCCTATCCTTTCTTCCATCTGGTATGTTAGATTCAATTGTTCATCTGAGGTCAAGTAGATCTTTGAGAATACCGTTTTGATTTTACGGCTGCGTTCGTGGTGGTAATGGTTGATGATAATTATTGTGATGTCTGGTGGATGTTCTTTAATAGTAATTCTCTTTTGTATTTTTTTTCGGTTTTTGATTTTCTTTGTTTTGCGCTTATTTGGATGGATGGTTTGAATTGAAGTAGGTGCTAGACATGAAAGTAATGGAAATTTATTCGATTTTTAATGTCTCCTTTCTGGACTCAAGTTCAAACAAACTTAGTGAGGATTCTGAATCTATTAGTATATAATTTTTCTGTAATTAGGTCTAGTGGTTTTCAAATCCAGGAGAATTAGATTCATTCATCCAATTGGTTAATTTATCTTCTTTTCGCGTATTATCTGTGAAAATTGAAAAGCATGTATCGAAACAAATATATAGAAATTCCTTAGTTCAACCGCAAGCTTCACTGTAAGTTTCTTAAAGGTCTTTTTCAATAAACTAAACATACCCTGGTTTATTGTTCAAAGATCCTTAATATGCTCAGTTTGTGTTATGGATTATGGATATCTGAAATCACAATGTACTTGCTTAAATTTGTGGTTTTTACCTGAATCAAACAAATCCCCTATTGTTTGTGTTTAACTTATTGTTCCCTCTGTGGTTTCCAGCCTAAGCAAATCCACGAGATCAAGGATTTCCTCCTGACGGCAAGAAGGAAGGACGCCCGGTCGGTGAAAATCAAGAAGAGCAAGGACATGGTGAAGTTCAAAGTCCGGTGCTCCAAGTACCTCTATACTCTCTGCGTGTTTGATGCCGAGAAGGCTAACAAATTGAAGCAATCTCTCCCACCAGGTAATCCAAAGATTCCAAACACACCTCACATTTCTCGGTTTTACTTCAATGTGGCTTAGGGTATTGAGTTCTTGAAGTTATATCTGCTTTATCCATTGACATCCCTTTTTTTTTAATTGTATCTTTGGTGCAATCACTAATAATGTAAATGATAATACATTTGATGAATAACATGACATTTTTTGCTGATTGTTGTGTAGGTCTGAGCGTTCAAGACCTGTAGACAGAAATCGACGGGGACACAACATTTTGTGGTGAGATCCGGAGAGTTTTGTTCCATTGGTTTTTGCTAAAGACTCCATATCCTATCCTTTGTCTTTGTTATTAATTTGATTATGTGACTTTGGCATGTTAGCCTGAACTATGGTTTGTTTCGGTTTTAATTAGTTGCATCTTTTATGCCTTTTCTTGGTGAAAGCTAATCTTCTCTATTCAAGCTTTAGCTGTTATTTGTGGGATAATATGGTTTTTTTTTTTTTTTTTTTCCATTTTGATGGGATGATTATTAACATTGATTTTATCAAATTTTTAATAGATCATACATTGTGTTGAGATTAAAACACGAAATTGATTTAAGGCTGATGTAATACTACATTGAGGCATCCGGTTTGAACTCATGACTTCAAGGTCACAAGTTCAATCCCTGTACATAGGACGTAATTATTGGATGTTTTTAGTGATCTAGTTCAAAAAATGACTAATTGTGGGCACAGTTGTAGTAAGTGATGCTTTTTCCGCTACCCAGAGTTTATTATTTTTAATGTCCCTTCATTTGGTTCTAAATGTCTCATTTATTTTTTGTGTTATTGTATTTTATATTAAAATATTTTTATATTTGTTTTTTATACACTAATAGAAATATTTTTGTTGTTTTCTTTTAATTTGTATTATATTTTCGTATAATAATTAATATTAAAATAAATAAATAAATAAATGAAACCGTTAGGACTTAGTAATACTTCCTCCACCTTAAACACTTTGTAATATTTTTCTTTTTGGTATATCCCAAACACTCTAATTATATTTAATAAACATTCTAATTATATTTAATTTTTATCCCATACTTTATCTCCTCGTATTGTTCAAATAAAAAAATAAAATATATATTTTTTTCTTTTATCGTATCATCTAATTTTTAAATTATCCTATTTAATACTATCCAGCTAAGAGGAAAGAGGTAAGGATTTTTCCCAATTTATGTATTTAGTGAGTGTGATTGAGTAAACGTTACAATTTAAGATACCACCACTCCTTTATAATTTTTATATTCAGTAAGAGTGATTGGGCCAACTTTGCAATTTAAATATCATTACTTTTCTATTTAGACAAAAAAATAAAAATAAAATTTTGAAGTTCCAAAATTCATGACAAATAAAAATAGTGATATTTGTATAATAATAATAAAAAAAAGTAAAATAATTTTATGATGATATAAGTATTTATACAAATAAAATTATTGTATTGTAATAAAAAGAATATATAAGTAAATATTCATTTGTTTTTTGCACGTAATTTTAGAAATATTAGTATTATACTGGGATATAATAGGAATAAAATAGAAATGACTAAAATAATTTTATTAGTATGGGCGATATAAAAGTAATGACATTTGTATAATATATAGATATTTTATTATGGGACAGAATAAAATGGAAAAATGATAATTTGTTATGAGATTTTGAATATATATAAATATATATTTATTAAAAAATATATACAAATAAAAATTTTGAAGTAAATTTTGAATAAATCTCATAATATTTTGAAAAATAAAAAAAACATATAGGGTTGGGATGGTAACCAAACATAGCCTAGATAATCTAATTATCATTAAAAAAAAAAAAAACTCTCTTTCCAAAACTTGTGTTTGGCACGAATTCAAAAGATATTAATATTATATTGATAGTTGGTAAAATGTACTAGTAAAAAATTTTTTTGCCCTTGTGAGTGTATTAGCGCAAAAAATAGTGGCAATTGTGTAATAATAATAAAAAAGTAAGTGTAGTTTTATAGTAATATGATTATTTATAAAAATGACACTATTGTTTTAAGACGAAAAAATTAATAAACAAGAGACAGAGGGAGTATGTTTTTTTAACCCAATGTATTAATTTATATTTTAAATTAATAAATAATACTCCATCCTTCCCATATACCATGTCCAGTCCGTCCCATATTTTATGTCACGTTGTTTTTTAAAAAATAGTTACACACTTTAATCTATTTTAATCTTAATTTATAATTATTTATATTATACATAATTATTTTCACTAATATATTTTTTAATTATTTTTATTAATATATTCTTAATTATCTATTAATTATATCCCCTCTATACCGTGTCTACAGTATTACAGATGTAAATGAGACGAAGGGAGTAATATTTTATCGATGAAATGGCAAGATAATTTTAATATTTTTATTTAAAAAAATAAATATTTTTTCTGAAGAAGCATGTAAAATTAGAGAATATTCTGGTAATATACTCCACCTTCACTTTGAAAACAATTGACATTGTGCAGTTTTAAGGAAGGAGTAACATGGTGTAGTGTAGCGTAGCTATGTGAGAGTGTGCTCGGAATTGGTACGATAACTGTGATGTAATTAATCGCGTCGTTAGGGATTCGTGGGTAGTACAATTGTCGAGCGCCTGCCTGCAGAATCAATTCCTACATTTCTCTCCACCCTTCCTTCTAATTATGTTGCTCGATTGCTGCTGCTGCTGCTCCGGCGACGGCGCCGGCAGCACTAGCGAAGCCGTCGCCTGTAGAGATCCGGTGCTGCTGGTGTCGGGGGTGGGGGGGTCGATTCTCAACTCGAGGACTAAGAAATCCGGATCGGAGATGCGGGTCTGGGTCCGGATCCTGTTGGCTGATTTTGAGTTCAAGAAGAAAGTCTGGTCCATCTACAATCCTGAAACTGGTTGGTTGCTTTGTTTGTTTCTGCTCACGACTTTCAATTTGGCTTTGTGTTTGTGGTAACGAGTTCGATTTGATTTCTTTTGTGTTCCGCAGGGTATACAGAGCCGCTGGATGATAGCACTGAGATAGTAGTGCCTCAGGACGACCATGGCCTTTACGCCATTGATATTCTGGACCCTTCCTTGGTGAGATTCTCGCTCTTCTTTTTGTTCAGTTAAAAATTCAAATCATGGTGTTTTCAGTTCACCTTGTCAAGGAGTTTGTTGGTATAGATCGTGGCTGTAGATTTCTTTTGGAAGTTTGTTAGAGGCAAATTTGCTGTTGTGCTGTGTCTATGTGGATTTGGAAATGAGAATGCATTTTGTTTCCCTCTTGAGCTCTGAAGTTGTCGAATTTCTTTTGGAATTTGCTGTTATTGTAAAGCATGTCATGGCGTCGCACAAAAACAATCTGAATTAGATTCGTGATCTTTTGTATGCTACTTTTTCTTGCTTTAGTCTTGTGTAGAACATTCTCGGGATGAAGTAGATTCTAGACGGCATAGGACATAAGGTGTTACATTTCATGTTGTAGAAAGCAATTGCGAATTGCTACTAATTCTGTATTGATATCCCATTTATGCATGATCGATGCTCCCTGACTGTTATTTTTGTATAAGTTGCATACTGTGGAATCATATACTGTCGACTTCACTGTTTAGAATCCTGTAAAAATTTGCAGTGAATTTCCATAGAAGGAACTTTATTGGTGTCTTAACATTGATATTTTTAATTCCCAGCTTGTGAAGCTTCTGCACGTGACTGATCTATATCATTTTCATGATATGATTGACATGCTCGTTAAATGTGGGTACAAAAAAGGAACAACACTATTTGGATACGGCTATGATTTTCGACAAAGCAATAGGTAGTTAGTTTACTACGGTACTACCCATTTACAACAGTACTTTCTATTTATTCGCATACGGTTTCTAGCCTTTTGTTATCATAAATTGATTGGGATCATTGTTAATGTTTTAATGTTTTAGAATCGGTCAGTTAATGGATGGATTAAAAGAGAAGTTGGAGACTGCATATAAAGCTTCAGGAGGAAGGAGAGTCAACATAATTTCTCATTCGATGGGGGGATTGCTCGTCTCTTGTTTTATCTCCCTTCACAGTGAAGTATGCTTTGCTCATTTTTTACTTGCATTTTTACAACTTTCTGTTTCGAGAGTCTAATTCATCC
Source organism: Andrographis paniculata (assembly GCF_009805555.1). Lineage (NCBI taxonomy): Eukaryota > Viridiplantae > Streptophyta > Magnoliopsida > Lamiales > Acanthaceae > Andrographis > Andrographis paniculata. The sequence goes on along the minus strand of NW_026137502.1, from coordinate 2,685,293 downwards.
TACTGGTAAAACAATCTATATGCTTCAGCTCAGTTCTTTTGAAGCTTGATTTCAGTTTTTTTCTATGAAATCCTTATGATTCCCTATAAAATTACACTATTTTGTCTTTTACATCATTTCATCCAAACCACACTTCACACCAAAACTGAAAGCAAACTCCAAAAGAACACAACTAGCTTATAAGTAAAAATAATTATTCGTAGGTTATTATCTAGTGTTCACGAGTTATTTTTGAAATAAGATATCTTACAATATTTATTGTTATAACTAGGATTAATCTAGCTAGCATTTTGTTACCTATGATGTAATTTAAAATTATTGTAGGCTCCAAGTTTGAGTCTTTGTTAACTGTTGTTATTATTCTCTACATGAGGTTACTTTTCTTTTTACCAGTTTAAATAGGAAACAGCAGTATCATTTCATTTTCTTAATATTTCGTAATATACCTTTGACAGCAGGCGTTCGAAATTAAGCATTTTCTTACTTACAAAGGCTTGATTTAAAGGTTACCATTGACTTGCAGATTTTCTCCAAATATGTGAGTAAGTGGATAACGATCGCCACTCCATTCCAAGGTAGTCTGTTCTCATATGATGCTGCATACACACCACATCGAACAAGTATAATTATTTTACTGAAGATTGAGCCGTATGGATCTCTAAATCCTGCTTATAGTATGTTTTACATAGTGACACCATCAAGTATGATATCTTTTGTGTGTCTATTAAATAAGTCTCTAAGACCAGTTTGATAGCACGAATGTTTAAATATTCTGGTTGAGAATACGTTGCATCACTGAGATAGAGGAGTTGCTAGTTGCTACCTTTCTCATCAAACATTCGTATTTCTCTGCATTTTAATTGCATTCTTAGTTCATCGCGGACAGCTGAAATTTCCTAAGTATTTTTGGATCAATCTTGTGGTATGATGTTTGCGTTTTTTCGATATCTAATTGTTTCTGCTGGCCAAATGGCTTTCTCACTTTGATCTAACTTGAATAGGTGCGCCAGGATGTATCAACGACGCTATGCTCACTGGACTGCAGTTTGTCGAAGGCTTTGAAAGTTTCCTTTTCGTATCGAGGTGGTCAATGCATCAACTGGTAAATTATCAGTAGAATTTTGTGAAAATCGATAACCTTCAGCAAATTGGGAATTCATTCTTTGATTACATTCTTGATGGTTGTTTTCACTTTTCATCCACCACATTAATCCCTTTTGGGTAATAATAACCATTCTACACTTGTACAACCTGTCGAAAACACGTTGATTGTATTTATTTATATATTTTCCAGCTATAAAGAATACATCGATTCTGGCACAGCGGCGCACTGTTTCTTGTCACCGCAATGCATTTTCTACATCTAATTTAAGCTGATGGAAAACATATAAAGGCTAGGGGTGAAAACATAAGTGTGTTCATTCACTGGTTTTGATTCTGTGGCTGCTGTCTGTGTTCTGTCATCTTCCAATTTAATTGTATTGATGTGCACTTAGCTTGTAGAGTGCCCGTCGATTTATGAAATGCTGTCAAATCCTGATTTCAAATGGAAGAAAGAACCCGAGATTAAAGTGTGGCGAAAGCATTCAAACGACAGGGAAACTTCAGTTCAACTAGAAACTTACGGCTGTATCGAATGCATTACGCTGTTTGAAGAAGCATTAGAAAACAATGAGGTACTTTATTCTGCATAACATCATTATTTAATCCTCCATAGTATTAGTAGATGATTACTGAATTCTCACAATTTCACGGATATATTCTATTCGAATAATCTTTCGTTGCCTCATATTGCAGCTAAATTATAATGATAAAACGGTGGCTCTTCCGTTCAACCGTGCTATACTTAAATGGGCTGCTGGCACGCGCAAATTGCTCAATAAAACTCGACTTCCGGAGGGCATTTCCTTCTACAACATATATGGAACTTGTGTCGATACACCTTTTGATGTTTGGTAAGTCACTAACTAACTAAATCCTGGACATGAACGATATGCATCATCTCTGTAATTGTCGTGCCTTCCTCTATCTGCAGCTATGGCTCAGAATCTTCTCCCATCGACAACGCATCTCAAATATGCCACACATTGGTGAGGCATTGCAGAACAAGTCTAAATTTAACTTGCAAGTTTTTCGTGTTTTTAATTTAGTCGTAATAACTTAGTATCGATCTTATTGATTTCAGCCGGAATACACCTATGTCGATGGAGATGGAACCGTTCCTGCCGAATCAGCTATTGTGTGATATACATACATACATATATATATGTATTTGTTTTTGTTTGTTCTAGTTTGAAGTACATTGGGGAATTGGTAATGGAATTTGCATTGTGCAGGCAGATAATTTCGATGCAGTCGAAAGAGTCGGAGTTTCCGGGAGCCACCGGAGATTGCTGGCTAACAAAACAGTGTTTGAGCTTATACAAAAGTGGTTAGGGGTTTCTCCGAGGGACAAGGGCAAGTGCAAGAAGACATCCAAGGTGATGATGGATGAATGGTGAGAGATTTTTTATATGTAAGAATGCTTTATTTATTATTATTATTATTTGATGAATATGGAAACCTCTTTGGATAAACTCTTGATAAGGCAAGTAGCTTCAACTCTCAAAGTTATGAGTTTATTTAATAATATGATTATTAGATATAAAGTTATTCTTAATATATAATAATAGAACATTACGTTTATAAGAAAAAATAATAACAATAATAAGAAATAGGTCAGATTTATTTTTAATTTTTTTTAGTAAATAGATTAGACCAAGACTAGACTAGGTTATATGTAGACCAGCCTAAATCTATTTATTTAGTAAATAGATTAAATTTCTTTTTTGACTTTATTTTCACTGTTTTGCTAAATTGATGTGACTAACTTAACGAGAATGTCTTAGTTAGGAAAGAGAAGGGGTGATAGAGGGCAAAGCTTGTCATTCGTCTAGTTTGTTTTATTGTGGAAGATAGAAATTCTATACCATATCCATTCGTGCGCTCATTTGATCGGGTACGATTCTAATAAAAATGGTTAAAGAAAAAAAGAATTCTTATTAGAATTAAAAAAAAAGAAAGAGTTCTTTTTAGGATTTAATAAGAAAAAAAAAAAAGTGGCAGGTGGACTTATTTTTACAAGTTCATTTTTACACCACCAGATTATTTTTTACAGGGAATTATATATATATATATATATGTAATATGTTTGTGGTGAATTATTTAGGGGAAGGTCTATAAAAGTTGTGTATATTGGATATTCTTCATTGTTGAAAAAAATCAATAATTATTTCAGATTAAACACAGATTAGTGGTGACTAACGAGATAACTCATTAGATATACATTAAACAAATTAATGTGGGTTTTATAGTATTTTATGTCGGTTTGTACGAGGATTTGAATTTTGGGCTGAGATTTTAATAATAAAATTTTAAATTTGAATAATTTTATGATATGATGTAAATAATAATTGATGTGACGTTTAAAATGTAAAATTATTTTTTTAATATAATATAAAGAATACAGACAATTGATTTGATATTTTTGGATTTATTTCTTTTTAGGAATACCGAAAATCTCACAAAATCCTTCAAACAAACGCACATTTCTTTCCCTTATGATTTTTAAAAATTACGTTCATGTGGATAGACTTGACGGAGATAAAGTGAATATTTGATGGGGTTTTATCACTAGCTTAATCTTCATGTAAACATTCGACACAATATATATACTTTATGTACTAAAAAAAAATTAGTAATTCAATAAAAAAATATTATTTTTATAGTACTGACATTATTTTTCATACATAATATAAAAAATATATTTACCCATACTAAGTAAACACAAATAAATTTTTAATAAAATATGTACTCCCTTCGTCTCAAAAGAATTTTTTTATTTTTTCATTTTATTCCGTCTTAAAACAATCACCATGTTTTCTTATTTAGTAATCGTGTTCCAACTGTACAACAAAATTACCTCTATTTATATGTATTCCTAATTATTAATACAGTTCATTTTCTCAACTACTTATAAAGTAAGGGCAATTTGGTCATCTAAATTCTACTTTATATTTCATTTCAATTTAATATTATTATTTCTTAAATTAGTAACAGTACTTTGATCATTTGAATTCTATTTTATAGTTTCTTTCAATTTAATACTATTATTTTTTAAATTTTGTGTTCACTTCCAATAAGACATCTCTTTTGGACGAAGATAACTTATTTTATGATATTTTAGATAAAAATAAATAAATGTTGAATGACATGGAAAAAATTTAATGAATAGTATAAAAATATGTAGTCATGTGTTATTCGATTTGATTATTATTATGTAATTTTTATAATTTCTTCAAAAAACATCACATTCAACATTTTTTTTTTCATTTAAATACCAAACTCAATAATTATTTAACCTAAAAAAATGTATAGAAAACCAAATAGATACAATTTAAAAAAAAAAAAAAACACCAAAAGAAAATATTAAATATAATGCTTTGTAAAATCATCAAATATGATGCATAATAATGATATTTAAAAAGGAATAAATATTAAATATAATATTATTTAAAGCTAAATAATCAAATAAAACTAGAAACAGTAAATAAAAATACAAGAGAGTATATAAAATAACAGCACCGACCTGTACTTTTTTGTTCTAGTAAATTTGAAGTGTAAAAAAGTAAAAATAAATAAATAAAATCATATCACGTAGCTAGAGTTTGTTTGCCTAATTAATTTTTTATGGAGATGATTGGCAATATTTATTATAAATATTATTTTTATATTATCAGTACTATATTTTATACCTTACCTAAAAAATTCCTTCAAATATAATACTCCTTTCGTCCCAGAACTATAGTCTGGGTTGTGTTTCACATTGGATTTAAAAAATATTGATATTATATTGGTAGTGGATAAAAAATACGGGTGAAAGACTTTTTTGCCCTTGTGAGTGTATCAGTGTAAAAAGTAGTGACAATTGTGTAATATTAATGAAAAAAAAATAATTTTATAATGATATGATTAAATATATAATAAAAATAAGCTGATAAATAAATAAATATTTAAAAATACATGTGTCCTAAATCAAAGATGTCCAGGTAATATAATAGTACTCCATCCGTTTCAAACACCGTGAAATATTTCTTTTTTTTAATGTCCCAAACACTATGCAACATTTCTAAATTAGGAAATAATTAATTATACTTAATCTATATCCTCGCACTTTATTTCATCACATCACCCTAATAAAAAAAATAAAATATATACTTCTTCCTCTATCATATACCTAATTACTCAATTATCTTACTTAATACTTCTTGCCTAATTTAAATGTAGCACCTTGTATGGGACGAGGGAGTATATATGAGTATATTTTATAAAATAAAATTATTAAAAAATAAAATAAAATAGGTGATTCTGAACCCTGAAGACAAGGGTTATTGTCCTGTGTAGAGGGCACATTAACGTATACTAGTAAATACCCTTTATTAGCTATATATATATATATATATATATATATATTTATTTATTTTAATATTATTATCACTTCCCTAGTTTTGTTCTTTAGCGTCTCGTCTCATATCTATCCTTCACTGGATTCTCGATCACTATTAATTTAATAATAATAATAATAATAATAATAATAATAATAATAATAATAATAATAATAATAATAATGTCTCTGTTAATTCTATAAATAATAAATAAATTTATTATATATTCCTGATCGGAATAAAATTCAAACTCTTAAAAAGTGAAAGTTTGTTTTGCTGCAAATCCCATATGGTGGCTGTGGATGTGCTCCCTTTAATACCCTCTAATTTATTAATATTAATATTAATATTAATAATATTTTTGTCCCTTCGAAAACAAATTTGTTTTCTAATTCCAAAATTTTCAAATTTTAATATTTAAACTATATATTTTTCTCAAAAAAAAAAAAAAAAAAAAAAAATCTCTTATAAACTATCTCACTAAATATTATAATAATGCCAAATCCAAATAAACACACTTGCTTGCAGAGTTTAATAAAATAGTCATCTTATTTAGTGTAAAAATATTTTGCATATAAATTGTAAATTCGAAATATCTATAATTTTTAGTAATGTTAATACTAAATAATAATTATTCATTTTAATTTTATTTTAAATTTTCTAATTTATTTTTTTAAAATTTTAATTAAACTAATAAGTTATCTTAATTTTAATTTATAATGATTTATATTATAAGTTAATTATTTTTACTAATACATTCTTAATTATCTACTAATTATATTTATCTTAAATTATCGTGTCAGTGACCAAAATGTGGGACGGAAGTAATATTACATAATATTTAAACAAAAAAAAATTCAAATTAATTTCTTTTATTATAATAATGTTTGAAAATACAATAAAGAAAGTTATAATCCCATAAACGGTCAAAATGACTGAAATTAATATCATGATTTTATTAAAATAATAGTAATTGTTAAATAATTAACTGAGTAATATTTATGTATAATGATTAGTTTATAAGTCCAAGAAAGGAAGTTATAGAGCTACTTAGGTTTGTGTTTTCAAAGTAATTTTCTCACTACTCTTTTAAATTTATTTTAATGTTTAAAATTATATTATCTACTATATCTAATATTTATTTTTTATAAAAATATTACATCAAATATTTAATATTATTTACTTTTAAAAAAATATTTTAAAACATCAAAATATTAAATATATATATATATATGAAAAAAACAATCTTATACAAGGTTGTGTTTTTCTATGAATTTTATTATAAATTTTTACTATTCAAATTTTTTTTAATAAAAATATCAAATCAAACAATTATTATTTTTTATATTATATTATAAATTAATTTTACATTCAAAATATCACATAAGTTCAAATTCAATTTTTTTTATTATTAAAAAATTCAAACCCGCAAACAAACACATCCTTAATGTGTCTTTGGTTACCATTTCAGTTTAAAATCACATTATGTTTCTATTTTTTTCTAAATATTAAAATTTATATTAATCATAAATAAATATTATATATATTTTTATACAAAGTTTATTTAAATATAACTTTTGAAATATCTAAACATATATTTTAATTCTTTTTATTATATATATTATATCATAAATAAAATATTAATGAAATAAATCATTTCAAATTCAACTTATAATCCAACCGCTAAGTAAACACACCCTTAATATATATATATATATATCATGTAACTCTTATCATTTTAAATAGAAAAAAATGCTTATAATTGACATGTGATTTAAAAAATCGACATTTTATTTCCTAGTAAGTTAAAAATTGCATGAGGTTTCCTCATATTTAAAAAAAAAAAAAATACACAATTTTTTCTTAAAATTACATAAAATTCCATTGTTTTTTTTTTTTAAATTAATGCACATAATTCTCAAAGCAAATCGCAATATTTTCAAAACACAAGCAGATCTCATGTAATATTTTTTAAATTACTAGAGAGAATAATACATACATCTCAAATCACAAGTAACTAAATAATTTTGTTTAAAAGAATGTGTTACTTTAACAAAATATTAAATTCAAAGCAAAATATAAAACAAATTCTAAGTAAATAACCCCTATTTTTTTAAAAAAAAATACAAAATCAAATTTCAAAGTAAACAAATCCCAAACTTTTCTTCAATAACCAAAAAAAAAAAATAATAAAAATTACAAATATTTAGAAATTCTTTCAGAAAAGAAAAAAAATAGTAAAATATCTTAAACAATATTTTGTAAATAAAAATAAATAACTAAATAATTTATCAACTATTCATTTAATATATTTTTTTTGTTAATTCTTAGTTTTTTTATTATTTAATTATACTTAACTTTTTATACAAATATCTACTATTTATTTTATTTTTTTTTATAAAATATTATATTGAAATCAAAATCAAAAGTATAGTAAAAAAATAAAATAAAATCTCAAAAGAATATTACATCCTAAGACTCTTCTCTTTTAAAATATATATTAAAAAAATAGTATCACATATAAACTTATTATTTATATGAAAGATGAAATTTAAAAAATACAAAAATAGACATACCGTAAATTTTAGAATGATATAATTAATTAATAAATTAATAATATTTTAGAGAAAGAGATGATACTCCCTCCTACTATATGTTTTGTTAGATACAAAAATTTAAGAATAATATAATTAATTAATAAATTAATAATAATATATTAATAATTATACGATAAAATAAATAATCATATATTAAAATTGATATATTAATAATTATACGATAAAATAAATAATCATATATTAAAATTGATATGATTAATTAATATAATTATACAAAATTATTGATTATGAAATTTAAAAAACGATTAAAATAAAGATTTTTTATTTTTAAAAATGATATGACAAAAAGATTGTGTGACGAAGTTATGAGTATGTTCTTTTTGTATTTTTTTCACATTTTTTTAAAACAATTAATATATTATACTATTTTCGTCTGTATCAAATGTCACATTTAATTTTTGTGTAATTGTATTTAATATTAAAAATATTATTTTATTTGTATAATTTTTTTATAGAAATATCTTCCTATTAGTATTATAAGACATTAATGAAAGTATTTTTGTAATTTTTTTTTTTTAATTTGTACTATATTTTTTATATAATAATTAATATTTAAAGACTAACACACGAAAAGTAAATAAAACCCTCGAAGTTTAATATAATTTCGTATGACTCACATAAAAAAAAAAGAAATTATAATTTAAAATGATTTTACAAAACAAACAAACAATTATTTGCAACGCAATGTAAGGATGAGCTACTCCAATGTTCAATGTCTAATGTCCAATGTCCATGCATGAATAATTGTAATGTGCCTGTGTGCCACAAGAATACATACAAATATAATACTTCCTTCGCCATTTAAATTTTTATTTATTTTTATTTTCTTTTAAGTAAAAAATTATTATATTGTTATATTTATTTTTACTATAAAATAAAAAAATTATTATTATTATTATTCATTTTTATTAATTTTAATACCGATCAAATGAGCACAAATTTACACGGAAGAAATATAATATATATACATACAGAGAGAGAAAGATATGAGATGAGATTAGAAAGAGAGATATAGAGAAATGTATGTAAGTCTTTCTCCCCCCGTCTGCACCGGGGGAGCACTTCCATGATTATATTAATTTAATTCTCTCTCTCTATGTATCTCTTCAATTCTGTAGAGAGAGGATGATGAAGAAGAGGGAGGGGTGGGGGGTGGGGTGGGGGTAGGGTAGGGTAGGAATGTGAGATAGTTATGGGGTGCTAAAGGCCGCCTGTCCCATCACCATAACTTTCACCATCCTCTGCCACTGCACTACAAATCATTCATTCATATACATATACGTACACATATATATACATACAGACGTAGATATACATACAATCAATCATCCTTGGACTACGACTACGACGACTAGTTAATAAGGTTTCTTTTCATTCAGTCACTGCCACCTGCCCTACCCTACCCCCACCCCACCCCGCCCTACCCTTCCTTCAAAACTCTTTGTTTGACTGCATGCACCAGTTTCACTTTCCTCCATCTTACCACTCATTAACTAATAAATAATTATACTCACTCTGTTAGTATTAAAAAGATTACTATTTTTTATTTTTATTTATTTAAAAATAAGATTATTATTTTTTAATTTAATAATTATATTATTTATATAATATAATAAATATATTTTTAATTTATATTATATTATATAAAATTATTATTTTTATATTACATCATACTGATAAGAATTTTTTTGTTTTTTTATTACAATTCAATATAATATTAATATTAAAAAAAGTACGTATAAAAAAAAAAAATAAATACATCCTTTCAATTAGACTGAATACCATATATTTATTTATACCTACATATATCGAGAGAGATGAATTGTATGGTCAAATGTATATGTACGATGAACAAGTGAAGATGAACCAATTAATAAATAAAATAAAATACTCCCTCCCGTCTCATATAAAAAATAATATTTATTTTTTGCACGTAAAATTTTTGAATATTAGTATTATACTTTCTCGTTTCTTAACAATTTATTTAGTTTTTTATTTTGGTCCGTTTCATAACAAAATATCCGTTTCATTTTTTAGTAATTATACTATCTGTCTAATATTACAAATATCCTTTTAATTTACAATATATTATACAAATGTCATTATCTTTATATCATACAATACTAATAGGATTAATTTAGTTTTTTTACCTTTATTTCTACTTTATCCCAATATAATACTAATATTTCTAAAACTCCGTGCAAAAAGTAAATGGATATATAGATATGGGACGGAGGAAGTATTAGATTATAGTAAAAAAGACGAAAATATTTTTATTAGTATTGTGTAATATAAATACAATGACATTTATGTAATATATTATAAAATAAAAAAAATATTTAATATATTAAATAAATAATATAATTATTAAATTAAAAATAATACTCTTATTTTGGAAAAAAAAAAAAAAAAAAAGACCTTATAACATAGGGAGTAAAATAATTATGGGGTGGTGAATAAAGAGATCGATGCATGATGATGATGATGATAGGGTTTTCTGACATTGATATGACTCTTGCCATGCTACGAATTTACTAATCCCTCCGTGCCACGTACTCTGTAGACACGGTATTTTAAGAGGTGTGTAATAACAGATAATTAAGAATGTATTAATGAAAATAATTATTTTATAATATAAATAATTATAAATTAAAATTAAGATAATTAATTAGTTTAATTAAAATTTTAAAAAAAATTAAAAAGTTTAAAATAAGATTAAAGTGTATAATTATTTTCCAAAAAATGAAAATGACATGGTATATAGGACGGACAGAAATAGCAATGTGATCATAGTATGTGGAACTGAGGAAATACTACCTACTACTGCTGCTAATATATATATATATATTATATTTCTATTATATGCAGATTTAATAATATAATTTTACATGTGATATATATATATATATTTATTTATGGTGATCAGAATAAACTAGTTTGTTTGTGGGATTAATTGAGACCACATTTTGCATTTCTTTAAACATTTTCAAATGTTTAATTCTTGTAAATCATACTCCCTTCGTCTTAATACAATAGTCTTATTTATTATTTTTGTTCATCTCAAAACAGTAGTCTTATTTTCATAAATAAATATATCACTATAAAACTACATTTACTTTTTCATTATTATTATACAATTGTCACTACTTTTTACAATAATACATTCACAGAGGCAAAAAAAATCTTTTATCTGTACTTTTTACCCAATATCAATATTCCTTAAATTTTATATCAAACATAATCCATATTATAGTTTTGAGGCGGAGGGAGCAGAATAATTTAGGCATGTGATTGTTAATGAATTAATTGAAAATCCAAAATGAATATTAATGTAGCTAGCTAGCTAGCATGCGGTGTGACTACCTAGTAATTAATTAATAAATAAATCTTAATAATAATAATAATAATAATAATAATATATACTGAATAAAATACTAAAAAGGCTTAGCAGGGGAAACAGTACGTTGCAGACAATATACACACATACATATGTATTTAATGTACCTTTGTGTACATATATAGCTACTCATTCATATAATAATAATAATAATAATAATAATAATAATGTTACACGCTTTATTAGTAAGTAAGTAAGTAGTATTGTAAAGAGGAGATTCACAGCAATCTTTGAACGTTCAAAAGAGAATAATTAATTAATATAATATAAAATATGTAGTTTTAAGATTACGAAATTAACCACATGCAGCTGTATCCCATTTATACTCATATATTTCTATTCCTATTCTCAATTCATTCCCAAGTGTTTTACCTTCAAAATACTACTTTCTACGTCTCATATAAGATGGACGCATTAGTGTAGATACGAAAATTTAAATAAAATCTAATTAGTAAATAATTAAGAAATATATTAGTAAAAATAATTATTATTTACTAAAAATAATTATAAATTAAGATTAAGATAACTAAATAGTTTAATTAAGATTAAAAAAAATTTGAATTTTAAAAATTTAAAATATAATTAAAGTGTATAATTAGTTTTTTTTTTTTTTTTTAAATGATAAATTATATGAGACGAACGAAAGATAGAAAATAAGGACAAAATAAGTGGCAGATGAAGTACTTAATTACTATCAGTAATATTAATAATAAATGTAGTTTCAACTTGCATGCATTCATGCATGCTTTCTATTATTAATTAATTAATAATAATAATAATTAACTGCCTCTTTCCTCTTACATTCACACGCCATTAAATTAATTAATTAATTAAATTAGTTCATTATTGGTACAACTGTTTATTTACGTGTGTGTCTGATCGTGTTTGACCGCTGACCATACGTACACCAAGCAACACTTGAACAATATATTTTTTTTTTTTAATTTTTGTGTGGGGTGAACACTACAAAAAAATAATATATTTGTAACGGAATTCCGTCTTTAAAGTTCACGTAGCTAACGTAATTCCATTCCTAATTCCGTCTCTAATGTCATTAGTAACGGAAAAAATTGATTTAGCGACAAAAAAGTTTTGTTACAAAAATAATTTTTTCTTGTAGTGGAATTTGTGACCGTAATATCATAATTAAAATTCTAAAGAAAAAAAAATAAAATAACTTTTTAACATTTCCCTTTTAGTTTTCACTAATCCCTCTCGGTGAAGGTTTTCGTTTATTTTTATAATAATTTGTCAATACTAATTTCTACAAAATAAATTAATACTCCATATGTCCTTTAACAATTTATATATTTTTTTTTAATTTTGGTCCGTCCCATAAAAAAGTATTTATTTTATTTTTTTTAGTAATTGTACTATCTACTTAACGTTACAAATACCCTTCTACTTTACAACGTATTACACAAATGTCATTATCTTTATATCATATAATACTAATAGAGTTTATTTAGTTTTTTTTTACTTTTATTTATACTTTATCTCAATATAATACTAATATTTCTAAACCTTTATGAAAAAAACAAATAAATATATAGATATGACACAGATATAGATAGAGTACTTTTAAGAGCAACTAAAGGAGTAGTAATTAATTAATTTATGGATCTATTTTTTTGCACATTGACTGCCTACCTACGTATACATAACCTATATAGCTACTGTGCTGCGTGTAAACCCTAATATGCATATAAATACATATACTTTCTCCGTCCCAGTGGAAGATTATCGTTTACTTTTTGCACGTAAATTTTTAATATTGGTATTATAATGAGTTGTAGTAAAAATGACGAAAATACCCCTATTAGTATTGTGTAATATAAAAGTAATGGTATTTGTATAATATTGTGTAAGTTTGCAAGGTATTTATTATGTTAGGTACGTAGAACAATTACTAAATTATGAAATTATAATCTTGTTTTGAGACGGACAAAAATGAAAAATGACAACCTTTCAATGGGACGGAGGAAATATTACATTCTTTAGTAAGTAGTACTAAGTATCTTGCTTACACAAATAAAGAAAATATATTTTTTAAAATACAACAATATTTTATGTAACAATATGAATTGCATCTAGTATTTTCATGCATACAATTAATTACTTGTAACCATCCTTCCCGTATTGGAAGTCTTGGTTACTGTAGACACGAGAAATTAAGATAAATATAATTACTAGATAATTAAAAATATATCAGTGAAAATAATTAACTCATAATATAAATTATTATAAATTAAAATTAAAATAACTAATTATTTTAATTAATTTTTTTAAAAAAATAAATTAGAAAATTAAAATAAAATAAAATATGTAATCATTTTTCAAAAAAAAAAAGTGACATAAGATGTTAAACGGACAAAAACGGCTATATGTACGTGGTAGGTGAGACATAAGGAGCATTATTTAATAATTTATTAGTTATTTGTTAATTATTTTCTTTCTTCACTAGTAAAATATCTTCATACTTTGCTAATTAGTAAAGAGTTAGTATTTCATACTTATAAAATAGAATTATATACAAAAATAAATAATAAACTATACATACTACTTCTCCATCGTTTAAAAATATGTTCATTTGATTGGATACAAAATTTGAGAAAAATGAGTAATTTTTTTTTTCTTTTATAGTAAATAAAAGTAGAAAAATTGATATTTTTTTACTAAAAAAGAAAACGAAAATACTTTTAGATAACAAACCAAAAAATAAAATGAATATAAATTTGGATGACAGATAAAATACATATTATTGAAATGCATATTCACTTATAATTGATGTATCGAGACGATTGAAAGATCAAGCCCTCGTCTAAGCGTTCGTGCATCTATCCGGTCATGAATTGTAAGCCAAACCTCGCCCATGACTTTAACTTCGTCGGCATTTTGTGAATTGTTTGGAAAGATCAATCATACTTCGAATGAGATTATTTATTCATGTATCTATTTTATTTTTAAAGTATGAATTTGTTTTTTTATAATTTTAAATTGAAATCAATATTATTTATTTTGCACAAATTTTAACAAAAAGAAACCATTTCTTCTTACAAAATACCACATAAAAAAAACTTTTTAATAAAAATTCAAATTAACACATTAATTTCAAAAGACAACCAAACAAACCATATCTAACTAGATAGATTAAAATGATGAAGTGAGAGAGAGTAGTGAATAAAGATTGATATATAACTAGTGTTAATATATATTACTCCTTATGTTCCAATTGAAATGATCATTTTACCATGTAAAAATAATTACAAAAAATACTATTTAATTTTTTTATATAAAATACAAGAGTGTTTGATTTGTGTTTTGGTTTGAATTTTTTATTTTTATTTTTAATGTAAGGTATAAAAAATTGTGTAAATAGTATAAAAATAATGAATACGTAGTATATTAATTTATCTGGTAAAATATGTTAAAAAAATTTTTGTTAAAGAAACAAATCCCAAATAGACTATTATACATATAAAATAATTTATATATAAAATATAAATGAAAAAAAAAAATATCAATATTATCTTACATAATCTTATTAATTAATTAAATAGTATTATTTTTTAATTTATTACAAAATTTAAAAGAACCCTCTAACACTACAAAAAAAAAAAAATTATAACAAAATTTCGTCCTAAATTTTAGATAGTTAACATAATTCTATCTCTGATGCTATTAGTAATAAAAAAAATAATTTCTTTTAAAAAAATCTTTTTAAAAAATGATATTTTCTTATACCATAAATTTACAAGAAGTGAATATCAATAGATATTTATGGTAAAATAAATAATCTTAAAATTGTTGGTTCGCAATAAATAAACAATTTAAAGGACTCCAAGAATGTATATGTACATATAGTATTATGTGAAAGGACAATTCTGCCCTCGGCACAACCCTAACCATAACAGAGACGACGTACTGAGTTCCTTCAATTTCTCAAATCACAGAGCAAATTAAAGCTAGGGTTTTTGGGATCTGTGTCTTCTTCCCCACCCCTCCCCTGGCCCTCAACTCCAGGCACCACATTTATGACCAACAACATCAAGAGAGAGAAACAAACATATATATATATATAGAGTGAGAAACAAATAGATACATACACACAGACAGACAGACTACTCTTGCTGTAAGTAATTTAGTATATATAAATCTGCTACTGCTACTGCTTGTTTGCCTTGGAAGAACAAATTAATGACATATTCTCTTAGAACCATTTTTGGACCCTTTCCCTCATCATCTTCTTCTTCTCCATTTCTCAATAAAATCCTAACCTCTTCATCTTCTTCCCACATACATACATACATATATAATATATATATATATATCTGCATGACTAACAGCATATGATTAAGCTCTACTAGGGTTTATTAATTAGATTCTCCATAGAAATTAGGGCAATACCCTAAAAGAAGCTGCCTCCATGAACACCCACTGGTTGGGATTCTCACTTTCACCTCATCATCAACAACAGCAACAGCAGGTTGCTTTCTCCTCCGATGAAGCTCCTGCAGAATGCTTCGATCTCATGGCGGCCACCTCCCAAACGCCTTCTTTCGCTCTTCTTCCACCTACTTTCACCAGGAACAGTTCTCAATCTCCAGGTTAGGTTTAATTTAATTTAATTTGATTTGATTTGATATGATTTATGCCCTTCAATCTTCCCACTTTGTTCACAACAATGTTTTTTATTTAATCAATTATTCAATTTTATGTATCTATAGTTTTTGGAATTCCAAATTTGGTCTTTGTCATCATCCCTCCCAAACCCCAATGCAAGAAGAAACCCTAATTTGAATTTTTTTTTTTTTTTTTTTTGCAGATTGGAGCTTAAGCTCCTTCACATGCACACAAATCAATCAAGAAACCCCAAAACTCGAAAACTTTCTTGGCCAATCTTTTGCAGACAACCAATTAGATCATCATCATCGTCATCATCAACAACAACAACCAAACAAGCAGACTGCAGATTACAGTACTGCAATCCACCATGACCAGACCTTCAAGTACAACATCTACCAACAATCCGACCACCATAACCAGCCCAATCTCAACACAAACACCATGGGACTCTCCATGATCAAAAACTGGCTGAAGAACAACCCCCAGGCTACCACTGCAGCAGATTCCAAGCCAGCCTCCGGTGCGCAGACCTTGTCGCTTTCCATGAGCACTGGCTCCTCCGACGCCGGAAAATTGCAGGCCGCCGCCGATAGTAGTCAGAGCAGCGGCGCCGGCGCCGGCGCAATCGAGTCACTGCCGAGGAAATCTATCGACACATTCGGACAAAGAACCTCAATATACCGCGGCGTGACGAGGTTTGAAATTTGAATCGAATTAATTTTTTTTTTTTCCTTTTCAACTAATTAATTGCAAAACAAGCTTTTTTCTTTTCTTTTTTTTTTTTAAAAAAAAAAAAAATTGTGTCAACGATTTTCGTGCGTTGGTGGGCAGACATAGGTGGACAGGAAGATATGAAGCACATTTATGGGATAATAGTTGCAGAAGAGAGGGACAAACCCGGAAAGGAAGGCAAGGTATGTGCAGTTGAAATTCTGTCTGCCATTGATATACATACATACATACATATATATATATATATATTATTTGATGTAAAATTATAACTCACTAATTTATTTACCTGTGTGGCTTTGCAATGGGATGATTCCATTCTTTACTGCAGTTTATCTGGGTAAGCCTTTTCCAAAATTTCCTCATCTTGTTTCCACTTTGAAAGTATAATTTCTTAATATTTACAAATCCCTATATATATATATATATATATAAATTCTATTGTTATTTACATGAAAACACTTCTGTAATGAAATTTTGCAGGAGGTTATGACAAGGAAGAAAAGGCAGCTAGGGCATATGATTTAGCAGCACTCAAATACTGGGGAACTACCACAACTACTAACTTTCCTGTAAGTTTATTTAATTTTTATCTTCTAATAAATTATATATATATATTTGTTGAAAGATTCATGTGGTTCTTTATCTGTTTTAGATTAGCAACTATGAGACAGAAATGGAGGAAATGAAGCACATGACTAGGCAGGAATATGTAGCATCCCTAAGAAGGTAAATATATATTTTTTTTTACTTAAAAATTTAAGACAAACTCTCGTTCCAACTACTAATATATATATATATATATATATAAACTTTGTTAACACAAAAAATATTTCATCTTTTATTTAGGAAAAGCAGTGGTTTCTCTCGAGGGGCCTCCATATATAGAGGTGTTACAAGGTAAATATATATATATATTATATCATATTGAACTTCATTATTTTATTTTTCACTGTTCTCCTTGTCGATAAAAATTGGCAAAAATACTTGTAATTTACCCAGTTAAAAAAATAGTCTTCACTTATGTTTTAAAAAATATTGTATAGAATTATCTGAAAATCACGAGATTCTTTCATATTCCACATAATCTCATAAAAATGGGATTTTATATAATATTTTCGAAAAGTCAAAGAATCTAGAAAAAGTCTCATAATTTTACCAAAAGAATTAGCATCATGTAAGTTAATTGAAGTTTTGAAGTATGGATTTTGTGTGAATGAGCAGACACCATCAACATGGAAGATGGCAAGCAAGGATAGGAAGAGTTGCAGGAAACAAAGACCTTTACTTGGGAACTTTTAGTAAGTACTTTAATTTCTTCCAAACTAGTTTCTGATTATTCGACAACATATATATATATATCGAGACAATTACATTGACACCATTCAAGACTCCTAAGAGCATCAATTCAAAGTTCAAAAAACATCAATCAAGAGTTCAGAGGGCATGAGTTTTAATATAGCTCATGCTTGCTTTTTGAATTTTTAATCGATGCTTTCTGAAATTTTGATCGGTACTTTTTTAAACTTTTGATTTATACTATTTGAAAAAATATGCGCTCTATAGGAATATTTGCTCTATAGCAATATGTCGTGTGCTTGTAGTTCTTGTCCTGCATTTATAAATTATTAATGTAAATGATATGATATCTCAATTCTTGACAAATTCTTTCAAGATTCTTGATACTATTTAAGGAAATAAGTATAACTTAACAGAAATGAATCATTCTTAATTCTTCCCGATATTTTTTAAGGCACACAAGAAGAAGCAGCCGAAGCCTACGACATCGCAGCCATAAAGTTCCGCGGCCTAAACGCCGTGACAAACTTTGAGATAAACCGGTACGATGTAAAAACCATCCTCGAGAGCACCACTCTCCCAATCGGGGGCGCCTCAAAGCGCTTAAAGGACGCAGAAAATGCCGAGAACATGGCCCTCGAAATGCACTGTGTTGTGAACGAAGGAAACACCTTGAATCTTCACCTAGACGACGAGCAAATGACCGGCTACACAACCTCCATGAACAACCCTTCTTGGCCCTCCTCCATCGCCTTCCACCAGCCTCATTCGATCGCGAATCTCTACCCTTATCCCCACCAAAGGCTCTGGTGCAAACAAGAACAGCAAGATCATCAAGGGTTCAACGAGCTCGGAGGGAGCAATCATAACTTGTTGCTGCACAACTTGATGAGTCTTGATTCTTGCTCGAATGTTGGCTCGAATTCGGGGGTCTTTGAGAGCTCCGGCGCGGCGAGTGGCAATGGTTTTGGGGTGCCGATGATGGCGGTTCAAGAAGGGGGCGGCGATGATGGCGCCATTTTCGGATCAGGAGACACTTATCAGGCAAGAAATCTATACTACAAGTCTACAATCAGCTAATTAGCTATAATATTTTTAACCACGAAATATTTTTATAGTTAAAACGTTGTTTTTCAATACAAATTTTGATTTTCTAGTAAAAGGATTTTAGCTGCAAAAACAATTTGAATTATAACAAAACATATGAGCATATGTAAACCCTAAAGGATCATTCAAATCAGGTTTTTTTTGTTATTGGGATAGGTGAATTTTTAGTTTGGCTAAAAAGATTATGAATATTTAATTACTAAAATTCTTTTGTTATAAATTTTATTTTTATAGAAAAAGAGCTTTACACCACAAAATATTATCAATTTTTTTTGTTCCTAAATTAATTTTTTCCCTAACTAATGATATTAGAGACGGAATTAAAGAGAGAATTGTGTTAACTATGTGAACTTTAGGAACAAAATTTCATTACTAATTTACTATTTATTTATTTATTTTGGTAGTGTTAGCTACAAAATAATATTTTTGTGGTTATATTTCTTTTTTAATTTTCATTGCGAAAAAATTATCTTTCGTTACGAAAATTTAATTTTTTGCTTAAGACCTTTACCAATGCGGTATAGGTGACAAAAGGTATTTAGTTGCAAAAATCTTTTTAATACAAATTCATTACCTTTTGCTACGAAAGTTTTTGTAGCTAAATTTCAATTGTTTTCTAGTGAAAATATCGAATAATAATGATAATATGAATCATTGTCTGTGTAAAAGATTAATTTTACAGTGATCATCAGGGTTCTTCTTGCAATGCCTGGATTCCTACAGCAGTGCCGGCTATCGGAGGTAGAGGCAACGCCATGGCCGTCTGCCACGGAGCTTCGGCTTTTATGGCGCGCAACGAAACATAATTAAAATGTTGGCTACACAAAACATGCACTTTTGTTGTATACTACTTATCGTCTTCTAACTTTGAAATTCTTCCATTTTAGTGTTGGTTAATTTTGTGAGCAATGTTAGTAATGAATTAAGCAGAATTACGATCAGGACATGGGGTTGTAGGAAGGTATTTCGTGTCCTCGGAAAGTTAGCAGCAAACCATGGCTTTGTAATTTTGAACAGACATGTTACTATACAAAGGATGGGATGACTTGATCGAACATTGCTCTCATAATAAGTAAAATTTCTGTAGATACAAATATATACATATATATAACAGGGGTGATTACGGTGCAGATTTGAAAAAATTAAAACTGTGTTGATTTTCTCACGCAATATCGTTTGAATCTCTAGAAAACAACGTTCGATAGTTCATATAGTACCGATCAATAGTTCAAATACTATGTACTATATTTAAAATGTGTTTTCTAAACTTTAGATCTGTGTTTTATAACTCTTAATTTGATGTTATTTGAGAAATTAAGTTGATATTATCTGCACATTCAATATGTGCTTTTTGAGAAAATCAGTACGGTATTGATTTCTCCAAATCAACACAAGTAACAAAACTGATGTATAATAAATATAAAAAATTTGCAGAATTAAAAATTGCTGTTATCTGGACATTGAATCTATCTTTTTTTTAAAAAAAAAATCAAAATGGTATTGATTTCTCCAAATCAACACAATAACATAATCAATATGTAATAATGAGGTTGTATGAATTATGCTATGACAATGGGAACATTGATTCATAGATACATCGATGGGATTGATGTATTTGGACATGATTCATGACCATAGCTTCTCCATAACCAAAATAGATATGATCCTTCACAAGATTGGATTTTGACGATACATTGAACTTCTTTCTTCATTCTCTATTTTAAAGCTTTCCAAATTTTTTTAATAATGTCCGAACATTGAGCCCAGTTGAATAGTATGCAAATTATGTCCGAGCCACATTGGGCAAGTCATATATATATATATATATATATATTAGACTTGACCGAGGAAATATCAATACAATTTGAGTATTTTTTATGAGCATACTTTTTTAGCTCTTATAATTCTAAAATATTTTAAGATGAATGTATTTTTTATGTTAGGTATAAAAAATTATATCGATGAGAATAGTACGAAGAGTTTTTTGTATGTTGATATTTAAATATTAATTATTAGATCAATACGTAGTCTAAATGAAAAGAAAATGACAAAAATATTTTTGTATTTGTATGCGGTCATTTTGTAATATGCTAGTTACATAAATTGTATTTAAAATTGAGTACATAATCAAATTGTATTTTGTAATATCAATATGCTAATTATTTTACATATCATTGTTATACCAAATCCTCACTAAAAATATGAACAAAATATTTATTTATTTATTTCTTGACAGTGAATATATAACATATAATACTTCACACCAATCTCAATCACAGAGCAGTAATGGCTGCAGCAAATCACACCATCTACATATCCATCGTCTTCTCCAAACATTCTTCAGATTCAAACCTCCGATCATCACGCCATATCCTCAAACTGTTCTTATTTTTCGTTAATGTGGAAGGGCATTTGGGTAACTTCACATTGGGATAATCAACAAATTTGATATTGAGTGATTAGGATTAGAGTGTGATTAAAAAAAGGTGCAGCCGCCACTTTGCTCACCGTATGCGCAGTCTGGTAAAATAACTATCTATGAATATTCAATTGTTGGATCGTCCCAAAATTTAGGTAAAAGATTTGTCACTCATATGTCTACATTCTGAACGATGGAGATCGGAATCAAAACATCACAAGTTCCGATATAGACACGAACAGAGAGCTCTGTTTCCTTATGGATTCTTTCGGACTAGTTTCGGTGTTGATATCGAATCGAAAGATCTAGCCGTTTGATCAGGCTGGAATTTGATGTTGTTGGGGACATCGTGGAGTAAATTATGAACGATGGACATCGTGATCAAATGTTTGGATCATCGAGTATTTGGATCTGAACAGAATGGTACTATTTGTGAATTTCTATTTTACTCATATATTTGTTGACAAGATTGGTGTTATATCTTGTGAGTTGGAACTTGGGTTGATTTTTGTGTCGAACTAGTTGTAACCCCTTTTGATTATAGTGGAAATTTTATGGACTTCGGTCCCGTAGTTTTTACTCCTCACATCGATGAGGTTTTCGCCGTAATTATTCTATTGTTATTGTTTCTGCTAAATTCACTCAAGAGGATAATTCGTACTTTATCGAGCATTAGTCCTTCACAAACCAATTCGATTCGATCAATAATTCCTCCCTGCTCCAGACAAATCTCCTTCACAAGCAAGTTCCAGATCTGCTCGAGATTCGAAAATGGAGAGCGAACAGAACTCAAATCCACCGATTACTAAAATTCAGATACGGCGCGGAGAAAAAAAAAAAATGTCGATTCAATTCAGCAGAAGCCGCCGCGAAGGCAAAGGCTCAAACATCTGATCGAGGAGGATGACGATAGCCATGGCTGAAGCGGTTTCCATTTCCGCGGTAACCGCCAGATGGAAGATCTCGGTGCCAATGGAAACTCCTCGAACCGAAGCCTCCTTCGGCTTAATCTCCGCCACGCGCCGCCGCTTCTCGTCGTAAACCGCGCAGCGCCGCCGCTCGTACGATCCTTCGACTTTGAACCGCGGTTCGTTCATCCTCCTCCCTCCGCCATCGAAGAAGGTAACTTCAGCTAAGCAATTAGAATTGAGCAGCTTCAATGTTTTCCTCGCCGTAAACCGCCGGAGATCGGCGGATTCGCCGTCGAACACCAGCCAGGTATCTTCTAGGCTAAGCCTCTGCAAATCAATTCACAGATCTATTTCGAATTGAAGAAACAATCGATCGATTTGAGGATGATTTTCATGGAAATTAGCTTTACCTTTCGGCGAATTGTTAGAAGAGGCGAACCTAGGGCGTCCATGAGTATTATTTCCCCCTTTTTTCCGGTGATGTAATTGTCTACTCTGTAGACGAGGTCGCCGGCGGCGTTGAAGACTGTGAATCCGTCGCCATTGAAGAGCAACGACTTCTTCCAGACGGTGAGGAGAACAGACTCCGCCGCAGCTTGGCCGCGATTGCAGGACTCCGGCGGCGGCGCCGACGGTGCGTTTGGAAATACTTTGGCCATTATTATTATTATTGTTATTATTATTATTTAATTCTCTGACCTCCAAATTGAAACGAGGTAGAGAATATATATTATATATATAGATATAATAGATACACGGTTGATTATGACATGTGAAACCACATACATCATCGTCATTAATTAATTCATTGTTATTATAGTCTATCACGTGATGTTGTTGTCGTTATTATAAGCCAAACATGTCACCCGCCGCGTTTGGTTACTTTTGCTGATTTGCCCGGATACGTCATTTTATATATATATATATATATATATATATAAAATAGCATAAAATTATTATGGGATTTGTTAGAATTTGATAGAAAAATCTTACTGGTTTTAAAATTTAAAAAAATTTACTTTTAATTTGTAAAACGTTGCATAAAAATCTTCGGAGCACTCTTCTCTCCGTCTCCTTCTTTTATTCGTTCATTCGAGCTCAAAAAGTAGTAAATATTTGGTTTCAAACCGCCTATTTTTGAACCTGGTGCGTCTAAAGAAGAATAAAAGAAGGGAAAAAAAAAAAGAATAAAGAAAATTTAGCAAAAGAAGAACAGAAAATTAAAAAATAAAAAATTTGGTGGCCTTGAAGAAAAATTGAAGAAGAAGAGAAAGAACCAAAAAAAAAAAAACTTAGTGTGCCGTAGGAAGAATTGGAAAAGAAAAAAAAAATTGAGGAAAATAAAAAAAAAAAAGAAAGACCATGGTTAGCTTAGAGAACAAAAAATTGGGAAAAAAAATAAAAGAAAG